>NC_064601.1:87529413-88162851 GCF_943734735.2 Anopheles gambiae
TCTCTCACACACAGCATGCAGGAAGTATCGATTTCCTCATTCTTTCTCTGCCCGGCTATGATGTTCCACGTGTCGAAAGATCGGTTGATGGAAAATGAACAACACAAGCACACACATTCACACCCACACTCGCAGATGTTCTTCCCATTCTTAGCTCCCAATTCCGAGCCGAGGGTAACACTAGTACGTCGACTACCGAGGTCACATATTCACACTGCTTCCTTCCGGACCGTATGCCCACTCCCCCAACCCACGGGGTGGGAGATTGTATTGAAACAAGAAACAGCTCTCTCTCACAATCGGTCAAGAAGATTCCGGTGTCGATGGTGTTGATGCGGGCAAACGGAAACTTAAAAACTCACCCTTTGTGTGTGTGTGTGAGAGAGGACCAGAAGAGGTTTCCTATCCTGTGCCGGGGTAATCCGCAAAACCCATTCACTCTGCCTCGACGAGGAGTGTGACGCTTTGAGGAGGTATGGGACGAATGGGTCATATGTGTGTGTGCTGCAAAAACAATCAAGAATGCGAAACACTTATCCGAGGAACCGAGCTCCACTCTTCCGTCCTGCTCTTCGCTTCTGCCAACCCTTCGTGAACTATGTTCGTTCCTATTGCTCGGTTTGTGGAGAGTTTTTTCCTCCTTTCTTCTAAAAAACTCCGGCGACCATGCCTGAAGGAACCCATTCGACCACTTTGCACAAAGAAGCGCATCGCACCGTTGTTGCGAGAGGTCGTGTTGAGTTTGATCCGACACAAACAGGTCCTTGTGGTCGATCGTGTCAGTGGATGGTGTTTCGGTAAATGAATGTCTGAATGGTCGAAGAGGTTTCACACTTTTTGCAGCCTTTAACCCTTCCTCCCGTATCATCCTTTTGCTAGGGAAATTCTTCCCTTGAAGCAATGGAAAAACTTGAGCTGGAAAAGGACACTAGTGGGAAGGGAGGAAGTAGCATTCGCATTCGCACCGGGTGTTTGTAATCGAGGCAGTTGGGAAACCCCTAGCAAGGTGGGGAGACTGGTCTCTTGTTTCGACCAGGTTGTTGTTAGAGTCGTCACGTTGGTGAGGATAGAGATCGGAATTAGAGCAGGATGCGGTTAGCATAAGGCGTGTAATGTAATGGAAAATGAAAAGTAGGGCTATTTACTGATACCGGGGCTCTAATCAATCGATGCACTTATCCCCTCACTACTCTCACTGCCCTTCGTTGATGGAGAGATGCTAGAGTGCTATTAACATTCCAGAAAGGCTCACTATCCTTACATCCATTCCATCGTTGCTCAATATTGGCTTGATGAGGAATGTTATGGAAAACATACCAGATTCAGGCTTAAATGAAGCAAAAGTACATAATCAGCTCTTATATAACCATTCCTTTATCGCTTAATAAACGATGCATAACATCTTGAAGCGTTCCCAACATCTTTGTTCTCTTTGGAACCACAGGAAGTTCTGTTACCTGAGAAGTTTAGGTAATGCCCTTTTTTATACAATATAAGGAATTTGAAGTATCTGGGAGCTCATTGAAAATATCAGTTAGATTGCATTGCTCTACTTATTCGCACAATTCTGAGATGATTTTTGAAGAAGACTTGAAATCCGATATGAGCTATAGAATGGAATTCGAAGTATTCGATAGTATCATCTTTTTCAGATGACTTACAGAATTCTCTTTCGGCCGACTCTGACTGCACTGCAATACATCACCCTTTCTGGTTCAAGAACTGCACATGACCTACTGCCTTCAGGACCGGCACTGGAACTATGCAGGTTCATGAACTGATGCTGAGCCTAAACCGATCCAGGAAAGAAATACTGATCATACCGGTCTTCGAACTGATCATATACTAACAATGGTACTAGAACTGATACTGAAACCATACTGGCCCTAGATCATATCATGAACCCATACCGGAACTGAAAGCTATCATGAACCCGTACTGGTCCAGGATTATCATACACCCATACTAGTCCTGGGACCTGTCATGAACCTATCCCGGTCCTTGCAGCTATCATGAACTTATAGCGGTCCTGAAATTGATACTGAATCCGTACCGGACTTAAAACTGACACTGAACCCATACCGGTCCTGGAACATGAATCCATTAATGCAGCGTATAAATTAGCATAGGAGAGAGCGTAAGAATTAGCGTTAGAAATAGCGTAGGAAATAGCGTGGAAAGTTTAGTAGAATATGTACAGTGAATGTGAGCAGAAAGTAATACGACTGCTAATGACTACAGGTTCTTTGTTTGATTTAAACATCGAAGATTCCTACAAATTACACATAGATATACCCAGGATTAGGTTCTTGAGTCGTCTCAGAAAGTCCTGGACGAATATTAATGCGGGTGAAGAGAATATCTGGGCCGGTCTCGTGGAATAGTGATATAGGGTTCAAGCCTTGAATGGACCTTGCCCCTATACGTAGTACTGACTATCCTACTAAGGGTAACCAATAACTCACTGATAGTCAAGCCCACTAGTGGTACAGACCAACAATGACTGTTGTGTCAAAAAAGAAGAATAATAAAAAAACAATACAATTACATAATTTCTCAAAACAAAAACGTAATTAAGCAAGGACATTGTAGGCAGCACACCAGACAGTACAAGACTTGAATGAATATCAGCTTACCTGAATGCTATGTTCTCATTATTACTCCTGCGTTGAATAGAAGATTCCTTTTTTCTTACACAAAACCCATGAAATCTGCCCACCGAAAGCAGTGAAAAGATCACAGCTTCCTAAAAAATGATACAGCACAATCACCGGCAACTTCAACTCGTTACGTACGCCACCCTGACACTTGCTCCATCCTCCTGGGGGCCCGGGTTGGCGCACATTTGTGCAGAATTTTTGTTTGCCCAACCTTGACACAACAGTGACGCAGTGGGTTGCTTCGCCCCCAGGGGTGTCATTATCAAATTAAATGCAGCCCCAGTTGCCCGCCTTCAAACACCAAGCATTCGGTTGCCCAAAAAACGTGTGCAGAGAGTACCTTTCCCCAGTGTCACTCAAAACAGCGTTGCAGCGTTGCGCGTCAAAAAACTTGCTCCACTGTGTGACTCCACCGTGCAGACAAAGGAAGTGCGGAGTAAAAAGTGTCCAAAATTTCATAAAAAATACCCTTTTGAAGAGTGAAGGGGCAGCTTCCCGGTCCCGCACCATCAAAGAGGAAAACCACTCAGACAAAGGCCTAGGGCTAGCGGGTGGCTCGCTGGACTCGGGCCGGTTTGACTTCCGGTCGGTCGGTCAGGCACTTCGCGCGCTCGTTGCCGTGCATCGCTGTGTTCTTCGCTGTTCGTTTGCGGGGCTCTGTGTGTTGACTTTTCGAGCGATGTTTGTAACTTTTGTTAGTGTCGCTCTTTCCGGTAACGCTTCCGGCAAAGGAAGTGCCCGAACGTCTCTCGCTCTGGCTCGCTTCCTCTCCTTTGACTGGCTCAACCATAAAAAACAGGGGACAAGCGAGAAAAACTAGAATCAAAAGAATCATTTTTCTTTCCCCCTTGCTTCACAAACTGGCAAAGAGATGGGCAGGGATGGGCACTAGTAGTAGCAGTAGTAGTTCACATGACGGCAGTAATTGTGTTTGTATGTTGTGGGAGCACTCGTGCTTGTGTTGGCTTGTTTTTTCTTCTATCACTTCCAAAAAGGTTGCCAAGGGAGCCTTTTTTTGGAGGAGGAGCCAGCCGTGACCCACACTCCTGTCGATCCCATTTCCCATGAGGCTTAGGACCTTTGCAGTGAAGCTGTGAGTGTCGAAAATCCAACGAAAACTGTCACACTACACAATCGAGCGAGAGAGAGATAGATACACAGAACAAAAACGTTGGAAAGTTAGCTGGAGGAAATGAAAATAGATCAAATGAAATAAAAACCCTCCCGTCTAACGCTTCCTTCATGTCTTTCATCTCAGCGCGGGATGGTTTTCCTCAGCTGGATTTCTTTTTTTTATTGGCTCCCGGCAGTGTGTGTGTGTTTATATAAAACTGTCAAGTGGTGCTGTGAGATGTGAGCTCCAGCAGCAGCAAAAACCGACCACAGAATTTCACACACATGAAGGAAAGAGTGAGTGAGCGCTAAAAAAACACAGGCCCATCAAACCCCAGCTAAAAGCGACAAAGATTAACTTCTCGGGGAAGAAAGTCCCTATCGGTAGTCGGAAACTTTTCCCAACCGCCATGACAATGGAGGGCAAACAAAAAACGGCTTCAGTTGGAAACGAAAGACGTTAGAAACGGGGGGCGAGGTTTGTTTTGAAGTATTGAAAGGAAGGGAAAAAGACAACCCCACGAACGCTGAGTGGCATTTGTGCCATTTGATCGTGTGCGTGTTTTTTTGTGTCATATGTGGATGAAAAATGAGGAATGAACTTTGTGTCCTTTTCTCGGTATCCCGTTCGCCCGGGAAGAATATGCTCCTTTCCTCACAGCAAAGCAGCAGAGAGCTGTTAATTAAGTGCACTTTTCCCCGTGCAGCGTTGCTCAGCGGGTGAATGGGTAGGATCAATTATGTAGCACCAGAGAGCTTTTGCACAGGGACACACACACAGACAGGACGAGCTTTTCAGCTTTTCAGCTGCCAAAGTGCGGGGTGGAAAACTAAATCCAAGTTTTGCAAAGGAAAACTTCTTGGTGCATTGTGAAGATGGGCGGCAATTAAGAAGCATTACGAAGAAGTGCAGCACTTGCAGTGTTTAAATGGAACCCGTTTTCTTTTGAGGGCAATGGGTAGTGAGTGTGATTATTCAAAATTTGTGAGATAATTTAAGGAGTTGATAACATTATGTATTAATGCGTGTATGCTCACTAACATTGGAAATAGAAAGGTTAGAATTTTGCACGAACTGTAGATTAAAAAGACAATTAAATTTCATTTCAAACCTGTGGCTAATGGAATAATTTTAAAATTCTCTTCTTTAAATGAAGGATTCATAAATAGTCGTTTAATGAAATTAAATGCAATTGAACAACAGTAAAATGAACAAAGAGTGGAAAACATTATTCCAGAAGGAATATAGCATAACCCCTTTACTTCGTCAAGTCAATGAACACAACATAGTTATTTTATTTAGAGATCGCGTTCTTCAGAGCGAGGAAACTCATTAACTCCATCATATATCGTGTTCAGTGTATGCTTCGCAGCACTTCCCAGAAATATGAGGAAAAATAATTTAAAGCTGTTGCCGAATTCTCGAATTGGCTCATCTTCCATTTAGATATTAATCGAAGACATTTTTGTAGCAAAGTAACGTGTCGTATTAGTAGAATCGTCGTTTGATTAAAAAAGTATCGAAATGTATCGAAATGCAAATGATCAAACTCAATCAATAATGAAGGTTTTTGAAATGTTTAGATATTAGGGAATTTTAGAGATTGTTAGTTGTTGCTAAACAGCCAAAGTCATTGTTTGGTTGATGGATGGTATAAGCTACTATGAGTTAGCTACAATAAGTCCCCATGAAACACTTTCGGCGGAGTGATCCTCTAGTAAGTCGTAAATTCATTGGACTTAATAACATGCTCGTCATGGGTTCAAGCTTAATATGGACCTTCCCCCCGTAACAAAGATTTGACTGTCCGCTTATGTGGTATTGAATAACTGTCCAAACCCAAATAGAGGGAAAAACGCTTTGCAAAGGATTTTTAAACTGGATTTGGCCATGTAATCGTGCCTGGTTTGCATGGCAGTTAAGTGACACTAGTAGAAGAAATCTTGAAAGTAGAACGTAGACTTTGCCGCACGGATGTTGTCTAACAGAACAGATTTAAACTCCCATGCGAACATACGACTAAAGAGTTTGCTTATACTAATCAATTATACGCATCAATCAATCACCATCCAAATGGTGAAAACATGAATTGGATACACCTTCCCTGCTAGGACCCTTCGATAGTGCAGCTTGCTGAATACTGTACCAAGATGCACACTGTATGAAACTAACGATCCTTTTTTATGATGAAGCAATTTAAGGACTAGACTGATCATTTTGAAATTAACTTATCGAGTGCTTCGTGTAAGACTAGTCTTATATTACTTTTTTTAAATTCCGGTGATAAAAGGTTTTGAATTAGTATTTAAATTTTGAATTCAAGAAAGTTTAATAAGTTGGTGTAGCACTAGTATGCGGGACAATTATATTAAATAAATTAATAAATTTCGTCCAGAATAATTGTCAAGATGATGTGATCTGCAACTCGGAAAGGTTTTTTTTTCTTTATATCTCACCTCGCTTATTATTTATTGAAAAGAACTTTACCAATCAAAAGTACATTGTGCATATCTTTAGGAACTCCGAACTGTTGAGCTGATTTAGATGCAGAACTGCTAAAAAACTGAACTGTTAAAAAAAAAAAACAAACTTTGCAACCAAAATCCAATATTATACAAGCATGGTACCAGCTACAAAAACACTAGAATAGAGCTGGAAAGCCTGGCTAATCCTCGAGAGCATCGAAGATTTAATTAAAAGAGCTTTTTTCCTAATCAGTGAAATGATGATAGCCCCAAATACAATGCTTAAAAGTTTATGAATGACCTTAATGACTGCATTTCATGTTGTGTCAAAATCGGTGCTGAAAAATAAAATTCAATGACGCACGATAATTAACGCACCCTCATAAGCTGCTGTCCCTTTGTTTCTGCTGGCTTCAAACTCACACCGAACAAATCGAACTTTTCCCCGTTTTCAAGTTTGTTAATGGTTTTTTGCTTTGTTTTATCTATTCCTCCCCATTTCATGGCACATTTTCCACACTAGAAATCCCATTTAGAAAGCTGCTTAAAATCAATTACCCTAGCGCTGATAGGCTGGCTGCACTCTCTACATTCGTCTACAACAGCGGGACAACATGCCAAAGCCAATCGTTCCGCCTAATCCCCCGACCGCCGCCTGCCTTCCCCGCTGTTTCCCGGTAATCAGCTAGGATATCGTGCCACAGTTCGAATGGGTTCGAATTCCCAATCCGTACCACTGCCGATTTCGCTTGTAATCACTTAAATAATTCCACTTTAATTATCCGTACCACAAGGCACAAGGGTGCGCGGGTTCACCTGGGGCCAAAACCAGGTCAGCAGTGAACCAGTGTTGTGGAGCATCAGCATGAATGTGCAAAGTAATGGCGCACAGGGCTGCGATTACATTGTGCAGTGTCGTCTTGTCGATCGAACATCGAACGGTGGTTGCATCGGAAACCCAAGGTTGCATCCGAGGTTGGGGTTTAGCAAGCGGAATAATCGAGCGCAGGGCTTTTTGTGTGGTGTGCTCACAATAGGATTGTTGAGGTGGCGTGGTAAACAGTGTGCGGAAAAATTGCAAACAAAACTAGAGAGGAGAAATAGAAAGTCCAAATGAAAGTACTCGTACACCCACTGAGGCGCAATTGATTCGCAAATGATGCTGATTTGTCGGTAATGTTGAAGAAACATTGCTCATAAATAGGGGAGATTGATAAAAACTTATACTACAGCATAAAATTTTATAACATTTTGTTTGAAAAAAGATCTGCAAATACCTCTTTTTATGTAAAGACATCGTATAACCACATAGAATTAGTAATACAACATGTTACTTGATGGTCCAATTAGGTACGGTGGTCCCTCTTGCCTGTTTCCCTATTCAAGAGGTGCAATCAACCGTACAGCAGGAGTGCCTCATAATTTCACCAATCCTTCAACAAAGCTTCAACATCCCTAGAACTCACACACACACACAGTTCCAACCAGCATAACCTGCACCACGCAACAACAATAATGGGTGCAATCAAGAGAATGGACCTCTTCGCTTCAAGCGGAAACTTCTGCCTGCTTCGCAGCGCACTGGCGCACGGCTCGACTCGCTGACTTCATAGATTTCACCGTCTCCCGGGGCAGGACTACGCCGGCCCATCTCAGGCACCTTGTCCGGGTTGGGATTAGCTAGGGTTTAGCTAAATGCCCCGGATACCACAAAACCGTGCTACACAACATACCAGCACAATGTTCACATACTTCCGTCCTTTGGCGTGCCCTTTTCGTTTCCCATCACACAAACCACCTGCCGCAGTGCATCGTTGGTGGTGGTGGTTTGGGAAAGATTATGGAGCTAAGAATGTGCAACGTTCGCGAAAACCGCCAGCAAACGCCCACCAAACAATGGTAATCTAATTAAACGTACACAGACACACACACATACACACAGATAGATGCAATGCCGCTGCAATGCCGCGTTGGGGAAGGTCGCTCGTTAATTGGGAAATTTATTGGGAAAGTGCACAGTGCACAGGTTGAAAACGAATAAATTTATTACCAGAATGAAGTGTCGTTTAAACGGGGAAAATGAGGCCAGCGAGATAGTGGAGGGGGGGGGGGGGGAGAGAAAAATGTGCCGCCAAATGTCCAGTGATTTAACTTCCTTTTTTTCATTCGCTAAAATGCATTCCAATTTTTGTTAGTATGACCAGTTTTCATTGAATTTGGAGCATTGCAGTGAAGGGGGGAGGGGGGGGGGGGATATTTCAATCGCTTGCGATTGTGTGCACGTGTGTTTGTTCAATTTGATCGCCAATCCCCAATCGCCAATCTGATTGATAATGGATGCAGTGGCGGATCTAGGGTATCAGGGGCCCTAGGCGGAACGACGAGTAGAGGCCCTCTGTAAATGGTTGTGGGGGGGGGGGGGGGGGTTGCGGCACTAAAGTTGCTGTTGGGAGATTGAACAGTAAATTTGAAATGCCGTCGGGGCCCCCTTCGATCGCAAACTCTTCAATTTTTGCTAACGGGGGGGGGGGGGTGCAAATGATTCAGCGGGGCCCCCTTCGATCATCAGTCGCAAACTCTACAATTTTTGCTGACGGGGGGGGGGGGTGCAAATGATTCGCCAACGTCGGGGCCCCATCGGCCATCCTTCCGGGGGCCCTTGTCGCTTGTACTCTGTCCATACGGCATACTATAGAAGGGCGATCTACGGGGCCCTTAAATCGGCGGGGCCCCAGGCGACCGCCTAGTCCGCCTACCGTTAGATCCGCCGCTGAATGGATGGCATTTTCATTGTTTCAGTTGTTTTGTGTAATTTGTTGCGTTGCTTTTTTTATTTAATTTAAACCGATTGATTTAATTAATTTGAAAAGTTGTTCTTAATGTGTACACATTTAACACTGTTATTGATAGATGCTTTTGTTTATTCTTGTTTCCATTCACTCTTTCATGTCTTTCAGTTAAATAATTAGTTAACTGCTTTTGATTACTCATATTTTGTTTTAGGTTTTGATCACCTGTATATAGATTTAAATTCAAAATTAAGTTAACGCGTTTCCATTTCTCTTCTTTTTTTGTTATGCTTACTTTTTCTTTTTTTATTTTAAGGCAATAATCAAACAGTATACTACTTAATTACTAGTTTTTGGTCAAATATTGTGAAAAGCTTGGGATAGTCTTTAATAGCTATTTTTTTTTTATGTTTGTATGTGGTGTATGTTACTTATCGTAGCTTTTCTTATTGACATCTTGTCTCTTTGTCATATTTTGTATAAAATATCATATTCCAGGCAACCGGGCTTCCCGGGTAACCCGCGACTTTAGAGGCTTATAACTTTTGAATGCGTAATCCAATATCGAAGCAATTTTCTGAAGAAAATTTAAGAAACTAATGCAGTTTCTATAACTGTGCATAGATTGCTTCAACTCCCTACCGTATTTATGTTATAGCTTTACAAAGTTGTAACAATTAAAAAAAACGTAAAAAATTTTCTCCAGTTCCTTACAAAATTTTCACAGCACAATGATTCTAGTAGTTGTAAACACTGTGTATTATTACACGTGTTGCTTATTTTTTTTTCAGAAATGTTTTACTAGTTATTAAAAAGATCTTTATCTTTTTATCTTCAAATAGGAACTAGTTTTAGTTTCTAGTTAAATAAAACCGTTACATTATGAAACTTGCTGGTAGAAAGACGTCAAAATCAAATAAACTTCACATATAATGTTTAAATTCAGTCTCTTTACAATGTATTTTCGACATAACTTACCAATAGAGACCATTTTATTAAGTTTTTGCATTTGTCGCAATTGCGCATTTTATTAAATTATGAAAAAAGGTGTGTTGTAACGGTTTTTATTCAAATCGAAATTCTTTTCTATGTTTTATGGTTCATAGAAAAAATCTTAAAAATGTATGCAAGACTTCTAATACATAGTTCTCACAACTACTAGAGCCATTTTGCTGTGAAAATGTTGTAAAGTACTGAAAAAAAAAGTTTTCAAAATTTTGTTTTTTTTTTAATCCATTTCAACTTTGAAAAGCTATAACATGAATACGGTAGCGAGTTGAACCAATCTATGCACAGTTATAGAACCTGCATTAGTTTATTCCTTTTTTTACAAAATTGAATCAATATTGGATTACGCAGTCAAAAGTTATAAACCTCCAAAGACGATGGCTACCCGGGTAGCCGGTTGCCTAGAATAGGGTTAAAGGCATTCTTTCCTCTTCAGTGTTTGTCACACTGCCACACTAAAATATGTATGCTATGATGTGAAAATTTCAATTTTATTAAATAATACACGAATCTCACCCATAATCATTATTTAACGCAATAATTAATTAAATAAATATCAAATCATTATCTCAGCTGATAATCCAACTACAAACATAATGAAAATTATGAAAGAAAATATCCAAAATCATTATAACTAAAGGTAATAAAATATTACATCGGTCAGTATCATTCACGCGATCAACCCTGATGTTGCACTTCCGATGGAACCGGTTTCAAGCGATACCATGATGATCAAGAAACGCTTCATGTTAACCCTTACGGCAAAGTTTCGATCTTTTCGTTCTAATTATTACATAGTTCAGCGATATTTGAAACGACTTGTTTCACAAATGGCAGTATTAAATAAAAAAAAAGTCAGTAAAAGAACAAAATTGTGCTAAACATTTTGTTGGTGCTATGCTGTTCATAAATGCATTAAGTCAAGTAGAATACGATCATCCCTTGCACTGCCTCAATTTCCCATTTGAACACCATTAACAGATTCCACCCGGTCCCGTGTGTCTTCCCGATCCGCTAACGACATCCTAATCGTCCCGGTCCTGTCTGACCGGCAGCATAAAGAAATCGCCCGCGTGTTGCCGCCCGCAAATCATCAAAAGCCGTTACTTCAAAAAGCAGAGAAAAAGGTGTGCCCCGTCTATGCTACAACAGACCGAAACAAGCATAACAACGCGTGTATGTAGCGAAGCAAACAAAAGCCCTGCACACACGCACACACGGACACGGAGCAATTAGCGTCGGTGTGGTGGTGTTGGTGCAATCGATCCGGGCAGCGGCAGTGTGTGGCAGCGCATACCATACCACGCCATACGCCCTGAACGCACAAAGTGAGCTGCGGTCGCAACGCTGTGGTGTGTCTTTCTGGTGACAGCTCGTGTTTGGGACGGTTTTCTTCGCGTTAGTTGAGATAAAAAGTGAGTAAAACAATGGTAGGAAGGTGTATTTCGTAGGAGAAAACGTGTTTCTTGCGAGTGTAACACAAAATGGAGGAAATAATTGTGTGTAAACCGTCATGGAAAGTTAGGACAGGAAGCGCACCTCGTGGTTCGTTCGATCACCTACCACGCCCTGTGGGAGAAAAGCTGTGCTTGAAAGTTAGCGAAAACAATACACCGCAAAGAACTGTGTGTGTGAAGCATGAAAGTAAAACGACAACAATAATAAGCAGATAGAATGTAAATGTGGTTCTTCTGGAAGATTCCAGTTGCGTGTAACATTGATCCTCTTTGAATGGGAAAAGCGTGTGATCATCAGCAGCATACAACGCCCAACGTGTGTGTGTCAAAAGATGGCTTCATCCAACACGCAGACAGGGCGCGCAACCGTTCGTCGCCTAACGCAAACGCGCGAGACGAGAAGGAGATCTTTTTTAAGTTCAAGAAGGTTAGGGGAGCGGATGATCATACGCACCCCGCGGCTCTTTTAATTAAATTCCGTGCCCTTAGTGACCAACCAACAATACAGTGACGCATCGCACGGTAGACACGGGAAAGCTGCCGAACAAACGTGTCCGTCCGTCCGGCAGCAGCAGCAGCACACATTCTTGCCCAACACTTGTGTGTTTGCGACAACGAGAAAAAAAAAGAAGATAAAACTTTACGATACATCGGTGTGTTGGTGTGGTGTTTGGTTAACCCAAACAGCCACAAACAAACACACGCAAAGTGCGCCCTAACGTCAGTGAACGGCTTGTTTATATCGCGCGGTAGATGGGAGAGATGGTAGTAGGCGTTGGAAAGTTGTATCCAAAGTGTGCCGCTGGCTGGATATTTGTATTGTAGTGGTGGTTGGTAGTCAACAGGCGGCTCAATGGTCTAGGGGTATGATTCTCGCTTTGGGTGCGAGAGGTCCCGGGTTCAAATCCCGGTTGAGCCCAGATTTGCTTTTTGGTGCAGAGAGCGTATATCTTTCGCTTTTGTGTATTTTTTACATTTCATATTTTTGCATTTTTGCAGTGGGCACAACAGCGAAGAGATTCAATCAAAACAATACAATTCAAAACCTTGCCATCGTTGCTTGTGATGTTTGATTGCATTTTAAATTTATTTAGTTTTTGAAAAGTTGTGAAATACTTGAACGATGAAACACTGTTTTTTAGATAAAACGGTAAAAGTAAAGATTCGCCCACGCCGGCTTACTGGTTGTAGAGGCTAAAGAACTCGAGGGCTTAGGATAGTTTGTTATTGCTATTTCTCATACTTTTTGTATGAATATTTTGAAGTATTTATCTTAACACACACAATTGAAATAACAGAAACGAGCAGCCACATTTTAAATAAAAAAAAAATAGTTTTAGTAAATTGTGCTCAGTCAACATATTGCATACCTTCAGGCGCTTTGCATCGCCAGCGAAGTTTGATCGTTACTTTTATCGATACAGCTTTATTCAAACGGCAGATAAGAGAATTGATTTTTGATTACATTTGACTGAAAATCAAGCAATTTAAATAATTGATCACACATGTAAGCGCCGTTGCGATAGATTCATATCAAACACTACAGTCGTATTCAAATTTCACACATATTTCCATGATCGGTAGGGGCGGCTTCTGCCTACCAATAGAACTTCAATCAAAAAGCCACACCAGAAGTGAAAGCAAACATTGATTCGACTAATTTCACATTCCCTTTTTACACATCGTGTGACACAGAGACCCATCGTGTGTGGCCAATTTACATCGCAAATTTAGCATCATCCGTTAGAAATCGCGTTGTCCTGCGCGCCTGTATCGATGCACATATTTAATTGTTTCGTTTTTCGTTTCCTCCCCTTTCCTGTGTAGCGTGTGCTCAGCCCCCCCCCCCCCCCCCCCCCCAACCCCAATCGGATCCTGTGGACGGTTTTGCGACCGGGCAGGTATGGTGTGTTAGGTTTACCATGTCCACCATCGAGGAGCGTACAGCGTACCTAGACAATCCGTACTTCAAAGGGCACATCTACGGGAACTTTAACCCGTTCTACGTGACCATCGCCGTCTGTACCGTGCTCGGCGTGTTCATCTTCGTGCTGAACATCGTGTGCGGCTGCTGCTCAAAGCACAAACAGTACTGGCAGGACAGACATACGGGTGAGTAGCCGACGAGGACGATCCATTACAATGGCCGTTGCCTTTGCATGTTTCATATCTCGGTGCGTATGTTTTGTTTTTTAGGCAATCGTTGGTTAGTGTCGTTTTGGTCGGCCACACCGCACAAGCAGCCGCCGCTCGATCTGACGGAGCTGAAGGACGCTAGCCACTTCCAGCCGGTCAATGTAAGTGAAGTTTAATGTTTAATTTTAGCGTCAAAATTTGTTTTAAGCGTTTGGAGCAACTCGGCGAAACCGGTCGCTCAACAGTTCCATCACAAAGGCCACCAATGCAATGGCATACCCGGCGAAAAGAAGGTACAGAAGCGATGCTAACTCACCCCAGCCAAGCGTTTCCTGTACGAGGATCCTTCGCCTCGCAATACCTTCCAGCTGATGCACGTAGATTGCACGCCAATAGTGCGCCAGCCCTGCCTGCTGCGCCGTGCCAACAAACTGGACCAGCTGGTCTGCGATCGGGCTGTATCGGAACACCGAAAAGCCATCCAGATGCTGCCGGACCGGCTGTTCGAGCTGGTAGTACGGTACCCGATACACGTCCGGGTTCACGTTCAGCAGCAGGTGCAGCAATAGTTGAGCGTTGCTGCACGGCATCAGCAGGGCGCAGCGACCGTTTTGCACGTTGTCCATGTGCTGGGCGTCCGTTTCGGGCACGATCAGCTGTCGGTGACGGTGCAGCTCGTGGTAGTAGCTGGCTGCATCCCGGTGTACCACTTCGAGCGGTACGGAGGTTCGCAGGAACTGTTCCACCGTCCGGAGGTGTGGTTCGTTGAGCGAAACCATAAACAGGGCGTGCAGTTTCCCCCAGTACGCCTCGGTAAGGGTGAAGAGGAGTACACTGCCGACGGTTAGTAGACGGCGCTCGGCGAGCGTGTAGCGTTGGGCTTGATCCCCAAACAGTAGCGTCAGCAGCAGAGCGTTGGGAAAGCGTTGCGCTTGCAGCCAGTTGAGCAGGAAGCTACCAGCGGCTAAGAGCCCACACATTAGCCACACGGGTCGGGTGAAGGGCAGAAGCAGAAAGTAGAACAGACCTCTGTTGGACACTTCCGGCAAAACGACACAATCGCCGCTAAAGCTCCCGAACGCCACGGGCTTTAGCGTGTCGCGGTACGTGTCGTGGATTTTGAGTGCAATTTCATAGCGCGTCGTATTCGGTTGCCTGTCAAACAGTGCCAGCGCGTTAATGTGCTTGGCAAAGGCGACAAAGAACCATCGATACACACCAGCAATACCTTTCTGGCTAACGATCAGGAAAGGGAATTCCATGCTCGTCTTAATCCTCACCGGGAGACGGTCAAGGTTTCGGTTCCGATCGTGCGTTAGCCATGAACGATGTTTCGCACCCGTGCCCGTCACGGCGTACACCCGGCTGGTGTTGTAATCGCACACCAGTGTGTCAATGATCCCCCGACGGTATCGCACTACCGCCCCGTTCCGTATGCCGAGCGGTGGAAAGGCACGGAAAACGTTCACCAAGCTGGCATGCGTTGGGCGATCGTTGATCGCTACGATGTAGTGGGCGGCCGGGTTCCAGTTTCGCCCGGCGGACACATTCTGCAGCAAGCGGTACAGATGTTTGCCCTCAATCAACGGTGCTACGACGAGGTAGACCGAGCAACGGTGCAGCTGAACGTTGTGTTGGACAGCATTAAGAAAGACTCGGGGATAGCTGGAGAAGTGGCTTAGATAGCCGTCGACAACGGAACTCCAGTAGGGATCGGTTGCGTGTGTGACGAGGCACAGCTCGTACTTGGCGGAAGGTGTTTCTATTTTATGTATACCTTTTGTGATGTTGACGAGTGTTTCGACTGCATTATTTGAAGCACAACAAAGCTCCAAAAGCGATAAGTTAAGAAGAAAAGGGTAGAATATTTTCACCCACATTTTGATCCGTTTACCTAGAAACTGGGTGTGCACAGCCCAAAACAACTTTTTCAAGTGCTTTCTATCATCCATGGTAATGATCGTTCGCTTAATGCCTCATTCGCTGTAATTGGCTTTTAGCTTTAATTAAACCTTTCCGCAACCGCCCGCAAGCAATTAGCGCAAAGTGAGTGGCAATCTCCATCACAAACACGCCGGCCGACACACCGTGCCCCGCCAGCAGCAAATAGTGTAACGAAATCAAGTCACGCATCGTCAACGTCTTCCGGTAGCGGGTCGAACGGGACCGCAGCGAATGTATCCGCTTCACGTACAGCCCGTGCCAGCAGTTCCACAATCCGGCCTGTGCAATGCGCCCAGCAAACTGTGTCAACTGCACCCGAGCGGGGGAAAACTTCGATACGCTCCATCCATTGATACGCCAGCCGACAAACTCCTGCAGGATGTAGTAGCGCACCGGAAATTCGTCCTCACTTTCGTTCAGTATTTCGTGCACCAGATGCTGCGCATTGCCACAGTCGAGCAGCAGCGCATGCTGACCGCGCCGTACGTTCGCCAGGTACGTGCGCTTGTCGCTGACCAGTAGATTGTGGCGCAACTCTTCCGTGAGCAGCGTTTCGCGATCACGCTGCACACTGGGCAGCTCGAGCGTGATGCCGGACGCAGCAAACTGGCGGATCGTGGTCAGGTGTGGCTCGTTCAGGGAGCGGATAAACTCCGACAGCAGCCGGGCGGTGTAGGCTTCGCTGAGGAAAAACATTACCAGCACGGCGAAGAAGATGAGTCGCCGTTCAGTTCTTCCATAACTGGTCCGCGTGTCCTGGTCTCCGAACAGGATCGTTAGCAGGATGCTGTGGCCGAACCGTGCCGGACACTGGCAATTTAGCACGATCGTTGCACCGACGAGACAGCAGCACAGATACCATAGTGGAGCGGTGAACGGGAACAGCAGGTAGTGGATTAAACCGGCCTTTGGCTTTTCCGGCACCACCAGACAGTTGCCCGTGAAGGCGCCATCCGCCGCGATCGGTACACTGAGCGCGTTCGGTGCTTTAATGCCGAGCAGGATCTGATTGTCTGTCGTATCGAACGTTACGCGCACGTTGATGTGCGCGGCAAATGCGTCAAAGAACTGCCGGTACACACCGGATACTGTGTCGCGCGTGTACATCAGGTACGGATACACTACCTTCTTCTCGATCACGAGCGGCAGCTGATGAAGGTTGCTAGTTCGATCTGCTAGAAGCTGGCGATAGTGTGGAGATCCAGGGCGGAAGGACTGTATGAATCCTCGCTCGATGCACGCAACAATTGCGGAATCATTGCGTTCCCTGTTGGCCACCAGATGGAGCACGTTGTGCATGCCCATGGTGTAGAATACTTTGAAGAGCGTTTTAAACTGATCCGGTCGCTCAATCCACCCCGTCAGCAGGATGACGTGAGCGGGCGAGTTCCAGTTGCTGTTGCTGGAAATTGCTTTTAGCAGCAGGAATAGCTGCCTGGCCGATGCGTTCGGTTCGAATAGGAGATAGAGCGAGCATTTGGGTAACTTGACGTCGGACATTTCGATCGATGTTAGCACTCGCGGATATAGGGGGAACTCGTGCAGATAGGCCTGCAGGACATCGTTCCAGTGCGGATGGGTTGCGGACGTTGAAATGCACAGCTCCTGGCCGGCCGAGGGACGTTCGAGAAACTCTGCCCGAGTTGTAACTTGTCGGAGGGTGATTAACACTGACTCAGACAGTGTGTCGTCGCTTTGTGCCTGGAGGGCCATTGTGAGTAGGGCAAGGGCTGCAAACATCTTTCACGGCTGTTGGGGTAGAACTCTGATATTTATTCCACACAAAGTCCTAATATAGCATACTGCGTGCGCAACTGCTGTACAGAATAGCAGTCAGATTTAATTCAATTAAATGGATCAAAATCCAATTTCTAGGACAATTTCCAATGATACTGCCATTAGTTTTCCGGTCATTAGTTTCAACAATGTTGTAACGGCCGCTGCATTGTGTGTCTTGTGCAATTATGCGACAACAAATGCTTTATTTCGTTCGATTTTTTTTTCGAAGACTTATTATATAAATTGCTCAGATATTTCCTGCCTCCATATTTCCTTGAAGTAAGATTTCCTGTTTAAATTACTGGTGCAATTTCTGTTTAGCCTGCATTTGTTGGGTGATTTTGGAGTGCATGAATTGTGTTCTTTGATTGGCTATGCTAAAAGCTCTCCAGAGATCCAACTAATGCACCTACGCACGATAGTCCCAGGGCGGACATGGGCCTTAAAAATATTTTATACATTTTTTAAATTTATTTTATATTAGCGTTTTTTAAGGTAAATGAATTTACTGGAATGAAGGTAGCTACTTTGTTTTCAATCAAAACATTTTTTTTATTATTTTTTTTTTATTGATTTGATGATTTGAACTGGAGAAATGTGTCAAATTGTCATATGTGTAGAAATACAATAATTCTTCCAATTGTAATTATTCCAAAACAAACACTTGTAAACAGCAAAACAGCTCATTTGAAAAGGGTTTTCCCCGCTCATTACACTGAAAGTGGATGAAAGTTTAGTTTTATTGGCTGTAATTCGAGTGTTTATATAAAATGTTCAAATAACTGCACAAAAATTATTAAAAGTTTAGATACCTCGATTATTTTTATCTTGTCATCTCCAGTACGTGAAATTGATCATGTTATTGAATCAATATTTTGTTATATATTGTTAATTATATATATATATATATATGTTATATATTTGCCAAAAATCGGAGCTGTCATTAGCTGCGTTGTGAATGTTTTAAATAAACATTTCTACGTTTTCTTTATAATCTTTTTTGCTTGTAATATATGCGCGGGAGAGTTAAAATGATTTGATCAAATCGTTTCTTACCACGAATCTGCTTCATAAACACTTATTTTGCATTGCTTCGAGTGTTCAACCACAACATAATACAGTCTGAACTCACTAGTTGAACTTCTTGAACTAGTTGGGTTCGATTCCCTGCCAACTATTGAATATGTGCTTTTTAGTTGGCACGTTTTTCCATACCAAAAAATTATGAATTTTATCTCGGCAAGCCATGATTTTTTTGTGAAATTTTCAAAACCCGGTTTTCCCATACAAACGCGTGCTTTTTAATTGAACTGTCAACCAACTATCGCGCGTTCAACTAAAAAGCATGCCAACTAAAAAGCGTTCAACTATTGAATTCTGACTGTAGTTTACTACAGGTATTCCCCGATGTACGGCATACTCGATATACACGATTTCGCTGTACGCTATTTTCTTAATTTGACAGTTCTTCGAACAAATAGTACCGATTTTGACGCAACCAAAGTCAAATGCAAAATAAATTCCTTTTTGATCGAATTTTAAAAATCATTTAAAAAGGTACAACATTGAAATTTTCAGTTGAAATCAGATCAAATAACTAATTTAGTGGCTAAAACCTACCACTTCAAGCTAAATTATACGAAAGCTAGCTATAATTTGACTGAAAACCTCGAAATTCGACTTACGCTTATGTTCGAGATACGCAATTGCCTCTGGTACGAGTTAATAGCGTATATCGGGGAATTCCTGCACACTTATGGATTGCAAGTGTTGGTACAGTGGTGCCATCTGGATGTCCAATGCACAAAATAACACACTAAAAGCACACACACACACACACATAGGCAAACGATACATAAAAAAACATGACAAAATCATCAATGTCCACCCACTGCTCTGAGGGGAACCACTGTGCGACGCGTCCTCTTACACCGCCGTACACACCCCATCATCACCTCCACCCCGAACACGATCGCGGCACTCCCATAGCCCACCGTCAGCACGTACTGGAGCGATATCAAATCACCCATCAGCAACGTTTCCCGCTGGGACAGTTCCTTCCTGGCCACATTTCTCAACTTCTGTACGTACTGCTCGCGCCAATACTCCCACAGCCCCGCCTGCCCAATCCGTCCAATAAACTCCACCAACTCCGCAGCAATCGAGCTAAACTTCGACACGGAAAACCCATTCATTCGCCAACCGACCATCTCGCCCAGAATGTAGTACGGCACCCGGAACACACGCGTGTCGCGCATCTCCTTGTGCAGCATGTACTCCGCGTTGCCACACTGCAGCAGAAAAGCGTTCCGTCCCGCCCGCATATTGCGATAGTACTCGGGCTCATCGAGCACTTCCAGATTGCGGTGCAGCTGCTCGTACCCCTCAATGTCCTCGTAGTGCAGCACACCGATCGGAACGTCGGACGCACCGAGCGCACGGAGCGTGCGGATGCGCGGCTGATTCAGCGACTCGATGAACGTGGACAGCAGCTTGGCGGAGTAGGCTTCGCTGAAGAAAAACATGAGCACGATCGCGAGAAAGATGAGCCGCCGCTCGGGCAGGGAGTAGCGCTCATCCGCCGCTTGATCGCCGAACAGCACCGTCAGCAGGATGTTGTGCTGGAAGCGGTGCGACCAGCGCCAGTTCAGCAGGAAGATAGCAGCAAGAAAGCAACAGCACAGATACCAAACGGGCGACGAGAAGGGCGACAGGAGAAAGTGTACCAGCCCTTCCTTCGGTCGTTCCGGCACGATCACACAGTTGCCGGTGAAGCTGCCGATCGCGTACGGTTGCGTGAGCGTTTCCCGGTTGTGTATCGTCATCACGATCTGCACGTTCCGATCGCCAAACACAACCCGCGCCTTGTACTGTCGGGCGAAGGCGGTGAAAAACTTGCAGTAAACCCCCTCGATCCGCGATCGATCGTGAATGAAGAAAGGAAATTCGGCTCTCCGAGCCACCACGATCGGTTCACTTTGCTGCAGTCCCAGGGAACTATGGTTCGCCAGCAGCTCACCCACATCGGACACATCCATCACGTAGTCGAGCGTCCGCTGGCGACAGTTGGCCAGCATGGTGAAGGTGCGGTTATGCTCCGGGACACTCATCAGCACCAGCCCGTGCCGTACGCCCATCAGGTCAAAGTTTTCAAACTGATTAAATATTTCGCGCGTATGCGAACGGGCGTTGATGAGTACGGCAAACCGGGCGGACGGATTCCAGTTGCCGTTCGTTGAGAGGAACTGGATGCGCAGGAACACTTGGCGTGCGTGGGACACTGGCTCGAAGAGGAGATAGAGCGAACAGCGGTGCAGGGGGATGTTGTCGCCCAGCTTGGTGCGTGTGAGTACACGGGGGAGCAGTGGGAAGTGGTGTAGATACCGCTCCAGTACGTCGTTCCAGTAGGGATCGTTTTCGGGCGGTGGTGCAATGCACAGCTCCTGTCCGGCGGCTGGCCGTTCCAGCGCTGTTCCCGGGTGTGCCGTAAGGTAGGCCAGCGATGCGAGGGCTGCATCCGCACTCGGGGAGCTGTCTGCCGCCAGCAGACCGAAGCGGACGAGCAGAAGGGCCCAATCGAACGGTGGTGGAACCATTGCGAAGGTTCGTAGCTTACTGTGGCTGAACTGAGCTGATAGTGTCCCCAAAACTCCCCCCATATTACCCATTGGCTTCTCGGGGGACTCATCGCGCCGTGTGCACTATCGGAGAGGCGAAAATTGGCCACCAGGGGAATGGATAGAATCGAAATTGTTGCACTACGGTTAAGCAAACAAAAGCGCGAGAGCTCTCCTTACATTGGAGGGAGTGGTGTTTCCCTTGTGGCGATAAGTTTCCCAATGAAATATAGAGTTGCAATTTAATTGTTCTGTTCGCCCCAAATTGTAGGCCTACTTAATACGAGCCCGATGCAATTTAATGCGCTTTTGCCCCTTTATCAAGCTCAACTCGAATTTCCCGTTCGGTTGGGTAAACTCATGAATCCTGGAAAAGAGGCTGGAATTGGTGGGCTGTGTTGGCCCACCTAGTCGCAAATCTCGTCCCCGGCCCTGTGGTGAACTAACAATTAAATGCGGACGGGGGAGGAAAACATTATTTAATTAAAATTCTCATTTTGTTTCTGTCTCCCTCCCATCCGTTGTCGGACCGAGTGATGTTGTTAATTTTAGTGTGTAAGATACAGGGTTTCCAAGGTTTTTTGGTTGTTTTCCCAACTTCTTGGTTGCTTCCCATATTTTTAGGTGTTTATTTTTTTTATAGAGACTTTGAGCCGATTGGCCTCATTTGCCGCTTTTAATCGGTGGATTAATTCTAAAACTTAATATATAACAATCTTCTTTGTGTCTTGCAAATACCTTATACCGGGTAGTCTCGGTTTCCTTAAAATTATCTGTTGATTTTATTTATAATGTTTGTCTGTTTTACATGTGGTTTTGGCTAGAGTTCTCTATAAAGGTTAGTAATACGAAGGAATTTTAAAAGTTTACGCTGGCAATCGATGTCCGGTGAGAGGATGGTGTCGATGCTGTGGTCCAATTTGCAGGTGATGCGTTACGCAGTGTATCCATGGCATTCGGTTAATATGTGACGGACGGTGATGTCAACGCCACAGACACTGCATAGTGGCGGGCTGTGGTGAGCCTGGTGTGTCCTATCCGAAGTCGTGATAGGATTCTCTGGTTTTGGTTTGATGGATGGTCTTTCCATGGTGGTGTTGTGGTCTTGATGGTTCTCAGGAAAGAGCGGCCGCTGCTAACCCAATAACCTTTCCAGGTGTTGGCGATGATGGTTTTGCTAAGTCGAGTAAAGTCACGGTAAGGAAGAGTGTTATGGCAGCAGTGTTTGTTGGGTTAGCGTGGTGAATTCGGCGTTTGCCCTTTTGTATAAGGGCATCGGCTTTGATATTTTCCTCCATCATTCGTCCTGCAGCTGCTGCTACCTTGTCGGTTATGATGTGGTCCAAGATCAAAAGTCACACCTAGGACATCGGCTGTGCGTGTGTTAGGTATTGCTTAGTTATTGTATGTTATGGGTTTTAGAATATGATATTTGCTATTGCAGATGTGAACTATATTGGATTTGAAATGGGGAAATGTGTATCCTGTCCAACGTGACCATTCCTGAACTAAATTGAATCCTTATATCTACTCAGCATACATGAACTATATCATCAGCATACATGAAACATTTAATGTTACTAGGTATTGGGCGAAAGAGGAATTCTATGGGATACGATGAATACAGGGTTTTGTGATAGAACTCAAGACTGCGGGACACTTTGACGAATCGTCGTGAGTCAATCGCAAGACTGCGGAACGTTCCGTGGAAACGTTGACGATAACGAAAGGTGTGGATTTTTTATCGCAAGACTTCCGCACACTTTTTCGGGTACAGCTAGGATCTTTTAATTTCAAAAATTTTGGGCGCCTGCTGTTTGGGTTTTGGAAAAGCAAACTGTAATGGCTTTTCATTTTTGTGAATTAATTGTCGAATTAAAAAGCGTCAGATGAGCCCAACAAATTATGCGGACCATACAATACATCGTGGAAACCCTGCAACGCTCTCCCAAATACACTGTAACGTTTGGTGATTTGGTGACAGGGTGAGAAAGAGGAGATGCAATTGCGGTCCATTTTGTGTGTGCGCCGATAGGTTGTTGGATGATGCGATTGGCCAAACTACTGCATCACGGCATCAAGGGAAAGGGGGAAACCAGGACTGGAGAGCAGGAAAATTGGCCAATGGCTTTTTGCAAGCGCTAAAAGGAGGACAACGCCAGCAACGCCACTGTGAGCCGTTTAAAATTTGTGACCCTTTATATTAGCGTGCTCGGGTTGATGGGAGTCACAAATGGACCAGAGAGAGAAACAGCACGTGGGAGAGAAGAAGGGAAAGGGGGTGTGAAAACAGCATATCGATTGGCTTTGTGTCGGGCCCGTTTGGCTGTTTGGGATGCGCTAATGTTTTGCAAGTCATCACGCCTGTTTTTTTGGTCACTATTTCAATTACGGTAACACGTTCTCATCTCTACGTCGGCTTCCGCAGAAGTGTGAAGCGGAAAAGTGGATGACATTCGACAGTACAAAAGTAGGAGAATCTGGGTAAAAAAGAACACACTGTGCGAATGATGAATTCTTTTTTTTAAGGATATCAGTGATTATGATATACAGAGATTCCTCGACATACGCTATTAATGCGGGCCGGAGGCAACAGCGTATCTCGAACATTAGCGTAAGTCGAATTTCGAGATTTTAAGTAAAATTATAGCTTATTTTTGTCTAAATTTGCTAGAAGTCGTAGGTTTTATCTACTAAATGAGTGAATCGATGCGATTTCAACCGAATACTTCCAATTCGGTACAAATCTTTGTAATTCGTTCGAATGAGAGTTCATTTAGAATTCAACAATTGATGTGTCAAATCAGTACAATAAGCGCCAAAAACTGTCAAACTTGGAAAATCGCGTATAGCGTACATCGGGAAATACCTGTATTTCAGCAATGGAGGCATCCGATCTGAAGATTTCTGTCCAATTAATCAAATTTGGTAACATAACAAACAATTTTGTCTTGGCTTGTGTATGTTAAGCTGTAAACTCTGGATGAGGAGATGTCATGATTATGAAGCCCACAACTGGGTAAAGACTGGAAAATAAAAATCAGTACAAAAAATCGTATACTCTGGTCGTTTAGGCATCATTATTGCACCAGAGTGGGAAAAACGGTTACTCTGCCGTGGGGAAAAGCTGGACACAGATATTATCAATTTTGATTCTACCATAAGTTGGAGAGTGGGAAACGCCAGAAAAATTACTTAAATAAGAGCACAAGAAAGTCATGAACTATTCGACAGTTAGAGAACACGTTGAAATCTTCGAGTTTGAGGCTGTCACAAGTTATGTTGTTCCTGCAAGATGCTGATCAGGCAACTGACGTTCAAACGTTCAATCTTGCCACGACTTGGATCACTTGCTTCTGCGTTCAATCCACAATAAGCAGATACGACATCCTTCAGGGATAAGAATTAAGATATTTAGCCACTTTCCAAAACTCGATTGAATTCGGGAACGATTGTAGCGGTTGTCAAAATGAGATAAAATTGAAGTTTCCTTTGATCTATTTTGAACATTTTGCCATATTGTACGCATAACTGATCAGGATGCTCATGAAATAAATTAAGGCAACCGTTGTATCTAGGTAACGGCAACTATCGTGCCTCGTCGATCGAGTTTGGGAAAGTGGCTGGTTCTCTAGGATTGCAAAGATCGACGTTTGAAAGTAGGACTAGGAAAAATGGCTGAAATTCTACAATTCTAACAACAGCCAAACATGCTAAGGTTGCGAGTTTGAGTAATTTTCTGAAGTGAAATCCTAAGCTGTCTTTCCGTAAGATAAGAGGACCATCTTATCATTGCATATCAAGTGTCCGTCTTGCCTTAACATCCCACAACTGCTCTAAAACAACCTTACAGCGTTTTCTAGGAGTTCTCATAACTGTGGGACACTGTAGTGACTCTTTCTTATATGAAATGAACTTACTGTAATGGGAATTGGACTCTTTAGCACCCTTGTTGAACAAATCCAATAGCAATTTAAAATGAGCCTGTCCAAAAAGGGTGCCATAGAGTTCAATTTCCAACGTATGAAGTTCACTTCCGGTCTCGTAGTACAGTCGTCAACTCGTACGACTTAACAACATGCCCGTCATGGGTTCAATCCTCAAATAGATCGCGCTGCCATACGTAGGACTGACTATCCTGCTATGGGGGGGGGGGGGGGGGGGAATCAATTAGTCACTGAAGGCCAAGCCCACAAGTGGGTACAGGCAGGCCTTGACCGACATCGGTTGTTGAGCCAAAGAAAGAAGAAAGAAAAGAAGTTCACTTCCAATGGGAAAGAATATGCGAAGTGTCCCACAAGAGTCTAGGAAGTGGTTCCCTATGAGAGAGAACCCCTGGAAAACCCTGTATATGTATGACGAAACATTTTTTTTAAAGAAACTTTCGAGTTGTAACACCTTTTCTGATGAAGAATGGATTAAATTATGGACTGCATTTATGGCATAATTGCTGTATTTATGCTTTTTTTCAAATACATCTTAGGATGTCCATTGTTACTTACTTTCCCTTAGCTTTTTAGTCTCTTCGAATTGAATTATTCAATTTTTGAAGCAAATTATTTCAAAAGATAAATGTTAACCATCATATGAGCATTGAAGTGATTGCACTTTTGCAACAAGCACTGTAAATAATCATTCTAACAAAATCATCATTAAATCACCACCAGCACGGTATGTGTGTATGTGTGCCGATCGTGCCAATAATGGACGCAAATTTTCCGCACCAACAAAAGCGAACGTGTTGCTGCAAAAACACGCAAAACCCAGGGAGAGACCGAAATTGAAATTAATCCCATGCACACCGAAATAATACGGGGTGGGTGGGATGACAAAAACGCACCAATGCTGCTGATGCTGCCATCGCGTTCGGGAATATTGGGAATTTGGAGCGCATAAAGCTGTGTGTGTATAATTGAACGAGTGAGGAGCGCGCCGCTGGAAAGTGGAGCAAACGGAGGCTTTTCTCGTTCGATTGCACCGGGAGAAAAAGGAGGCACAGATAATGGCACTTGCTGCCAAATGCCCGAACAGAGTCAGGATTGATCGGATTCCGTTTTGCAGACGGAACAACTCCTTTCCGATTGGAATGGCTGCATCGATAGCATCGAGCGAAGAAATATAAGCAGATGATGATATGCATAATGAAAGGCAGTTATGCACACACACACACAGACAGCTTGGGAGGACTTCTAGTTGAGCCAAAATGGGGGCGGAAGAGGAGGGTTGCATTATTGAAGCGTCTTTCTTTCCTCGATCGATTGTGGATGCGAACGATGGTGGATAATTCATGCAACGGCAAGGATATTATCGCACGGCTCACTGCTGGCTCAAGCTGCTAAATGTAGTAGAGTGTAGAGGAAGAAGGTCTGCTTAAAAATAGATGCTGAACTGCAAAACTGAAGCTTCGGTTGGTATCGAGTTGTAAGTGCTTTTAATTTTGCAAATGTAAGGGCCGGTAAATGACGTTTGATTAAATTTCTTCCGTCGTTTATCGGCATTGTGAATGCGTTTGTGTTGATTTGAAAAGCTTCCTCTAACTGCAAAAGCCAACGCAGCTGCACTTCCGATGAGACATGGTCTCTTTTTTTAGTAGCAAATACCTTTTTTCTTTCTTAAGAACCCATTAATGCGCTAAACGGATTAAATAAGTGCAAAATCGTCACTAATCCAACTCCATTTTTCGCTTTTCTCACTCACACAGCCCGACGTCGAACGGCCGGTAGAGTACACCGTGCAGCACCATCGTCCCCAGTACCAGTATCCGCCCAGCCGTGGTGCTTCCCCGCAGGGCTACCATCACCATCACCAGCAGCAGCATCACCGCGAGGAGTACGTCGAGCTGCAGAAGCGCGAAAGTGACATCTAAAAAGGCGGCGCCAAAGAGAACCGCTGCTGCGCGAGCTAAACACGATGGCTTGGTTGGTTGCGTACCCGGCAGTGGCCATGCTGGCCATGTTCATCGTGCTGGTCATCATGCTGATACTCCGGTTCGGTGCACGGTTGTGTCAGCTGCGCCATCACACCCTGCCGGACGATCAGGATTTGCGCGACCAGGCGTACGATCAGAAGGTCAGCTACGCCTGACCGACCGACCCCGGCAGCTGAAACGCCATGAATGACGCCAAAATATTGCTGACGGGAGAGGGAGGGAAGAGATGATGGTGTGTGGCTTCCCCCTTTTTTTATTGTATTTCCATTTATTTTTCACAATTCCACTAAGCAATGTTTCATTCTTTTTATAACGTGAATCTCGATTTTCATACCGATCGGTGAAGAAGAAACACAAATGATGCTTTTGCCCCCTTGCAGTTCGCTAGAGCTAGACTTTAGAGATGTGTACTACTAACCATGTGTAGTGTTAGTTACACATAGAAGATTATTCTTTTTTTTTTTAATTCCCACAAATGACAGCTAAACGTAAGACTTGTAACTACTCTACTGTGCAACACATTCCGTCCAGAGAAGGGAAAGCTTCCCATAGTTTTAAAAAAGCCGTCCGTTACGAGCGCAACAATGTATTTTTTGTAGAATGTTCCAACACAACACGAAGTTTTCCGAAACAATGCAATGCAGTTAACACATACAGAAAAGAAAACAATGTGCCTTTTATACACAAAACTTTACTAACATTCCTTAAACTTCCACTCTCACTCACACAAAACCGATCGATTTTTAGAACATTTGTACAAGAAGAAGCAATATGTAGTAAACGATAAAATAAATAAAAACCTTTTTTTTAATTTCTACAAAACCCAACACAGCGATTTGTTTTTCTTTCACCAGAGAAAACGCTTTCGCACAATAAAACACGACCCGTTTTATTCAGTAAATATAATTTTTCACATTTTATTTCTCAACGTTTGTTTGTTTGTTTTTTTGTTTTGCGCATTTTTTTGTATACGCATTTTCTCCCTACCCTCCTGCTACAATTTTCTCTCCTCCTCCTACTCCTGCTCTTCTTTTATGTCAAATATAGTTTAACCTTGTCTGAGTTTCATCATCTTTTCACCCTTTTTCATTTTCAGTGGATGTTTGTCTCTATCTCTCTTTGTTTTTTGTATTTGTATTCTGCTTTGTTTCTCTCTTCTTCATTATCTTAGTGCATTATTTGTAGTGTATTGATGTATCATTTTCCTTTTCTTTTTTCTTTTGTTTAACTTTTCCATTTTCCTTTTGCTTGCACACCGATGCTCCGATGCCTTTCTTTTGTGTGTTCCTTTTCGGTTTCCTGTGTTTTGGTTGGTTCGGTTTGTTTGTTTTTGTTGATGTTTATTATTTTTTTCCTAACAAATTTTGTATTTTTCTTCTTCTTCCTCTCCTTTTGTCCATGGCTAATTGAAAAACCGAAAAATAAAGCAAGGACGCCCGTGTCTTTCGATTGTACCATGTGTTGATTATAGTTTTGTAAGTTCTAATTTTTCCTTCGCGTTACAGGCGCAGTTGTTTTGGTTGCTCAGTGGTGGTGGGTGGGAGTAGTGTTAGTAGAAAATTGCCAGAACAACAAAAAAAAAACGCACCAACCAACTCCCGCACAATGGAAACGCGTACGTAATGTGTGTATGTGTTTCTGTACGTTATCAAAAACTGTGTGTCCATTCAGTCCGGGATAACCAAAAGTAAAATGAGATCAGATCGCGGGTTCTTGCATTATCACAACGGAGGGATGATGATATTTACGATCGTTTCGTGCTTATGTATGTGTGTGTGTTCGAGAGACAGAAAACATAGAAAATCTGTTCCGGGGAGGTGGAACAGAGGGGGAAGGGATAAGATGCTTTTTTAAAACGTAAAACAAAACAGAAAAAAAACAAATACGAAAAGCTACCATCGTTTCAGTGTTGCTACACATTTAATCATCATCATCGTCGTCGTCGTCGTCTTCGTGCGTTGCTGCCTTTCTCGGCGCGCGCTGCTAGAGGTTCGCTTCATATGCTGAAGCTATTGAAATAGAATCTACACGGCCATATTACACATACAATATATTTTAAAAGGTAAGTATTCTATGCGTTATTTTTTGTTTTGTTATGTAAATAATATTTTTTTTACCGCGCCTTCTGCTTGACGCTGTGGCCTGTTGCACAGCAGCGTCAGCCGGCTATAATAAGAGTGTAGAAATGATTGTTGTTTTCTTATAAACGAATTCCAAGAGCGTTTGGTTCAGAAGTGGGGGGAAAAGGTAAGGCAAAAAAAGGGGAGAAAATTTTGTTAACAGGGAACAGAACGGAAGAACGTATAAACAGAAAAGGAAAAAAAATAGAACATTATGAAAATTTATGAAAAGCAGCTCAACTAGAAGAGTTCTATCAAAAAAGGTAAGCAAAGAATGAAACCAAAAAAAAAAAATAATAATAATAAAAAAAGCAGATAGCTTCCAGTTCTGTTGTCCGACCGGGTCGGTTCGCCAGTGGAAAAGTCCAACAAGACAAGACATCATGCCCTGATGGTGACACGCAACTGTGCCCAAAACTGGAAACATAATTGCGCTCAACAAGCACTGCCTCTCCGCTTCCGCTGTTCCACTTCATTTTTTGATCTACTTTCTTCGTTTTGTGCATATTTTCCGCCACACTTTTTCGCCTGTTTTCTATTCCATTTTTTTATACAAATATATCTCTGGTTTAATTTATCTTGTTTCTCTCTCTCTGTCTCTTCTCTTGTGTTTTCTTTTCGTTTTCAGCTACACCTGCACGTACACATGCGGCTGCTGCGTATTATAATGCGTGCGCCCTTCTTACGCGACACGCGTTGCATCTCTCTCTCTCTCGCATGTGTGCTTGTTGTTTGCTTGCTTGCGTTAAATATTATTTGTCACAATAAAAAGTCTTTTTTCATGTTTTACCTTCAAATAACCAACAAACACGGCACGGCCCCACTCCGTCAGCACCGCCGCGCCTCCCTCTCCTTCTTTGCCCAGAGTTTTGTCATTATGTCCTGTCGCGGCTTCGGCCCACATCCCCTCCTGTGTTTCTCTTGGAAGTATATGTATGTGTGTATATATATTAGCTTTTTCCCCCTTGCCTCCACGTCTGCCATTGCTCAGCGTGCGGGTAGTGTTGAGCGTGTTCCAATCTTCGACTTCAATTAACATTTTCCTCTCCGTCGCTTCGTTTTTGCGACTTTCAAAATGAAAACAAACACAAAACACATTTGCTTCCTTGTTTGCCCGATGCCGATACTGTTCCACTTTAGCGTAAACAACCCGTCATTGCAAGCTGTAACATATCACTTAGCGCGAGGGGGGAAAGTAAGTAACCCTTACTAATCTACTAAACAACATAGTTTTTATTGTTGTTTTAGTTAAAATTCCACTGCACTTGTCTCTTACGAACAGTTTTTATGCACACAAAAAAAAAGTCAGCTGCTATGTGCACCACAAGTAGTTTTAACTTAAAATAAACTTCGAATTTCTTCCCAAAACAAAAAAATCCAAAACAACACACACTTAGTCAAGACTTGATCGCACCACAAAAAAAGGAAAGAAAAACAAGTGCTTTTAGAAGCAGCAGTCTTACGTTTGAGAAGTTGTACTACAATTTTCCGATACACATTTACATTCTAGAGCGAGACAAAAATCAATTTCAATAACACAGCAAAACAAAATGGAAACAGAAAAATAAAAAAAGGATAATATCCTAACTATCTCTTTCTTTACTTTTGTTTGTTTGTGTTTTATCACCCTGTTGGATCGCTTTTTCGTTTAAACAGAAATCCTTAAATCACCTAAAACGCCTATTTCATCTCAACCTTAAACTAGCAAAATATGATCTTTCTTTTTTGTAAGTGTTTCCCTAACGGATCGTTTCAATTAACAGAACATCAGAACGTACACTATTTGTATACCGCCAGCATTATATCCCAGGAACTGTTAATGCCGTGTTTTGCCTACGCTGTGTGTGTGTGTGTGCAATAACTCGATGCACGAAACAAACAAACAAAAAAGCTACCATACCAGAACTCCATTCGGGGCAAATCAATTGGAGTCTAAATAAATCACAACTTAATCATGGAACACTAAGCAACAAGCGGGACATAAAACAGGAAAGGGTAAAGCGGTTTGTAGAGAATGTTTGCACAATTATAATTCACCATGATGCGGTGCTGCGCCCGCCCATCGGTTCAACTCCGCTCCAAAAGCTGGAACAGACACAGTGAGCGAAGTCCGCCTTTTTCCTTTTTTTTTTTAGTATATTGTTGTATCACAAATGATAGTCACACCACTTTGAAGTCGTTGTTGTACATACCGTTTTGTTGTTGTTGTTTCATGCATTGTTTTACTATCGACTGTATAGATTCTTCCGTTTTGTTTCTTTGTGTTTCGATCAGTCTATAACTTTAACACGCTTGCGTGACGCCTTTGCGCCGCTTTCAACAAACAATGTACTTTTTCCCTGTTTTCGAACCATTCGGTATGGTGGAAGATTGCCAAAAAAAAAAAAAAGATTAATAATACTCTCTCCTCCTTTCCTGCACACAAACACACTATACCACCCGGTGATTGGGCGAGCATTATTATCGCATTATTTCATGTGAATTGCAGTTCTGCAAGAAAAAAAAAAACGAGAGAAAGAGAGAAAACTCATTGGCTGAAGTAAGAACCAAGTGCACGACACAACCTAATATAGTAACTGTAGGAAAAGACGGAGAGATCGGACCGTTTTGGCGGGATTTGATGGGAGGGGGTAGGAGAGGTGGCTGTGGGGACGTAAACGCGGGCGTAGAGAAAGAGCAACTGCACTGTACACACACACACACGCACGAAAAGGTGAAAGGAAGATGGATGGAACGCTGCTGCACGCCAGAGCAGCAGCCAGCCTTCTTTCGCCCTTCATCCGGTGCAGCGTGTGGGGGGCGGCGGCGACGGCGGCGGCCATGCAGTGCCGGTTGGCCACTAGACGGAACCTTCGCTGGCTGCTACCAGCTCGGAAAATGCCTGATCGAGACAGTGCTTCAGCTCAGCATAGGTCACCACTAATACTGATTGTTCGTCACGGGACATAAGTTGAACCTGGGGCGGGAAAGAGAGACAGTTAACGAATGCTGCTTCAAAAGCTTGCAACAGCCGGTTGCAATGGTTACCTTTTCCATCGTGCCAGCATCCAGCTTGTTGAGGCACTGTACGATATGGGACTGGTTCAGCCACGGGCGGCCATCCTCGGTGACGGTGTGGAAGAGATAGTCCCGGAACAGTTTCAACATGTAGCGATCGCCTGTTTCCGACCACGTCACGTCCAGATTTAGCCTGCGAAACAAGGGGGGAGGGGGGAAAGCGACGTGTTAAATGGTGCCCGGTGTGTTCGACAAGCTTGGCTGTCGCTCCGTGCTTACTCTGGCCGTTCGTTGATGCAGCCGAGCTTCACGAGCAGCCGGTACAGTCGGCCGTTCTCCATCTCTTTCGCCAGTTCATCCTCCTGTATATCACATTGGGCTTGGAGTGCGTCGAGCTGCACGTAGAATCGGGCACCGATCATGGGCATGATCTCCGTCACCGAGCGGCGGGTATTCGTGTTCAGCAGACATCTAGTGGGACGGATCGGATCGGAAATGCGTTAAGGCGAACACAATCGAGAGGATTGGCCAACTTACATTAGAATATTTCTAAGATCAGAAGAGTAGTGACGGGAGACGAGCTCGACGCTGCTTTGAATTTGATCCCGCTGGACCGATTGTAAGGAACGGCAAGCTAACGCCAGTATTAGCTTTCCCAGTGCCAATAGATCCTCCTGAAAACGAAAGAAAGGGAAGTTAGTAAATTGTTTAAATAAGGAAGCAAACCGCCATACCTGCTGATGGTGATCTAACACCGTGAGCGGGTTTGGTTGGTTCGGGTCGAACGAGAAGATGTCCGATATGCCCACACAGCTGTACCGTATCCGTTTCCCGGTCACAATGATTTTCGTCGGATCTAACGTACTGTGTTTAGCACGAATTGGGAATGGAAAAAAGAGTACATTGTACAATCGCGCTCGAAAATCTCACCCCGCAGACACGCCACTTACCGGCACGCTAGCCCGGCCTGGTGTATCGCACGCAGACCCGCACTCAGCTGTATGATAATTGACCATATTTCATTCTCTGGCAGGAGTGACGTGGCGGCTGTACGATGTAGAGAACTTTTGTGGCTGCGAAAAGGGAAACAAAAATGGATATTTTTAGCTGTTTGCACTCCGAAAAACGTATCAAAATCACCACTGAACCATACCTGAAGGGACGAGCTTCGCCGGCGAACGGGTCGGTGTAGCCGTTCGTTTCCGGAACGGATGTGAAGTACTTGGAGAGCAGCGTCTGTGACCCGGGATGATAGTCGTACACCATTACTAAAGCTGAAGAATGGAGAAGGGAAAGGTGAGATAAAAAAAAAAAAAACAAATTACACAATCGATTCCACACACGAAAAACGTTGAGCGTCCCCAACCACAACACTCACAATTATCACCGAAAGTTTTCGTGGTAAAGACTTCCCGCAGCTGCACAATGTTTGTGTGCTGCAGCTTCTTCCACTTATCCACCACCTGCACACATTTGGTGGACTGTAGACGGAAACCTGACGAGCAAACGAAAAAAAGGCAGTCAAAGGGGTTAAATCGTCCAGCTTGGAAGGGAAGCGCGAACAACCGCACAAACTAACCATGAAGACGCCGCAGGCAGTACTTGACGCCGGTGACGGCATGCGTTGCCCGGTACGTGGACGACGGTGCCAGCTTCGTGTGCAGCTGTACCGACTCGAGCAAACACAGCGAGTGATAGTTTTCCACTTCCAGAGGTATATCTGCAAAACGAGTCCAACGCGATTAGTAGTGCACACTTGCGCGAGTACGATGTGGCCAACTTCGTACCTTGACCGTCGCTCTCGATACTGTTGATGAGTTCGTTTCGCGCTAAAATGTCGTTCCGCAGCTCGTCCTGCATGAAGAATGCGGCCGACACTTGTGCCTTCGATTGCATGTTGATCACGTGCGATGCAGGTCCCGGGTAAACATGTCCTGCGGCAAGAAAGGAGAGAAGAGGAGAGTGGGTACAAATTAGGGCTAATCGGTTTTGCTAATAAGTTCTCCTTGTCTTACCTGGATGGGTGTAACTTATATTAATTTGTGAGCTTGCTATGTGGACAAAGGAGTTATCAGTCGTGTTAACTGTACTGCTCGACGACAGCTGATGGTTGGCTGCCGTTGGATAGAAGTACGTAGTGCCACCAACATTTTCCTGCGGCGCGCCAAATGACGAGTGTTTAGGAAGAGAATTACAAGAAGCGTTAGCGCGGTTTGTTATTGATTGGACGACATGTGGCACGGACAAGAGTAGTGGGTGTATGCGTGTGTTTGTGTTTGGTTGTGGACAGGTTTATGCTGCAATTTTAGACCTATACAACAAAGGTGCAAAACCTTCCTTTCGTGGTGCGAGTTAATTAAAATGACCCTTTTCAGCATTTTCGACGTAATGTACCTACAGTGGCTTATCAAATTGATGATACTTGAATATTGTCGCAGTGTATGTTTTAAATACATTGGCTAAAGTTAGATTTAAGTTTTGGTTTCCACATTTTTCCCCATTTTGAGTATCAAAAGCACCCTGATATGAAGTCCAACAATTTAATGTAAACTTAACATGTTGTGGCCGAACGTACCACCTTCAAAGACATAATTTAGTTATCATGTGCAATAAGGGTGCCTTCTCGCTCTACAAAAAATAAAAAAGACTTGTTTTGGCCGATAAGCTAATAAGATAAGCCTTGTACCAATAAGAATCGAAGAGTATTAATTAAAATTTCCTATAGTGTTACACTCTAGGCTCATTTCAATCTACGAACAGCGGACAAACGCTGGAATGGAATAAGTCTCATCAAATCCTATCTTATTCCTGCATTTTCAACATTTCATTCTTCAATATTTTAAGCCCGGATTACAAGTTTCAGTGAAATTGAACGTGCCTTTTTGGGATTTTCTGCTATATTTCATGAAATATTAGTCACAATATTGCTTATCGTACACCAAAAGAAAATAAATTCAATTTCCCAACTATTTACATCTAATTCCCCAAATATAAAAACTGTAAAACGTATTGAAATAATAAATCACATATGAGCATTTCCTTGAGATTCCCCGGTTTGTTCGCGGTGAAAATGAATTTGAGGGGAATTACATGGAAATTCGTTGTATTAATTATTTCCAATATCTTTTACAGTCTTAATATTTGGGGAATTGAATATCCTTTCTTTTGGTGTACGATAATATTTTGATCAATATTCCATGAATTGTAGCAAAAAACGAAATTTCACGGTCTATTCTAGACGTACATGTTAAACCAAGTAATTTGATCCGAGTGGATCTGTAAAACAATTTACAGTTTAAAATTTACAAACATAAGCAAACTGTTCAAACAAGATTCAAACATTTGTACCTAAAGTACAGGTTATCATATGGAAGCACGAATTTTTAAGATCCACTGTACATTTTAACCAAAACAAAATTCAAATTCTATAATCATAAAACGCACAACTTTAGATAACAAGCCACGAAACATCAAATCAAGCTCCCGATTAATACAATCCTTCACAAACGGGTTTAAAAAGAATGATGGCCACAGTAAAAAAAAACAACAACAGCACAGCAAAAGCAAAAGTAGAGTAGTGGTAGTTTACTTGATGAATGTTGGTGGTAATTGGCGGTGGTGAAGGTTGGGGCGTAATACGGGGAGATGTATTAGTACTTTGCGGTGATTCGTTTCGCAGCATGTTTCGTCCTGTTTGGGGGGAGAAAAAGCAAAACAAAAGAGAGAAGGTTTAGCAAAAGAGGGTTCTCAACCTTCAACCTGTCCCGTTTACCCACTCTTACTTACCCTTGATCGGTGTGACCGCAAAGGCGGATGTGCTGCTCAGTGCACCGGCCAGTATGTTGCCCGGTACGGGGCCGCCGCCACCCGGCCCAACGTAGCCACCGTTGGTGACGACCCCGCCGCTCTTCACTACCGAGGACAGCACCGCCGCCGGTACGACGGTGGCCTGCTGGGACGGCGGTTGGGCGGCGACAGCGGCCGTACTGCCGTTGCTGCCGGCGCTGCCATTGCTGCTGCTAAGTATCGAGTAGGACGAGTAAAAGTTCGGCGACGAGGACGTGCTCAGTCGATTGTTTGGAATGAATTCGGGCGACTGTGGTGTCACCTGGTGGTGGAAGCGAAGCGAAGCAGCAAGTTAGAGGAAAATATTTAGCAAACAAACCCGTCTCCGAGGCTACTACGATCTATACTTGCCTGTGTTTTTTTGAGCGATATGGGAGAATCGAGCGTTATCTTGGAGAGACCCATCGGCAGTCCGTACGCGGCAGTCGTTCCGTTTTGACGACTCTGGAGGACAGATACGATCGATGGAATAGGAATTTAGTTAACTTCCTGTGTGTGTGTAGTGTGTTTGATGTCTAGTCTTACTTACCATGTACGTTGCCAGCTTGCTCTCTGAAGGAACTCCATTGGAGGGAGAAAAGAATATTGGATCCATAGTCCACGGCGAGAACCTACGGTGAGGGGCGAGAGCGAAAGGGAGGAAAATAGAGAAACATTAAATATGGGACGGAAGTGAAACAGATGTCAAGATAGCTTAATATCGTTTACAGATGTGGAATAACCTCACTTCCCCTCAGATGCGGTCGTATCATTTACTAGCTCACACATCTGGTGTCTGATTCTCTGGACAAGAGCAGCCTCACCAACGCCGACATGCTTGGAAGATCTGATGACAAGCTGTGTTTGGTAAAGCCATTAATTGCATCAGATCTTTAGCCCCTTCTAAGTTCGTCAGCAGAAGATCTTCATATTCGTGTTCATGAAAGCCTAGATGACAATGATTTTCCTAAATCCTCTAAAGCGGAGAACATAGAGGCTTTATCCCTCACGTGGTGTGAGCTGAATTTGAGGCACAAAACGCTACCCCGAAAGACATAACCGGCAGGTGCAGCAGCTGCTGACAAAACCGTGCCCATCGCCAAAAGCGGTGCGAAAAAAGGTAAACCAAAAAAAGAGAATGTCGGTCACCGCCGCAGCTGCTGGTGGTAGTGACGGCGGATGCTTCAACGGTTACTACGATGTTGTCGCTCTACATTTTGCCATTCGGGTTTTGGGGCGAGGGTGACGGTGTAACCGGGAGCTTCAAAGCTCTCTGCCACCGAAACCGAAGCCTCATCTCGTGTGCTGTGGAACAAGCCTACGCATACAAGCTCCATTTTGCCCTCCAATAATAGACACGAAATGAACACACATTGTTGTGACTTTGTGAGGTAGGCGCGTAGGTGGCGTGCCCCGCTCAAAGGACGCCCAGATTTATGCATCCCACGCGTTTGGTTATGTTGCAGCAAATGGACGGAGCGAACTGGGAGCAGAGCAAAAACAGGATCAATATGTGGGTAGATAGTCGCGAAGACTCCCTAACAGCATATAAACACTGCTGTTGCACCACCATTCCCAACATCTGGGGGTTCTCGTTGGAGCGTTTAACCCTCCTGGCCAGCGTCAGCAAACAATGGGCCGAAACAACGCATTCAATCGCTTTGCGTCTCTCTCTCTTTCTCGCTCTCGGCACGTTGGCTTAAATCCATTAATTAGCCAAGAAAAAAGGGGCGATATCATTAGACGGAAGGAACACACGGACTACCACGCCACACTGCAAAAACAGCGCCGGTTGATTGTGTTTTCGCTGGGAAACAGGTCCGGCAAAAAGGTGTGTGCTCAATCAGAATCTGGTTCAATATACGGTCGCAAAGTGGAACAATTTCGCACTAATGAAATGATTCTTTTTGCTTGTTTACTTTTTCCTGCGAATGAAACTATTATTAAAAGTGCACTGTCAACACGTTGTCCTTTTTTCCCCCGCTCTCTTCTAATTGAACACCTTCTTGGCTCATTTATGTTTTCCAGCAAACGGGCATCTCGAACGGACGACGGAATGACGAATTCGGGGTTTCGTGTGTCCTCCCCCAACCGGTGGCTGGCACACACGCGCCGACGGCAGCCATTTTTGTTTGCGTTCTCTTTCCGTGAAATAAAATCAACCCTTCGCGCTCCACGCTACAATCTCACGGACACGCACACACACACACAATCACAGCACTGTATACAAAGAGGTGTTTTTGATCGTTCTAGCAGCCCTTCGCTTCTGTCGTAAAATGTAAACAACAAACAAACGCGACCAAGGAAGCGGAGCGTACGTGACGCATGAGCAGCTGACAGTGCACTATGGGTCAGTCGGTGGTCATATGGGTAGTAAACTTTTCCTTTTTTAAGTACAACGAGGTTAAATCGTGTTCAAGTTTATTTTTGTTTCGATAAAATTGTCGTTTTAATATGCTCTAGTAATACCAAAAAATGTTAACATATCGACCACTTTGCGACTCCATTTTCGGCCGCCAAAATGTCTTCCAGCGTCGTAAAACTAGTTCGAAAAGTTAGTTTAGTTTTCAATTTTCATAACTAAACCAAAAATGCAAGCAAAAAAGGAGAAAAAGTGTTGTATGTTAAGCAAGCAGGCTCTACTAGCAGGCCTTTGGAACTTATTGTACTTCGGAGAGTACATTTGATCCCATGGATTGTTGAACGGAAATTAAGTGATTTGATAATGGTGCGCTTTTGTGAAGAAATGTGCAATGAATAAAAATAGTATGATGGAAAGACTGATTGAAGTTTGGCAACCATATTTGCTGAGAATAATGTTCAAAGTAAGATAAAAATCAAACATTTCCTCACGTGCCACTGATTATATGACGAGAGAAACCCCAGATATTGTTACTATTTAAATTACGATGATCTTTTATAGCGCAAAAATGCAGAAAATCCGTTTTTTCATATAACGATCTTCGCGATCATACCTGCCAATGCAGACTTTCGTGATAAGACGTTTTCTAGTTGGCATGCCCTTTAATTGAACGCTCGATTGTTTGCTAAAACAGTTCAATTAAAAACATGGTACTTGGAATGAAAACAGTATGGAAAAAAAATTGCACAAAAAAAGGTTCTTCTAATGGCGTAAAATCGTACATGGACATGCTCTGGCCTATGCCCAGCCTTTCGAGACTTTTTCAGAGCATCACGTAGCAAGGACTACGGGGGGACGGTCCATATGAGGCTTGAAACCATGACGGGCATGTTACTATAAAGTCGAACAATTAGATGACTGTACCACGGGAGCGCTCTCATGCACAAAAGCACAAATTCTGTTGCTGTTTGGCAGGTAATAGAAGTTCAGCTAGTGAGTTCAGACTGTCAAGTATAAAGATAAGTTGCAGTCTTTTGCTACACATGAGGAGGATCTGGATGGGAATCGATTCTGTCCGGCTTTTCAGGGGCATAGAATAGGCTATCCGGACCGCGTACTAGTGAAATGATTGAAATTGTATCAATTTTCAAATAAGCCATAGGTCAACATTAACCCAAACCTACAGTGGGACTGGATTGTGCTTAAAAAGTAGAACACTTACAGGGATTTTCAGGGGTTCTCATAGTTGTGGGATACTTCCTTGACTCTTTCTTATTGGAAGTGAACTTCCCATGATGGAAATTGGACTCTATGGCACCCTATTTGGAGGATCCTTGGAAATTCCTGTTGGATTTGTCCAACAAGGGTGCTATAGCGACCAATTCTTATTACATTTTAGTTCATTTCACGGAAAAAAGAGTCAATAAAGTGTTCAACAGCTATGGGAACTCCTAGCTACAACACCAGTAAACTTTAAACCTATCAATGAATTCACTGCAGTTCTCTTCTTGTGCAGGTCACTAATGGTTTTTGAAAATAATTCCGTCCAACGTACTAAGAAGGCAAAATTGACCCTCACTTTTCAGCACCTCTCAAAACACATCAAAATGCAGGCTCTTCGAAGTGCGAGAATAAACCCCCGCTTAATGTCCCTCTTGGTGCTATTTCCGAGCGCATGGTGCAGTCAGTGGCAAGGTTCAACTGCGAGCATGGCTGTGGGGCCGTGTGTGTCGTTGTGCATACCACACACAACAAGAAACGTACCACACCACGACGGCGGCCCCACACTACACGAGAAACGATTTCTATGCATCAGTGTGTGTGTGTGTGTAAATGTTTGTGCGTCCAAGTGACGGCGTATGAAACAAGGTCAATGTACAAAACCATACCTGAGTGTGTTTCGTTATAGTTCACTTCTTGGCCACTGCTTCTTCGCTGACTCGCGCCGCGCTTGCAGAGGGAAGGGTGGCGCGACGATCGCCGCCCGTGCACGATCGGCCACGGGGCACACGGGCTGGGCGGTGTGTAGGTGGAGAGGGGTGTAGCGGGGAGTGTAGATTTTGCTCGCTCGCTCGCGGCCTGCTGTCCCCGCTTGTTCCAGTTCGTCTGGTTTCGTCGGTACCACCTCTGTGCCCAGGGAAGGGACGGAGAGCGTGGGACAGGGGGCGGTCGCGATTTTGAGGGTGGTGGGTGGCAGCAGGTCGTACACACGGTGCGGTGGGGCGCTGTTAGTAGCGGTTTTGCCCTCCACGTTTCACACACACACACGCCGCCGTGCGACAGGCGTGTGCCGCGGGCTGGTTTCCCCCTCACACCTCTTGCTTTCCCTTCCCTTTCGGCAACAGTACACCTAATTCGCTGTTGCGGTGGCGGCGGCGGCGGCGATGCTTTCTCTCACGTTGCTCTCACTTCACTTCTGGCTCGCCTCGGTCTCCTCCTCATCGACCGACAAACAACACACACACACACACCGTGTGGCGCCCCCGTGGAGATGGCGATGATGGAGGGGGTGAAGAAAGGTTGCTCTTCTTCTTCTTTTTCTTTTGATATTGCCAAAACTTTCTTTCTCTCACTCACGCTCGAAACATATGCACTCACAAACACATAGAGAGAGAGAGACACACACAAACATACACCTTTCGTCGTCGTTTATAAGTTTCGTGGCGCTAAATCGCTGCTTGATCGTGCTTCACTGCTTTCACAACACAAAACACAGCGGCGATGGAAACATGGAAAAAAGGTGAACAAAAAGGATGAATAATAATTTAAAAAAAAGAATAAGCACGGTAGAAAATTTCACATCAGCACATCAACGTGGGAGAAAGTTCCAAACAAAGGGAGGAAGCGAGTAGAACAACAATTTAGGTGCAAAATATCACACACGCACATTAACGCACAGCTCAGCTGACAATAATGTAGCATACTGTAATTTTTTTTTTCTAAACCACCAAATCAAAAACAATAAAGAAACTGAAAAACAACGGTACTTTTAAGCGATCCTTCTTGACGCGATCAGTTCCCCGGGTGGAAAGAAGGATGTGATGAGAGCATTTTCTTTCGCCACTTTCATCCATCTTTCGGGCACACGGACACGCACACACACACACAAACCAAAAGTAACCCCCTTCACCCCACAAACAGTTGCTCTCTTTCACACACACGCACACACTATCGTTCGCCAATATTTCCTCCGTCAGCACCTTCTCCAACCCAACACAACCAACAACAACACCACGGTACAGCACAATATTGTGATGATGCTTTTCAATCATCAACCAAACGGCAGTAGGCGAGATGTGTGAGAGAAAGCGAGTACGAGAGAATGGGACAGAGAAAAAGAGAAAGAGATAGGGAGGGAGAGAGAAAGAGAGAGGGCATCCGCGTTCACTGCACTTTTTTCATCCCCCATTGCAGAGTATTGCACCGAGCGAAAGAGTAATGGGTTCGTTCTGAAATTAATTAATGCCGACTTCACTCCATTTTGACCCTCGAAGCCATCATTGCCCAATCTCGTGTGGGTGGAAATTTGTCCATTTTTTTTCTGTGGGCTTTTTCAACCAACCCCCCTCGCCAACAGGTGGTAACACACACAAGCAGCACAGCAGCAGCAGCAATCAAGGGGGGGGGGGGGGGGGGGCAATAAAGAGACCATTTTAATCGCTTGCGGAGAGGGTGGCCGGTGGTGCCGGACGAGGAGTAAGAGGAGGAGAAGGAGGAAGGAGGAAAATGAGGTGTGTGAGCGAGGGGGTGTATGTGTGTTGTAAACAACCCCGTCCGGCTCTCCTTGCCTCGCGCGATAAGAAATCACACCAACCGACTATATGGCAAGAGCAAAAAGAAGAAAACATTCATCCCTTTGCCGCTCCGCCTTTACACCCTCCTTTCCAGCACTAGCGGCAGGGTCATTTCTTGGTCCAATCCCACCACCCAAAAGGTATGGGGCCAAAATTTTGAAACGCAGTATTTTGTTGCTTTGCGGCCTCTTCTTCATCTTTCACGCGCAAATCAATTCGCCTGCCTGCGGTGTGTGTGCGTGTGTGTGTTGGTTTGTTCCATGGTAAAGGAAAAATGCAACAATCACAACCTGACGCTGCTGTCCCTTTCCCGGCCCGTTGTTACCGTGTTCGTTGAGGGGAGGGGGTATAGAACTTTCCCAACATCCCCTCGTTTCTACCGATTTGGAAAATACACACACACACACCAGTTGGAGCGCACACCTCCAACCCACACACACACACACACGCTAAGCGCACGCACACGCACGAGCACAGCGCCATTGTTTGAACGAGAAAGACGTTCTCTATTGCTTCGACGGGGCAACGGAAAAGGACAAATTTAGCAACGGCAAACAACGGCAAAAAAAACCCACAACCGGAACAATATGTTGTCAGTTAGTCGCCGTACTTCTCAACATGGCTGGCTGGTGAAACATACACACACACACACACACCGGCGGAAAGAGTAACCACTGCTTTTCTCCCCATGTACGCCATGGAACCTTTGCTGCATGGAGGAAGAACTTGAAACGTCCATCGTAGCAGGCCGTGTACCCAGAGGCCCGTGTTGCTATGTTTCGCTTTTCTCGCAAGCTATTCACTTTCGACGGCCATTCGAAGCACATACACGCACACACACGCAGACACACGGTAGGCCCCGTGAGAGAGCTGAAACCGCTACGCAATTCGAAACGAAAACAGACCCAACACGGAAAAGAACGCGAATTGTGGCTGGAGGAAAAGATGAAGGCAAAACAACAACAACAAAAACACGTCCGTTGACACACACACACACACATACACATGCGAGCACACGCGCGCAGACCGAGACCTCCTGCAACGGTGTTGAGCTGTGTGTGTGTGTGTGTGTGTGTGTGTGTGTGTGTGTGTGTGTGTGTGTGTATTTTTGTTGTGTTGTGCTGCTGGTTGGCCATGTATTTTAGTGCGTCGTTGCTACTTCGCACTTTCGACGGTGCGTCCTCCTTGTGCGCCCTTGTACAACATCACACGCACACACGCACACATGAACACACCACCGCTAGTACCTTTCCACCAGTCTTTGCGTACACATTACCCCCCCCCCCCACGAACACAGTGAGAATGCGTGAGACGACGCTTCTTGCCACAGCACAACACAACAAAATCACTTTGACCCGAAAAAAAAAAGAAACACACTCTCTCGCACCACAAGGACACGCAAACCACGCACACACACACACATCGACGGTCGCGTTGTGCACGTTCCTTTCCACCCCTTCGTTTTTCGTTCGTTTTCGTTGCTTTTGCTGCTGAATGCCACTGTACTGAAGGGCTGGGGAAATTAAAACACTTTCCACCGTGGGACGCGTACGTTTAGCGGGCATGGAAAATCATCACAAACACACACACACACACACACACACACAATTCGATGGTCACGGTTTTCCCGAAACGCTCACCATTTTCGATCGCGCAGCAAAAAAAGAAGCTGCACATCCGGAGAGCTGCTAGTTTGTCTGGCGCACACACCAAAATAATGCACGACTTGTTTGGCAAAGCGGATCACCGTTTCAGCTTTAGCAATGTGTATGCGTGCGTGCGTGTGTGCGACGCGACCTGTCAGTTGGCAGCTGAGCTGGTTGTCTCGCTCGTGCAGCCGCCTCCTGCTGCGGCCATCTCGCTTGCCCTTGAACCGTGCTGAGAGAAAAACGCGAGCCAATTCGCTCTCTCGCAAAAAAAAGTTTGTTGCTTCGGTGCGTTTATGGTGCCGTGTTGCAGGTCTGACGTTTGACGTTCAGCTGATGGATGGGATATTTTGCTGGCAGTGGGAAAGGTTATTTTTGATAATTTAGGTTTTTAAATTGTGGCCGTTATTTGGAAATTGCCCACATTCATTCATATAGCATGATAATCCTCTTGTAAAATTAACGCGTTGTGTGATATCTAAATACCCTTTCGGGGAGAAAAAAAGAACCGTTGCAAAAGATGCATTTTCTTTTTTTTTTTATTTGGAAATGGTTTATTATAAATTAAAAAATCTGGACATCATTCGTCACACATTTCTTTCTAAGTTTCTTTTGTTTTTACTTCTTAATCGTTTTCATTCACGCTATGATGGAACAGCCAGTTTGCAAATATTCTAATGTTTTTTTTTGTTCTTCTTCGTGAATTACATGTTACGTCTCTTTGCTGCCGGCTGCGAATGCTACAATGCTGTAGTTTTATTTCCCACATTTTTGTTTAATTGATTATATACGGAAGCTTCTACAAAGTGTGTGTACATGTGTGGTTTTGGTTTGCATTTTGTTCCGGTAGCCTTCACTTGCGCCTTGTACATAGTTTTGTTGTTTTTTTTTGTCTCTCCATGTATAACTAGTTGTCCTATGTGCTCACGCCTTTTTATGACCGGCAAGTGCAGTCGTGTTTGTAACGAATAAACAAAGAAAGATAATATAAAGTATTGTGTAAATAAATTATAAAATAGAACAATTGTTTTGAAGTATTGATGAAAATAAGGTCTTTTAAATTTGAATAAAAAGCTGATAAATTGTCTAGTAAAATAACTGAATATGTTAACCATCTAAAACTTTTGTTAAACTCTTATTAACTCTTGAAAAAAAAATCTAACGAAACAAATAAAACATACCAAACAGATAAATATCCCGTGAAACGTATCGATTAAATTCGTTCGTCAAATTCAAGCAACGGTTGGTTTGCTTTCTGTTTTGTGTGTGTGTTTGTTTGCACTAAGCTTAGCCGCAAGTACTACTGAAACTGTTTTCTGTTTGCCTGTTTACACGTATCAATAGCCAATAAGATTAAATGTTCGACTTTATAGCGTCATCCATCGAGTGTGAGAGAGAAAAATTGAGAAAGTTCGCCCGAAACGCGTCCCAATCCGTCCACTCAGAGCTGAGCAATTCTATTAACCTGACTAAGGTATATGCGCATACATGTACTAAACGTGAACGGGAGTCATCACGACCAACCGTGCTCTCTCTCTATCTCTCTCTCCATCACTGTGTATTTGTTTGTTAGTGAACACTAGTCTACGACCGAAGCGAAATATGGAATTACATACAGCCCCTGTGCACGCACACACGCACACACACTCATCCACGGCACGGGCTGGTGTGCCTTTGCTGTACGGGGTAACACGTGACAACGGGGTGGAAAATGTAGTAGAAGTAAAACCACACAACCACACTTTTTTTCATTTTCGGTTTTTCGGCACTCGCTTCGCTCACAGACCGTACTAAACCACCGACCTAATAAGCCTAATCCTGGATTGAACAACGTTTCCGTACACTACAAGCAACGGTTTAGACTCCCCTGAATTGGCGGGCTACTTAGACTGTAACGCGTATCGGAGTGTAACGCATTGTAACGGTTATATTTGGATTTGAATTTCAGTAGCGGTGTAAGTTTGTTCTTAAAAAGATGTGATTTTGTTTATGTGAGATTACACGGATCTTGTTACTGTTTTTGCAAGTCGTTTAAAACGTAGCTCTATCTTTTTGTCTTCTTCCCTATATCAGCTCCCGCTACTATCAGCTAGTGTTGCGCAGTGTGTGAAAGAAGTATAGCTTAAAATCGATTTACTCCGGAGGGGTGAAATCTTGATCAGAGCGATCAGAGACACGGTGATGAAGCAACAACCGTACCGCTTGTTGTAGTAAGGATCGTTAAAAGGGTTCATACATGTTTTAGTAAATTAAGATCACCTCCTGCTCGTCACTCGCCAAGTACGTTGCTTTGGTTTCTATCTGGGCGTTACGCTTTACCCCGTTTCGAAGGAAATAGTTTTGACATGCTGGCAACTCACACCGAAAAACAAACGTTCGCCATCACTTGGGGGCAGTTTCGTTATTCCATTTACCTTACCGTTTCAACAACCATGTTTGATCTCTGATAAAGAGTTGCTAATCTAAACAAACACGCCGTGGCGCCAGGAGAGGCGTTACACGCGCGTGTGACGAATTTCACGGGACTTGCACGGGAAATAGCATCCCTACATCTTTTTGCTACCCTGGATTACATGGTAATTATGTACGTGTGTGTGTGTCTGTGCATGTGTTAGTTCGGTGTGTATGTAGGCCTTATGGAAACATATATGCCAAAACCATGATAGTACAGACTGGTTAATGGGGCGCGGGGACTGGCTAGGGAGGGAAGCTTTTTGGTATTGCTTGCTCCCGAATTAAGTAGTGGGCCGAGCGGAAAAGGGCACTAGTGTGTGTGAGTGTGTGTCTGACTGATACATTACTTCGGCACCTTTCTGTGCACAATTCAAAGTTGGGCTAAGACAGGTGTAGATGTAGCTGTAGTAGTAGTAGTAGTAATAGTCATAGTAGCTGTGGTTTTAAACGTAACATTATTAGTAGAACTGGCTAGTGATCGCATGGAAGGACATTATTGGATCCAGTGCACCAGTGCTGTTCGCGGTCGATCACACGCAAGGAGGATCCATTGTGGAGGTATTGTGTCAAAACTCACACTCCTTTGCGCCCTTTTTTCTCTAACTGCTGCTGCTGCTGCTGCGGCTGCTTCTTACAAACAAATGTTAAAGGAATGATTGAACCATTTGCTAAGGAAATGTCCCTGTTTTTCTTTTTCTTCTTTTTCAGTGTCATTACTGTTACTTTTCCTGCATTCTTAAGATTAGTTCCCGTGCCCGTGTTCGTACCCGCGACGTTAAACCACCGATCGAGACCGTCCTTCCTGTTTTACGCTACCGTACCATACTAAACTCGATTACTTGCTTACGTTTACTTCTGTGTATCATTACTTATTGCAGTACGGCTTAATGCGCTGCTCCATTTTCCCTGTCCCTATTAGCTTGCCTAAGTTAGCTTATTAACTTTGTTTTATTTAACTTTTATTCCAGCTTTTACCTGTGTGTTTGCGTCGTTTCGTAATTCTGGTGTTCTATTTTTCACTTATGTACTCGTTTCGCATCTCCGGGTTTTTTTGTTTTTCTTTTTCTGGTAACGACTACTAAGAGCATCGAACAAACGTTTGTACGAAATGTTAACGAACTTACGATTAAATAATTATTAGCCTATTCTTTTGCCGACTTATGTGGTGTCTAGTTCATCATGCCACTGTATTGATTTTGCACAAAGGTTGTTTCTATTTTTTTGGGAGGAAAAAAACGAAAGCTTTGCTAGTAGTTTGACCCGGGACCGAAAAGGTTCGTTGTTGTTCCGCGACTGTTTAAGTTGATTTAGAATAAAAAATTAAGCATTCACATTAATAATCAGGACAAAAGAGAGTCTAACGTGAATATTAAAACGCTCTTCTCTTTGCACAATATTCCAACTTAACAGCAAAATTCTACGGTGTCTAGCCCAAACGCTACTAACAAACAGACAGCGAAAGTGTTTCCCTATGTACATAAGTAGTGGCTAACAAAACAGGTTAGACTTTTGCATCGTTTCCCATTGTCTGGAGACTGGCATAACCTGGCAATAGATAATTACGCAGTCTCCCCCCAAAAACAAAGCAGCCGGTCTACTAACGAATAACAATGGGCACGGGTGGGAGAGGGAAGGAATTGTGTGGGGCCGCCTAATGGTGGGGTATTATTGCTTCGATGTGGGGAGGAGAACAGGACTCACAACGCCCTGTCTCCGAAAAATGTGGGATGAGCTGTCGAAAACCAAACTGATCTGCTCTAACGATGAGATCGCACATTTAGTTTCATACACTGCTCCAGCATGCGATTCGGAGCAAACAATCCAATCCTGCGCGATTAGCTGGTTCAGTTGGCTACTGTTTTGTTTTGCATTTCGTTTAACAAGTTTCTCTTTCGCCATTCGCTGTCTACTATTATAATATTTTGTTTTCATTTATTAAAGATTAAACATGCACACTTACTGTTTTTTGTTTGTTTGTTTGCTTACGTCTTTCTTCCCTTTTCTGTTTTGTTTGTTTATATGTTTCGTTTCTCTCTTTCTCTCTATATTTGCACTTGCCTGTGTGTGTGTGTGTTGCAATTGCAAGCATTCCTTTGCGATGCGTGCAAATAGTGTGTTTTGTTTCGTTTACTTTTACTTTTACATTGGTTTAGTCTCACTCGTTTAAAAATCTAGAAAATATAACCATACACGTGAAACTGCTGACAGGCTGGCGTACCTACAATCTCTATACGCCTTGGATTTCGGCTTGCGGCTGTCTATGTACGGCTTTTTGGCTCTCTTTTTGTTTGCAAGCGTGTGCAGTAGTAAGCGCTGCTTGCTTGCTTGCTAGTGGTAGCGGCCTGATGCGTTACTTCCTAACCCTGTCCTTCTGTCACGCCTGCTGTATCGCTAGTTTGTTTGATAGTTTATACCATCTTCCATCTTAGCTTTTTGGCATGGTTTGCAAATATTTTATCATCTAACTGTAGTCGCTTTGCGCTACTTTACTGATGCAGTTTCGGTGTGTTTTTCTTCTTCTTCTTGTTCACCTTCTCTCCCTTGTATATTGATTCCGATAGCGTATGAATTCGATCCACAGTATGTATCGGTTATTGGTGAGCCCTGAAATAGTGTGTTTGCTTAAGTACCGGAACCTTCATATGCTGAAGTCCTCTCTCTCTCTCTCTCTCTCGCTCTATCCATCGTACTGCTGGAACGCAACGCACGTGGAGAAAGAAACATCGCAGCAGCTCGTCTTGCTGTCTCACTCAAAAGGTTAGTTTGTTGCATTCTTTCATGCCTCTCCAACACGAACGGTCTGCACAGTACTAGCTTAGAGCGCAACGTTCGCCCAACAAACAGCACACAAACATTGAAAGATCTATTCGAGACAAATTGATTGATTGTTCAAAAGGTTCTAATGGGGGGAATAGGTTTTTTTTTTCTCCAATCATTATGCGCCTTTCTCCCACAAACACACATACACAGCCCACAGTTTTGTAGCAATGTAATTGAGTCTACCGCGCCTAGAGACACTACCCGAGAGACAGGCACGCGACAAAGTGGGTGCAGCAGCAGTAGCAGGTGCATAGTGTACTAGGCTACTAGCTGTCAGATCTGCTCCCGCCTTCTTAGGAGCTAGAAGTTAATGCAGCTTTATAGCGGCGCTTTCTACGGCCTATCGATTGAAGTAAAACGGGATAACCTGTAAACACGCACGTTTATACTGTGTATAAGAGGAGTACGGCTATATGGCGCGGGCGGTATATAAGGGAGAATAAGATACAATGTTTGCCATCGCTGTCTAACGGCGGCCTAAGTCAGCGCTCTTCTTAGTGGTAGAAGTAGTAGTCGATAGTAGCAATAGCAGTATTAGTAGTAGTAGTAGTAGTGCAGTTTGCTGTCGATGGTTTCGCTTGAGTGGTAATTGTACGCCGGGAACTATCTTGCTCTAACCCTGCCGAATAAAAAGCGCGTGGTTTTTTTTTTGTTCTCTCTTTTGAGTTCGCTGCCAACTACCCTAACTCCCTTATTAACCCTACTCCTCTGGGACTGTCCCGGGTTCGGGTCGGTACAGTTTAATAGCACAAAGTGTTTGTATCTGTGTGTGTATGTGTGTGTGTGTAAGTAAAGTTGATTGTACGATCGTTCGATTCAACTCTCCGGAATCGTGCTCACCGGCTGACCAGAGCAGTGCGCGTGTTTGTGAAGTCCATCCGTCCGTCTGTGCAGTCCTTCCCGCCTTAGTCGTCCGGATCCAGCCCGATCAGCTCCGCCTGCAGCCGGCCCTTCGTCTTGCAGCAGATCGTGAGGAAGAGGAGCCGCACCAGCAGCCGGAACTGCTGCGACATGCTCGTCATGATGATGATCTTCCAGAACGAGTTGAGGATGCCGATCCAGACGGCGCCGAAGTGCAGCAGCGGATTGTCGATCGTCTCCCCGGACACCAGCTCGTAGATGCGCAACCCAATGTACGGTGCCCACGAGATCCAGAAGGAAAACACCAATGCGAACGACATGCAGTGACTGGGGTTCGCTAGGTTCTCGGCGAGCGCCGTGGCGTACTCCTTATCGTGGATCGGTGCACCCGATCGCACTTTGCGCATCATCGTGAAGATGTAGCCGTAGTTGTAGACGATCGAGATGACACTCGGCCCCAGGACTAGGATTGCCAGCGTTGCGCTATAAGCCGCCATGTTGCCCCACTCGAGCATACAGATGTTGGTGGTTTTACTGTAGTTGGCCTCGTTGTAGCCGAGCAGCGGTGGACAGCAAAGCATGGCTGCCGAGATCCACGTGAACGCCATCCAGCATTGGCATCTTTATCGGGAAATCGGTGGGTTGGATGGGAGGGGAGAAGTGAAGGGACAGGGGATGGGGGAGGGTGAGTTGGGGTAGGTAGGGGAGGGGTTGTTACGGGTCAGACAGAGAGCGAGCAAGTGGGTGAAGAAAAAAAGCGAAAGGAAAACGAAAAAGAGACAGAGAGAGAGAGACAGAGAGAAACAGAGAGAGAAAGAAAGAGAGAGAAAAAGAGAGAGAGGATTTCGATCCGTTAGTACGCTCTGTTCGGGCTGGCCTCGCTTCCAACCAAGCGTCTAGGCATTAATCCCGAATACGAATACGGTAATTACGGATTAAGGAATAACGCAAAATACGCAGCATAAGGCTTATCATACAGAGAGATACGGTAAAGAATGCAAACACAAAACAAAAGGAGAAACAAATGAAGAAGAAAACACAAGGAAGCGTTGTCAAACCCCCGTCCCACGTGGCGTAACAGGTGGCAGTAGTTAAGTGGTGGCAGAGGGTTGTGTATGGGCGGCTGAGAGGGGGCCGAGGGTGTGTACGGCACAATTGGAAACAAAAAAAAAAACATCTACGCAGCGCAACTACAAACACGACAACAGCGCAACGATAGCGCACGCGGCCAAGCTGCGTGTGTGGTTTACAGCGTTTACGTGGAACGCAAACGGCTTGCGCCCTGCGGAGGGGATGGGGGGTCGTGCACGTGCCAGGGTGCGGCGTGACAGGGGAACAATTAACTACCTCTACAAACTAAGCAGTGGTGCGAAGTTGTATCACTTTTGCTAAACAGAAAGAGTGTAGAACATATATAGGAGGGGGTATGAGGTCGCTCAAGAAAAGGGGTAACGGGCAAGATGGTTGATGGAGAGCGGATTGTTGTAACAGAGTGTATAAAAATGTATTGTTTCTAGTCATAATGATGAAGAAACATAATTTTTAGGGATTTTTTTATCAGCATTAACACTTAGGATAGTATCGCGCGTTGCTAATAGAGGGCGCCTCCGTATGAGTTACTACAAATACAGTAGAGACTCACTAATGGAGTTTCAGCTTCATTGGCATTGTATTTTAATACAAAATTAGTCAATCTCTACTGTACTGGGATTTATGTGAAACGGCGAATGATTTTCATTTAGGATTTTTAAACATTTTGTACACTAATTCGTTGAATATTTTATGTTGAAACATATGTATATAAACAAGGTAAATAAGTAATGAGTAAATCATTAAGATAAAATAAGGTAAATATATTAAACAGGTGTGTTGATGAGAGTTTAACAGATCTAGAAATGTATCCATAGTGCAATTGGTCGTGCTGGATTACTAAATTTTGCAAGGAACTAAGAATACTATCTACGTTAACCTCTACTGCGATGGTGCGGACTACCCAACGGATCGAAAGGAAAACTATTTAAATAATACATAAAACAATATCTAAACCAATATAGCTCTACTTCTTTGTACAGCGAAATGATAAGGGAATGGTGCAATGTACTAATTGTTTTTTCTTCTTCGATAAGTAGCAAAACAAGTGCTACAAAAGCAAAGGAATTGCAATGTCCAAAATAGACCGCATTAAGAAAAGAAAGGAAACCAAGTTTACCAAAGATACAGGGATAGTTTGCTAAAACAGGAAACCAAACTGGGCGGGGAGGAGCTCATTTTATAAAAATAAAATATTTATATATATAGGGAAAGTATTCAACTGGCTAAAGTATTCAAACCTTCCATTCCTAGATATTAGTATTAGTATTGAAGGGGGGAGTAGAACATCACACACGAACAAACATCGATCAATAAAGGGTTTTTCCGTTCCGTTCTTTCATTTTCTCTCTCCCGTGTGCACCCTCCCCACGCACAAATGCACACATACACACACACCCACCCACCCACACACACACACACACACGCTCACACATACACACTCTCACATGCCCACATACACACACATATACTCGCACAAAATTTTAAAAGTAATGGCCAGAGCATTCCACAGTATTAGTTTTGCATTAGTTTCATTAGTTCGATTATTCGATTTTGTCGGTGGTGTACGTGGGAAAGGTGATCAAGGGAGGATGTACATGTAAGTGTGTAAATGCGTGTGTGTGTGTGTGTGCGGGCGCATGTGTGTGTGTGTGTTTATCAGTGTGTACAACAGGCCACAATCGCATGTACGCGATCGGTTGTGCAGTTGGGAGTTGCGCAAGTTGGTGGAGTGTGTCGCGCATCAAAACCGCAACCGCCATGCGTTGCCATAAAGGGGATGCCATAAATTGGAGTGGGTTTTAGTGTGCCATCCAGAGGGGACGGACCCGACCGAGGATGTACAATCATGGGAAAAACGGAACGAGAGAAAGAGAAAGATAGAATAAGATACGGCTCAAACATGGATGATACGGAGAGGGCGGGAGATGGGATAGAGAGAGAGATAACAGAAAAATACAAAAACAATGTTTCGGAAAAATGGAAAAACTAACAAGGTATAAAGAGAGATTGTAACAACAAAAACAAGAAGAAGAGGAAATACATTTTCCAACCAACCAACATTCAAAAAACAAGTTGAAGTTTTTTAGAAGAAGTGTAACGCAACGAGATTACAAAACTGTTAACAAAAGTTCTTTAACAAAGTAGAGATAACACATTGCACAAATTGTGTGAGAAAATCAACTTCAGTCAAGCATTACTTCAACCAAATGGAAGTTTGTCTGGTTTTGTATTCCACTATATAACACATAACCATTCATTCGCGGGGTGTCAACAAACGAGGGTGAGTATTTAGTTAAGAAAAAAGATGTTCAGAAGAAAACCGAAACAATAACGAAATATATATATGAAGAAAAAAAAAACACAACAAAAAAACAATCACACTGTGAGGTACGTTGCACAACTACATCTTACGATACAGTACATCACGCATTGGTACATATATAAGTCATAGGCACACACACACACGCACACACACACACGCACGACAGCGAAACAGTCACACCAAAGTGCGATGGTGTTGGCAGACGTCGAAAGGGGGTGGGTGGGTGGGAGTGTCCGGAATCTGGGACTCTCCATGGGAAATCGAGACCCCAACTGTGGGTGTTGAAAGTGTTGTGTGGTGATGAAGTGGGCGCGCAGTATACGTATTGTATCAGTGTATTGTATCATCGGTATGTGTGTGTGTGTGGGTAATTTTTGCTGTGTGCGTTGTACGCGCCAACTCAGTGGAGCTGTACAGTGGGATCTTTCATGGGGTATGATAGGGGTAACAGGGTGAAGGATCAATGGGGGGGGGGGGGGGGTAGAGGGCATCATCATCGGTCACCGGTGAACGGTACCGGTAAGTGGGCCGCCTGTCCACCGAGCCAGAAGTGCAACATTTACCTCGTCTTGGTTTGGATCGTTTCGTAGCGCAGTGGCTTCCGCACCGCCAGATAGCGATCGACCGAGATCCACATGAAGGTGTAGACCGAGATCGACCAGAGCGTCACCTCCAGGTAGCCGACCATCCGGCACACCACGTCGCCGTATATCCATTCTCCGCTGAAGGCCGGATACACCGAGAGCGAAACGATGAACAGACCGCACAGCAGGTCGGCGACCGCTAGCGATAGCAGGTAATAGTTTATAACCTCATGAGGTCCTGCAACGAATCCAAACGTGGACGAATGACGCGATGTCCGAATTCACCGTCCGCTGCTACAGCAACTCACCCTTAAAGTTAAGATATGTAGCTACTACGATGAGGTTCGAGATGACGATGGCGACCGCTAGGATGAGGATGATCGTGGCCTGCGTGAGCGCCTCCAGGGTTGAGCCGGTTTGCAGGTGACTCAGCCCATGCATCGTAACTCCTGAAACAGAGACGGGCGAGATAAGCATTGCACCCTCGCCGCATCACTGCGTCACCGGATCCGGGAGGACGGTTACCTCAGCTCCGGTCATGACGTGGCGTCGGCGAAGGGGGCGAATGCGTACCAGCTCCGAACCGTCGTCGATTGTCGGCGGCGTTATCGTCCTCGTTGGCGTGGCTCGACTTCGGGCGTTCGAGGGCAGCCGCTCATCTATTGGTGGCACACACTGTTTCCGAGCTCACACATTGAGCGCACCACCGGGTACACAGGTGTGGGGCTTTTGTTTTTAGTACAGCAACGTTAGTGCTAACTGTGGAATCATTCACGCTCCGCACGGTAATGGAAGAACGTTGGATTTTACTGTGAGAAGTATCACGATACTTTTACACCGTTACAGAGCTGTGAAAAAAGAAGAAAAGGGGTACAAACATATTTTAGTACACATGTTAGTACAAGATGTAGTTTTTAAAGAACATAATACATAATGTAGTTTGAAGTGCCGGTCTGGTAGTGCAGTTATCAACTCGTACGACTTAACAACATGCCCGTCATATGTTAAAGCCCCGAATAGACCGTGCCCCCATACGGTAGGACTGACTCTCCTGCTATGGGTAATCAAGAAGTCACTGACAGCCAAGCTCACTTCACTAGTGGGTACAGGCCAGACAGGCCTTGACCGACAACGGTTGTTGTGCCAAAGAAGAAGAAGAAGTTTGAAGTCGATTGTATCGATGATAATAAGGCAGGACTGATTCCCATCCGGATCGTATCCTGAAGTAAGGCCTGATTATCCGGCTGTGTGGTACTAATAAGTCTCGGAAGCCTGTATAGGCCTGCATGACTGCGTAGATAATAAGGTTGTTAATTCCAACATGAAGCTTAGTAAATATGTATAAATTTATAATACCGCAATGAGACCATGAAACAAAAGTCAAAAATATTACTCCTCTTTACATACTGTTGTGGACCAAAATTGCAGAAAATTTTGATTTTTCCATCAATTTTTTGCACTTTTGCAGACGACCCTCGGGTTTCCGCATCAAAATTTGCTATTTGTTCTAAGAACGTTTCCGTTTTAGATCACAACAGGTTTTAGAACAGAATAGGCAAGACCAAAATGTCGCGATTAGTATCATTTTTTCTACGGTACTTGCATTTCGCGACGTTACGATCGAAGTTAGCCATTCATTCGTGCTAAAACGTTGGTTGGATTAACCGAAAAGGAATGTCTCCTCAAAAATCTTTGAAGTTGATTTGTTGCTCGTATAGATTCAGTTGTAGAAGGATTCAACCACCATATGCAGTACGCGCATACTTAACAGTTGCTTTAGGAAATAATGAATACGGGTGCAGATTAAAGAACAAAGCCTTGCACACACCATTGAAACAGCTTATATGAATAAGTGGTTTTCCAAATAAGGAGGACAAAAATGTAATAAAAATAAAGGGACAGTTTGAAAATGTTTAAATGAAAATAGTAAGTTTTGTAGTCGATATTCACTGTTTAATTATTGTCTTTTCTGGTTGCGTCTCCAAATCAATGATCAATAGCAAACAACCAAATTCAACGTCTTCAAGTACGACATTCAAGGACCACAAATTAACAAATATTGTGCAGTTTGAATTGGAAAGGTGACAATTAGGTTATAATGTACTAAGAATTCGAAAGTGCAGAAGATAGACACTGTTTTTATTTAAGTGTTCTAACAATCGTTTCCTTTGCACAAACCTTTCCTTTTATTTCGTTAACCGTAATTAGTTACTCTCGATTCAGTTCATTTCGTGCGGCTTGTTTCACAGCTACGTCATTCTGTGCACATTCAGTATTCCGCTGGGCTCACACCTCAACAAAGGTCGTCCATAGAGGACACGACCGTTGGGTGATGACCACTCGTTTGCATGCTTAATGTCTCGGAAGGCCATCTGGCACCATTTTCGGCTGCCAGACCATCGTCTCATTTGGGACAATTATTTAATCAACGTATATCTGTTTGTGTCTGTGTGCCAGCATGGCCGTAATACTAACGTGAAACGTAAACGTAAATTTGCTGCGAATATAGCGATTGAAATTAATTTTAACACAATCGGTAGCAAAACACTTCATTTCGCCTCATAGCCCGCCCCAGCCGACTTGCAGCAATCTTTCCCGTGCTGCTTCCTACTTCCAAGTCCTGCTGATAATCACCAAGACACATTGTAAATCATTGTAATTATGGCGCGAATATATTCCCCAGCACACGATAAAAATCTTTAAAAAAAAAACCACCCCACCCATAGACTCCGTGTTGCAGCAGTCCTTCGCTTCGCAACAAAGCGAATGGTGGACCGGACTTGCAGCTGCAGCATTTACCTGGTCAACCATCGGAGGGCACTCGCGCTACCCATCGGGCTTCTACATCGAACAGGAAAAGTGCCGTTTCCGGTTCAAAAGCACTTAATGAACGGCTGGCATTAAATGCAATTGTATAATTGTTAAATTATTCATGCAAGCTTTCCATCCGTTCCCTTTTGCGGGATAGCGCCCGGTGCACGCAGCCCCAAGTCCAGGCAGGTTGGTTAGTAAATAGCGCCCAAACGGAGTAGCGCAGGAAACGGAACGAAGCAGTAAACGTACGCCACCGATGGTTTTACATTACTAACTTGGCGAACGTCGTGTAAAGGACTTGGAGCACGCGTCGTCCTGGACGGTCGCCTGGGCATCGATCTGGAGGTATGATTTTATTGCATTCTGGCACGCGCAATGTAAAGCGTTTGTAGGGGGGAGAGGGAGGAAGGTGTTGGGCCACGTATTTCATGCCACGTACGTTCGCATTATTATGCAGCATTGGCGCGTGAACGCAAGGGGGCAAGTGAACGATAACAAGAATGAATTAGGTTAGAGGTGAGATATTTGGCCCCGGGGTGGAAGGGCCTTTTTTTCCTACACCCTCAATTATATAAGTGAACTAGCAGCCAAGGATTGATTTTCCCCAGGGCTGCGATCAATAAAATTTGGCTGATTTTCGAAGCGCCATATCGGGAATGGAAAAATTTTGATTGTAGAAAAGTGCCAACAGGGCATAAAGTGAGTATGAAAAATGATTTCCGTGCGGCAATCGAACGGGTGGCTATAAAAAAAAAGTACGCCATCGCACATCGCACTGCCAGCACGGATAAGGTTGATTTAATATCCGTGTCTCGTCAACGTCCAGAAGCGCGCTAGCGCTACGTCGACCGACCCATAAAACATCCACCTCCCGGCTAGTGAACCACCATGCGTCTCCATCTAATATTAAACAAGCGTGGCACAAGCGTGGATGCGAAAAAAAATCACACACACACACACACACACACACACACAAACTGTGTGTTGAAATATGTTCTCACCCTTCCCAAGGTCAAACACACATACACACATACACAGGCGTATGGTTGTGTGTATTTCACCGCACCAAAAGCGACAGCAAACATTCGACCCAATCAGTTATGGAAAACAGTTTTTAGGGCAGTTTTTACCTCTTTGATTCAAACAACATAAAATGTCATAGATAGAGACGCGATTTGCTGACAGGCTCAGCATTTGATGTATGATTTGGGAATTGCAAAGCTACGAGCCGATACCGACTACAATCTTTGCCTGCAGCGCTAGCTCAATTATGCTGTAGCCGAGGGAGTACCGTGGGAAGTTACATCGATATTTGCCTAGTTTTGTGAAATTCAGCCACCATCCTCTCTGTCCCTTTCTGCCCATGTTTGCATGTCATTGTGTGTGTGCCAAAGCATACGCTGAACAGCGTGTCAACATGTTGCCCCTCGGGAGAAGTAGAGCGAATCTCAAATTCTGCCCCCATTATGATAAACGCGTTCTGCCCCGGGTGTCGATTGTTGGCAGTCCAAATTCAGGAGCAGCAGCTGCAACAGCAGCAAATGCCTTGCCTCGATCGATCGCCAATTCGATCGATACACCGTGAACCGTGGGGAGATGTCCGGTACCATGTGTTTTTATACTGCAATGCGTTCTCCCTATTTTCCGCTAGCCACTCTCCCCGTGGCTGATCAAACAAAAGGGGTAGCTTTTTATGTAGTAAAATCTCTGTCCCGCAGCAGTAGCCGTTTCCGACTATCGATTTTGCATGCGGAAACATACACAGCAAACAACCTGGGAATGTAAACACGTGTTGTGATTATGCCAATTGGGGAATGAGGCCTGAGAACAGGGGGAAAGAGATAATAATGGGACGACGGTCTGTGACTGGTGTTACCCGACTCGAATGCACAGTCTGTGAACGGGTGAACGACACACGTGATGGGTACAGATTAATCATTCCTGAAGGTGTTTATGTTGATGAGTGAGGCTGAGGCTTTTTTATGTTTCGGTTTGTTTAAAAGCGATCTGGGCGTGTAGGTCCGATGGTAGAGGGGGGTCCGATGTGTGGGGCAAAAAATGTTAAATAAATAACTTTTTTTTTAAAGATCTATTGCATTTTAGAAGCCAGTACATGGTAGCTTAGAAAATTCGTTATGATATAGTTAAGGATCATCATTGAAGTATGAGCTTTGACGCAGTATGAAGAATTTCCAATACGATTTGAATAATTAAATTTTAAAATTATTCAAAATATACTTCTACAAAGGTTTTATTTACACAAATAAATAAAATAACTAAATAATAAATAAATAAATAAAAACATAAAGTATTTAACGTTTAAAAAGCCATCACGGCCCGCATTTTAGACTCTTGAGAGCCACATAGGACCTGCAGTTTGGAGATTCCATGAATTAGATCGAAATGCATTAAACCAAGGATTTTAATCCTTTTTATATATTGTATCGTATATTGTTTAGATGTTCATTTTGCAAATAATGTACTAAAGGTATCAAGCTCAATCTATATATCCTCATTTAGTCTTTATACTAATAACTTTATTTTAACGTTAAACAAATTAATTAAAGAAAGTGCTCCACAACTAGCTTTACACAAACAAATGCTCTAACATAAAAAATGAATCTGTTGATTGTTTCATTACTAGAGAAAATGAGCACTGAAAACATAGATTCAGAATCACAGTTAGCAATTTGACGGTTTGTATAATATTTTTAGACACAAATATTTTTAAATAAATTTTTACCACAAAGCTTCTTTAATTTCCTTGTTCATAATTTAAAGACAACCTTATCATGTATTTTGCGAAAGATTAAACGTATACTATGATTTACAAATTTAGGCGTCTCCTTCGATTACAGGTTTGTCAATTAAAAACCTGTCAAAAGGTTGACAAACTGAGTATATAGCTAATAAAAATAACCAATAACAGAGCGAAGAGACGGCAACACCATGCACGATGACCCTGGTTCCTATATTGGTACTTCATCCATTAGAAGTGTATACATGATCGTACGCCCCCAAAACAAACAAACAAAAAAATCAGGACAAACGAGGCAATACTGGATTGAATCGGATAATCGATTGTGCTATCACAGGGAAAATGCGAAACAATCGTTTATCGGTTGTTCCCAGGCTTTCCCGTTTTGATATGTTTTGCTTTTCCCACTGCGGCTGTTGCCTCTGCTCACTGTAGCTCAATGACATGCGTAGCACGTGACCACAGTGCTATCCTGGGAGGAAGTAGCAGCCAGCCAGCCAGCCAGCCAGCGCCACCATTATTGACCTTGGCCTAAAAATGTTTATGCTATCTTGCACAACGCACACATACAGACACGCACAGCCTCATGTTCGCAGATAAGCGCTGAACGGCACGGGCTACACCGACACGTGCAGGGTACATGGAAATGCATAACCACAGCACAACACAGCTACTCTGTGCCCCAGTTACTTTCTTGAACGAAACACCCAAAGCCCACGGCCCGAAAGCTTTTCCGTTTTACGGACAGCACACCCTTGCCCAGGTGCAACAAATGGGCGGAAATGAGTTGCGCCATTTTCATCCTTCGCTTGGAGGGAACAGATAGGGCGCGACAATAACAATGAGCGGAGGAGAAAAGCGCTTCAAGTAGATGGTAGAGGAGGCAACAGCCTTATCGGGAAGCGCCCACAGCTTCCGCCCTCCGTTGGGTGGGGCGCTTGTATCTGTCTGTGTGTGTGTGTGTGTGGGTGTGTGTTTAAGCGAGAGCACACGACTACAACGTATGACGTCAGACGCGTCGTTTATCCCCGGGGCCGCGCGCACATTGCTAACGCTCCAGTGGAAATTCTCATCCGTCGCGTAATGAAAGAAAGGACCGCTGGTGGTGGGGTTGCTGTTCCGTTACAGTTGCCGGTCGCTGGATGGTCGATTTTGCTGGATGCTGGCAAAATATGTGTGTGTTCAGTGAGATGGAAATTGCTCTCCCTTTTCGCTCCTTTTCACTCCCCTCTTACGCCTCTCGCGTGTGATGTGAGCTCGAAGGCACGAAGGACACACTCGTTCGGGCGCGGTTTAGACACCCGGGAGTGTTCACACTGAGTGTGTGTGTGTGTGTTTGTGTGTCAGTGTACGTGTGTGATATAGTGCTGCAGCTGAAGTTTACTAATTATTTTTAATTGTTCTCCGTTTTTGCCACACCACTTGGTGCGACATTTGTATGGGGCGATCGGGTGAGTGCAACACGAAAACTTATCCTTCCAATTTCCCACCTTCGCTGCACGGTTCTCTTTGGGCTAGATTTGTACCTATTATGAGGCGTATTTTTTTCGCTCTCTCTTGTCCCTGTTATGAGCCTGCCGTCGCCTTTGTTATGTCACCATTTTTATGGGTTTTCAAGACGCTATTCAGAAATTTGCTATTTTAGCAAGGAACAAAGGCGCCATTGAGTGCTGGTGGTAGTTTTGTAGTGTAAGGGATTTTTTGTAAGGGGTATGAGTTTTATGAAGCGAATTTAAAATAAGCTATTTTGAGTCCTTTTGTCTGTATTGTAAGAACATATTCTACGTTAGGTAAAGCAATGAGAAAACCTTGCTGATCATTTCAAAGGCAAATTAAATGTAATAGATTATTCTGAACAAACCAACTAACTTCGACACGATCAATACTTAACATCAAATTAAGCTCCTTTGTATAAATATCGAGGAAGGGATATTAAATTAAATGAATACATTAAATATAGTTAAATTTGACTCAATCTCTTGTTGGCTAATAATAAATTGATTTATTAATCGTTTGATGCAATAAGCAACATATTTCAGCTTGCTTTTTTTAACGAAATTTCTTCCAAAACCTGATATTTTGTTTCACATGTTATCTCTAATCATTGACTCAAGAACTAACTCTAATCCCTAGTTATCCATAGTTAGTACATCTATTATTCCACATTTTAAATTCGATTTTTAAGTTTTAATTTCCGTTTTATTTCAAAGCAGATTCATCTGGGCTATTTTCCTTTTGCCGAATCACTTATTGTTCGTCTCGTGTGCATTGACCTCTAGCAATATTACTCGTGCTGCACATAATGCAAACAGCTTAAGCCTAGCTTAATCAATCAGCTTAAGCGTAATAGATGTGTTTAGATCCAACAGGGCAACAACTTAACAATAAATCACTTTCTGCATCTTAAAAACAAAATACAAGATCAAAAGCGCGGTAGCGCTCTCAACGAAATGATTTTCAAAACACACGAAACACACCCACTCCGGAATCGATTTAGTGCAACGATGAAGTCATTTGCAAAAACGGCCTACCAATGCAACACATCTCCTCCCCACCCAGTCGACGCTCCGTTGCTGCATCCGAACGATCATGTCTGTATGCGCTGCCCATTTCCCCAGCACACTCGATTGCCCGCCGAGCCAGGCGGAAAAAGGCGGAAAAAAGGGACACGGAACCATTTTTCGATCTCACCCTCGGTCTCACTCCCCCCATCCCGGGTGCAATCCCAACAGGGTCGACTACGCCGACTAGCATTTGGCAAACGGCCAACAATCAGCGCCACAGCGAAATGCCCCAAGCGTCAAGACGATCACGGCGTTTTGCAAATCGATTATGCACGTGATTTGTACAATAAGATGTCACCAACTTTCGCCTCTCCGCACCCTGCATTGCGGTCTCTTCCCGACCCTCTCTCTCTCTAAGCGCGATTGCTCTGTTTTCGGTTGTGGACCAACGTTTTGCTCTCGGATGTTGGGCGCTTCATTTATCAATTATCTTCAACCCGACGACGACTTTTGCCCGGACCGGCCAATTGACAACATGCGAACTTGCAGGTTGGGTGGAGTGGGTTGGTGATTTAATTTTCCTAATTACCCCAAAAAACGACCGGCTCGGCGGGCACTGTGCCGATTGTTGGGGAGCAGGGATGTGAGCTGCTTGACCATATTGACCGTTTGGTGACATGGAAATTAATTTACGTAAAGCTGGTGCAAGTTGAGGTTGATTTCAAATTCAATTTGCTTCTTGTGTGACATGGGGGAGCGGTAGTACAGTGGTAGAGGGCTGTGATGTTATTTATTTTCGTTTGATGAACACGATGACGAGAAGACTCTCCCGGGAGGAGATAGGCAATTCAAGGACTGGAGTGCAAAGGTGATATTGGCGTGGTTCTAAAATCAATCAATGTGGTTTTTTATATCGGTGGGCGAAGACAATAACTTTTTGAGAAATGGTTTTTTCGGCATTTGGGAAGCAAATGGGATCAAACAGGGCAGTTAGGTTAGATAGGTTTTATATTTTATATCTCAACATGGTCGTCAGGGTTTGCGTTGTGTTCTTTTCTTTGTATGTTGAATAGACATCAAACAACACAGAACATGTCTATGCTTTAGGGTAAACTCAATTGAATTATTAGGCATTGTAGATTATAGCCAGTTTTTTTAAATGGAATCTGACATTTTTCAACTAAAATTACGTCATCACTCTATACGAAAGCACGCGCCAAAACTTCAAGTTTTCTACCTATTTCAGTAAGGACTAGTGGTGGAAGCTCGGAATCGGACCTACCCGATTCTGATTTCGTGCTTGGAATCGATTCCGAAACCAATTCCGTAGCTGGAATCAATGCCGATTCCGGAGCAGATTCCAAAGCATATTCTGGAGTGTACTTCTAAGCCGATTAAGGAGTTGACTCCAGAGCCGATTTAGGAATCGATTCCGGAATCGGAATTGGCTCCGCAATCAGAATCGGCTCCGGGTTCAGAATCGTTCTGGGAATAGCAATTTGCTCCGGAATCGGAATCAGAATTTAATCCATAATTTGAATTAACTCCAGAATTAGCATCAGTGCTTGAATTAAGATAAGAAGTTTCAGAAGCGAAATCAATCCCCGAATCTCCATGAGAATGGAACGTTTAAAAGTAAATTTGGATTCTTTGTGGCTATCAATACGTAGCATCATTGGACCCAAACGTCTCTTCTTGATTCCAGAAAACTTCGGAGCTAGCCAGAATAGATTAAGACGAAAACTAGGATAGAAAAATCTAAATGTTTTGCCATATATGATTGAACTTCTTTACTGCAGTCTTTCAAGTTACGCGAATATTGTATTCTGGGGACGTTCATGTAATTCGAATATCACGTTTAGCAGCCAGAATGTTGTTGATAAATAGTTATTTTGCAATAAATTTAGTACTCTTATGCCCTTACCTACTTATTTAAGACAACTTGGTTAGAAAATTCGAATATGTCTGAGTTTTTAGCGATTTTCAACATTACTTATTTTGAATTTGACAATCGTTGATTTATGAAGAGTAAAAATCAAAAATTCACGTAACTCAAGTGTCGCGTAGTTCAGAGAAAGATCTTTTTCAAAAAAGGCGAAAAAATATGTAAAATGAGGATTATCAAGGCAGTAAAAGGATTTTAACTTTTTGGAAGTCTAATATTGAAATATTGAAACGATTTGGTACGGTGATTCACTCTAATATAGAGGAAATTATCTGTCATTTGAATATGGAATATTGAACTCAGTTGAAGCATATCTCCACTGACACAGCCTGAAACACCATCTTTCGAATTTAAATCATCAAAGGGACCTTTATTAGTAACGCGAAAACCGGCAGCCTCTTCCATCATCGGCACGAATTCATTCTAATGATCATTCACTGTCACACATGACTCCATAATTAGATAGTTGACCGATCGATCGATAATTAATTGGTGAACCGTCATGTTTCCCCTAAAGGGAAAGGCTTCGCATTAAGAGGCACATCACGTAGCGCCGTAATTGTACAACGCTTCATTCATTCAATTGATTCGTTCTGTTTCGGTTTCCTTAAACTCCAACCAAGCGCCACTCGTACGACAAATGGCATGGCGCGCAGAACGACCCAACTTATCCAACACACCACCGATCGATGCAACAGCGACCAAATGGTCAGCATAAAACAGCACTCGCTTGCTTCAAAACGTCGCAATGTGTCCCAAACACGGCCGCGGGACACGATGTTAGACGGATGAGGTCACACAAGCGTGCCGGAGCACGCTGAAGGTGAATTCGAGTGAGGACACTATCAAAACACGACCCCCCTCCCCCCCGCAACACACAGCAACGGACGGAATCGGTAACGGCAAGAGTCAAGTCAGTTAATTTTGACAACGCCCGGGACAGGGAAAATCGATTTGGTTCGGCACGCAACCGGCAACGACCGCCAGTCCGGTCAGTGGGTCCTGCCAAACAGTGCTCCGTTTGCCGGTGGTTGTCCTCGAGAGGAAAAGGTTTTTCATAGCAACACGCGGCAAAAAAATTGGGCGTTTTCCCCCCAAATAGAACGAAAAAGATAGAACTGAAATTTATTACAAAGGGAAATGTTCAATACCCTGTTCATTAAATCCTTCCTCTCCATGCTGGTGCAGCACAAACACACACATTGAAAATTTGCACCACCGTACGAAGGCACCGCGGCATTTCCTCGAACATTCCAACCTCGGCAGGGAACCACACACATTTACATAACGCCAACATTTCGGTACAAGCCAAGGTATGCAACGGTGCGGGAGTAACCATTTTTGGCAAGTAGCCAACCCTGCTGGCCCAAAGCCGAATGCCGCAGAGGGGGGCGCAGAAACGGAGCTTTCACGTGTCGTGCGGCGATTCCTTAGACCCGCCGGAGCATGTCGTGCAAAAGGATAAGGACAGGAATGCAAATTTGTCCACCAAGCGTCATGTTGCGACGTTCCGGCGTCGTGGTCGGTGGTGTGTGGTGATCGAAATGCCTGCAGGCTTCTTCTCCCGGTTTTTTTTTAGCTCTGGCAACTGATAACCGAATGCCCAGGCCAGGCCAGCAGAGCACAATAAACGCACCGGGGGCGCAGTGAAGCATAATGAGAAAAGTTGCTACCTCTTTTTTTTCTTGCCTTTACGCTATGTCGCGCACTTGCTTTTAATTAAACGCTCTTTGCGGGGGGTTTTGCGTGTCGTTTTATGTGTGCTGTAATAAAGAAGCAAAGTTAAAATGGATTGCTTGAGGAGATAGCGTGTAACCGAAGCTAGCGGGCGACATGCTTTTCCATTTCTCATTCTATTGCTGTGATTAACTATCATGTTACCTTATCTAAAATTGCTTGCTGAGTCTTATATCACGTATATTCCTTGAGAAGTGTCCTTTAAAACACAAACAAAACGACTATCCAATGAATCCAATGGTCATGCTTAGCCTGACGTCGATCAATCCAATCTCTAGACGGAACGCCAAACACATCCAGACCGTCGAAAGCTCCACGCCCTTCTCGCTTTTCGGCAAAGAGGGCGAATCGAACAGTCCAAAACTCGAGCGCAAAACCGCACGCGGCGAATACTTACAGTGCAATGCAAAAAACGGACACCATCCGGAAACTAATCCACAAATCCTTGACAAACGGGAGTTGACTGGTGACGATGGCGTGGGAAAATGGAAGAGCTCGGATCTTGCGGACAATGCGTTTGTACCAGGTCAAGGCTTCACTGTACGATAAAACCACAACAGTATCCTTTCCTTGACGATTTTCCAAATATTTTCCGCTCACTTATTCACTCACAACATCCAGATTGTGCTTGACGTACACGACCGCACTGTGTACTATTTTTCTTCACTGATAAGCAAATGAATCTGCGTACCACACTGTAGCCACACTGCTGCTGCTGCTGCTACTTCGATGGGCTCGGGAATCGATTCCAACTCAGCAATCGAAGCTCGACCTCAAGAGCAAGAGCAATCGAGCGTGATCACGCTCTCCGCAAGCAGCTCTCACTAAGCGCGCACACACTCTCTTACTCACTTTCTCGCTCTCTCTCTCTCTCTCTCTCTCTCTCTCTCTCTCTCTCACTGCAAGACTCCACTTTTGCTCTCCCTCATTTAGGGGTGGCTTTTCTTTCAAACCTTCTTTTTTTTGGTGTGTGCGTTGGGGATGCTTTTCTTCGTTTTCCCACGATGTACCGCGTTTTGCTCGCTTTTAATCACTCTCTTGCTGTGTTTTTTCTTCTTTAATCACGCACACACACTCTTTCTCTCGCTCGCTCGCACTCGTTTTTATTCACCCTGTATCCTGCGCTTTTTTTGTTGTTGTTGGTGCACTCGCACTACTGTACAGCATACGGATTCGCCTTTTTTGCTGGGCTGTACTTTATACCCCCACAGGCTGTGAAAGGATAACATGAAATATAAGAAATGGAAAACACACACACACACACATACAGAGAGGGAATATCACATTCTAACAAGCTCAATCAAAGCAAAGATTCCTTTTTGTACAAAAAAAAGACTTGGAAAATTGGTGAAAATTCCCCAAGCAAACGGTGAGCTCTTTGATTTGCCATTGAAATGGGAATGAAAAACGAACGGTGTGGATCAGTGACGCAGGGACAAAAAGCAGTGAAAATTTAGGGGGATTGGGCGGGGGGGGGGGGGGGGGGAGAATGCCAGGATCCGTTGACAGATTGACGAGACTTGCGTGAAGGTTTGATGCTTTGTGCAGCAATTCCGTAGGAGGGATTTTTCTTTTACTCTGCACTATTTCTACTACACTCTTCTTTTGCACCAAATTCCAGAACAGGAAAAGCTACAGCTCAAGCTTGAACCAACGTCTCTGCCACACAAAATCACCACTGCATCCGGACGTTTCCCTACTGTCTCACCCACACAGGACACTTTCGCTACACCTCAGGACCTTTTTCCCCCTGCTCTGGCACACAGTCACAGTCCGTCGTTTGCCTTCGATCAAACAAAATGTGTCGTTTTCTTATTACACTTTTGTTGCTTTTTCCACCAGCGCTACTGGTATTGCCTTGGTTTTCTTTTCCAATCCTTCCTCACCTCTCTCCTCGCTCTCTCTCTCTCTCTCTTCCACTGTGAAGGCGAAGGGTGAATCCCTGCGACAACTGTTAGCAGCCCGACCAGCAGAAAGCCCCAACACGGCCTCGACGTTTACACGCTCGGCTTGCACTCAACGTACTGAAAGGCGGCCCCCGAGCAATGGCCCGACTGTGCCGGACGATCTCTGCGGGCACTCATTTGTGCCGTGCCAGGATACGGTGAGTGAAATTCTCATAAACGTGTGTGCGTGTGAGTGTGTGTGAGAGAGAGAGAGTAAGCTTCTGTACGTGAAGGCTCGTCCTCGTGCGGGCTTGGAAGCTTTGGCAGTTTGGCGTTGCGTAACAGGGTACCAGCAAACAATGCGGCTTTGGGGATTGGAAATGTCGTGTAAAAAGGGGGGGGGAAGGAAGGATGTGACGGAGAGCGGAGAAAAGGATGTTATACTCCATCGCTTCCCTTCACCGTCGTTACTGATGGGAACACTGACCTCGGATTATGCGATGGTGATGGTGATTAGCTTTTTAGATAACCGTTGCACGATTACACACACACATAAAGGACATAAAGGATTCGTATGGGGGAAAAGGAGGAGGCATTTATCGGAGGGAAAGAGCGGGAGGATGTTTTTTGTTCAATGAATGAAGCGCCTTTTTTTTTTGGTTCGGTGTATAACGATGTAAGTGATTTTGTGAAGGCAACGACACGGCTTTGTCACTTTTAATGATTATTGACCAATCTGATTGGGTAGCCCATACAGATTGTATTACATTTGCATGTTTGTTTTGTAACTTTCGTTTAATGCTTTTCTTAAGAACCTGCTTATATAGGTACACAAATCTTTTAAGATAAAGGAAATTGTGCTACTATGCTTACATAGCTTGAACTCTACATTTTGATAATAATAGTTATTTTGGCCTGGCTACAGGGCTACGCATTAGATTTCAAACATCCCCTTTACTCTAAAGAGTGCACCAAATTTAATGGTGTCGAAACCAAATTAAACTGAGATACTTATGACGACCCCGTAAGAGACCTAAAACCAATGGTTCAAGAAATGCACATTAGCTAACACCGGTCCTGAACATGATACTGAACCTAAGCCGGTCCATGAATCGATACTGAACCCATACCGGTCCAGGAACCAGTACTGGTCATACCGATCCAAGAACTGTTCATGAACCCATGTCGGTCTTGGAACTGGTCAAAAACCCATAACGGTACTGGAACCGACCATGAACCTATTTCGGTTCTCGAACCTATCATGAACCCATACTGGTACTGGAACGATCATGATCCTATCTAGGCCCTAGAACGTATCATGAACCCATACCGGTTCTGAAACTGATCATGAACCTGTCCCGGTCCTGGACCCTAACATTAACCCATATTGATCCTGAAACCTATCACGAACCCATATCCGCCATAGAACTTATCATGAACCTATTCTGGTCTTGGAACCTATCATGATCCCGCGTTCCTGGAACTGATACTGAACGCATATCGCTCCTGGAACCGATCATGAACCCATACCGGTTCTGAAACCGATCATAAACCTATCCCGGTCTATCATAAACGCATATCGGTCCTGAAACCTATCACGAACCCATATCCACCATAGAACATATCAAGAACCTATCCCGGTCTTGAAACCTATCATGAACCCATAGCGGCCCTGGAACTGATACTGAACGCATATTGGTCCTGGAACCGATTATAAACCCAACACGGTACTGGAACCTATCAAGATCCTATCCCGGTCCTGTAACCTATTATGAACCCATACCGTTTCTGGAACCGATCATGAACTCATTCCGGTCCTGGAAACTATCATAAACCTATACCGGCCCTAGAACCTTTCATGAACCCATACTTGTCCTGGAACTGATCATGAAACCTTTACCGGCCCTGGAACATGTCATGAACCCATACCGGCCCTGGATCCGATCGTAAACCCATACCGATCCTGAAATAGCTCTCATTTTTATTCACTTCCTGAAACATTACCTGGAACTGTTCCAGATTCGGAACGATAATTGAATCTTGGTTTGGGTCTGGAACTGTTACAGATCCAGTTCCAGTCGACAAACCATACCCGGTAGCAAATGAGCAGCGTAGGAAAAAGTATAGGAAATTTAGTAGAACTATAATCTCTAGAATCGGTTGACGATTTTCAAATTCCAACGTTTCGACGCGTACAAAAAAACGCTTTAATAAGAACAAAAAAATGATAGGGTATGCAACATACTATACATGATCTATGGTCCTTTACTTTATTCCATAGAAAAGAGATAGAAAGATAAATAATCGTATAAAACATGAACTAAGCCTAATTAAACACAACATTGCTCAACATGTTCCATTGCATCGTGTTCCAAGGACCTCTCAGACTAACGACAAGTGAGCTTCATCATTTAAATTTTGTAATTAAAAGCCCATTCTTGAATCACATCAAACATACGTATTTTCCTCTTTTCATCCCCTAACCAGAATGTGGCTTCGGCTTTCCTTCTCGGGAAACCCCAAGTTCACACGCATCGTCGCATCTTCCCTTATTATCGGCCGTTCGATAAAAGGGTAATTTCCGCCCAATACTCCACGGACTAGCACACGTACTGGGGGCTGTAAATATACGACCCATTCACGGCATATGTAGCACACCTGTTCCGATAAGCAACGGCTATAAATAGAAGCTATGCTATGATATTCTTATCACGCTACGGGGATAACAGTGTACGCTTCCCGCGTACAGTAAGAGGGGAAAACTCGCAGCGACATAAGGAACAGGTTGTACAACGATACACACCGGCGATACATGTCAGTGATAAGGATTTTTTTGTCTAGTTGGAAGACTTGCCTGTTCTGTTTGTTTCAATGTTGAGCTGTGAAGGCACGGAAAAGGGTATGTTGTCGGGGAAAAAAGGAAAGTCCATGCCACTGCTTTACCGTTTGCAGAGTATCGATATCGATGAGACTTTGATAAGCTAGCATATTTGTGCCAACTACTCTCTTACAACGGCATTCCCAGGAGCGTTGCAAAAAGAGAGAAAAATAGAAGAGAGAGAGACGGAAAAAAACCTCGCCGGAACAGTGTTCTGTTACGGAAAACAAACCAGCAGCATGTTCGACTGGGAGCAAATATGTTTCACCAGACCACCACCATCAGGCCTCATCCCTCCGAGCCGAGCGCGTGTAGCAAGTGACACGTCCATTCACTATAACAAGGACCAAGATTAACCACGTACGAAGCCACTCGAGCTGAGCGTAAGCACGGAGCTCTCCAGCATTTTCCCGGGAGGATAGCTTCGGAAAGGATATCACCACCAACTAACCAATACTCGCACACACACACACAAAGCCACAGTTGAACGGAAAGTCACATCAATGGAAAGTCAGCATTATTTCGTGTCGAGTTCTCAACGGACGGGACACATTCTCGCTCCAAGCTGAGATCCACTTCGGGCTGGAAACGCTCGCAAAGGCTCTCACAAAACCACCCGCGTGTACGAGGGTAGGTGAGGGCACGAACTCACCAATCAATGACGTCATTCCGGTCCCGGGCAAAGGAAACAGCCGCCGAACCACGCGATGGACGGACATCACTCATGCTGGGTACACTCGTGCAATCACACGAACGATTTGCGATGTCTGATTTGCACCGAAACGCTATTATGCTATTAGCAATTTTGCTCGGAGTGTGCTTAGAGGTTGGGAGCGAAAAGAGCACTACGGGGCAAAGGCACACTCACATTTGACAGTTAAGCGCACGGAGCGAGTGTGATTTAAATTTAGCGCCTCAGCAACCAATGAGCTTTGAAGGCTTTTCGGTCGCGACTGTATCCTCCTCAGCAGGCTGGGCAAACGATGGGAGGAAGCGCTTAGCGAGTTTTGCGTTTTTGGCGGGCATCAGACGTCTAAATTTTTAGTGCATTTCCCTACTCGTCCAATGAATCCAATCTTTCTCTACGGTTACACGGCCACCGGCATCGGGTTGGCCGTTTCGCTGCTTTACCTCGGCCTGTACAACATCTGCCAGCAGCGCAACCTGCGCCTGGTGCTGGAGAGTGCAACCTTTCGGCAGTTCTACGAAGGGTAAGCTGCAAGCGCTGTGGGTAGTTTTTGCGATTAACAGTTCTTGAAACCTTTCTTTCTGTTTCCTTTTGTAACAGTCACCGGCTCCATGCGGCGGCACAAAAGTACTCGAACCGTCATCGCACGAAGCTGATCACTCGACGCGCGCTGCACAAAATCAATCAACTCGCCCCGCGGGTGCATCTACTCTCGGAGGGCCCCCGCTGGAAGCTGATCTACACTCCCGCCGGCGAAGTGCGTGCCATTCCCCTCTGACGCCATGTGGGTGTGGTGCAGTCGGAGAAAAGCAAAACTATCTGCAACTGCATGTGTGCCAACGGGCAATAAATCATACCGCACGGGAATGATTGTCGATAAGTGTGAACGTTCTTTTTCCCCCGCGTACATGCAGGGAAATGCAATGAACCGGTCATTGCACACACACACACACGCGCGGTACGTTTTGTTTTCAGTGCGAAGGATCCCCTTGGGAGCGACCGTTGGAAAATGTTTTCCGGCAGCATGTGGTGAGTGTATCGGGGCGTATCTGGCAAACGTCATCATGTCAATCAACGGCGGTCGGTTGCGGTGAAAGCAGTCGAATGAAGTAAGTCCGGAAAAGAAATAATTTATAATGTTAATTGTTTGTTGATGTTGAACACGTTGCGATTTGAGATGGATTGATTTGGAAAAAGAGCATTTTTGTGCGTAAATATTTTAAAGCAAACGGTCCATTTAATGATCCTGGGAAAGTGACTGTAAAACATTTTCTGTTTGAAACGCATATTTCGCATATTTTTTTATCCTAATATGATGATTTATATACCAACAGAAAGAGGTTTGGACTACTGAACAAAGTTCGTTTATAGTGAAAATTAATCTTCCGCCAAGACCAATGACCATGACGATGACTACAAGCTATGCTTAACGTTATATTTTATCGTAGAAAATTATTTTTCCCACGCTACTGCTCAACAACAAATCAAAATCCAGCAAATGCTACATAAAAAACATTAATGAGAAAAGCTTAAGAATCGAACCCATTATCTACTTACTTACTAACTTATCTGGCGCTACAACCGCTTTGCGGTCTTCGCCTGCCTCAGGAGTATCCGAAACCGCTCACGGTCTCGCGCCTTCGTCTGCCAGTCCGTTATCCCGGCCTTAATGGCGGACGCCTCCACGCCATCTTGCCACCTCAATTTGGGGCTACCACGCCTCCTCTGTCCTTGTGGACGGCCTAATAAGACTTGACGGACTGGGTCGTCCGTTTCCATGCGTACAACATGGCCAGCCCACCGGAGCCTTGCGAGCTTGATACGCTGAACGACAGTGAGGTCGCCGTACAGCTCGTATAGCTCGTCATTATAACGGGACCTCCATTGTCCTTCCACACATACGGGTCCAAATATCCTTCCGAGCATCTTCCTCTCGAACGCGGCTAAGAGGGTTTCGTCAGATTTGGACAGTGTCCATGTCTCAGAGGCGTATGTGAGTATCGGTACTATATAGGTACTATATAGTCCCAGCTTCGTCCGTCGGGACAGGTTATTTGAGGTAAAATGATTTCTCAGGCTGTAGAAAAACCGATTGGTAGCCAGCATCCTTGCGCGCAACTCAGCTTCCATGCTATTGTCGTTGCTGACCTTTGACCCAAGATAGGTGAATTGTGGGACGACTTCAAAAGTTCGTTCATCTATCTGCACGTCACACCTACGTAGATTCTGATTATTTGTTGGTAGGCCCGCGGATGTTTCCACCATCAGTTTGGTCTTTACCTCGTTTATCTACAATCCGAGGCTCTCTGCCGCCTGCTCGATCCCTTGGTAGGCTTCTGCTACATAGGAGAGCCGCAGACCAATGATGTCTATATCATCAGCGTATGCCAGGATCTGAGTTGACATATAGAAGATGGTATAGACTACGACTCCACCCTCGAGTCACGGATGGCCCTCTCTAGCGCCAAGTTAAATGGGAGACAGGCAAGCCCGTCTCCCTGGCGCAGAACTTTGGTGATAGCAAAGGGCCGTGAGAGTTTTCCATCCACCTTTACCTGGTAAGTGACGTTGGTCATAGTCATTCTAACTAGCCTTATCACCGGGATTCCAAAAGAGCTCATAGCGTCATACAGTTTTACCCTGGCTAGGCTATCATATGCGGCTTTGAAGTCAATGAAGAGATGCAAACCCATTATCACGAGGAATTTTTTTTTAAAACATAATTACATTAACTACTACGAGTCCAAATAAACTACTACTAATACTACATCGGGGAAAATGTTGCAAATAATTGAAAAAAAAAATCCTCTCTTTTGAATTTTGATTGGTCCATATTTTGATGAGTATTTTGTGTCAATTACACAACACACTCAATCACTAAATAGACCTTAAGCCTAGTTTATAGCTCCAGTGAAATCGAACATGAAATTTGATGTTTTTTGCTATACTTTATTAAATATTCATCAGAATGTGGCTTATCGTACACCAAAAGAAAGGAAATTAAATATTTCAACTATAAATTTTATCCCCAAATAGTTGCGGAATTAAATATGATTTCTTGAGGGCTAAAGCTAAATTCTGAGGAAATTTAATTATGTCCACTTTTAAGCAAGGTCTAAGCGTCCTTTAAGGTCTAAAGCGACCATTTTTGACACGATTTGAAAGCTCATAAATGATAACACACTCATACTCACATACCAAAAACTAACATTTGGACATAGATTTGTAGCTGTTCATGTAGAAATTGCTGAACAAATGGCACATCTCGTCATAAAACATATCAATCGATCTACACACTACAAACTGTTGCATTCACGGGCCAATCCCCATTTCCATAAATCATGCCCAACTGGCAGTCATGGGTAGCGCCATCCAAAGGGTGTCCATTGTTTGATCGAACCGATCCTTGTCTTAATTTCCTTCTCGACCTCCGAAAGGGTCAAAACACAGCACTCACGTTACACTCAATTGACATTGACAGTGACCGGTGCCGTATGTGTATGTGTGTGTGTGGCTTGTTTCCGTTTACTTTGCAGCAAGATGTTACAAGTGACCCCCCCGCACTGGCAAGGCCAATACACCCAGTCTCCAGTGGCGCGAAAGTTCAAGTTGAGCTCATCAACCGACCACCCGTCCGAATGGTGCAGTTGCGTTTCTGTTCTTCGCCGTGTGATCGTGATTTCTTGCACACCGACCGAGCCCACCCACCCAGCCAGCCAGGCCAGCCCGAACGCACCACGCAAGGTGTCAACGTGGTGGACGTTTTTATTAACCACTTTCTCGCTGCGCTGTGTGCAATTTATTCGTTAATGAACATAGCCGCCAACGATCGCACTGCTTGTCGCTGTTCGATTGACAGCAAAAGGTGAGGTGGTGGGCAGGGGAGGGATGGCGCGTCTGTTGGCTGCAAGAAATAACATTTGCAAAGAGCAAAACGATCACTCGCACCCGGAGAGTGATCGAAACTGATCGAGTGCGCAAATGGTAATTTCTGCACTTCCGGAAGATGTTTGCTCTTACGCGCTACATGGCGTTAGATCGGTCTTTGTTAGTTTATTATTGTCGTCTGCGGGTAATAAAACATTCGGCGTGTGGAGTTTCTAGGGCTATTGGAGGGCAAGAGATGTGTGCTCAGTGCCGGGGAGGTTAAAAGTCGTCGTAAAGTACATTACAACGCGTGTGTGAGAAAAGTGAAATATTTGCTATTACATGTATCGTCTCTGACTCGTAGAGGTTGAAGATCAACTTTAATTAAGACGAATTAATGTTTATTTACAGTGTTTTATTTGTAAATAACATTCAACGTTCGCTCTTTTAGTGTTGAGGATTTGAGAACTGGAATTGAAAAACATCACTTTTGCTTGGGAATAATGGTTTGAAATACTGATGCTCAATAGATTGATGGTACAACTGCATCGAATTTCCATATTAATATAGCTTGAACTGGCTGGAAATCTTAATTTATTTGACCAGCCTTCACCTTTTTGCCACGGGTGTGTTGTCATTGCCTTATTAATTGATTTCATGGTTTACTCCAATCAAAACAGATGTTAAAGAATGCATTTCGTACAATGCAAAATGCATTTGACAAATTTGGCAAAAAATACACGAAGACAAGATAATGCAACAACAAATAGTTGAAATGTTACATTCAAATAGGATTTTAAAAGATTTTTTTACTGCACATCTTGTATACACGTTGGTGTTGACCACAAAACGCTCGCAACTCTAAGAAAACTAAACGATGACCTCAAATGTGGCAGTTTTGTTCATCAACCATGTCTGTACTGTGAATTGTTTGACTTTGCATTAAGGCAAACATTTGGGTCAAAATAGGAAAGACAGATTATGATAATATTCTACTTCCAAAACCAAATTAATGCTCAGAAAGAAAATCTATCGAATGGCATACTAGTTTAAAGTTTAGCTTGAAAACTGGCCAAGGTACTGGTAAATGGTTGCAATGAAGTTGAGTACACCATTAATTTATTGAACAACTTTGTGTGAAAACATTTAAAAAACCGTGAAACAAAAAAAGACAAATTGAAAAATAATAGTTAATTCTTGAAAAACAATCAACACAGCATCTATTTTGCTGCATTTACTGGATTTTTTTAAGAACATGGAAGAAATTTTCCATACAAATGAAACGTTAAATTTTGATGAAGAACTAGATAACGAGGACAGTTTTTTTAAGCAGTTGTTAAAATACTTGAATAAAATAATTTTGTTTTAAAATATGCCAGTTAAAGATAAAAAACTATGATTTACTTTTTTTAGAACATATGTTTTAGTACAAACAGCTTTAAACTGAAAATGTGTATCTTTATGTTTAAGAGATATTTTTTCCATTTAGCTTCGTTCATACGACGCTTTTTGCTACAATTTGCCTTGCTTGAACTTTGATCATTTCCTTTGCGCAACGCATTCATGTTTACCAACACAAAACAAGTTCTTTTCCCAGTGTCCCCGGATTTGTTTACCTCTTCCTGTGCCATTCCAGATGCACCAGACAGACGCCAAGGTCTGGCTACCCGGCAGCAGTCAGCCCAATCATAACGCCAAGCGCCAGCCGTCTTAAACTGTAAACAAATAAATAAAACCCTACGATCAGGAGGGAGGCTTTACTGCGTGCTTTATCAACGTCTAGTACGATAAAATTAGCAAAAAAAATGGCTACACCCAAGCCTTGCAGACAGTTCGGATTTGCGGGCTGCATAAGCGCCAGTGTCTGGCTGTCCAGCGCGCCGGTATCATACAATTCGTGCCCACCATCACTCGTTGACAAGGGGTTCGTTTCATACTTGGACGCGTCAGTCCATTCGCAACGGTCGCCCATAAAAAAGGCGAACCCTGTGCTGCTGCTACCAGTTTAATGCGATTTGTTGTAAAAAGAAGAAGCACGACCAGACACAGTCGACAGGTGTGGCAGTGTGGTTGTTATGTTAACTTTTACTTGAAGGTGTGGAAATGCAACTGTGGGTGAAGCTTTTCTTTCGCCCCTTCGCAAACACTGTCAATGAACGCACACACACAGTGGACAAATGATGATGCAAACAATTCACTCCACAATGGAGGACACCAGCAGTAGCAGCAGCAGCCACAACAGCCGTCAAACAATCAGTCAGAAGGTCATCCTACAGGTAGTTCCGACAGCAAGCCACGCGCTAACACGCTAATTTTTCGGTACCTTCCCCGCTTGAGTGCGGAAAGGCTCTCCGGTCGACCCGGTCTTGCCCATCTATGGGCAAGATTGCGCACCGCAGTCGCGCGGTGGGCACGATTTGATAACACACTCCACACTCGATTTGCCAAGAACAGGTTTCTTTGCTCTTTTTTTGTTGCTGCTGCTGCTGTTTACTCTGTGCTTGCGAGTCACGGTTGCGCCCGTGCAGCATAAGAAGGTATCGTCGATCTAGTCGACGCGCAGCATAGCGTGACCGACGATCGTATCGCAAGGCGTCGAGTGCATGGTACGGGAGAAGCAAAAAAAAAAACGAAACAAAAACTAAAAAGCAAAAAAAAACACTGTCCCGCGTGTGAGTGCTTGACTCAGACTCAGGAAGTGGTTGAGCAAGGCCCAGCCTCAGTGCCTTCGCCTTGTGCGCACTGGCACCAAAAACACTCGATCGTGAGCTGAACCGAGGTCAGTTCATCCTAGTATGCAGTCAGTTCAATCGGTATCGATGACGATCGCGACGATCTTGGTGCGGCTGTTTCAGGTTCGGGCTTCGGGTGGGATTAAAACGATTCCCGGATTCTGATTCCCGCCCCGCTCAGAAACTCTTGGCTGCCCGTGTGGCTTCGCGTGCAAAGGTCAATATCCGGTGCGTTGCTGGGGTCATCAGCGGGCTTTGCCTTCCCGTCCCGGGATGGGAAATGAGTCTAAACAGAGGGGGGGGGGGGAGTGTCAAGGAGAAATTGAATCCATTTCTATGGGCACAGAAAGCGCACAACACGATACCATTCTAGGGTGCCCTTCCGAACGGTGCGCCAGCACTTCTAGGGCAAGTCATCGTTTATTCAAACGGTCCGGAAGAAGGGCTGAAGCCCTCGCACGGCCAGTGGGCATTAGTGTTGCTAATAGGCATTTGCAATATGAAACCCTGCGATCGTTCGCCCGGAACTTTCCGCATGCCCCGTTAGCTTCGCCCGGGTTATAGGGGTTGTCAGTTTGTGTGCAATAAAATCTTACAGATCGGACTGGAAAGGGCCACAGGAGACACGGCCGATCAACCCTTGGATAGGATGCTGGATTTAAACGAAGCGTGTTTTCTGCAGCTGTTAGGTGGGGTTTTTGGTAAGGTTGGATTTAAATAATGCTGTATTGAGTACAGCTATATTTAATTATAAAAGTAGCAAATCACAAAAATCCCCAGTACAGAAATTAGTTTACAGTTTTGAAATACCCTAATACAGTATATGAAAAACCATTTCAAAATAACGTAAAAACAAACAAAAAACAGGAAACTTATAAATATCTACGATATCCTAACAAAAATAGAAAGACAAAGAAGATCTTTAAGTATCAAAAACTGATAAAAATAAGATAAAAAACTAAATACATGATATGAAAAATCAACATCAGTAAACTGATAAACACTAGATAACACTATATCAAAAAGTAAAACACAAACTCTTCATATGAATCTAAAATTAATAATAAAAATAATTTCCAAACTGAAAGATATACTAATATAAATAATGCATAAAATAACAAAAAATACAAGAAATATTACAAGAACTAATCACAAAAAACCATACTTTCCAACTGAAATACAAGAAAGAAGAAGAAGTTTGATCACCCACAAATGTATGACAAGAGAAAATAAGACAACCATAGTAAATCACTGATATAAACAACGAAGAGAAGTAGACATAAAAAATAAGAAATACGAACTCATGATATAAAAATAATAAGACCAAATAAACAAACAAAACAATAAACAAACAAACAAGGGACGGTGCCGTGGTACAGTTGTCAACTCGAAAGACTCAATAACATGCCCGTCATGGGTTCAAGCCTAGAATGGACCGTACCCTAGCAAGGATTGACTATCCGGCTTCCGTGGTAATGAATTAAGTCTCGATAGCCTGTACAGGCTGGCATGTCCGCGTAGGACGTTACGCCAAATAGAAAAAGAAACGAACAAAACGAATCAACACAGCATATGTAAGGCAAAATGGATAAAGGCTCTGAAGATGATACCCATACATGATATCGATTGCGTTCTTCGCCTTGAATCGCTTTTGGTCAAACACTTCACAATAAGGCTGAGCGGAAGTCACTTGTACCCTAAACCGTAAACAGGAACTACGCGATATCGCGAAACCACTGAAGGATGTGAGTTGATGTCTCTAGAGAGAGGGAGGGAGAGAACAACGCCACATACGATCAAAACGGCCTGAATAGGCAAAACGAAACGACATCAGCGTTTCCAGAATATATAAAAAACACACACACAAACGCCTCTCGCAGACGCAGTTGATCTTGTTCCCAATTCCACTTCTGCTCTGTTCGCGTGTTCTCTAATTCTGCTAACCCAACCCAATACGTGATCATAGACATGATCTCGCGACCTAGAATACCGTCCGTCCGCGTGGAAGTGTGGTGCACAATGACAACAACAAAAAAAACAGGCCACATTAACACAAATCTAACCGTAGAGATGTTGGGATAAAGGCTGCCCCAAACCAACCGGCGGCATTGGAATGGTGGAAAATAAGGGGCAAAAAACAAACATCCATATTTGTAGAGCAAAGACCGCTGGTTTACGCAAATGTAGAAGGAGAGCAAAAAAGAAGCCCCTACCTGAACTCCGCATTGAGCATTGCGGCCAGGATGAGTCAAGCTTTAATTGGCGTTCGGAGTGACCGCTCGAGAAAGAGAGAGAGAGAGAGCGTTAAATGCGTATACGTTGAGTTGAGGTGTTGATGTAACCTCCAGTGAGGTCCGGCTAAGGGAAGTAAGTTCAGCTTGGGGGTGTGCTACAGGGCGAACGGGTTAGCCAATTTCCGGAAAGCCAGAGTCCGAAGAGGGCCTGGTCGGAAGGTAAACTCGGATTAGATTGGCGATATAGAATTGATTTTCTATTGATGAGTTTCTGGAGCAATAAAAGTCCTTCAAAACTCGCAACATACAAAGACAAAGGCCCCAGCTAAGAGGGCGACAAATAAACCGATAAGAAACTCCCCTCCCATCAGCAGCCATAAATAAATAGTTTAATTGGCTCAGATTGTTCCCAGACGGTGGTGGTGTTTAATTGGGTAGGTCGGCGCGCTGGCTGGCGCTTTGAATTTGTTGCTGCTGTTCCCTCTCTCTCTATCTCTCCCTGTCTCTTCATAAAATGTATGCCATTGGCTCTTCTAAATCCTCAACAACCAAACGCTCCATGGTCGCGGGAGCAGTCGCCGCTAATCCGCGAACAAACGGCAAACACTGGCTCCTTCTTTCCTTCTTTTTACTATTCTTCCACAGTGTCTTAACCATGATAAGATAAGTGGTCAACAATCTCAGATGAATAAACAGAGCGATTTCAGAGAGGGGATGAGTAGCAGCAGAAGTTGGGGTAAAAAGAGAAAGATATGCAAACACAACTCCCGCAGAATAGCATCGCACGTCGGAGCGTTGCATATAAAGTTGTTGCAAAGTAAAGTTCAAACGCTGCAAAAGGTTATGTGGGAGTGGGAGGGAAGGGTGCGAGAGAGGTCCGTGCTGTGCCTGTGGACGATTTTGTCTTGCCATGCCATTCATGCCATCGCCCGCACGATCGACGTTTACGTGCGTTTTCTTCCTGCTCGGGCGATTCTTTCCCCAGAAGTTGTCCGGCACATGCACACGATCGGGTAATTCTAAACCAAAGACCTTCCCCTGCACTGCAATGTGCCGGCTGTAGGTCGCGGCACGGCGGAATACTTTGTAGACGATGTAGACTGCGGCAAAGATGCATTGCGAAGGTGGCACTTTTCGGAGGATGCTGTGCTTCGTCTCACTCGGTATGAAAATAGGACAAGATGATGCTAATAATGATCAAAGGAAAATCTTAGTAAAGGCTTATGTGTTGTTTGACATCCAAAAATAGTGCAAAATAAAGTTTTATTCAGATACAGTTGATTTAAAATCTTTTAAATTCTATAGCGATCTGCTCAAATAGAATTAAATCAAATTCTTAACATCCCAAGAGGATTCTTATTGGAGTTTGAAGAAGAATTCAATAGGAATGTTTAACAAGTTGCAGCACGTAGGTTGTGAAATATTTTGCCTTTGTTTCTCGAGCATCTCACCAAAACTCCCATAGTGAGGTTGCAAGGCTCCTACCCCACCATCGCCATTTCCAGAGAGCGGTCGAAAGAGAGAGAGAGAGCGCGCGACAGAGAGCAAAAAGCACTCCAAAAGAAGAAAAACAAACCCCATCTGAGGCGACGGCGTCGATCGTTCTAGCTGTGCAAGAAACGCAGGGCGCAAATCCCCAACCCCCTCGCTATCACAAAGGATTCCAGGCGTGCACGTGTGTGCGAGTGTGAGAGAGTGAAAAAGTCACCCTTAAAAGGGGGGGGGGGGGGATTGAAAGCCCGCGGCGTGAAAGAGACACAACCAAGCAGGAAGAATCGGGCAGCGCAAACCAACACTCTCCGATGGCAAGAACGAGCGTGCGCGCACGCGAGACGGTTTAGTCCATCCGAGAGCATTGTGCAGGCCGGTGCTGCGTGTATTGTGTATTGCACGATCAGCACAGGGCCCCCTTCGTGCAAGCAGGAAGCGCACGATCGTCGACCGCGTGCGCGCCTTGTTCGCTCGATCGACGACCACAAACGCGAAAAAAGTGGTCGAAGAAAAGTGTTTGTTTGTTTTGTTTGTCACCCTCGGTTTGATCTCGCCGGTTAGAAGTTGCAAATTTGCATTTAATCGTTTTGGGATAGAGTGCGAGTGTTTGCGTGCTTTCGCCCGTCGTCGGAAGAAAGCTGGAAAGCGCCGGTAGTGATCGTACTGTGTGTGGTAGTGATCGTTCTTGGTGGATCGAATACGGCCTTTGTGTCTGTTTGCGAAACCGCGAAAGAGGCATTGAGAGGCAGCCAACAACAAAGTTCACAAAAGGTCCTATTAAGAAGAGCCTTCCCCAGAAACCGCTAACGACGCTCGGTAGGGCTCTAATTGAGTGCGAGATAATTGTGCCCTTTTATCCGTTGGTCCGTTCGCTGCATCTGCGTGCTGATCTCGTAATCCCCGTGCCGTGCTTACGTGTTTCTTAGAGCAGTTTGAACGACAAAGAGAGCGCGAAAAAGCGAAAGGTGTGTTTGTGTGCAGGTAGTGGGCAGCAGTAGCGCTGGTACATAATAACAGTGGACACAAACGATGGGTCGGAAATTGGCGCACCATCTGGTGCTTGTTGGCACGCTGCTACTGCTCGCTGTCGAAAGTTTCTCGCGGGCACAGGCAGCGGCCGATGATTACCCTGCCCAGCAGCACCAGCACCTGAGAAATCAGCAGCATCACCAGCATCAACATCACCACAGGCACCGAACGGCCGAGCCGAGCAGGAGTCGGAACCAGACGTCCTTAAACTACGCGCTAATAAGTGGCCCCGGGAGCGTGGGTAATGGAGGGAGCGATTATCGGCCACCGTACCAGTACCCGGGCACTACTGGACAGCAGCACTGGGGGAACCATCACGGGAACCAGCCGCAACACCATCATCGCGAGACGCCACCGCAGCATCGGCGCCATCATCGCGGTCAGGCCCATCCTTCCCATTCGCAGCCGTCATCGCCGCCGGGAGCGGCTGGCTGGCGCAGGACATCCGGGAATGGTGGTGTGCCAGCGGCACGTCCGGTCACCCGTATGCTTACGCGCAGTGGGACGGTTGGAAGTGCGCGCCACAACAACAGTACGAGGTAGGTGTTGTTTGTGGATTGGTGGATGTACTTTGAACCTACTTTGAGCTAGGTGTTGTTGTTGGAGTGGTGGATATACTTAGAGCATCCGAGAGCTTCGAGACAACAAGGGCTTAGGAATTCCTGGAATCATTTAAAAATTAAAATTTTAATATTCAAAAATTACTTTTTGTGCATGTTAAACGTATTCTTACGCCTTCTTACATCAGATAAGAGATCTTACAGGTATGATTTAAACATCCATTTCGAGGACCTGTTTTGAACCATCTGGCTAAATAATGACTTTGGACTACTCAAAAATGTCCAGCGTAGATATGAGCTTAAAACATTCTGAGATATGTTGAAATTCGGAATATTTATTTCGATCAATTACGTACTGTGCAGTTTTAAATGATTTAAAACCTTCTTAGAACAGTTTAGAGATCTTTTAGATGTGATCAAAATGACAATCTTGAAGATCTGTTTTAGATAATTTGACAGGTTCATGGTTTTGGATTGCTCACGAATAAGAGATAAGAACCTAGAACTTCTTGGAATTAATTGAAAATTACTATTGCATATGTAGGATCATTTACTTATTGTGCATTATTAACGCTTATGACCTTGTAAGACAGTATTAGGGGTCTTACGGATCTGATCTAAACATCAACATTGATGATCTGTGTTAGACCATTTGACTTATTAATGGGGTTAGACTTCTCCAATATAGATAAGATCTTAGAGCTTGCTGTAATTGATCAAAACATGCAATTTGAATATTTTATTTCAAATACTTTAAGACCCTCTTCACGATATTTAAATATTAGCTTTGAAGATCGCGTTAAACAGTCTAATTGTTTTGTGCTGCTTGAGAATGTCCAGTATAGATAAGAGTCTAGAACATGCTGGAATTCGATGGAAAATGAAATTTAAATATGTATTATCAGCTACTTAAAAGGAATTATTCTTCGAAAAGTTCGTTTTAGTACACAGTGACACTAACAAGCCATCAATCTGGCACAAATGTATGCTTCTTGGCTGCTACATGCCCTTCAATTTACAACAAGTAAACAGTCACAACAAATTGCTTCCTTCCGGCTGGCTGTAAATCGCGTGAAGGCATCCTTCCAGTACCGACCCGGTCTACCTACGCCTATTCAACTCCTGAGCCTCACACCGCCAGAACCCGTCAGACAGTCTGACATGATCGTTTACCGTCTGCGTCGTATTAATTTTACTTATTCCCCCGTACCCGTCAAGGATAAAGGCACTGCCTTCAATCTGACTCAAAACGTTGGAATATAGCAGGGTCTATAAGGAGGCGACAGCTTTGCTGCCCACGACCTCCACAGCAGGATGAGCACGCAAGTCGGAGAAGATTAATGCAGCCTGCGGTGACTGGTTGGCTGGAGCAAACGGCTTCAGCCTTACCACGCTGCTGGAGGGTCTGCGTTTTCTGTCTTTTCCTCTCATTATTATTGTCTTGCTTGCCTGCTGCATAAGCGCCAAACCTCTTTGGGCGCTGGAATGCAATCCTTCTGCACCGATCGTTACGGATGGATGCAAAAATAAAACCATCGCGGTATGATTCTTAAAAACAAGACTGCGATGCTAGCGCGAAGAAGATGCGTGAGGTGAAGATTTAGTGTCGGATTGGGGTGGGCTGTTTTTGCTGTATCTTCAGATTTATAATTAAAACCACAACCAACACCGCCGCACAGCACTCATCTGATTTGTTTCGGTTTGAGCAACCATTGGAGGTTAAAGGATGCTTAAAACCCGAAAACAGTCAACTCCAACAAAACAATGATCGTTCTGTTTGGCACAACCTTTCCGCAGCTGCTCGCTCGGCTGCTTTATTTATTTTACAATCTGATAGAGATCTAAATTGCCTTGTTTCCTGTACCACAGTGTGTGAGAAATGCATTCATCGTCCGACATGAAAATGGCAAATGTGTTTTTTTTTTTGTTACTGTCTTTTCCTTGCCGACACACCCATTCATGTGGTATTGGGTCGGCGGCTTCGTTATGCGTGCCCCATTTGTATGCAAATGCATTTTTGGGAGCCGTTTTCTGCGTGCGAATTGTTACGAGCCGCGAGCCGCAATCTGATCGATGGGCGCTTTGACACCTTGTTTCGCGTCGGGAGTAAATCTCTCAATACGAGATCGTTTATTTTGATGTTGATGGGGCAACAAAAAAAAACAAATGCCATTGGGCAAATAAAGATGCAATGGCTTTGAGTGTTGTCAAAGTGTGACACTTTTGTGTTTACGGGGCCATGATTTTTTATGTGATCTTGTTACAGGACACTCTGTCAATCGTCAGCGTGCACTTGGTGCAGGCATTTTGTTGGCAATTTATGTTTAAACATATGGGATTGATCTCCACGTTTTTAGTACATTTTAGTACAGCTTTTTGGAATGTAAGGGATTGTCCCTTTGGGACTTTTGGGTAATAACTCTCGTACTAAATTGAAAATGAACAGTAGTTCGAATGATAAATCCTTGTAAAAATGAAATATTTAACACATTTTATTTTATATGCTGAATAGTATTGGGTAAGCGACGATGTACCAACCAATTTCCCTACCCTTTCCGGTATCAAACACATCCAACGGATGGAAAACCCACATGAGGCGAGCGCATTAAGAAATAAATCTCGAAATCACTCCCATGTTATCTTACGCAGGGAATTCCTACACCCTCACAAGCGATAAAACCAGCGTTCTACCAGCGCCCATCAATCAAACCCTCCAAGCAAACCATTCCCATCGTTGCAATGCCGCCCGAGCCCATTAAAGACCGATCTAATGACAATTGCCGTGCCGGATTAATGAATAATGGAAGGTAATAAGTCATAGCGGAGCGGAAAACCAGTGCGTAGAACCAGTGATCGTGACTTCGCGCCATGGCTTCTGTGAAAACTTTCCTACCGATGCCGTTGCACATGAGTCAATAAGTCATTGCTGTACCCGTCATCGGACAATGGCGATTTGGGTGGATGAGCGGTGTAATATGACTTCTCCATATGGATGGGGATCAGCACGTTCCTCCATGGAGGGTTTTTTTTTCGCTTCCCTCTCGAGTATGCTTCTCGTTATTATCACACCACGCTGCAATGTGTTAATGCAATGCGTGTTTGTGCAAAGTGTGTTGTGCAGCGTTAATGGTAGTAATTCATCGGACAAGGTTTAGAGTGTTTATGACGCGATGTGTGTGTTTCGAGCGTTCTCAGTTCTATTCTAGTAAATTTTAATACCAAAAAAAGAAAAACAACAGATTTATGTTTTCATCCTCATTTCGTGTTGCTGCTTTTTACGCTTACCCTCGTTTGCCCTTTTTAACCGCTCGCGCTTTGCTCGCGTAATCGTCTAACGAACCGTGTAATATTATAATGGCACAATCCAACCTCTTTTTCTCTCTCAACCCTTCTCTCTCTCTCTCTTACTCTGCCATCAGCCTGGTTCGGATTGCATTCGAACATAATTCACATCCTGGCCCAACCCCCTTGCGGCACACATCGTTGCTTGCTTGCCTTCGTCATACCCTCCGGCAATGACTCATAATCTCAGCACTCAACCCCAGACGCAACTTCCGCGCGAAGCACGAAAGAAGAACTAGAAGAAAACACAGTCCAATCGCACAAATACGATCGCACCGATCGCCGACACCTTAGAATGCGGGGGGGGGGGGGTTTGCTTTCTTTTGGCCACCTTTGCTTGCACTTTTTGCATGGCCTTTTTGCTGCGAGGTCGACCATTGAAGGGAGGAGAACGGGAAAGAGGAAAAATAAAACTTGCGGCCGACACTTTCGCACGCGTCCGACTATTAATAACTTTGGGGAGGGGGGGGACCAACACCACAGCGCACCCCGCAGACCCCGAGCGGCTAGTCTAGGCAGACGGGTGACGATAGGAGACCGAAGGGCACTATACGCCTGTGAACATGTGTTTCGTATGTTCTTACAAAAAGCGAGCAACGAACGTGCATGGCCCTTGGAGTGCAGCGGAAAGGAGGGCGTGTTGTGTAGTAGGAAATGTGAAAACGCTTGTAGAGTGTAAAGATATTGTAGATGCAATTGTGGGCTGAGATTTGGGGCAGTAAAATTACAATTTTAGATTATTACAATATTAAGGTTATTACAATACCGTTAGAAAAGTTAAAGGTTGTTGACATTGTCCCTTTAATTGCGGGAACCTATGGCGCTAATTAAACCCAATGGAGAAATTCGTGAAAATATTATTAAATTAATATTTAATGCAATAAATGTAAATAGTAATAAATATTAATTTTATTCTTAAATTTCGATTATTTCATAAACTCTAGTAAATTACAAATTAAAAAGATCTTCATATAGTTTATGAAACTTTAAGTTGCTTGTGATAACTATTGTTTTTTTTACAAAATTTTGGTTTTTACACGATATAGTTATTAAATAGCAATCTGAAGTCAGCGCTATAACATCGATTTCATTTAATGTATTCATTTCCTATTATCAGTTAATCTTAAATATCGTATGACAAATTGAAAAATACGTCCGAAGCCGTAAGAACGTTGAATTCTATAAATCTTAATTTTAAACAAAGCTGAGAATTTGAGGATGCATGGGCATGTTTAACAGTTTTATCCATACTATTTTAAAGGAATCACTAAACACAGAATTACTGTTACATTATTCTAGGTTTAGGTCTGTTGTTGCTAGGTTTATGCTGTGATCTATGAATTATCTGTTGCATTCTTGCATTGCTCTATACAGGTATTCCCCTATATACGCCATACTCGATATATGCGATTTCGCAATACGCTATTTTCTAAATTTGACAATTCTTTGTGCAAAATGTACTAATTTGACACATCGAATGTCAAATGCAAAATAAATGCCCTTTTGGTCGAATATTAAAAACCATTTCAAAAGGTATAAAATTGTAATCTTAAGTTGCAATCAGATCAAATAACTAATTTAGTAACCAAAACCTACCACTTCCAGCAAAATTATACAAAAATTAGCTATAATTTGACTGAAAACCTCGAAATTCGACTTACGCTAATATTAGAGATACGCTTTTGCCTCCGGTCCGCATCAATAGCGTATATCGGGGAGTGCCTGTATATCCTCCAACAATATCATTTACACGGTACAATAGATATAATCTGATGCTTTCGAGCTGTGCCATTTTGCCACGATCGAAACATTTGCATATGTTTTGTTAGATTATTAAGAAAATGCATCAATTTAACGACAACTAAAATATAACCCTTTAAAACTTCTACAATTTCTTGCAATATACAAAAAATATTATTTTCGAACTGGTAGGAACCACATTTTAACGGCAAAATTTGAAAATCGTATTTATTCTAATTATATTTTCATGACGAATTATAAAGTTATGCAATTATACAATAAAACATAAAGATTATCCAGTTTCCCCTGCAGGTTATCTACTACCCTTAGTTGCACTGGATCCGGTTCGAAGGGCCAAACGTCGACCTGAGCCTAAGCATGAGGCGAAAACATTGAAATATCTTTGGGATGAATTTATTGCCCATAAATTCTAAGCAAGAAACATAAATCAATGCCTTGCTCGTCCTTGAAGATTGACTCAATCGGGCCAAACAATTAGTCATGGACTTGCAATGTATTCGATGTCCAAAACAGGTTGGTCTGGCTGGCAATCTTTGTGCAGTTGTCGTGTGAATCGAAGAAGGAAAACCATTTGAATAACAATGTAACTCTATATTGGTGTGAAAAACATGATTTTTGTACAAGAGCCTCAAATTCTTCCACAGCACAGTTGCTCATTGATGGGGTGTAAAACGGGCTATTAATCACGCGTCTCAAAAAAAGCGCCCAATTCACACCTGGGAGAGCTATGTAGTAGCTTTGTAGCATCAAGCTCCCCAAATGTATCTCTTCCGACAGCTAGATGAATAATTTCTATACGCTAACTTCCTGATTCCTGATCGTCCCGAGGTGTAGAATGGGTTAAAATGTATGAAAAATCACTACAAACATACATCGCTCTGCCCGAAAGAAACCGAACGGATAAATCACCACTTTATCGCACTGTAATGCTGCCCCACTGGGAGGTGAAGAACACGGGAGGTGCTCGACGTTATGAGGTGCAATAACTTTGCACCCATTTATGGACATACCACTTCATCATATTTATGCGACAGTAAACCGAGAAATGAGACGAAACGACTCATCCGGAGTGTGTTAAGATGGAAGAGATGACGCAAAGTGTGTTTGGTTTATAGCTGTATCTATCCACAACCGGCTACCGCCGTAAAGGAAGGGTATACCTACCCCAACCCCCATTTGCATACATTTCGTCTGTGTGTGGTGTGTTATCATCACACCGATTCGCTCATCATGTGTGCATATTTGCGACGTCTTACGATGGCCTGGATGTGTTTGTGGCATTTTTTGTTTGCTGTTACCGTTTATTAGCCCCGGGACCAGCTCCATCCTAGCTCCAGTTCCCCATGCAAAACCTTCTGAGTCTGATTAATAGAGTCAACAGCTTAATGCTTCTGTTCACGGTAGAAAGTGGCGGTCGAGCTTCTTAAAATAATCGCCCAGTTTCTTCCAGCCAAAACCAACTGCAACGCCAAGCGTGAGGGCAATTGCCGTGTGAGTCGAGTGTCGCTTCCCGCTCCCACTAATCGACACCAATGATGGCCTTGATTGATCGTTTGCAGTTGCGAATCATCAACACGTATGCCGTCCACACTGAACGCACAGGCAGCAGGTACCAGCAGCAGTCAAGGGAATGATTTATTGGCGCGTTTCGATGCAACAAGGACACATCGCCAGTGATTCGGAGCCGCAGCGGTAACTAATGCCCGATGCAATTTTTATGCACTTCGTGCCGTGTCGAAGGGCAATGTAGAGGGAAGAATTTGAATGCACGGCATGCAGCCGCTCGGCTTCGGTGGTAACGGCTTAATTAAGTTTTCTATGCCCCCCACATGTGACCACGATGTGTTTATGGAAAGTAAGGTGATTCGTCCCGCTCGGCTGTTTGGCATGCGAAAAATTGGACGAGGGTTCGTATTAACGGGTTGATTGCTTCCATAGAATGCACTTAAGATTGTAAATTGACGTTATTAAAATGGGTTTATTGGTGGAACTGTTGCTTGTTTTGGACGTGACCGAAGGATTGAAGGTTGATAAAGAAGATCGTGCTTGTTAAAAAAAAAACGTCTAAAATACGTTCAAGGCATAAGAGGCGAGGTGGACAGAGATGGGAATTAAAGTGGGAATGGGAATGGGAACTGGGAAAAGAACATCAGTGGTAATATATGAAGATCTTCCAGGTAAAGATGGTCCATGGAATTACTTCAGACTTTATGAAGCTGTCAGTTCGAAGCTCTGATAGCACATGATGGGCGAAGATGGTTTAATGATGTTTATATAAAAAAAGTTTAAATACTGCGAGGTCTTGTTGATCATTAGAACCCAGACAACATTATTGGTAGAGAAAGGTACTCTTAGTCACCCTGGAATACATAAGGCTGAATACCTTGGTACGTTAACAATAGTGAGGAGTTAATTTTAAATTTTTCCGAAGTTGGGTGGTTCCGGTTCCGGTGCTAGTAGGAGCCGGAATGTATCTGGCTTTGGCTAGCTGGACGACATCGTCTCACTCCAAAGGACTTCAGATGATTTCCAACGATTCCAAAGGATTCCAGAGGATTCCAAACAACTTCTGACGACTCCAGTTGACTCCAGATAAATTTAAATGCAAGCAGGAGTCGAATAGACTCTGGTAATTGACTCTGGCTAACGGAAGTTGCCAAACAATGTTAGATGTCCAAAATTTGAATGAAACCGGAAGACTTCGATACAGTCCGGAAGGGTCTAAATGCCTCCAGATGACTCTGTATAGTAATCGTAGCGCTTTTTTAAATGCAGCTGATTCTACTCAAAATCGTTATGGTGTCTTCTTACGCCTTAAAATAATTTCAATCAAGCCCTTTGGATCCAAAATCATACAGACTAGTTCAGATTTATTCGTTGTGATTCTTCTGGAGTCATCTGGAAGTGTCCGGAGTTATCCGAAGTCATCCAGAGTCCTCTGGTAAATCCATATTCAAGCCGCAGTCATTTGTAGTCGTCCATATTTGTCCAGATTCATCCAGAACTCTTCGGAGTGTTCTTAAATCCTGATGAGTCGTCTTGAGTCATCTAAAGTACTCCGAAGTCTGAATTTCTCCAAAGTTGTCTGAAGCCCTCCAAAATCGTCCAGAGTCATTAAGAGTCGTCGAAAGTCTTCTGGACACAATTATCACACTCAATTTCGGAGATGAAATTAGCTTTGGTTTTGAGTCAAATTCTGTTTTTCAGGATTGGTTTTGGAGTGGATTACACATCACTACAACCGGAACAAGATCTTTAGTGTTTGGAGTGGAATGTCAACTTGATCTTACTCGACGTATTTCTTCTATGAGTGATACAAAAAGGCGTCTAATTCTAATTCCGTGCCCTTTGTCGATTATTTTTATCCAAACAAAACCACTAATCCAACGCGAAAGGTCTCCACACATCATCTACCTTCTTGAATTGCACCATTAAACTTTAGATAAAACCCTTTCTTTACTCACCGTAAACTCTATCCCACCGTAAGCAGTCCACCAATAGGGCAGCCTGTTTCTTTATCCGTTGTTTCTTTTTTTTCGTGTTCGTTCTTCCCTGGCCCGATGCACGATGCCAATTGTCACGCAACTCACATTTGCGGCAAGCTGAACTTCAAACACTGCACCGGGGAGGCACAATTCCGTCGTCGGCGAATGGCTGTCGCAGGCAAAACCGATGCATATTTATTGTCTGTCATTCGGGGACACCGGCAAACCGATGATCGGCAGACAGATGCATCAACAAAAATCAAGGCGGAAAGAACCCCTTTTCAAACACTTCTAGCCAATCTGGCAAATATCAGTTGTGCGGGACGGCCCACACCGATGATCGTATTGCAATCGTATTTATTAATAAACACGTGCAACAGAACATACCGATCGGCTTCGGGGAAGGGTAGCTGGGAAGAGATTGGGACACAGTGCACAGGGAGACTTCTGTTCTTGCTTTTATATCAAACGATTTCCTCTCCTGTTTTATGTGCGTTTTTGCCCACAATATGTACAGATCATCGGAACTAGAAATAATTTAAACAGTGACACAAACATTAAAACATACACCGCGCTTACATGCACTGAATCGATGTATAGAAACAAACGAAAAAAAAAAAACACACACACACTGATCAAACACTGCAAAACAATTTGCCACACACACTTTCCACGCAGAATTTTCCCACGCCGACACACACTTTGGCAGCGTGTGGCGCTTCGCCGACACTTTCTCGATTATGATCACGATCAGCGCGTATATTTGCATAAAAATAAACACCAACATTTCGCCACGCAAACGCGCGTCACACACCGCCACTCTTCACAACTTGACGAATTTAATTACGGAAGCAGGCGGGCGGAAAATTGGGCCGCAATGGCAAAACACGCACCAACGCGCGGCGGAAACGCTTTTCGGCACTTGGAATATTATTCGCATCAGCTCGTTTCCATTGGCAGTAGCTGGAGCCAATGGCAGGTTTCGCCTGCCTAACGACGAATCACTTACAGAATCACACGCACACCCGCCCGGTTTAATTGGCAATTTTGGTAAAACTAACACGGCAACACAAACGATCGTCCGCTTCCTTGCTTCTGGCAGCTAGAGCCGTCTCATCCTTGGGAAGTTTGTGAGATCACTGTCCTCGCGAACGTTACCGCGAGAGAAAGAGTGTCACTACGCGCCCCTCCGTGTGCGCTCGTGGGACGATCATTGATGCCGACAGGGGGCGGTGGCGGTGAGGCGCTGTTAATTTTGCGGAAAAGTGTCTTAATCGTGTATGAGATGAGCAGAGAAACTGTCACACTCGCGGAAGGAAAGGGCCGCGAACACCTCTCCCGTTTGGGTGAAATGAGCTGTGTAGAGTTGGTTCTCACTCCCCGGGAGTGCTCTGTCTCTCTGCGCGTCACAGGTGGTGGTATAGATCGGGCTTCGGGGCCACTTTATCAGATGAATGGTAGATTAGAATCTCACTCGGGCTCGAGTCGAGATTTGAGAAGCCAAGAGCAGAGAGCAAACGATTTTCCTCGCTAGCGAGATTTGTACTATCGATGGGAAGCGTCGGAAAACGAGAGAAGCGTGATCACCGTCTTATCCCCCACGATCGTGCGGCTGAGGGTTGTCACCCGAGTCGAGGAGAAGGAAAAGACTGTGTGTGATCGCCGGTAAATGTGTATTGACACATCTTATAGACGATCCGCAGGAAGTAACCGTTTAATCGTGCGATCCGCTCGGGCGAAGAGGGCGCACAGACGACACCACCAGGGAGAAGCACCAGGAGGGAACACGAAGCCGAAGTGGGAATTATTTATTTCCTAAAATTAGCAAACCAATTTTAGCACCGTACCACCGGATCACGTTCGAAATACTGCATGACGAGGGAGCAGAGAGGGTAGGAGGTTGAGGGATTACAGGGTAACGATCGGTTGATCGTGGTCAATCAGTGGCCTAGAGGTGTTCGATACGGGGGGAAAAATACGTTTCAAACTTTCTGGCATATATAAAGGTAGTAATTTGATCGTTTGTGTTTGTATCGTGTTCATCTACTCTTTTGCCGTCAGGTATGCGATAACCAATGTGAAGAAATCTTTACAGTTTTTACTGGAGAAGTTTCTTATTTGGACAGATCCTTATTGGAAAATATAGCTTAAAGCAAAGCTCAATAACATACACATCTCAAGGACCTTGTCTGCTCAGGGAGGTTGTTCATTGAACCAGGATTATAGATTGTTGATTGATGATTTTCAATTCAAACAATGATATCACTCGGCATATCGCTGGTAGTCTTCTTCTTGTGTCGAACATTCACTCTGAACTCATCACGTGTTTCAACTAACTCCTTATACTGTCCGTCCTTAATACTGCTTGATCTTCAATTTCTCTCACCATTTAAAGTTAGCTACTAGCACATAGAGCGCTAGTTTCATCCAGGATCAAGATTCGTAAAGGACTACTTGACACGCTTTCGGATAGTTATTTTCCAGAAATCTTGAAGTCTTGATACTTGAAGATTTTGAATTCGGATGAATCCAGGCGTCTCTAAAAAAAATGGAAGATTTCGGATTAGCACGCACTAGTCCGAATGACTCCGGCTTAGTTCGGATGAGATGAGAACCGGCATTTTAGTTGCCAATACAAAAAAGCCTTTAATAGCATTTGGATTGAATCGAAATCATCTAGACCCCATCAGACTTATTTAGAGTCGTTCGTAATCGTCCGGAGTTATCCGAAGTGGTCCAGAAATGTTCCAAGTTGTCTAGAGTTATTCCAAGTTGTTCGGAGTTGTACGAAATCGTCCCGAGTTAACTGAAGTTTTCCTTAGTCGCCTGAATTCCTTCGAATTCAGCATGAGACTTCTGTATTCCTCCAGAGCTCTACGAAGTCATAAGGAATCCATGCTTGGATATGGCTTAATCTCGTCAAAAAAGCCTATATGTGGGATGGTATTTTATGGACGAGATGACTATGGACTAGTTAAATTCTGGCACTGTAGCCGTTTCTGGGAGTGAAATTTGCCATTCTCGACGATTAATTTCCCTAATTGATACTAAAGTCTCCAACGCATTATGCAGCAATTGGTTGGAGATACTGTATCCATATCCTTTCTGGGCAATTCACCAATTTGTGATATTCTAAAAGTTTTCAAACGATTCGATACTCAAGGATGTACCTTAAAAAACAAAGGACAAAACGCTAAAATTAATTTCCATGTTTTGATCATACAAAGTTCAAACTGTCCTACACAATCACAAGAGCGACTCTCCTCCTGCACTGCAACAGACTGCGTATCTTAATTGCGTCCAGCGTGTTTGCAAGATTGCAAAATGCCACGCATATGACATGGCAGCTCTCAATTAGAGTCGAAACAAAACGCAAAAGCGTCGTTCCCATGCGAATGCATTCACATAACGACACACAGCCCCTCCCGCCGACCGCTTAATAGTGGGGCGCGCGAGAAAACCATTAGAAAACCACACCATTCCGTCTGACACACCAGCCGATTCGATGGCCTTGAAGAGTGATTAACCGTAAACCGGGAAGTGCAGTTTTACTCCAACCGCGCCACAAACACACACGGACCGTACCCCGTTGTTCCATTCACTTACACCGTCGTTCAGCGACGCACTTTTTCCCACCCAATCTTTCTTTCTCTCGGTGTAGTGTTTGTTTTGCCCGAGAACCCCTTTTGCCACCGTTCATCCAAGTAATACGTGCCGTTTGGCGTGGCCGTCCGCTTAGCGCCAAGGATCGTTCGCTTTTGCTCATGCCCGTGCTCATGGTTTTGTTTATCCCTCCTTTTTTTCCTTTGCAGTGGCAAAAACGTGTGCACCGTGCATGTGTATCGCAAGTCGGTGATAAAGACGTACCAGGGAGCGCCCTGCCGGGATCCGGCCAACTGTTATGGACTTCGGTGAGTAAAGAAGGGGGGGGGAAGGGAATGGGGACAGTCTAACGAACCCGCGCGTGGATGTGATAACTGTGCTGCCCTTTTTTCCCCCATTCGCATTAGAACGTACTCGGCGCCAGTGGCCACGCGGGAGGTATGCTGCCGGGGCTGGGAAACAACCACCACCGTTGCCGACGGATGTTTTAAACGTAAGTGTGATGAGACTTCCTTCACAATCGAGTCTGGTTCTCAACTGATGCTACCATTACAGCCATTTGTCAAACGCCGTGCCGGAACGGTGGCCGCTGTACCGCACCGGACCGGTGCACCTGTCCGGCCGGCTTCACCGGCAAGTACTGCGAGCTGGACGTGAACGAGTGCAAGGAGCACAAACCGTGCGACCAGACCTGCTACAACACGGAAGGCTCGTACTACTGCACGTGCCGGGACGGCTTCATGCTGCAGAGCGATCGTCAAACGTGCAAAAAGATCGGTAAGCTCACGGCAGTGTACACCGGGAGCGATGGAAGATAAGAACGGTACACTGAGTCACCGGTTTTCCCTTTTTTTTTGTTGTTTCAGATGAAACGAACGACCTTGCCACGGAGGCGCGTGACATGGAAAACGATCTCGACGTCGATTACGACAGTCTTGACATACGGTTAAGGAAGCTGGAGCAGGTAATTGTCGGTTGCCGGGTGAAATTCGCAGATTCTTACGACTCGGGGTGATTTTTGGATTTTCTCTTACAGCTAATGGCTACCCGCGACGACCGCCAGGAGCTGACCAAAAAGGTCCAGTACACGATGGATGCAGTTTCGGTGCTAAAATCACAGGTCGCACGATTGGTAAGTGATTTTGTGGTTACAATTTTAACTTCTACAATACCGCATTAACGCGTTTTTGTGGGTCTTTCTTTTCCCTTCCAGAACCAACGACTATTTCCACCGGTGGACTATGGAAATCGGGTTCACTAGGCAAACCGGAGCGAATGGAGCGAACCTGTTTCTAAGTTAACCCGTACCCCCGTACAGCCGTGCTATGTTCAATAGAATTGAAAGTCTTACATTTATTGTCCTTAAAATGCTATTGCCTGTGTGTGTGTATGTATGTGTGTGTTTGGGTGTAATTCATGTACGTGTGTGTGTGTCTGCGAGCTGTGTGTCTTCTATTCGTGTGTATGTGTGTGTGTGTGTGTGTGTGTTTGTACGTGTTGTCAAAAATAAGGAAGATTAAAAAATAGACTATTTACTAAAGACCGCGTGTTGGGTTGTCTTCTTCTTCTGTTTGCCTGTTTGTTTGTTTGTTTTTTTTTTTTGCTGAATTCTCTCTGGGCCGGTTTTTGTTCCTGCTGTTTCTCTCGAGGCATCTAGTTCCTGTCCGAAAAGTGTTTTGGGACCGTGCCACTCACACCCCATCCACACGCACACTTACTCCGACCAGTTCGCCATCAGCTCCGGGTAGACGTTGTTCTCCCAGTACTCGAGCGCCTTCTGCAGCTTCTTCATCACGAACGGTTTGTTCAGGTTGAACGAGTGCATGAACAGCTCGTTGTTCGTCTCGAAGTTCGGATCGGCCACGCACACCACGCCGGACGTCGCGCCATACATCAGCATGTGCACCTGCATCTCCAGATAGTACTTCTCCTGCAGGCTCCCGTCCGCCGTGACGTATTTCTTCATCGTTTCGTGCGACCGGGGGCACTTGATTTCCACCACGTGCTGGGGGCAGATCCCGTCCGGCACGTTGAAGATGATCGGGAACGACGCGTTCATCGTGATGCGCGGGCTCTCGTACGTGCGCTTGGTGTACTTTTCCAGCCGCTGGCGGATGGCCAACTTTTTACGCTGCAGCTGCGTATCGATCTCCTTGTTGCAGCCCAGTATCTTCTCGTGCAGCAGCGTCGGGGACGCGTTCGGCTGCGTACACTCGAACACCTTCGCGCCGGTAATGCGCCCGTACCGGAGCTCCTGGAACCAGGGGTTCGAGCGGGGCTGAAACTTGATCTTGTCCGCCAGCACGCCGGACGCGGACGCGACGACGGCCTGCGCGTGCTCGAAAAACTGCGCCACCGAGTAGCGGTTCTTCACCGCGCAGATGATCAGCTCGTGAATCGACAGGTTGGAGAACTTTTTGTTCGCCGACGAGAAGTTCCACCGCAGCGGACAGTCGATGTCCTCCGTCTGCAGGCCGTGCACGATCTCGCGGATGAAGTTTTTCGTTTTGGTTTTGTTGACCGGCGGCTTCGCCGGGATCTGCTCCAGCTCGGTGGCGAGCGGCGTGCGGAAGAAGCACTCCACGTCCTGGTGCGTGCCGGGCTGGTCCTGCGTGTGCAGCCACAGCAGCAAGCTGACCGTGTGCTGGCAAAACCCGAGCTCGGCACAGTCGCTGCACGCGACCGACTCCACCTTGTGGTTCTCCTCGTCGATCGTGACCGTCAGCTGGTAGATTTTGATTTCCATATTTTCCCCATCGTCGCACGGGCCGATCGTGTGGATCTGGCCCTTCACCGTGCAGTAGGTGTCTTCGCGCCGCAGCTGCACACAGCCGACGGAGTCGTCCCCGAACTCGGGATTGTTTTCCGCGCACGATTGTCTGGAAAGGGGAATCGTTTTGGGTTAGAAGTGATTTTTTGTAGGAAAATAAAAACGGATGACATTTTTTTTTGCTTTGCTTTGCTGTCACTGCATCAATTGGAATGTTTTGAGTGTGAAATAAAATGTTTGACGAGATAGCCAACCAGCCAGGCGAACGAACGACGTTAACATTTGACGGTCACACAAATGACAACCCCGCCGGTATATCTGCCACATTCAGATTGACGTTCCGCGAACGACACTAGGATCCGTTGACCGCGCCAAGCAGCGAGCCGACCGCAACACCGCGGGCAGACCCTACTTGCCCGACACCGTCGGAAACGCGTGTGAAACCGATCGCCCCAAACGCGCTAACCGTGTCCCCTCCCCATTCCCAACTACTTACAGTGCCTTCAGGAGACTATCGTTGCCGGACACGGCCTTCATCAGGCGGAGCATGTAGTCCCACAGCATCGGTCGCGTTACCGTCGGCAGGTTGAAGGTAAAAGCCTTCTGGTAGCCGGGCGCTAGCTGCTCCTCGAGATCGTTCGGCCGATCCATCACAAAACGCGCCTCTCCTTCCATGGTTTGTCGTTTCTTTCCGCTTTACTTGCGCTGTCAATGGGTTCGGGGGGAGTTTTGGACCACTTCGCGCCTCGTTGCGTGGTGATGGTGTGAAGAGAAGGAGCTAATTTTTCACTGTTTCGGAGTGAAATTGTGTTTCCGCGATTGTTTACCTATCACCCACCAATACTGAATGACGCGATGGACACACACGCACACAGGCACGCAACCACACGAAAGCGGTACGCAGAGCGGTGCGGGAGAACTGAACCCAGGGCGGTTGTAAACGGAGGCAGTTCGTTCGAAAATGAAACACAATTTGAAATTGGGATTTGCAATGTGACGGTTGCATGTTCGAAAAAGGGTAATTTATTTTATTTTAATGTCTTATTTAGGCGAAGAAAAGTTCAAATATTAATATTGAGGCAGGGTTTAAAAAAATTAATAAAAATTTAATAACAAATAATGAAAAAGTTTAATAAGTTCAATTTAATAAAAATTAAAATTAGAATGCAATTTTAACTTGAATATGAAAGTGTGGATACGCCAGACCTACCATTTTGTTTTTAAAGGGATTATTTTTAAAATTTGACAAATTATCAGCAAGTGCTCTGTTGGTCAATTTCAATGAGTTTTCTACCAGCTTGCGTATGTAACGGATTTCCAGCACCTAAAATGCGGCCCATACTGACTTTGTCGATGTTGAAATAAAAACAATGGTTATTTTGAACAAATTTCCCACAGATTAAGTTTAAAAGATTATCATCTTCTTTTCGCTCAACCCAAGTGCCACAAATTCACTAAACGACCACTAAACGGCTTCTAAACGACTCAAGTTCTCTACCTAAACGGAATATAGAAAGACTTCGTTTAGCAGACGGCAAACGACTCATGCATTCTAAAAATAGCGAAAAAGCTGGTGGCGCTCTCTGTTGGTGGGATACCCCAACCAGTGGAGCTTCATCGCTTGGAGGAGAGCTTTCTCATTTCCTCTGTACTGTTGTATGGTTTCGCATTAAAGTTATGCATCGCTAGAACTAGAACGGCGATACGCTTGTTTAAATACTAAACTCCAACAGAAACCACCAGCACTGAAGCAAGTGAGATTTGAGTAATGGTCGTTGGTGTTGATACCCACGTATCTGACCACACGACCATTGATATAGATTTTTGCTCAGAAAGTTAGAGGGCTATATAGGTCATGATAAGATGAAACTTGTCGAAACACATTGCAAGAAAAGGATAGCAATATAATGATGAGTTGTAATACGCCATCTATTGATCAAACCAATGAAGCTGTGGAGCTTTCATTTTTTTTTTCTATGGATATTCAATTTTCCAGTCGTTTAAGCTTAATCTGTGGCGCTTGGGTAGTTTTAATACGCTATCTATTGATCAAACCAATGAAGCTGTGGAGCTTTCATTTTTTTTCTATGGATATTCAATTTTCCAGTCGTTTAAGCTTAATCTGTGGCGCTTGGGAACCTAAACGGAATATAGAAAGACTTCGTTTAGCAGACGGCAAACGACTCATGCATTCTAAAAATATTAAAAAAAAAACTGGTGGCGCCATCTGTTGGTGAGATACTAAACCAGTGGAGCTTCCTCGCTTGGAGTGCTTTTTCCTTCCCTCTGTACTGTTGTATGGTTTCGCATTGAAGTTATCAAGTTAGTATTTGTACTAAACTGTAGTAAATTTCGATGCAAATTATCAACAAAATTGTGCACTTCTAATTCAAATCACAGCCGAATATGTTTACGTTTTTTCACGATTCCATGTAAGCGATGCGCGTAGATTTTCACCAACACAACGGAAGGACAAAGGTGGACGAAATGTTGCAAGCGAGTAAAAGACGGCTAGAAAAATTGAGCGAGATGCAGCTATTTTCGAACGTCAAAAACTCTCGCCTTGCCGTGCGGGGCAAAAACAATAACAAATCCCCCTCGTGTCGTATGATTCAGCCTCGAAAACAAGGCGCAAGGGAAAGGAACAGAGTGTAGAAACTAATTCCGCGCCCACCCCCCTTCCGTGTCACGATCGATTTGCGTTCTTTGTTTCCACTTTCGATTTTGATAAGATTTGACGTGAATTCGTTGTTTTGATTGGGCCCTATTTCTGTTGTGTGCTTGCTGCGTCGTTATCGCTGTACATAAGCGTACGGGCCCTTGTTTGGCCCCAAATCGGAACAGTGCCCAGAAGGATAGTGATCGCAAGAACGGAACAACGTAAAAGCTGCTCCACACAGCAAAAATACAACACACATACACACCATGGAACCGAACGACGGGGACGAGAAAATCCCATTAAAGCTGGCACAAATATCGATCGACAAGTTTAACCAGACAATACCACAGTACCTGACGGTGCTGCGGAACCACAAATGCAACATCGAAAAGGCAGGCTCGCTGAACGACTGGGAGAAGGTGAAGCGGGAGCAGCTGAACGCGACCCGCATCGTCAAACAGATCCGCTTCATGCTGGTGGAGATCGATAAAGTGCGCCAGCGGTTGCGGGCCAGCGACTACGATCGGTTCGACGAGGGCATCGCGTCGACGAAGAAGGACGCATTCAACAGTATGGCCGAGTATATGGGTAAGTGGACGGGGTGGTTTGGTTGTTGGCAAATTGCTTTAACACCTTCTTCCGTGGCTTGATACAATTGCAGCGATGCAGCAAAGCGTACGGGCACAGTCAGCCCGCAACTATCAACGCTCGCAGTACGACGAAGAAGGTGGCAGCAGGGACGGTAGTTCCGAATTTCCCACCGGTGGCCGGCTGGCCTACGTCCCACAGATTACCAGCTCGTTCAACACGGAGGAGCACGAACTGCGCCAAAGGGAGGAGTGTCTGCGCCAGATGGAAAGCTTGCAGCGCGAAATGGAGGACATCCAGGAGCTGTACCAGAAGGTGCACGAGCTGGTGCACGAGCAGGGCGAAACGGTTACCCGCGTCGAGGAGAACGTGGACGTGGCCCAGATCCAGGTGGAGGCGGGCGTGACGGCCCTGCAGAAAGCGCTCGCGTACAAGAAAGCCGTTTACCCGTTGGCCGGCGCCTTCCTTGGCTCGTGCATCGGCGGCCCGATTGGGCTGGTCGTGGGACTGAAGGCGGGTGGGTTGGCCGCGCTCGGTGGCGGGCTGGTTGGGTTTGCGAGTGGCAAGTTCATCAAAAACGTGGACGCCCTTCCGGAGCCCGATGAGGCCGGTTCGAATGATAGTGCGACCGAGGCAACACCCGGCACGCCCACGGAACCGGGCGAAGCGGAACCGATTGCGTCGAAAACATGACAGTTGCTTAACCGGTGCACCATTCAGTAGGTCAAACGCTGTCGAACACATACTCACCCGTTAGCCGATGTGTTACTTTTACCGTTTTAATGTAATGTGCTGACACACACACAATAGCCCCGGAACAAACGCTTTGTGCATCACAATTATATCCCCCTACAAGCACTAGAGTACGCTAACGTATACCGCCGCCTGTCGTAGTCGTTGTCGTTGTTTTATAGCCAATAATGGAAATACATCCACGTTCTTCGTGTTACTTTAACAAAATTACGGTGCGTGTGTGTGGTTTTATTGCGCCAGCAGTGCCTTCCAGTTGTTCGTACGATCGATAAAGTGCATCCGTTTGCCGCGGAACTCCTTTCGTCGGGCGTCCTTGCCCTCGCGCACCATCTGCTTCTTGCGCTCCTTGCGCGGGTTGTACCAGGCCGGATACTGGCCGAACTGGTCGCGCTTCGTTTTCACGTTGTACAGGTGCTTTACGTTCGTCTTCGGGTTGACCACCGTGATGAACTTTTCCCGCTTGGCCGTCGCTTTCTGCTCCTTCTGAACGATTTCCGCGAGCGTTTCTTTCTTCAACAGCTCTAGCTCCTATGTAAGGGGTAGGGAGTGTATGCAGCGATGTTTTGATTAGAAAAGTGCGTGTGTTTACATACAACCAATGCTGATAGCAAGCGATGAAACGCGTAAGTACCTCTTCCTTTTTCTTCTGCTCGGTAATATCCTTCAGCTTGTCCATCAGATTGCCCTCGCCGACGTCCTCCTCGATGAAGCCGAGCATTTTCTTCAGTTTCTTTACCTCCTTCACCTTGTTTTTGGCACGGCGAATGGCGTTGTTCTGGTTGCGGCGTTTCTTGCAGCGGGCCGTCATGTTGGTGGCTGTGCGGTGTACTTTATTCACTCGGAAACGGTAAGGCAATGGAGATTACTAGCGTTTGAGAGTAATTTACGCTCGAAAGTAAGCGCTTTGCACCGCTAAATACGAACAAATGTATGAAGCAAACACGAAAACGTGGTGCCTCTTGTTTGTCGTATTTTGGAAGAGAACTTCAGGTGACGGAAAGGTAAGGTGTTTGACGTCTGGCGACAGGTTTGACGTTATTGCTTGAAATGTGGCGGCCATTGTGAAGCTTTGTTGCTGTGCTGGAAAAATTGTATTTTTTTATTTAAAGGGATAAACTGGATGAAAATCATATTTTTAGTTTTAAAATACGCTATTTTTAATTGCACACGTGAAAATCATAGTTTAATTCAAATCCTCATCTGACTTACCGAAAGAATTCAAGTCTTCTTCAACTATGCACTATAAACATATGTCGTTTCGCTTGAAATTTAAATTGGCGAAATATTTCAAGAATTTCATCGTTGAAATACGAAATTTTAACATAATCAACAAAAGCTCGAGAATAAACTTTTTTTTGCTGAAAATGCTTGACATGACCTAACAAATTGTTAGCTATAATTCTTATTTAAATTAAAACCACCATAGTTTTAACTACCTTACCTTAATTACTTAATAATAATAGATAAAGTTGGAGTTACCTTAGACAATTCTAGAATACACATTTGTGCTCAACCTAAATATTGATGAAATTGTTTGTTATATTGTGTCAAAAATTGAAGCAATACAAATCGATGCTCCAAACAATTGAAAAAAAATATTAATAAAAAAAACTGTATAAAAATCACAACAAATAAAAACATCAAAATTCTTGAAAGAAAATTCTCACGACGAATGGTTTTCAAACCTTCTCCTAGCGTATTCCACACCGTTGACGCCCATTCGTTCCGGCAGCACCCGAGCCAGCCAATTGATGGATGAGTGGTTGGTTTTGCCGTGATTTTTGCGCCGCATTTCATTCGCTCGCCAGCGTCGTAGGCAGCGAACCGTGGCCGGAAAGCCATGGCCGATGCACGCCCTTCATTCGCATTTCTAGGGATGCTTTTGACACCCTTGCTTAAGGTGCTTACCCTACACGCCGGCCATTATGAGGGGTGAAACCGACACGAAAAAAAAAATCCGACACCCCCTCATTTGAGGCATAACGAACGAGAGCGAAAAAAAATCAATATGGCTGCCTTACCATTGCCGGTCTTCAGCACACATACACTGACGAATGCAGGACAGTGTTGGAAATTTTTCTTTTCGAAATATTCCACTACAAGAAGGGAAAACAATCACCAAAGGCAGAGCCCTAACTCCGAGTGCTTCCTTCGGTCCATCCGTGTGGCGTTGATGGTGTTTGGCCAATTGCACGTAGACTGTACACTGTGCATGATGGTATTAGTTAGTATTTTATTCTTCTCTTCACGCTGTTGTAACGCGTAAAACGGAAAGAAAATGCTCTTAGCCACGAAGGACGACGATACAGTTCCAAAGAAATAATGAGGCGCTTTTCCTTCTACGCGTTGGTCTACATCAGCGCCATCTCGGACCAATGTGATTATCGGTAGGGGGAATGGACTTCCCGCTGTAAAGAATTTTCCTGTTCCTTTCAAGAGGACGATAAAGAGAAAGAGCGAGACAGAAACAAGGTATGCAACACAGAATAAAAAAAAGTTAGAGGAAAAATGTATTTGCTATTCACTTGTATTTGAGGTGGACGGCGGCCATATTTGCACGGCTTTACAGCACGATTCGCAGCAAGGTAGGTAGGATATTTTTGTTAACGAGAGCACTGTTTTCGTCTAAATTTTTCATTCCCCTTCCTGTTTCCCAGGGTAACTGTCGTTTCCCTGTGGAGTGGAGAGGATCTGGTACGTTACTTCGATTTCCTATGTGAGAGTGTGCTGATGAAGTTTCGGCTGCTAATTGAAACTTTCCATGAGCTCCTACTAAAGCCTATTAAAGGGACGATTACGTTGAAATAGAAATAAGATTAAGGTGCAACCTTTCTGTGAATGGAGTCACTAAAAGATTAATTGTTTTTTATTAGGATAAAATATTTTTTTGGTGCCATCATGTATTGTTTGTCGCTCAAGGACGAATATTTTCTAAGCTGCATATGCGATTTTTTCTTTCTATTTAGTGCAATAACCGTAAGTGATCTAGACCTACCTTTACCACTGATGATAGTTGGCTATTAGAGGCTTATTTGATCACCCTAACATAGTGGGATAGTCGAGTCCTACGTATCGAGAGTACGGTTCATACTGGGACCTTGAACCTATTACGGACATGTTTTGAAGTCGTGCGAGATAACGACTGTATCACGGGACTAGCCGCAGGTGCTATTTGACTACCGACCACTCTTTAAGATGAATTTTGTAAAGGCAATTTTCTGCAATATTTTTGCTCCAACTCTAACAACAAATTCTAGTGTATTTATTTTTTCAGATTTTTCATCTTCTTAATTTTATTGTTGTGCTATACATTCGTCTAGGATAGACTTTTCTGATTGTTTGTGTTTTATTTACGTTTTACATAGGACATTAGTTATGTAAGGAGTTCGTTAAGCAGACAATTTGAAATAATCTTGAATTGAATCAAATTTGCATGGTGCTGTTGATGTCTTGTATACTTCATTGCAACGAGTTGATAGAGAGGTATCACATTACAGCGATATCAAAAATTGCACAGTTGTTGGCACATTCAACATTTTCTCCATTTTTCAATTTTGAGGCCATTCGATACACAGTGTTTCTGAGAATTGAAGTAATTTTAAAAATGTACGATAATTCCCCAAAAACTGTTGAAAAAACACCATTAACAAACAATTGATTGCTCATCTATGGTTATGTGAGCAAATGTACAGTCTGTTCTCGAGATACGCAGTTTATGTGTTCCCGTGGCATCCGCGTAACTCGAATATCTGCGTAAATGGAATATTACGGTTCTCAACTGAAAAAACAGTTGAAAAATTGGTATTTTTGAATAAATTTAGTATTGACATACACTGAACTATTCATCAAATACGATTTGTGGAGAGCACTAGTAAATTACTGGTTTTAAGGGGTTTAAATATCAAATCAAAACTGTCAAGTTTCGAAAACTGCGTACCTTCGGATCTGCGTAAGTCGAGAAACGCTTGACTCGATAACTGTACCACAGTTTAGAACATAATTTAATGTTCACAAGCAAAAAGGGCCACTGATCTTCTTTAGCTACCATTAAATAAAAAAAATCTCTTTGACCAATTTGAGTCTCGTTAAATACAAAAAAGATCTACATGATTAAAACATTGATTGAAGTTTTTTTATGAAACAATCATGATAAGTCCCATCTTTTACCCCAACACAGGTTTGCGAAGGACGGAAGTATCTTTCAGATGATATTACTCTCATGGAAATGAAGAAATAAAATGTACAAGCAAGTGGTGGCATCGGAAAATCCTCAGCATAATAATAATAATTTGTAGATCACTTCATTATATAAACAAGATGGAAAAAATCTTCAAACCTCTTTAAACAGCTATTTTAAGATTTTTTTCTTTTTTATCATTGTTTCTTGTAAATGTTCTCACATGTGTCTATTTTTGATTAGGTGAATCTTAAAATTAATAACACATACCAATAACAACCCAATTTTTGCAAATAGAATAAGAATAAATTAATAAATCAAGAAAAAAATGTATTATCTGCCGCAAAAGAAATATTTTCAGTTCATGTGTATTTGAAATTGTATAAGAAAAATAAATAAGTACAGTTATTACGTTGATTTGATTCATCACATCCGCTATTTTGTCTATGTTCGGGTTATTTTCACCCTTTACCATGTGTTTGCATTGATCCACGGCAGGAAGTACGTCACACGAGCGTATACCGAGGGTCTGCCGGAGGCACAGCCGGCTGCAGACACGAACGACACCACACCGATCTGCAGCACTCCGTTCGAGTCCACAGTAAGTGGCCCACCGGAGTCCCCGTTGCAAGCCGACCGTCCACCCGACGCCTTCAGGCACACGTTCTGGCTCTGGGCCAGTGCGAAGCCCCAGCTCGTAATACACTCGGCGTTGGTTAGGACCGGGTTGCTGGTGAAACGTAGCGTTGCCGACGTAGCCTGACTTGAGTCCGTGGTGCGTCCGAACCCAGACACGGTGCCGGTAAAGCCTCCAAACTGGCGCGTATCCGTGCGGGCCGGCAAACGAATCGGTTGCACGCGGGACGTGAACGTTATCCGTGAGTTGAGCAAAACCAGCGCCACATCGTTCCTCAGGCTGGTAGCGTCGTACCCTGGATGTCGGCGGATGCCAGACGTCGAGAACCGGATGCGCTGTTGTGACAGCTCCACAATCATACGGTTTTGCGCTCCCATGATGGCAATACCCCCACTGGACAGGGCATTCCCAGTGCCACTAATGCAGTGAGCCGCCGTCAGGAGGAAGTTGCGGGTCAGCACGGATGCTCCACAAAGCGCTGTACCCTCGGGAAAGTCGCTCAGCAGTGCGACCTGGTACGGGAACTGGCCGGGCAGAGCCTCCTGCCCGTTGGTGATGCGGTCCGTTGAGGTCTCGTTACGGTAGGCCTGCATTTCCGGTGGCAGGCGGGCCCAGTAGTGATCGAACTCCTCGACCGGTCGCACCTTCGACCAATCGATGTCGATCTGTTCCGCCCTGGCAGCAGCGACGGCCAGACAGAAAACTGCAAGCACAAACGATCTCATCTTGCTGGAGAGAATGATTGGGCGGTGTGTGTGGATCGACGGTTTTTATACTTTGCGTAAAATTTCGATTCGAAGAGGCTTCTTATCGTTGTGTTTGTTTTAAGTACTTCAACTTAGCAAGCAACTGTTGGAATTGGGACATCCGAACGCACGAAGGAACAGGACGCTGCTGTCCGGTTTTTACCACCAAAAATCTCCAAAATACGATGGTTTTCAGATGTAGGTTAGATAGCGCCCGATACGCAAACCAGTATTCTCGGCAGTAAATCCTTCGTTCGTACGGTGCACGCTCTTTGGGGTGTTGCAGGTCGATTTCGGATACATTTCGATGCTTTTTGAATCATAATGCGAACTTTTTTTTTTGCTTAAATTTAATTGATTGATGCCCAGGCATTAACCTTACCGTTTTCTTATGTTTAATGATTACCATGATGTACTGGAGTCAATTGCAAATTTACGGTCATCTTGTTCTGATACATGAATTCAATTTATGTTTGTCAGTGGCCATACCACCAGTAGTCAATGCTTTGAGTTTCGTTTTAAAAAAAAATCAGTATTTTTTTAATTCTGTCAAGAATTTACGATTCTTTGTTTTGTTTTTTTGTTATTTATATTCACATTCATGCATAAATTAACCAAAAATTAATTGAGTAACTCATCAAAAGAGTACCTCTACAATCGATATCGTAAGAAATGAATGCAATTGATGTGTCCCATTAAATCCCCTATCATCGGAAGGTAGTGCCCTAGAGCCAACCGTTGACACTAGTGGAATTGGCCATATGCATGTTGCAGTTGTGTTCCGAGAAGTAGTGCGCCGGATCCACTAGTTGGTTCTTGGCGAGCTACGTAAGGGATACATTAAATTCTCCTGCTTCGGAAGGTAGTGCACTGGAGCCAGCCATTGGTGCCAGAGACCCTGGAGTCAGCGGTTGGCACTAGTGGAACTGGCCATATGCACGTTGCAGTTGTGTCCTGATAAGTGGTGCGTCAGATCCATTTATTGGTTCTTGGCGGACTACGTAAAGGATGCTAGGGAATGCCATTGTATTCGATGGAGTACGACCCGTTTTTTCTTGATGAAACTATGTTGGTCATCTTGGGTGTGTGTATGACTCGGACGGTTCCTCTGAGAGTTTTTCGAAGCCACCACTTGCTCGTGTTTTTATTTCATAACAACTATTAGAGTAGAATTATCTTATAGATACTTTGTCCTTCTCAAACCTGTGTTGGCGTAAGAGGTGGGACTTATCATCATCATCATCATCATCATCATCATCACTCACGGTTAATTCCCTATCATATTTCGATGTCTCTCGTGCAATCGAAACCGGATTGAGGTTGTGTTCTTATTATCACCATATATTTTCATTGATCCACGAGAGAACGTACGACACTCGAGCGTACACCGAGGGCCATCCGGACGCACAGCCGTATGAAGATCCGAATGACACGGTGCCGATCTGCAGCACTCCTCCCGAGTTCACCGTAAGTGGCCCACCGGAGTCTCCGTTGCAGGACGATCGTCCACCGGTCGGCTTCAGGCACACGTTCTGGCTCTGGGCCAGCGCGAAGCCCCAGCTCACAATACACTCCGCTTTCGACATGATCGGATTGCTGGTGAATCGAAGTATTGACGAAGGATACGGACTAGCGTCCGACGAGCGCCCGAACCCAGACACGGTACCGGTGAAACCTTCAAATTGGCGCGTATCCGTGCGGGCCGGCAAACTGATCGGTTTCACCCGGGACGTGAACGTCATGGGAGAGTTCAGCAAGATGAGTGCCACATCGTTTCTCAAGCTGGTATCGTCGTACTCGGGATGGCGGCGAATGCCAGTAGACGTAAAGCGGATGCGCTGCTGCGAAAGCTCCATTGCGGTACGGTTGTGTGCTCCCATGATGGCGATACCGCCGCTAACGAGAGTGGTGCTGGTAGCGCTGACACAGTGGGCCGCCGTCAGGATGAAGTTACGCGTCAGTACGGAACCGCCGCAAAGCGCCGTACCATCGGGAAAGTTGAGGAGCAGTGCGACCTGGTACGGGAACTGGCCGGGCAGAGCCTCCTGCCCGTTGACGACGCGGTCCGTTGAGGTATCGTTACGGTAGACTTGTAGTTTGGGTGGCAGACGGGCCCAGTAGTGATCAAACTCCTCGACCGGTCGCACCTTCGACCAATCGATGTCGATCTGCTCAGCACGGACAACGGCGGCACCAAGACAGACAAGTGCAAGTACAAACGATCTCATTTTGCTGACCATCTGGTGCGGTTGGAAGGTTTTTATACTCCGACACCAAAAATTGCTTCCTCGAGTTTCTTCCCCGATGAGTTTGTCTTTGTTTTAAGTACCTCTTGCTGGAATGGGGACATCACAACCAAAACGGCCCAAAAAAGATGTAGGTTAGACTGCGCCCGACAGGAAAACCAGTATTCTCTGACAGCAAATTTTTGCACCGGACGTGCGCCTTTGAGCAATTCGTTTTTTGGGACGATGCAACGATGCAACAGCCGGTTTCGCTTGCTTTCTTTTTTGAATCTTAAAAGATGCTGCAATAAAACGGGAAGTGTTTATACTTTTGAATTCAAATAATCAACGTTCTAAGTCTACATTTTATTGATATCTTTACAAATAAATCAGTATTATTTTATCAGTAAATACAACTACCAACTATTGATCTTACTTTATCCTACTATTTCTGTCCACTAAAGTTACGGTTGGGCCACAAAATCGGAGTTAATCTCAACCCAGTTCAGATAGAACGACACACGCGAGTATACGGACGGCATACCGGCCTCACAACCACGAATCGACACAAACGATACCACGCCGATCTGGATCGGTCCACCCGATTCCACCGTGAGCGGCCCGCCGGAGTCTCCATTGCAGGACGAGCGTCCTCCCGTTCCGCTCAGACACACATTTTGGTCCTGGATATTAGAGGAGCCCCAGCGCGTAATACAGTTCGCATTGGTCATGACCGGGTTGCTTGTGAACCGTACGACCGTCGAGATGGATAGGCTAGCGTCGGTCGTACGCCCAAATCCCGACAGCGTACCAACGAACCCACCAAACTGACGAGTATCCGACCGGGCCGGCAAACGTACCGGTTGGATGCGGTCGGTGAAGGTGATGGAAGAATTCAGCATCACCACGGCAATGTCATACCGCAGCGTGGACGAAACGTACAGTGGATGGTACCGAATGCCGCTGGCCGTGTAGCGGATCCGCTGCTGGGAAGCCTCCTGAATCGTACGGTTGTGCGCTCCCATGATGGCGATACCGCCCGACACCACCTTGTTCGTTCCCGACACGACGCAGTGGGCAGCAGTGAGGATAAAGTTACGCGTCAGCACGGAACCACCGCATAGGGCCGTTCCGGTCGGGAAGTCACTCAGAAGTACGATCTGGTACGGGAACTGGCCTGGGGTCGCTTCCTGCCCGTTAGTGATGCGTTGGAAGGGACGCCGCTGACGATAGATCTTCATTTCCGTCGGCAAACGATCCCAGTAGTGATCGAAATCTTCGATCGAACGTACCTTCCTCCAATCAATTTCGATCCAGTTTGCACTGGCAAGCGTGGCCAGAAGGGACACGGCGAACAGGAACGTTCTCATGCTGGTAGAGAATAAAGCGAGCCAACGTGTGGTACGATAGGTTTTATACCCGTGAAATTCCAGCATTGAGGTTCTTAGCGTTGTCTTTACATACACTACCGCGGAAGGTGGTGACCAAAGTGATATGTAAATAAAATGTACAGTATAGATGGAGAAATTGGGTGACAACGGTTGAGGAAACCAGTTCTGTTCGTAATAAAATTGTAAAGCTGTATTGATGGTAGTGCGTGAACAGATGTATATTTTTGGAAACATATCGCTACATGTTTCTTGCAATTAGGCATTGGAATCAATATAATGGTTATAAATGGGAAGCTACTACCGTTAATGCTGCAATTCCTAGTCACTGGTTCAATGTACCAAATCAGGGTTTGTTTTTAATAATTATGGGTTTGAAAATTTTGGATGTTTTCCCTAACTATTGCGATTATATTAAGTAAAACCAGATTTGCAAAATCCGCTTTATGTACCAAAGGATCTACACGTTTCAGTTTAATTTGTTGTTCAACATTTGTTCATGTTGTACTAGAATCAATTCTTGACTTTACTGACATCTTGAAGGCACTGATTTCGAGAAAAATAAATATTTTCTCTCAGTTTCTTTACCAACGGAGGCATTCTTAAATCTTTTGACTCTTCAAATAATATTCATTGAAATTTAATCGGTTATCCTTATTGATATGGACTAGATCTTTTGGAGCATATTGTAGCTGCTATAGTTGTTCACGTGAAAATTAGCATAGTTTTATAAAACTTTGCTCTGAGTTTTACAACAACTCTTATTTAGCTTTGTTCTGATTTTTTTTATTCAGCGTTATAATGGCTTCAGCCGTATTTTAAATACATCATGCTTTGACATATAAGTCATTCTTCTGACATTTAAACTCTGTGTAAAAGTCTTACTCGAGATAATTGTCTAAAATTTGAAGAACAATGTTTTATTTGGTTAAAATTCTGGAAAGTTGGGAAAAAATGAGTTTGTATGATAGTATCATTATATTTGGCTTTGACGATTGGATATCATTGATGAAATAAAGAAGATTTGACGAGAGGTTTTCGTTGGCGATGCAAGGATGATTGGATGAATAACTGTATACAAACAGAAAAATAGTACTAAAACCTTGCTGTCGGTCAACCAACAACGAATCTAACACTAGACTGCTCTATATATGAATTGGTGTATCATTGTAGGAAAGGCTGTAATATCGCCGAAATGAATAAAATGGATTTATCAGCCAATACTAAACTTCCTACTCTGATAGGTAGTTCCTGGAAAAGGTTTCGTTTCCTAGAATAGTGGTGCGCCGCTTAGTCTGCATTGCTAATCACCGTAGACGCATAATCTATGGCAATTGTTAAGCCGTCTAATCGCACCGTGCTAACGACGGTTGAACTTACTCCTTCTGCAATAAACGCTTCGCCTAAACTGTTTCTTATCGATAACACTGTCGAATTATGATGATAAGAATTTTGTTTCCAAAACATTGGGTATAAAAGGTTGCGGTTTACCTTCTCTAAATCACACTACGCTTTCAGCAGAGGCAGAAGAACTCCTTGGGAGCCAAAGTCTCTATCAACCGTACCAACCCCATCACTCTTCTGACAGGATGAGATCGTTCGTGCTTCTATTCGCTGTTCTGGCCGCCGTTGCCAGCGCCGAATGGATCGACATCGATTGGTCCACGGTGCGTCCGATCGAGGAGTTCGACCACTACTGGGAGCGTCTGCCAGCTGAGCTGCAAGTCTACCGCGAGAAGCTTCCGTCGCACCGCATCACCAACGGGCAGGAGGCGACACCCGGCCAGTTCCCGTTCCAGATCGCTTTGATCAGTGAATTCGCGTCCGGTAACGGTCTTTGCGGTGGCTCCGTCCTGACGCGCAACTTTATCCTGACCGCTGCTCACTGCGTCGTGTCTGGTGCCTCGACCCTGGCCTCGGGAGGTGTCGCCATCATGGGAGCGCACAACCGTAACGTTCAAGAATCAACTCAGCAGCGCATCCGCTTTGCGACCAGTGGAATTCGTCGTCATCCGAGCTACAGCTCTAGCACACTTCGCAATGACATTGCCACGGTTCGCCTGAACTCGCCGATGACGTTCACTACGCGAATCCAACCCATCCGTCTACCGGGTCGCTCGGACACTCGCCAGTTCGGAGGATTCACCGGTACCGTGTCTGGATTTGGACGCACTTCGGATGCGAGCTCTGCTACCTCGGCTGTGGTTAGGTTCACCACCAACCCGGTGATGACCAATACGGACTGTATTGCCCGCTGGGGCTCAACTGTAGTTAACCAGCACGTATGCCTGAGCGGAGCGGGAGGACGCTCGTCCTGCAACGGTGACTCTGGTGGTCCGCTGACCGTCCAGTCCGGTGGAACGATGCAGATCGGTGTGGTGTCGTTTGGATCCGTTAATGGCTGTGCCATCGGTATGCCCTCGGTGTATGCTCGTGTGACGTTCTTCCTGGACTGGATCGTAGCCAACTCGGACTTTGTTCCGCAGGCGTAATTTCGTGATCGATCAAATGATTTGACTGACAAATAAATACATTTGTTTGTGAAATATGAGCTAGTTTGTGTACATTTTTGATGGGCTTAAACGGCTAGAAACGAAAAACAGTTTTGTGATATTGTTGTATTTGAATGGTTTGGTTTTGAATTTTGTATGAACATATTCCCAAGCTCACGTTGGCTTTCAGTGATTTATCGGTTTATCATAAGCAGAACAGTCAGTTCTACGAATAGGGGCATGATCTATTCAGTGCTTGACCCCATGATCAGCAAGTTTTTTTTAAGTTGTACGAGTTGACGACAGTATTACGAGACCGGCCCTAATCAACCTTGGTTCTTTGTTATTCTCTTTGTTTAGTAATAACTTCATGCTTGTACTACCTAATGACTCATTTCTTTTAAACGCTGATGATGTTAAACTCTTCAAAAACAATACGTACTCATTAGGATTATGTTGGGTCACATGAAGATATTGATTCTTTTTGTTTGTGAAGTTTAAAACTAATAATATCTAAACATCCGGTATTCATGGCTGTATGGTATCATTCCATCACTTGAAACGACGGTATGTAAACCATTATCATATAAAAGAAATCCAACTACGACGTCATTCGTCTGTAAAGGTGTCGAACTTGAGAAAACAGGACACATGTTAAGGACATCACTGATAGTTGTTTCCAGCAACAATCTGCCGAATTCAGAGGTCCTTTGTGTTTAAAATCATTGTAAAATTGTCCGGTTCATACTATACTACAGTTTTGCTGAGTAATGTGCTCTCTCTCTCTCTCTCTGATGGCCGGCTTACGATAGAGGACGTCGAAGTGACATGGCCTGGTGAACAATCATTGTTTAGGATGTTCGGGCCTTGGCTGCAGCCTCCCATCCATGTAGACACTCGATCTCCGACAACTCTCGCTTTACCTGATCCAGCTGCTGATTCACCATCGAGTTCGCAGTGCTCCCCTGCGCCTCATGCTGAACTGGGGATCGCCTTCTTGGTGGGGTATGAGTCCGGCGTTCTCATAACATTCCCCAGCCAGAGCATTCTGCCAGCCTTCACCGCCGTCAGGAAGCTTGGTTCGCCGTACAGCTCAGCAAACTGGTTCATCCTTGTTCACCAATTTTCTTGCTCGAACACACCGCCAAAGATAGTCCGGAGGATGCGTCGCTCAAACATGCCCAGAGCAATGTGGTATCTCCAATCAATAGGACTTTGCAAAAAATATATGCTGCCGAATGGAAATTAACCAAAGGTATGTTTCGTTGCTTGCGTTGGAGAAATAAATTAAATTTTCCCGGATACCGTATCCGGTGTCTAATGCTCGGACTGCAATGGGTAAACAAATCATGTTAATCATTGTCAAATTGAGTAATAACTATAATAGGCACGGTCTCGGCCTGCCTTACAGTTACACCAATTAAGAAAGAGAAAAATAGATTATCAATTTTTACGTGCTATATCTTTTCAGCTATCTACATTTTGAAAATCTGGTGGCAAATTCAAAAGAATGTATAGTAACGTAACTGGTCTCGATTGAAGAATAATTAATTTTTAAAGATAAATAAGATACTAAGCAATTAAATAAATTCATTTATTAAAAAAAAGCAATCAATCAATACAAAAGTAAAAATTAAACAAAAATAATTCAAAAAATATCTCAACTAACGATTACGTGTAAATAAAGCAATAAATGAACGAATACTAAACAATGTTTAGTTTAATCTTTTTCATTGCATCAATCTATTTGAAAAATCCCGCATAATTTGTATAGATAGGGCACCAAATAGTAATGGAGTCAAAACGAAGCTGGATTAAAGGATTAACATGAAAATGTTAAAAATAATTTATTAAATATATCAAGAAATCATTCCATCGTTGATGAAAAATTGTCTAATATTTTTAGCTTGTTTTATTTTCAATACATCTCGAACTAAACATTAAAACTCTTACTTTTATGAGTGATGTGGAAATATTCAAAAAAACAACGAAGAAGTGAATAAAATGGGTTTATAAGCTTATAGTAAACTCTCTAATCTGATAGGTAGTTCCTAGAAAATGTCCAATTCCCAGAATAATAGTTCGTCGCTTAGGTGTTTTGATAAAGAACGGTAAGTCTGCATCGCTAATCACATTAAGGGCTTTCTAATCACCTAAGGATTATCTATGGCAAGCCACTATAGCATATCGTGGTAATCGATTGTTAAAACCACTCCTCCTACACTTACACTGCCTTATCAATAACGTTGCTAAATTATTATGATAAGAATTTTGGCTCCGAAACTTTGGGTATAAAAGGTTGCGGTTTACCTTCTCTAAATCACTCTACGCTTCCAACAGAGGCAGAAGAACTCCTCGGGAGACAAAGCATCTAATAACTGTACCAACAGCAACCCCATCACTCTTCTGGCAGGATGAGATCGTTCGTGCTTGTATTCGCAGTTCTGACCGCCGTTGCCAGCGCGGAATGGATCGACATCGATTGGTCCACGGTGCGTCCGATCGAGGAGTTCGATCACTACTGGGAGCGTTTGCCAGCTGAGCTGCAAGTCTACCGCGAGAAGCTTCCGTCGCATCGCATTACCAATGGACAGGAAGCGACTCCCGGCCAGTTCCCGTTCCAGATCGCTTTGATCAGTGAATTCGCGTCCGGTAACGGTCTTTGCGGTGGCTCCGTGCTGACGCGTAACTTTATCCTGACCGCTGCTCACTGCGTCGTGTCCGGTGCCTCGACCCTGGCCTCGGGAGGTGTCGCCATCATGGGAGCACACAACCGTAACATTCAAGAATCAACTCAGCAGCGCATCCGCTTTGCGACCAGTGGAATTCGTCGTCATCCGAGCTACAGCTCTAGCACACTTCGCAATGACATTGCCACGGTTCGCCTGAACTCGCCGATGACGTTCACCACGCGAATCCAACCCATCCGTCTACCGGGTCGCTCGGATACTCGCCAGTTCGGAGGATTCACCGGTACCGTGTCTGGATTTGGACGCACTTCGGATGCGAGCTCTGCTACCTCGGCTGTGGTTAGGTTCACCACCAACCCGGTGATGACCAATACGGACTGTATTGCTCGCTGGGGCTCAACGGTAGTTAACCAGCACGTGTGCCTGAGCGGAGCGGGAGGACGCTCGTCCTGCAACGGTGACTCTGGTGGTCCGCTGACCGTCCAGTCCGGTGGAACGATGCAGATCGGTGTGGTGTCGTTTGGATCCGTTAATGGCTGTGCCATCGGTATGCCCTCGGTGTATGCTCGTGTGACGTTCTTCCTGGACTGGATCGTGGCCAATTCGGACTTTGTTCCGCAGCCGTAATTTCGTTATCGATCAAATGATTTGACTAGCAAATAAATACATTTGTTTGTGAAATATGAGCTAGTTTGTGTACATTTTTGATGGTCTTAAACGGCTAGAAACGAGAAACAGTTTTGTGATATTGGTGTATTTGAATTTTTTGGTTTTAATTTTGTTAATATTAATTAATATTCCCAAGCTCACGCTGGCTTTCAGTGATTTATCGGTTTATCATAAGCAGAACAGTCAGTTCTACGAATAGGGGCATGATCTATTCAGTGCTTGACCCCATGATGAGCAAGTTTTGTTAAGATGTACAAGTTGATGACAGTATTACGAGACCGGCCCTAATCAACCTTGGTTCTTTGTTATTATCTTTGTTTAGTAATAACATCATGCTTGTACTACCTAATGACTCATTTCTTTTAAACGCTGATGATGTTAAACTCTTAAAAAACAATACGTACCCATTAGGATTATGTTGGGTCACATGAAGATATTGATTCTTTTTGTTTGTGAAGTTTAAAACTAATAATATCTAAACATCCGGTATTCATGGCTGTATGGTATCATTCCACCACTTGAAACGACGGTATGTAAACCATTATCATATAAAAGAAATCCAACTACGACGTCATTCGTCTGTAAAGGTGTCGAACTTGTCAAAACAGGACACATGTTAAGGCCATCACTGATAGTTGTTTCCAGCAACAATCTGCCAAATTCAGAGGTCCTTTGTGTTTAAAATCATTGTAAACTTGTCCGGTTCATACTATACTACAGTTTTGCTGAGTAATGTGCTCTCTCTCTCTCTCTTTCTCTCTCTCTCTGATGGCCGGCTTACGATAGAGGACGTCGAAGTGACATGGCCTGGTGAACAATCATTGTTTAGGATGTTCGGGCCTTGGCTGCAGCCTCCCATCCATGTAGACACTCGATCTCCGACAACTCTCGCTTTACCTGATCCAGCTGCTGATTCACCATCGAGTTCGCAGTGCTCCCCTGCGCCTCATGCTGAACTGGGGATCGCCTTCTTGGTGGGGTATGAGTCCGGCGTTCTCATAACATTCCCCAGCCAGAGCATTCTGCCAGCCTTCACCGCCGTCAGGAAGCTTGGTTCGCCGTACAGCTCAGCAAACTGGTTCATCCTTGTTCACCAATTTTCTTGCTCGAACACACCGCCAAAGATAGTCCGGAGGATGCGTCGCTCAAACATGCCCAGAGCAATGTGGTATCTCCAATCAATAGGACTTTGCAAAAAATATATGCTGCCGAATGGAAATTAACCAAAGGTATGTTTCGTTGCTTACGTTGGAGAAATAATTTTAATTTGCCCGGATACCGTATCCGGTGTCTAATGCTCGGACTGCAATGGGTAAACAAATCATGTTAATCATTGTCAAATTGAGTAATAACTATAATAGGCACGGTCTCGGCCTGCCTTACAGTTACACCAATTAAGAAAGAGAAAAATAGATTATCAATTTTTAAGTGCTATATCTTTTCAGCTATCTACATTTTGAAAATCTGGTGGCAAATTCAAAAGAATGTATAGTAACGTAACTGGTCTCGATTGAAGAATAATTAATTTTTAAAGATAAATAAGATACCAAGCAATTAAATAAATTCATTTATTAAAAAAAAGCAATCAATCAATACAAAAGTAAAAATTAAACAAAAATAATTCAAAAAATATCTCAACTAACGATTACGTGTAAATAAAGCAATAAATGAACGAATACTAAACAATGTTTAGTTTAATCTTTTTCATTGCATCAATCTATTTGAAAAATCCCGCATAATTTGTATAGATAGGGCACCAAATAGTAATGGAGTCAAAACGAAGCTGGATTAAAGGATTAACATGAAAATGTTAAAAATAATTTATTAAATATATCAAGAAATCATTCCATCGTTGATGAAAAATTGTCTAATATTTTTAGCTTGTTTTATTTTCAATACATCTCGAACTAAACATTAAAACTCTTACTTTTATGAGTGATGTGGAAATATTCAAAAAAACAACGAAGAAGTGAATAAAATGGGTTTATAAGCTTATAGTAAACTCTCTAATCTGATAGGTAGTTCCTAGAAAATGTCCAATTCCCAGAATAATAGTTCGTCGCTTAGGTGTTTTGATAAAGAACGGTAAGTCTGCATCGCTAATCACATTAAGGGCTTTCTAATCACCTAAGGATTATCTATGGCAAGCCACTATAGCATATCGTGGTAATCGATTGTTAAAACCACTCCTCCTACACTTACACTGCCTTATCAATAACGTTGCTAAATTATTATGATAAGAATTTTGGCTCCGAAACTTTGGGTATAAAAGGTTGCGGTTTACCTTCTCTAAATCACTCTACGCTTCCAACAGAGGCAGAAGAACTCCTCGGGAGACAAAGCATCTAATAACTGTACCAACAGCAACCCCATCACTCTTCTGGCAGGATGAGATCGTTCGTGCTTGTATTCGCAGTTCTGACCGCCGTTGCCAGCGCGGAATGGATCGACATCGATTGGTCCACGGTGCGTCCGATCGAGGAGTTCGATCACTACTGGGAGCGTTTGCCAGCTGAGCTGCAAGTCTACCGCGAGAAGCTTCCGTCGCATCGCATTACCAATGGACAGGAAGCGACTCCCGGCCAGTTCCCGTTCCAGATCGCTTTGATCAGTGAATTCGCGTCCGGTAACGGTCTTTGCGGTGGCTCCGTGCTGACGCGTAACTTTATCCTGACCGCTGCTCACTGCGTCGTGTCCGGTGCCTCGACCCTGGCCTCGGGAGGTGTCGCCATCATGGGAGCACACAACCGTAACATTCAAGAATCAACTCAGCAGCGCATCCGCTTTGCGACCAGTGGAATTCGTCGTCATCCGAGCTACAGCTCTAGCACACTTCGCAATGACATTGCCACGGTTCGCCTGAACTCGCCGATGACGTTCACCACGCGAATCCAACCCATCCGTCTACCGGGTCGCTCGGATACTCGCCAGTTCGGAGGATTCACCGGTACCGTGTCTGGATTTGGACGCACTTCGGATGCGAGCTCTGCTACCTCGGCTGTGGTTAGGTTCACCACCAACCCGGTGATGACCAATACGGACTGTATTGCTCGCTGGGGCTCAACGGTAGTTAACCAGCACGTGTGCCTGAGCGGAGCGGGAGGACGCTCGTCCTGCAACGGTGACTCTGGTGGTCCGCTGACCGTCCAGTCCGGTGGAACGATGCAGATCGGTGTGGTGTCGTTTGGATCCGTTAATGGCTGTGCCATTGGTATGCCCTCGGTGTATGCTCGTGTGACGTTCTTCCTGGACTGGATCGTAGCCAACTCGGACTTTGTTCCGCAGCCGTAATTTCGTGATCGATCAAATGATATGACTAGTAAATAAATACATTTGTTTGTGACATATGAGCTAGTTTGTGTACATTTTTGATGGTCTTAAACGGCTAGAAACGTGTCCTTCTCTAGTTTCGTTTCGCCCTTGTAATGTCTGACAGGATGTTCAAAACATAAATTACTCGATGGCCTGGAAAACCTTGTCTCTTGTAGAAGCCGTTGATGATACTTTTAGAACCATAGGTTAGTGTATCAAACCTTGGTGTGTTGTAATATGGACACAAGGAATGATACACATCACAGAGTTTGCAGAGTTGTACTTTTGTAAATCCAAGAAAATTGAGCTTTTATTAAAACATTTTTATGTTTGACATATACGTACATGCAGCAGAAAATACATATGCAGACGCCATGCAACATATTCAATTCGAGAAATCGGGAATCCAATGATCGTCAGAAACAATTGCCTAATGTTTACAGCTCTTTATAATTAAGTATAACTGTTGCCTAAGGAGTTTTGTTTTTTTCTTCTTTTCATTAATTGATTTGTTTGAATAATTTTAAAGTATCAATAAATTTATTAAGACATGCAATGAAGCATTGGAACTATTCTTTTTTTAAAGATTTTTTTTATTTCTGATAAATTTTATAAAGTTATTCAAACAAAGTTTGCTCAATGACGCAATAAATAAAACAATCAATTGAATGAATACACAATTTTTCTAAAGAACTTTTCAAAATAGTTCTTAGATATTTTATGGCAAGGGTATAATTCTTAATGTGCGGAGGGATCTTGCATGTTCAGTTAAGAATTCAGAATATGTATATGAAATCCTACTAAAATTTGAAAAATATACGATGTTGCAAGTAAAGGTTGTCCTCGAGATACACTGTGCTTCTTAAACACGGAGTCAGAGATACTCATTTTTTTTAAAAATTTGACAGTTCTTTAAGTGAATTGTACTGATTTTACGCATCAATAGTCAAATGTTACAAAAATTTGCGTATGTTCGAATGATATTATTCTTTTCAGAATGTTTAAAATCATAATATATAATCAGAATTAAATCAACTAATTTATTTATTTGCTAAAATCTATTAACCTTTTAATTACACAAAAAAAGTGTTATTTTCACTGAAAACTATGAAACTAGACTTACGCGAGAATTCAAGAAACGTGGTATTTGCGGTCGTTTTTGGCCCCATTAATAGTGTATCTCGGGGACCGTCTGTCTACTTTTTTGGCAAAACAACACAGTCTATTCGGGGCTTCAGTCCATGGCGGGCATGTTGTTAAGTCATACGAGTTGACGACTGTACCATGAGATCGGCAATAAGTAATACGCCAACACTTCAATGATATACACGTTATTGATACACTTCACATACAAAAATACAAAAACGCTCCAAATCATTGCCATACAATCACTTCTAGAAATTTAAATTTTTATCTCTATTAACCAATACTTAAAATAATAAAAAGCATTAATAACGTAAATTGTGCTGCTTATTATGCGAGCCTTATTGTAAGATATATTTAAGGAGCATATAGATATGTTCGTTGTGCGAACAACTAGCTAAGTATGGTTACCCGTCATGAGAGGATTATCTTCACGGTACAAGTGCAATTTCTTGAAACAAAGCTTACATTTCCTTTACATTTGATTAGATTAAACGCAGCTATAAAAGCATTAAGATTGATTTGCTTCCGCTTCGATCAAACAGATAAGTAAATACTTATAAAATCTATTGTTGTTTTACCAAACGGCCACAATACGATACGATTTCCAAGAATCGATCCACCAATGCGGAGATTGGACAAAACATAGATTTATAGCATGAAGTCAGACTCACTTTATCACTTTAGCAGTTCTCGGAAAACCATTATTGTCCAGATGCGCGAATTGAGCATTGTGCGCCTTATCTCACCTGTATATTGAGTACCACGGCATGAGTTTGGAAACTCAGCTACGGCCCAATGCTATTGGCTTAGACTTTTTTGGTGCGTAAGATCTTTCTTATCCACTTTTAGTGCCTTTTGCCATTGGTCAGTGATTAGGTTGGCTTATCACTCTCGCTTACAAATGCAAAAGATAAGAAATTTGGTAGCTCTAGTTAGGTATAAAACTCACATGTTCGGGCTCCAAATGCACAATCATCAGTCTGCAAGCAAGCATGAAATCGTTTGTGATTTTAGTCGCCCTTCTGGCCGCTGCTTCCAGCGCGGAATGGATCGAGATCGATTGGTCCAAGGTGCGTCCGATCGAGGAGTTCGACCACTACTGGGCGCGTCTGCCGGCTGAGTATCAGTTTCTACGCAACATGAACCGAACGAACCGCATCACCAACGGACAGGAAGTGACACCCGGCCAGTTCCCGCACCAGATTGCGTTGCTTAGTGAATATGCAACGAGTACTGGACTTTGTGGAGGATCTATATTGACTCGGAACACTATCCTGACCGCTGCTCACTGCGTCGTGTCCGGACCGTCTACACTGGCCTCGGGAGGTGTCGCCATCATGGGAGCGCACAACCGTAACGTTCAGGAGTCAACTCAGCAGCGCATCCGCTTCGCCACGAGTGGAATTCGGGTTCATCCGCAGTACAACCTTGCCAGTATCCGGAATGATATTGCCACGGTGCGCCTCAACTCGCCGATGACGTTCACTACACGAATCCAACCCATCCGTCTACCGGGTCGCTCGGACACTCGCCAGTTCGGAGGGTTCACCGGTACCGTGTCTGGATTTGGACGCACTTCGGACGCCAGCACTGCTACATCGGCTGTGGTTAGGTTCACCACTAACCCGGTGATGACAAATGCGGACTGCGTTGCTCGCTGGGGTACCACGATGGTTCAGAACCAGAATGTGTGTCTGAGCGGAGCGGGAGGACGCTCGGCCTGTAACGGTGATTCTGGTGGTGCACTCACAGTACAGTCTGGTGGAACCTTGCAGATCGGTGTGGTGTCCTTTGTGTCAGTGAACGGCTGTGCTGTTGGTATGCCCTCGGTGTATGCTCGCGTGTCATTCTTTTTACCCTGGATCGAGGCTAACTCGGACTTTGTTGCGCAGCCGTAAACTGAAAATGAACTGAATGATAAAATGGTAGAAAATGAAATGAACCGAATGATTGAACGAAACATTAAATATAGCCCAACGCAAATCATTTAAACATTGCTTTTTCCTTATGAAGTAATTAGCCTTATTTCTATGGAACGATTTCTGCTTGAAAACTCCTTTCAAAATCATCATTTTCCATGACAACGGAAAATCGATAAAAGTTCGGCTAATCTTAATCGTGTTATTTCTGTCATCCGCTGTAGGGTAGATGGTATAAATCTTTGCTTGTAATGTTTTGACTGGTACAAAGAAAATTGTGTATTTTGGTATTTAATCTTTGGGATCCCAGCGCTTTTGAGAACAATCGGAACAAATTTTTTGGGATTTCCATATGGTGAAAACATGTGTTAATGTGTACATGATTCGCGAATCTTTTTTTTTACGATAAAAGGGAAAAGATTGGCCTTTAAAAAATTGTTCCGTCGAAAGTTAACTATTAACAATCAAAGGTCTAGAAAACCACTCGCATTGCAAAAAAGGTATCAGAATACCTATACCATTCACATCGTCTACGGTCTCTACGGTTTGTTGTTGACACTGTTCTTACAATACATCGTACCACCCAGATCCGCTATGATGAATCACATGATGAGCTGGTTCTATCGCGCAGCTGGGGAAGAACTTTGGCACAAATAGTAGTGCAAAAACCACTTCACTTGCGAGCACGATTTACGGGGTGTCCCGGTCTTGCGGGAGCGAAGGGGCTTGATTATGGATCAATAAATTAATAGTCCCTTCAACGTAGGTGGCTCGTCGGTACCGGATCGAAAACCCCGGCTCTTCCAGGCCATTGCAAGTTGGCTGGACGTACGCGCCAGCTTGAGGAGGCGTTTCGTTTTTCGTGAAAATATATTGCCCCGTAATGAAGCGTGCTTTGGTCATCCGGTCGCCGGTGTGAAGGAGATCGATCGATCGCCGGTTTCGAGCATAAGGTGTGAAGTTTCGCTTTTCCTCACGATATAATCCCCCTTTCGTTGTGCCATTTATGCCGATCATAAATTACACAGAACGAAGGTGACTAAGTTTAAGGATGAGTGTGATGGAAGATTTGTAATTCGGTTTATTTCTTTTTTTTTATAATGTTGCAGTACAGGCAGTAGCGGGTTTACAGTGTCGGAGGCCCCAAGCAGTAAGAATTGTTGAGGCCCTTTGTACATAATTACCGGGGGGTACTTGGCATCCGTCTTGAAAAATGTAACATTTCAACTTAAATTTTGTTGCTGCCGGGGGGGGAAGGGGGTGCTTGGTTGTCTAGCGCGGGGCCCCAACGTCCATCACCCACGGGGCCCTCCTTGCTAATACAGTGCCATATTCTATCAACTGTTATGGATAATGGACTAAAGATTCCGAGGCCCCTCATTGACGGGGCCCCCCGCAATTGCTTACTTTGCTTACCGTTAAATACGCCACTGAGTACAGGTGGCTAGAAGGTTGTAACATTTGTTTGATGAAAGAAAACCGCAAAATGATGATCGATAAATTGAATATTTTCTATTATGATTGAGTTCAATCAAACCTTTACCCTTCAATCCATGATTTCTTTATACTGAATCTGATCTTATGGAGCAATGTGATTTGTAGAATGTAAATTTTGTTCGTTTTTGTCAGTAATTCTAGTTAATTTTTGTTCGATATTTATTATATTCAAAACATACCACTTTAATCACGAAACCTCTTTTGGAACGATAACTTTTCTAAGCAAATCTCTATTCTGAGCAAATGCAATACTCTCCTTATCAATTGAAAGAAGATAAATGCCAGTGTCTAGCAACAAGTGGAGTTTCAAAAATTAAACCAGAAGAAGAAGAAGAAGCGCAAAAACGTTAAAACTGTTCATATAAAAATATTTAAAATAATGCAATCCATAACTTATGTTACGAAAGCAATGTGATGGCTGTAACAGTTTCATGTTCGTTTATTTTAATACATTCACACTGAATTACTCATTTTTCGTGTGATAAAACACATAATTCCTAATCTGCGATTTGGGTTTTAAGTCAGGTTGATTAACTTATTTTTTGCCTTTTTTACGGTATTTTTGTTGAAGAAGGCAGTTCTACTTTTAATAATTGATTTTTATGTTTTTAGATTCTTGTTCTTTAATTTTCTCGTTGCTTAATAAATTGGACATTTCATTAAGACAAATTTAGCGTTTTTATGGAAGTTTAACATCAAAAACTTTATAATATGTTAACGTTTTGCTTATTCTTTAAATCATAACTATTGCTGGTTTGTTGTTATATATGACAGAGTTTAAAATTTTGCAGCAAAACCTGACCTATAACAAAATAAAGATATCTACTATTTAAAAGTTAGTTTTAATTCGAAAGACTTGCCTCACATACTGGTTTCTCTAAAAGATTTTACTGATCAGCAAAGGATCGAAAAAGCAAAACAATTATTGTCAATGAAATATAAATAAGAAACAATGAATAATAAATAAAAATCGAGTAATGGTAAAGACCTTTAATAAAATTGACGTAAATCATAGAAATATATATACTTCAACAAAATGAACACAAACTAAACCCCCATTAATAAATTTACGGTTAGGACGAAACGCTTCACACATCCAGAACATGCTTCCTGCCCGGGGTACTGAGAGCTCTCGAAAAAGAAACCAACCACAACGTCCTACACGCAACCTGTCCGGTGCCGCAAGTGGTTGTTGAAAATCGCGGCAATCATTATGACATTACAGCCCGACGAAGCAACGCTGTTTGCAAATATCCCATTTTCAGTTTCACTTCGCGTTGCAAACATTGTGTGTGTGTGTGATTGGATGCACGAGATCCCCCCCCCTGTACGTTAGAGTTTCGTCCGATAACTGCACCCCTAGCCGTAACCGTTTCGTTATAAAGCTGTTGAACCAAATTATAGCTCTGGCTGGAGGATGATTACGGACAGGCGGAAACTTTTGCCCGCCGCAGGGCACCGGGCGGGCGAAGTGCTTGTGCAAATTTGTCTAATATTTGCAAGTGCGCGAGTAAAACTGCATCCCCGATGCAATCATCATGATGCATCAGATTTTGAGCTGTTTGTTGTTTTGTGAGGTGGCTCGGGAAGAGGTGGCAGTTTATTTACATACTTTGTGCGGGGTAGGGCTTTTCGAATAGCGGCTAAACGTTTATCTCCACCCCTCACTGGCTCGGGCCGCTTAATCGTGATGGCGTGACAGGTTCCAGCGCTCGGCACCTCCTGGGAGTGGCCACTGTGTTGTTTTTTCAGAGCCCCAGAATGATGGTGAGGTTGTCCGCTTGCCTGCACGAGGAGTTTGCAAAGTGTAGTTGTCTCGTACAGCGGGAGTTTCGAAGCAACGGCAGGCGAAATTAAAGGCCCACAGGGCTCGTCAAAATGTAAGCGCGTCCGTGGCGTACCGTGCTGTTTGGCAGTGCGATGCAGGATCATGCGATCAGTTCACGATTGAACGGTAGGGAGAGAGGGAGAGAGAGAGTTCTATCCCGACAACGCTTAGAGCTGCAAGCGAGATACCCGACCCAAGATCTGGCAGGACTTAGCAATTTGTCCATCCCACACGAACATGTGCAAGCGCACAGGACCCGGACCGTTCAATCATCTCTCAATCATCCGTGGCACCGTGCAGAAAGAAAACCATCCGATAAGTGAGCTGTCGCAAGGGAAGCGAGGAAGGTGGAAAATACCCTCCCACGGGGTTTGGTGGGACAAAATGAGATGCTTTCTTGGCTGGCTGCATTTATTGGAATTATGTTCATGCCGCCATGCAACGGCTTCATCTGGTGCTGAGGCCCGACGATTTCGGCCCGATAATGAAGGAGGCCGGCCGATGTGTCCGGTTCCGATAATGATCGACCCCATCGGTGCCAGTGACCGACGGGTTGACGGGTGGCACGCCGGCACTGCTGTCTACACGTTGCCCAGCTGGTCCAGATCTGCTTTTGTGCATGTTTTGTGCTTCTCTTATTGCTGCGAGAGATTTGGCCCGAATCGCCTTCTGCCATTCGGTGGCTCGGATGATTTCGCTCGGGCAGCAGGCGAACCCGTTTGCGTAACCATTCTGCCGCCGGGGGTTCGTTCGCTACGTTTGTTTCACTTTTACTTTTCTGCACGGAATTCACCGCACGTCCTTACCCGAACCGGACGTCCGCTTCGGTGGTGTGTTTGTGGATGTGTATTACTTCGCAATCGCTTCGCCGGCAGACTTGGCAAACATGGCAAAATCAAATTAAAAATTCATTCAACAAAAGAAATATATGTACAAAAAAAAACGCACACTTCAACGACCAATGGCTAACACCAACTGCCGTATGGTTGCGTTTCGTTTTGCGCTTGCTCCTGCGCAAGTGTTGCGCCGTAGCGCCGGGCGGACTGGCTCGTCGCACAGCAGGACAACGTGTCAGGTGTCGGGTGCGCCTTGTTCCAAGGTTCCAGTGCGCAGGACCTGCCGATGTCTGCTGCGTAAGTGGCGTCTTTTCTTCACCGAAACGAAATAGCATTTTTCTTCATTGCAACAAGTAAGAAAGCAACAGTCAGCAAACACTTGTAACGATGTGTCGTTGCTGACGTGTGCTACTGCATCTATTTTCGGTACCGTTGTTATGATAATTTGTACATCGCCATCAAATGCAGCGTGCACGCGATTTAAACGGTGCCACAGTGCAGTCAGACAAATGAAGAACCGGAACGAAATAGACAGGTAGAGTAGGCCTTTTTTGTTGTTGTGTGAGTTTGTTGAAATTATTTCAATATTAATAGAACTGTTAACGTTGCACCACAAATTAGTCATTGCATTATGTTTACTTCACTTTGTTTTTCTTCCTCTACGGAATATGCTTGTTCGCCTGTTTGAAGGATCATTTGTGGATTGCATTTATAAAGGGTTGGTATGGTCTTGTTGATGGCTTTCATTAAATATATGAAATATTCTGTACATCTTGTAATTTTTGAGTACGTGTTGTAATTGGTACTGCCGATGAGCATTTCATGTTTGCATTAAGTAGATGAATTTATTTAAACCGAAGTGAGTCGTTGAGGATGAGATGAGCTGCCTTTACTGTGCGCAATTCTCGTGAAAAGCCCGTGTTTTTCTTATATTTTCACACTTTTAATCTTTTAGTTTTTTTTAAATTGTTTATTATTTGGTTGCTTGAGTTTTGTTTTTCTATTTACTATACTATTGCCTTCTAAGTTATCCGCTGTTTAACATTTAATTTATAAGTTTAATGTTTTAACTTATTGTACTTTTTGCCAACTACTGCATCTTATTTATTGTTTTGTCATTCATAAGTTTGCAGTGTAGAATTTTTTTGTTTTATTTTTAGTTTGATGTTTAACTGTTTATGTTTTTTAGATATAGTCATATGATTCTGTTTTCAATATTCAGTTTTTAGTTAGATAGTTCGTGGAGTTTTTCCCCTTTTTGGTTTATGCATTTGATTTTTATTGCCACAGATGTACAGCTATATAAAAGTATTGATATATTTGACAAGTTCGATAGTTTATTCTTATTTTGTTTCTAATTTGTGTATGATGTAGTTACCATTCGTAATATTTATTTTATCACACTTTTCCTTTGATTCATGTTATTCTTGAAGAAAGCTTACGTTTTGTGGAATACTTTGGAGCAAAATGATGTAAGAAGCACATTTACTTACATGTACATACTTTATATTATAAAACCCGGTTGTGTTAACGAGAACGACGATTTCATGCTGTTGCTGTTTACGAGTACAACGATTAATGTCAAGAAGCGATATTGTTCTTGCATTGTTATTTTTTGACTTATCACACTATTGCCCATCTTTTGGCGATCCTCAAATGATTAAAGGATACAATTAGTTTTTAAGTAGGTATTATCAATTTTTAACCATGCTTGGATGACACAGTTATAGGAAAACAGCAATAATACCAATCGCATTGCATGATATCCATAACAATTTTTTTTGTTTCTAAAATTTTATAATGTAATAATTAAAACACAATAACAGAAAAACCGCATTCTCCTGGCCATTTACTAAATTTGGCCCTTTGCCTCAAAAGTTTGCCGACCGCTGCTTTATAAGTTTTCTCGTCTTCTTATCCTTGCCAACAAAATAAATCAAAGTAATCAGCTTCCAACCGCTTCGGCGTGTCGGCCGAAAGGTATAAAGGTATAAAGGGCTACGGTAATGCACGCCAAATGTTTGAATGATTACACAAACACACAGACTCTATAACACACACGCTCATTGTACTATGAATGCAAACATTTGCACAGTGCGGCATTATTCGATGTTTGCTTCATTACTGGCGCTCCTTTCGCCACCCAAAACGCCCGTTCGCACCTTTTAATCCCCCTGTTAGCTACCTTCCTCCTCGAGTTCCGAGAGTTTTGATTAGATTAGCCAAAGCGTTTGTTAGTAGGTAGTGTGAAAGGGAACGCACTAGAAAGGACCAAATAAAATCATAAAACTTTGATATTTTACAACAGTTTTCTTGTCCTCCAATCCGTAGCTCAAATGTACTCCCAAAGCAAAACCAATAACCCTCCACCAACCCGTGTGTGTGTCAACTCGCACGCTGCTCTTCATTAAATCTGACATTTCGCGAACCCGCGTTTCGGTGTTCATAATGCACATCACCTCTATGCTAAACGTTTGCTCACGATCTGCCAACACGTGGGTCCGTTGCTGGTTGCACACTTTTGCTCGCAGTATTCGCACCCGGCCCGACGGCAATTCCAGCGTAGGAATTCGTGATGATTTTCGTTCCATCACGCTCGCGGGAGTCGAACTCGACCCACCGTCTCGTAGGTCTCACTCGCGCCCCAGTGTGCCGATGTGTACTTTGCTAATGTTGCGCAAATGTGACGTGATCTGTAGTGGGGGTCGGTGGTGGTGGATTAAGGTAAACAGTGGAACAGTCGAATTAAAACTAACACACACACGGTGGTGCAGGACCACGGCGGGCCATCGAAATCTACCCACCACGATCTCGGGCGAACGGCGGCACCGGCGGCTCCCTCTCTGAAGGTGTCGGGAGGATAAATTGTGCAGGATATATCAATATCAGATTCAATTATGCTCTGCCATCGAGTGCTGCTGCTGCTGCCTGCGAGAGCTTAGATAATTTGTTTGACACACGGCACCCATTCCCAAGGATCCGAAAGGGCCTGCTGTCTGCCGGCTAATCCGCTGGCTGTCTGGAGTTCGGCAAAGTGAGCCAAAAGCGTGACTGAGCGTGACTGGTGGCGAGATCCACTTTTAAGATTCACGTCCCGCGAGGGCTTTATGGCCTTTTGCAGTGACGGAGGGGCCGGATTCGGTGACTTTTGTCCGTGCCCGTGCCATATGTGTTTAGGCTGCAACACGGTGTGCATGGATGATTCGCGGTAGCGATTAACTGTTTATTTATTGTGCCACAAACAAAAAAAACGGAACCCATGCTTCTTAGACTGTCCATGCTAGATGGTCGGCGAGTGAATTTGCATGCCAAAAGTAATTAAATGCATACAACTTCGTTAGGCCGTTTGGATCAGATAGTGGCGCGAGCACACTGGTAATCGTGTAAAGTCATGCTGAGTGGTTCGTTTGTTTTTTTGTGTGTTGCTGTTGAAATTTGTATATTTTATGTTTTACCTTTTTGTTAGTAAGGCTCGATCTATTTCTTTTTTAAAATGCAGAAAGAGTCTTAGGGAGAAGCAAAGCCATTTCAAAGCAGTTGACATGATGGTACTTAAATTTAAATTTTAAAGCAAACAAAATTGACAGACAAAAACGGCAACCTCTTTGTTTGCCATTGGCCACACATCAATGATTCATTCAGCATAAAAAATGAAGAAAAGAAACCAAACACAACAACAAAAAAACCCCAGCCGACAGTAATTATTACATGGAATCTAATTATTTTATTATTCGCATACGCGTTCCACCACGTCACCCGGGCGCGGCCCGGGCTGGCGCGCGATGGTTTTCCAATGAAACAATTTCTGCAAAGTGTTATCGCTCGGGTAATTAATTTCATCAAACTGTAAAACCCATTTTATAGCCCCGATGCGCCGGGTGAGACAGCAGCAACAAAAAAGGAACGCTCCCAGGAGAAACACACACACAAAGGCGATCGCACACAGCGTGATCGCAACTGTACGTGGGACGTGCAAAAAGGAAGAGCGGCGCATTAATCTTGATGGTTACAGTTGAGTTACATTTACTTAATTAATGTTTTGTAAAGTAAAAACTCTCCGTTTTTGTGTGTGTGTGTGGGGGTTTTTTCGGCGCACGGGTTTGCTGTGTTTGCTTTCTTTCTGCCGCGAAATACGTGGAAAATGTGCATGCCGGACGACCACCGCCAGTGCCCGATCGCGCCCGTCCGTAAGGAGTGGCGGCCATGCAATCTGCAATCGAGACCCGAAACTCGGCTGAGCTTGGGAGCAGGCTGGCGGCCCGCGGGAAGGTGATTGCGAGAAATCATTATCGACGGATGTGCTTTTCATTATTGTGTTACAGCTGATATCATTATTATAACTGCGAAATAACGGTGGTACGGATAGGTAGGGGGAGGGGGGGGGGGGGATGAAGGAATAAAAAAAATGAAGCAAAACTCAACCTCCGGGTCCGAGGCCAACGAACGGAGTCGGACGGAAAAACCTTTGGCCAATATCAAACTAATTAACTTCTCCCACCTACCCACCCTGCGGTGCGTACCGTGGCGGACGGTGGCTTCCGCGAATTGACCTTCCTGCCGGCACGGTTGTGATACGGAATGTGTGTGTGTGTGTGTTTTTTTTGTTCTTGGCATGGCTGGGTACCGTCATGACCACCCGGATGGATGCGGGGCATATTCTTGCCCGGCAAGTGGTTGCAGTTTCGGTGCGGAAATATGATGAGATTGCATTTCTCTTTCTTTATGCGCATCACACATACAGCCACAGAACGCTCTTGCATGCGTGAATGATGCAGCCAGTTGGGTCTTGTCGACATTGCTGCTGCACATTGCACCCTGCAACCCGGTAACACTGAGGAGATGAGAAAAGTGGACGTCCTTTACTTTTCCTTGGAAACGCATTCTTCGCAAAAAGAGAAAGAGAAAGAGAGAGAGAGAGAAATATCCCGAAAGCGATTCTTCTCCAAAAAAGAGTCCAGGGGTTGGAAGGGCATACTTTCGACATGAAAATTATGGGGATGCGACAAGACTGTAACCCTCTATGGTGAGGGTTTGGTATGGTGCAGATACACTCACAAACACAGACAACATGCACTTAATTTAGTGTGTGGCGCTGCTGTGAGGAAGGGCACAGGGAGGGCCAGAATCACAGGCTGTCCGGCCAGATGAGGCTGCGGGTTTGCTTTTTGTTTTTGGTGTCCGGGTGAAATTTTTGTTTGACAAGTTGGCTGTCCGTTTTGCTTCGTTTCTGATTTATGAAAGGAGCGCGATGGATTCATGTTTCGTGCGTTTTTTTTATGTTACTGCAACGTTTAAACGGTTTCGCTCAAATGGAACAATGGTATGCAAACGCCCGCTTTGGCAGCACATTGTGTGTCTCTGTGGCTTTGAAAGCCGGTTTGCTGCGTACCATATGTTAGTGGTTTGTATGGGTTTGATTTTCAAAAAAATCAATGTACAAAAGGGACATGTTTGATTTGCCAAATGAATGGATTGTTTGGAATTGGGGTTTAATGATAATGGTTTTGCATTGTTGGAAATTATGACTTTTGGATAAAGCTGTTCCAGTAAGGAATAAAATAAGTATCAATAGACTGGACAAAGGGAAGGACATTGTCCCTGCTGGAATATGTATTTTGGTATTTGTTTCAGTGATTTGTTTTGGTTTTGTGCTGATCCTAGTGATGTTGCGATAACTACAGCGATCATAAAAATAGGGATTCTTTAACATTCTTATCTAATCAGAAGATGTATTGAAACATGGAAGCTTCCTTCAAATGTTATGTTATTGCTATCAATTTATCATTTTTCTTTGCATTATAGGGATGTCAGCAAAAGACGGACACCTGATATGGGTAGAAGCAACACTTATCGAAAGACATTGAGAATTCAAGCAGTTTGATGTATTTTAACATTACATGCAACTTTGCGTTTCCATGGTATATAATAAAACATTTTATGTTCATCTGAAAAGAAGATGTTCCAAAAATTTGAGGTCTGTGAACGAGTCTTTCAATGAATCCCAGAAAGCACAAAATCTTATTGACAGCTCTGGCACGAGCAGCATAAGTTACTTCAGGTCTACATGAATATCGCATTTGTAAATCGCAAAATCATTGAATCTCAGCTCAAACTTACTGAACTTTTTGAAAGGCTCTGAGCGACTTTGTTTCCATCCACCTTGTCAAAAGCCAGCTACTGAACGTTTATCTTTGAAACACCATAGAAAACTTATTCTAATAGCGAAAGATGTCGTTCTCGTTCATCTTGAGCAAGAATTGAGCTTGCACTTTTACTCAATGGTTTCTGTCTTTTAAAAGAACTTGCGAAGTAAATTAGCTGTCATCTATTTTTCAACTATCGATGGCAGAAGCAAAATAGATCAAACTTGGATGTCCGTTTTGCACTTTAACCACCAAAATACAAGCTCCACAAGATCCACAAATTTATTTTGTAATCTTCCACATTTGTTAAAGAGTTTTTTTTCTATTTCCTCTTTATTAATTGCCGAATTTGATTGCCTACTAAAACAGATGCTATGAAAGACCTTTGAATGACCAAGCAAAACAGTACTTATCGTTGAAAGTTCGAGGACATTCCAAACCTGGCAGATGTTATTGTAATCTTATTATAGTGATTGCACATTCTTGTTATGAATTGTAAATTATAGCTTGAGTCATATTCCCCTTATTTCGCTATCTTCGCTAATTTCGCCCCACTAAAAAAGCTTTGTTAATGACAATAATTTCGAATAAAAAGTACACTAACTGGGCTCCACCGGTTAATAAGCGACAGATCCTCATAAGCGAAATTAATTCACTAAATTAGGTTATTAAAAAGCAGAGAGCTAACGATCTGCAAACAATTCCTTAATTGACTTCAGTTTTGTTGTGAAGCTTTGTAAAGCTCATACGTCCCATTTCGAACATACAAAAAAGCAAAGCCACAGTCGGACTAACATCCCCCGTTTTATTTTTGCGGTCGGTTAATGTGCACGGGAACGGTACGGAACGCCGTATAAGCTACAAGATCAAACCATGTCCATCGACATGTTGCACAACTTTATTACGGCGACGACGGCCAGCGTTGAGTGTGTTTTGTGCTGTGTGTCTGCACATGATTTACGAATCCACCTGACCCGATCCTTTGCCAGCGCTTGGTCCGCGTCGTTTGAATGGTTCAGGAAGGGCATAAAAACATACGCGCGCAAGATCTCTACCACCGGTCGGTACCGTTTAGCGGAAGAGAGCGCCGTCTGGGAAAGAGCTGGCCACGGTTGCGAAAGACAAATGCAGCATCGGGTAAAGTGCATGTGTGCATCGCGAACACATCGCACTGGGTCTGGGGAACGACATGAAGGTTCGGAATAATAAATGAAACCGTCACCGGCCGAGATGACCTCTTGTGTGCGGGATCTCTGTGCGCGCGCGAATGTACAACATGCGCTGTCAGCGTTTCTTCGTTTCACAGTGCCGTCCCCGTCCGTCCGGTAAGGATCGGTTGGTGTACGATCGTTTGGTTTGGATCGCAGGTACACTAGCAACGAAAATGCATGCTGCACGCGGGATGGACTATGTGCGGTGAACGAAAATGGTGTCAATTGAATCAACCCCACGACTGCTCAGCCTAGCAAACGGGTAGGTCCACATGTAAGGTGGACTAAGACGTCGCTTTCGTCGACCGTTCGACGCTGATCGCTGATGACATCGTCATTGTGCGGGGTCATGCCGGTCGCAGGTTAACCTAATGAATCAGCCCAAGACCTCCCGTTGGATGTAGCGGTACGGTTGGATTAGAGCGTTTTTGGCATGAAAGGGAAGTAGAAAGGTAAAATATAAAAAGGGTAGATATGAAAGGATTTAATAATCAAAGTACAACAGAAACTAAGCAATATATAATGATAACTGATATATATTCAGTGGAAACAGAACAAAACAAGTAAGGTAACTGCAAAACAAGATAATGCAACATAAAATCAGTTTGAATATAACCAATGAATATAATGAATATAACCAATTTGGCAGAATCTCTGAGATCGGTCTCTCCTGAATAATAAAACAAGAAATTACAATTTAAACTGATTATAATGTTTTTTTTTTTCAACAATCCCAAAAGATGGAACAAATTTGAGCAAATCTGTAAATGTGAAATAGAACATGACGTGACATGACATAAAAATAAATCTCTTTTCGTCATATTTCGACATAAACGCTGACCGTTGAAAATTAAGCCACCGGATCACGCATACCAACCCGTCCGCACAAACGCACGCATTCCAGGCAGCCGGAATTTGGAAGACCTTTTTCGATCAGCACAGCCAACAATCTGCCATAATCGTTCCTGGTACGGCCGGGGAGCATCCCAGGCGAACGCCAGGAACGTGGAGCTAAATGTCGCCGTTTTTGGGATGCGTAATTGGACTCTCGTTCGAGTTGGAAACAGGCGAGTTGGAATGGCAGCAACGAGGGGAGAGGAACGCAAAGCGATAAATAAGAATCGACAGCAATCATAATTTCATCGAAACATGATACATGTAATTGATTTTTTTTCCTCCGCTTACCTCGTCGCTTTAGGGCGGAAGGATTTCGAACCGGCAATCGAACGCAACTGGCGTCGAACACAACCGCGGATGGCACCGAATGGGGTGTGTTTTGGGGCGAGCGGGTATGAAACATGATGAGATCAAATTGTACTGGACCCCAGCCTGACAGGCCAGGACGGTACGGCAGCCCAGGAGAATGGCACAGCAGAACAGGTTCGGGCGGAAATAAAGTACAGAATTTCAATGACCTACTTTGGGCGTACTTGGGTCCGGAGCAACGGGCGCCATGACGAGATCCCACTAGAAATCCTTCGGGGAATAGTAAAGAGTGGCAACACGACCAAAGGTGGCTCACATCTTCAAAGAAAACAATAAAAAAGGAAGCATGAGCCATCCGGGTTTGCTGACATGACAATTTTGCAATCATCGACAAAGTGGATCGATTAATATCCTGGTGCGTGCATTCCCGGTGGTATTTTGCGGCAGTGGGAACAATTGTCCGGAGGATTTTTTTGGGAATACGAACGTAAGATGAGTTCCAGATTTTGTGCTTTGGCTCCTCTGCATCCCTTGTTTTTGCGAACTCTTTTATTGGATTCGTGAGTTAATTTATCATCTTGCTTTGTGGCTCTCTCGCTCTCTTCTGGTGTGAAGGATGATAATAATAAAAAAACCCCTCCAAAGAAAGAATACACAATCACTCGCTATAAGAAAAGCAAAACTCTTACCATTGGTTTCTTATCACTTTCCCATTATCGATTATGGAGTGCAGCAAGTAGAAACTTTTGCACGGGCAGTGCCGAAGCCATTCCCGAGCATCCCCTTTTGGTGGGGTCGAATCGAAATGATGTTTTCTGTCCGTCATCAATCATGCTGCTACCGTGAAAAAGGGTGGAGGTGGGGGGATGGGGTGGCATAGCAGAGTGTGCACCGTTCACCTTGCACTGTGGACAGCAATGACCTTCTGAAAAGCTCTGGCTCGATTTTATTATTTTCGCCACGGCAAACGAATTATTGACACGTTGCGCTGCGCACGCAACGCAACAGAGGGGAGGAAGCGCATCCGAGGCAAAAAAAAAGGAAAGGACCTTTCATTATGTCGTTTCACCCCGGCAGAACCGAGGCAGCCACCGGGCCTGCAACAGCCAACACAGTGGCCGGGGCTTTCGAAGTGTGATCGTGACGGAGCCGTAAAGCGAACGCATTAGCAATGATAACGGGCTAACGGTTTATGATAATAAGGTTCACGGTACGCGGGAGCGTGTATGTAATCAGCATACGTGCGACGGGAGTAATGATGAAGCGATCGCATGTGTGTGTGCTGTGCGGAACGGTAATGGTGGTTGGTTATTCCTTTATTTTTCGGGGTTCGTCGTTTCATGTTCAGGAAGATTTTTGTATTTATGTTACATTGTTTGTGTTGGTTTTGATTTACAGGTGCATTAAGGGGTGTATTTTGACTACAATTTGAGTGTGAAACAAAATGTATTTTATCACATTTAATCAGATTATAAGTTGTGTAGTAATAAATAGGCAATACAATGCACTTGAAAGACTCTCCAAGCAACTCTACAACCCCACTATAAAATAAAATACTTTCAACATTTTGAAGAAATTCATATATTGTGACAAGAATGTTCTTGAGGCTTTGATCCTTTTGTACAAAAGATGGCAGTTAACGGTGGTTTGTATCCAAAAAAGCATGGATACAAAATTTAGTGCAGTAAGTATGATGATTATTATCATGTTACTATTATGTATTAGTGTTTGCAAAATTAAGCCATCGAAACAAATTACAAAACCATTCCTAGCATTAAGAAATCTTGAACCTGAACAATGGGCCGGTCTGGTGGTACAGTCGTCAACTCGTACGACGTAACAACATGCCCGTAATGGGTTCACGTCCCGAATAGCCCGTGCCCCCATACGTAGGACTGACTATCCTGTTATGGTAACAATAAGTCAAAGAAAGCCAAGCTCACTTCACTAGTGGGTACAGGCAGGCCTTGACCGACAACGGTTGTTGTGCCAAAGAAGAAGAAGAAGAAGAAGAAGAAGAGAACCTGAACAAATCTTTTCCAGAACTGATTGAAAAGAACGAAAGAAATAAATACATAAGTAGCTACAAATGACATTAAAATATGAGCAAAATAACGGTATTTAAAAAATGTGTAAATTATATGCGATTTAAAAAATTGAACTTAGTTTGCACTCCTTTTTTTAATCAATACAAATCCGTTTGTATGCTTACAAACTATTCCCTAACTTATCATGACCTTCAACGTGTTTTTATTCGTTATTTGTTTTATTTCATTGTTTTCTATCAATTCTTTGTAGTTTATGAAAAGACTAATGATTTTTTTGCCATTTTGCTTATTTATGCCTCTCAGTTCTAGTTTAGATAATTCGTTGAATGCAAGAGATTTTACGTGGTACGATTCATTTTTTTTTGAAACATTTCCCAGTAATCTTCAATTTGTCTGCAGTTTTTAAATTTGTGTTCTAGTGTTTCAGTAATTCCGCAAAATGAGGAATTTGGACTGTTAACCGATTTGTAATTATGTTTGAATTTCTTATCCTGAGTATTATTTTTTTCATTTACTAGTAAATAGTATAGGGTTCTTTGTTTTGAGTTGAGTTCATTGGAATTGATATTTCGCCATATTTTGTTCCATTTTAATGCTGGGTATGTATTTTGTGTAATTGAAGGAGTAGGAATGAAGTTAATCATTGTTTTATCTATTCCACTTGCCGTAGGGTTCTCTATCATTCGTTCTGTTAGATATGCACATTCTATGGTTAAAGTTTCCAGACATGGATAGTTTTTGGGGATTAATTGTATATCAGGGGGATTCTATGTTTTGCGTTTAATTCTGGATGTGAAGGCCATACAGTGTTGTTTTTTTCAGTATCTATTTGTTATCAACGATGATAGCTTTAATTTTGGTATTAGTAGATTTAATCCCCCTCTAGATTTGGGAAGAGCAAGCTGATTCATGCTTACTCTCAATCCTCCTTTTGGCCACATGAATTCACCTAATATAGATTTCAGTTTAGCTGTATGTTTTTTTGTTTAAGGATATAACTGACCCTATAAACCACAATTTAGATGCAAGGAAGGTGTTTGCCATAATAGCTCTCTGATGGAGGTTAATAGTTCTATGTTTGTGGTGCCTTATTAGCCTCCTAGTGTGTTATATGTGAACATCATTTGTAATATTGGTTCACTGGAACAATAGAGATTTATGCTTACATCTATTATCTGATGGAAAACGTACACTGTTCCAACTGTTCTAACTTTAGATTGTTATTTTTATTATTATTATTATTATTTATTTAGTCGAATTATTTTACTACACTCGATATGGCTATTTTTACATTTTTAGATGGATTCGTAATTCCCTACAAACTATAATATAAACAGTTACTGTGTATAGTTGCTTCAGTCACCTTTACATTTCAAAAGCGACTACCAGCAACACACCGAGTAAAAGGAAATTCATATTTTTCCACCCAAGATAAACTTATACACCTCAGCACCGGAGCGGACGCTTAATTCACCTTTAATTACATCCATTCCCCGCATGCAAACGGGCCAAATGAATGTGCTTCCCGGTCGCAAGGGGTCAGGAATGTGCATGTGAAAATCTCGACAGCAAAGCCCTGCACCGCCGCGTCGGACCTTATCGCAGGTGTTAATACCGCTTTCCACATTTCCACTATCAGCGCTCGGGTGATCGAGTGTGGCCTCTCGGAATGCCGCTCGACTCCACCTTCTAGACGCAGGCACTTGGGAGGGCCACCGTCTCAACCGAGCCACCCACCCGACGGAACCGTCGGACGACACTCTGGGACCGCAGATTGTAGCTTAACCTTTTGCCTGACCCGTGCCTTACCCAGCGATGGTTTATAAGAAAATATAAAGCCTCACTGATGCATCTTCCCGCGCGCCCAGCGGTTTCATTGCCTGCTTTGCGCAATGGTTGGTTTAGAGCGCGTTGATCAAGTGAAGAGCCGTAATCGTTTGCGACTTCGGACGAGTCGGTGTTCGCGAATTAGAAAGGGTTTCTTCGGCGGTGCATGTAGCCCTCGGTTGAGGGCTAGCACTCTTGCTAAACGATTGCGATAATTCAAAACACATGTACATAGACAACAAATTATCGTCATCATCAGCTTATTGCACCGTTTGCCGTTTTGGAAGCGACGGCGGCGGTGAACGAATCGCTTGGTGATTGTGCGCCGCAGTTCGATGAGCGTTCGATCGAGCGTTTACTCCCACACGTGAATTTCCCTTCGAGGTTCCCTATTTTTTGAGCAGGAAAATCCCGCTCGTTTACTGCAGGCACTCAGCTGTAATTGCGCTGTGGGGGGGTTTAGCACGGTGCGGATTAAAGGTAAACCACTGTGGAAGTATTTTTCATTGGATTAAGGCCATTGGAGATAAATCAGTGGGTTGAATTGATTAAAGGAACGATTTCAGAGCGGTGACTAGAAGTGATTGCTTTTCAAATGTTTTTCAATTAAAGATGGAAATGATTGGTCTTTTGTAACATAATAGCAAAATGTCTATTGGATGTATTGTCTGGCGCAATGCTCATGCAAAATCTCAGAGAGAACACACCGCCAGATGCCACAGAGCAGTGGTAAAACAAAATTGTCCCGCTACCACAGAACGACCAGGCTCGTATGATTGAAAACCAAAGTTTTGCCTTAATGGTCATCTTGGTGCGTCTCGAATCAATTTCACCGAACGTTATGAGACACGCTAACACCGCTAGTCGAGCGTGGTGACTTGTACACGCGCGACAATGACGAACCTTGCGGATCCGGCCCTTATGGTTGTGGTGTGTTGCAATCAGTTAAATGCGATGCCCCGATGAAACCCTAGCCCTTAGCAAAACCAATCAAAAATACCAATCCGAACGAGAGGCTGCGCATGGGACGGCATCGGACGACTCGACTCGACAAAATTACATACGCCCTCTCGCGCTGGTGCGCGTGGTGGTCATTACCGGGCCGGGCTGCATGCGTTCATTCATAAAACGGCTGCCATCTGTGGGTCGTAAAGTGCGACTGGAAAGGCGAGCTGGGTGGGTGGTTGTTGACTAAGTGCGGTACGAGCGAGGTTGTTGGAGAGGGACTGTTGTATGTAAACGATCGTTGGTACGTATCCGAGCGGATGTAGGTGATCGTATAAAGTTTATGGCAGCACGACCAACACCGACGACTTGGATGATGATGATGATGATGATGATGGGATATATTGCAGTCAATCGGTGGGTCAGGTCCTGTGGGGTGAACAGGGTGAATACACGTACATGCACACATACACACAATGTTGCACAAGCAAGAAAGGGAGGTTTGGTGCTGGTTGGACGTGTGGTCAGGTGCTAAAAATAATTCATGACACTATTAACCCTTGCTGCTTGTGCCTGTAAAGGTGGAGTTGGATTTCAATGGTGAGATAATATGGCGTTTTTGAAAAAGAAACAATCCGACAACACAAAACTTAATGCTAATGAGGTTCATATATAATTCAGGAGATTTATGCAAACGTGGCAAGCATCCACGTCCGCAAAATCCAATTGAACACTTCCGTGGTGTTTGATCTAGTCAGAGCAATCAATAGACTAATGCAAAGTTCTAGCAGCACTTTCAGCATGGTTTAAATAATTTTAAACAATTAAAAAGCGAGTTGATCATTACGCATTTATCATTGGCTCTGTTAATTTGCTGCCGTTTGTGTACTGGCCTGGAAATGAAGCTGATTTTTAATAAATAAATTGATTGACTTATTGATTCACACGCGTGCACTTGATTCGGCTTGATACAGAGCATACGAGCAATGTAATTAAATTTCACATTAGCTCAACGGACGCACACCCAATGCAATTTAATTAAAAATGGGAGGTTTGGTCCATCAGCAACGGATGTTTGTTGAATGAAATCGAAAAGGATTCGATTATGATTCCCTTTTGAAATGGCTTGATGGGTGGTGTTCGCGATTTGCGACAACTGAGATGTAAAATTTGTTATTTTAAGAAACATTTTAATGATAAACCAACCAATAAAATTGTGATGCTTCACAATTGTGGACAACGCATAAAGCGGATACAAATTAACTGTTAACTAATTAACTGTTATTGTAATTCTCAGTTTTGAAAGGTACTACACCGCGAGCTTGCAAAGTGGAATAGAGCATTCAGAGTTATAAGTGAAAATCATTTAATAAATTACTCATTTTATTTTCGGATTAAACATCGTAGTTCCGTTCATTATTTTCTTTCCTTATTATTATTTAAACATCGCCAATACAGCCTTTTTGTCAGGGAGAACTTTCAGCAGTTAATTTATTTGTAAACAGAGACCATCTGTACCTCATCTCATAATCATCCGTTAAACATTTTTAATGCCACAATAACGTGAAACGCTTAACGGTATAACACAGAATAAAACACACCTTTCTGCAAACATCGCTACTCTTCCTTTGCCAAATAAAAGCAAAAATCGCTTCTTCCCTTTTCACCACCAGTCACCACAGGATTAAGCGAACCCAAACTACCGGTGCGCGATCTTCAAGTGCTTCCAGGTGGCTAACCATCCAGTTAGTGATGGGGTTTTTCCTTTCTGCTTTTTTGCACGCTTAACCATTTCACCATTCCACGCGCACGCAGCCTTCTGTTTTGGCTGGTATAACCTTCGCAACAACAAAACACAAAAAAAAAACGGCGAAACAAATTGCACACGCCTGTCCCGTGTCCTGTCGGACGTGGCGCGGGCCAACGTCAGTCCGCACACACTTGCATCGCAAGGGGGAAGGCACCTTCGCGCCAGCAACAGCTTGAAGCTCTCTGTAATTAAGCAGTTTATAATAAATGTTTTCAAATAACGATTATTAAAGTGGATGTTTATGGTAACCGCTGCCGTCGACGGTCCGACGGCAGGCGACGGAAATGGACACGGGGATCACCCGTTAAGGCGGCCAACGCACCTTCTGCCTGTCACGATATTGGTTTTGTGGTGCTTTTGGGACCCCCCTTCCGAAACAAAATCACCAAGAACGTACCGGTCGTTCTGGACGTTATGCGTTTCAGCTGACGCAAGAATGTGTTTTTTTAATCTTCTGGTGAACTGATGGCTACAAACCCCCAAAAAACGGAGGTTCCCCTTCTCCAAGGGTCAAATGTGATGCGGTCCCTGTTGCTGCCCGCGTTTGATGGGCTTTTGATTGACGGAGTAAGTGATGGGTGCACCAGTGTCCGGGGTTGGAACCAAGGCGAACGCGTTTGATTTATTCCGATGGGCGGTTTTGTTAAAGCAGCGTGGAAAAATAGCGTGAAGCCCGGATCGTGTGGAATGTCTCTGTAAAATTGTGAGTAAAAACAAGGAAACCCGTACGAGAGGTGCGAATGGGTGCAGGTTTGCGTGCCGTTGGTTGGTGATTAATTAGTCTCATTAGGATGAAGCTTGGGACGGGGAACTGGGAGTACGTTGTTGTAGCATCGCGCTTAATGAGGTGGTGGGACCTCGCGAGATGAGGGTTGGAACAGATAGCTTCATCTATTTGGGCATCATTTGTTTCTATTAGTGTTCGTCAAACGAGAACGTAATTGATTGTAACACACCGCGCCTGATGAGGTTGTACAGAAGTGCCGTGTCGAAAGAAGAAAAATGTAGTTAATTATAGAAGAAATACTTTATTTATCATTAGTTGTGAATAACAATGCACTTTTATTCGGTATTTTTTTAAAGTATATTTAATCATTTTCGGTTTGTATCGATGTAATGTACAAAACAGCAAGCAAGCCATGCCATTACAACACCTCCCATATTGTCTAGTGGTTAGGATATCCGGCTCTCACCCGGAAGGCCCGGGTTCGATTCCCGGTATGGGAAAAGCGAATTAGTTTTTTGTTATGATGTTCTCTGTAACGAAGTACCAGACAAGAAACTAGATTCTCTGTTTCTTACAGTTGAATTTTATTTTAAGCGCTTCTATTTCTAATTTTAGTTCGTAACGAATGCGCAGCGCAACTCTCGTACAGCAGGCGCAACGTTTGCCGTCGGCAAAACATTTCAAAAGGAATGTTGATTTTATGTAACGCTCGTGTAACGCTTCTCGTCCGCAGCGCGGTAAATCCCATGAACGTCACACGTTTACGCGTTGAATGCAATTTTCCGCGATAAGGGTTAGAAGATGGAATCCAGTTTGAAGAATAGGAATTGTATTGGTTCAATGAATGCATTTACACTTTATTACACTTGTTTTTTTTTGAAAATTATTTGTTTTCTAGTTATGATGAATCATGATTCATTCCTTTGTAGCCTTAGACATCGTCTCACTTTACCGTATAAAACCGTTAACGTAAATAAAACGAACTGTTTATGTTGTTGCGTGCGGAAAGTACGCTTGCTCTGTCACTAGAGTTGACCAGACAAACAACCAGGCCGGTGGGTTAAAGTTGAGGGCAAGCAAAACAACGTCGGCCACTTCCTTATCAATGCTCAATGATACTACGGTTTGTGGTGATGAGTCGAAGATGAGCGAAAGCCGCACGAAAGTCGTCAGTTTCATTCCGAGCGCTGTTCAAGATGGTTAAGCTGTGGGCAATCGTTGTGTAAGTATTTCGGAAATATGTGTAGAAGTTCGGTATTGGTGTTCTTACAGAATTAGACTGTTGATAAATACCATGGTTCATAAAATTAGTTCATAACGCATGAAGGATGTGATGTGATGAGTTTCTGAAGAAGTTTTAGTTATGATTTGTATTGCAAATACCTTTCACAGTGATTGATCATTACGACTACGTCAGCAAAATGACCCAAATTTTCCATAACTCTTTAAAGTTACTAACTAGAACTTAATTTCTTCACTTTCAGAATGGTAGCCATTGCGCTACCTCGAAGCCCTTTAGCAAAGCAGCTGAGCTGCACGATGGAGCTGGACCGTAGCTGCAGCCTGATCGGTGCCAAAGTGTCCTCGGACGAGATTCTAACCACCACCTTTGCCAGCTCTAATCCCTCCACCTTATCCACCGTCCAGTTTGCACGCTCCTCGCTCACCGGCATCCCACCGGCCATGTTCCAGACCTTCCCGAAGCTGGAATCGCTGAACGCAACGGGCAGCGACATCAAGCAGATTCAGTCACGCAACTTTGCCGACGCAAAAACACTTCAATCACTGTACCTGCGCGGTAACAAAATTCACGATCTGCCCGACGTGGCCTTCTTCGGTGCCAGCCGGCTGCAAACGCTTGACCTTTCGGATAATGCGATCGCCACGATCGAAAGCACCGCGTTCAAGCGGCTGCGTGAGCTGAAAACGCTGCTGCTGGGAAGCAACAGCCTAACCGAGCTGCAGCCCGGCGTGTTTGACGATTTGTCCGATCTGGAGCGGCTAGAGCTGCAGCAGAACGGGCTGGGCTCGATCGACGATCGGTTGTTCCAGGGATGTCATTCACTCACGGCACTAAACGTCTCGCACAATGCGCTGAAGACGTTCAACGTGGCACAGTTTGAGCGGCGCTGGAGCTTTGATTTGATTGACGCGAGCTACAACAAGCTGAGCGTGGTCAGAATTCCACCGAACCTACGTCAGCTGGTAGCGATCGGGAACGGAATCCGCACAGTGGAAAGCACCGCCACCAACGGGTCGGAACTGATCCTGCTCAAGCTGCCCCACAACAAGCTGACGAGCGTGGACGAGGTGCCCGTGTTTGAGAAGCTGATCACGCTCGATCTGTCGTTCAATCGGATTCGCGAGTTCGATTTCCGGTCGGCCGCCCGGTTCGGTAAGCTGGTGCTGCTCAAGCTGGACGGCAATCAGCTGGAATCGGTGAGCAACAGTTTGACCGCGCCGATCACACACCTGAAGTACGTACATCTGGCCGACAATCAGTTCACCCATCTCGACCTGAACGTGCTGCGGACGGTGCCGCGCATTTTGAAGCTGGATCTGCGCCGCAACCAGCTGGAACGGTTGGCGGTGACGGATTTGGCCGGCTCGTTCCCGGTGATGGTGCGCATCATGCTCGAGGGCAATCGGTTCCGGTGCGCGGACAGCCGGCCGTTGCTGAAGGAGCTGAAGGAATCGATCACGGCGTACGCGATGACGCGCAACGACTGCCGGAAGGAGGAGAATCTGATCGATGGCATTTGCTGCTCGTAGGGCGCATTAGTGGGAATGAAGTTTGATAGGATTGGTTTCTGTTAGTGATTTGCAGTCGATGTTTGATTTCAAGCATGTTTTGAGTATAAATTTCAGAAAACTATTGCATTTGATTTTGGGTAATTTTTGAAATGCCTAATACAGTTGTTGCTGCTAAATTTTGTCTGTAAGTCCGAAAAATGCCTCAAGTTTACTCTCTAAAGTATCAATGTTTCATTGTTGATCAACCTATTCAGTAAAGTTAAGAATGAATTTCATAGTTTCGTAAAATATGTGATCAGAAATTCTTCATAATCAACCGTTTAATGAATAGTAGTTGAGAAATTGAGATTCCCATGATAAAATTCAAATCTCCAATAAAGACTTATATGTCGGCAGGCAGTTTAAATTCTAGTATGTAATAGCAATTCGATCAGAATTAAACATATATGTAAGATGTCAAAAAACATATTATTTTCCATGTAACTTTAAATAGCATTATACTAGAGGCCACAATGTTGATTTACAGAGAAAAATTGATGCACAAAAGTAAAGTACGGTACTACAGATGCAGATATTGTTGCGTACTGACAACATTTATTAGCTAATGGGTAAAATTTAGTGAAAATGACGCTAAGAAAATAGAAAATTGCTACAACTGCTTGAATAATATGTCGAAACTGCTTTCAACATAACTATCTGCTGAACAGAATCCTTTTATTGCGTTCTTATGAAGCACGTTATGAAGTCGTTCCGAAACGTGATACACACAAAACAATTCATTTAACTAGCACCAAATTGCTCCTCATTACACAAGTTCTTTCCCAATTTTGCTTATCTCTTCTATTTCTCTTTTATCTTTTCTATCTAATTCCTCTTTTTTCTCACTTGAAGAGTATTTATTTCAGTTTTTTAAAACTATTTATAACGACGTTTTCTTGATTTAACATAGATTCATTCACCTTCGAAAAAACATAACTATAATCGAAACATATCTTGAAATCACCAATTTGTAAGCAACTTTTACGAGCACTTCTACAACGGTCTTCACTGTTGGACAATATCAAACGGAATAATTACACTAGCGAGGTGAGAAACCAACCTTTGTGAACCTTTCGTTGGGAATATTTTCTTTCTAGGCTATAGCAGCACGATTAAAACGAGTTTGCAATGTATTTGAATGTGTGAATAAAATGAAGGTGATGGGCTGAAAAAAAGAGTACAATTGCACACAGGTTTTCCTCGTCAAGAAAACTGGTTTTCCACCCAGTAGGATGCGTTACAAAATTATCCCTTCCGTTCGGTGGCAGCTCCCGGCCGAAGGGCTGAGAGAAAATTTGAATAAAAAGGAATCACGTTCCGCGTGTCCTTCCAGCCTAACTGAATGCTCTCTGCTGAACTGCTCCTAACACGGAAGGGTTAGGGTTTTGTGATATAGTTTGGAGGTAATGAAGAAAAAAAACCTCTTTCGCCGTGATTCGTCCATGTGCGAGAAAACAAATGCTTTGACCCCCGATGACTGTAGTTGAATGTCCTGCGCCTGTTGCCCCCTTTGTTGTGGCCCGTTGTACCCCTTTTATCGGCTTTCCAGCTGTCAGGCCGGGGCTACACAAATGCATCCGAAACCCAAGCCCCGTGGTTCGCTCGGAGCATCCCGGTCCAAGGAGGAAAAGGGTTGAGGTCGTAACAAAACAAAGCCAAAAACGCGGTGGCCGACCAGAATGGGAAAATTGAATAATATCTAGATTGATAATAATGCAAACAAAGAATGTGTGTGTGTGTGTTTGTGTTTTGTGTTTTTTTCTCGTTTGGTTCGTGGTTTGGACCCTGGTTGGGTAAAAGATTCTTGGCCGTTGTGGAATGCAGCCAAAGGGAGTTTGCTTGCTTGCTTGGGTATCTGGTGTCCCTCTTTCGCCGCATCTGCGAGATCGTATGTCCAGCAGCTACCGAAAGGGTTAGGACAAACGTGAAAGGGGTTAGAAACGCATTCCCTTTCCGTTGGCAGGAAGCGGAATGAAGTGAAGCACACACACGTGCAAGAAAAAAAAAGCACAGGGAAATAATTTACCCACTCAGATTTACGTAAAAGGACATTCCCTGGTGGACTGAACCTTGAATGAACATTTACCTAATTTTAGGACAAACTTTTTTCTGATTATTTTTCGTTAGGCAAACGGGTTAATCGGACCATCCGGACCTTTGTTGTTGGGACAAGCCAACGCAACAGCTGATTAGTGTTGCCAGCTGCCAAGTTCGTCGTTGCTTCCAGGGATGCTGTACCGTTGTAGCCCGTTGGTGGGGCAGGATTTTCGAGCAGGACGGCCGACGGGGACTTCGGTCACCGCAATTAGCGAACCGTACCGTTTCGCACCGTTTCACTCGGTACGGCCGGTTCTTTGGACAATGTTGTATGAATAATTTAGCTGCCACCGTGTTTCACTGCGAGAGGGACACAAGATCGCCCTGACCGTTATTAGACCTTTCGATGCTCAGCATCTCCCCTGCGGTGAATGAAGTGCGCTGACAGCTGCCCAGTGTCTGGTTAGTGCCGTTGGTGGCGTTGGGTTTGGTTGTTGGGTTTTTTTTATTTCGTTTTATTTTCGGTAACGCTCACGAGATTCGACACGCGATCATTAAACGAACATGTTTGTGCGGCGGATCGGAGGCATAAACGGTGATGGTGTGCTCGGCATTTAATATGGTGCAGTAATGCACATTACACGCTGCCGTTAATGCTACGCTATCAGGTAAAGCTGATTACATTGTTTATAATGGGTATTTTCGTACCTGGGGGCTATCTTCAATCGGCAGCCCGGCCATTTGTTCGACTGGCTCTTGTAACGTTTCCGATGTATGTTGTCGATAGTAGAAGCAACAATAACAGATGTGTTTTAACGCTTGGAAACTTTATTTTTTAACATGCAATGAAAAAATTGGTTTAACCAACACGACTTTTTATTTCTGACGAACATAAGTTTTGATGTTTCTCTTTTTGTTAAAATAAACTGTTTTATTTTGTAAGAAAATAATCTAAATAAAATATAAATTGAATATTGATGGTTCCATTAATATTTTGGTAAGAATTTGTTTACCGATTCTTTTATTTGTGTTCAGTAAATTAAAATTCATTCTTCCCAAACTTAACTAACAATTGCTGTTTTTTCTGATAGCTGATTTTTATGCTGAACTTTTGATAGGAATTCGATCTAGTTCGTTTTTCAAGTTCACATTAAATCCCTATCAGCTCTGACTGTGTTAACTGTTTGACTGGTGTAAACTTTGTTACAGCATTTACTGTGCTAATATATCATTAGTAATTAAAAACCTGTTACTGGACCTATCAGTCAACGTACAATAATTTGCCACTATTTTAATTAATTTTTATTAATTACTACTTTATTGGCGAATCTTCAATGGGCCTAATAAAAATGAATTGCAGTACGAAGTTCCATAGAAAAATCAAACCTTTTTTCACAATTTGCTTTGGACACTGTGGAGTCGTGTTTTGAAGCCATTGGTTGAAATATTAAAGTCAATATAATCAAAAATAGTGTTAAAATAGTGTTGACATGCCATAGGGTCGGACCGAGCAGCGCTAGAGCGGAGTTGAACAATCCGTAAAATCTCTAGGCCTAAGTGGTTGGGATGGTGCATAAAGTTGAATGATACTTACTTGTTTTTTTTTCTATAAATGTTTCTAAAGACTGGAGTAATAGAAACGTTTATTACTTTGTAAAGCTTAACTGTATGATGTGAAATTGCAACACTCTTCAATTTCGTATGTTTTTATAAGAATATTTCCACAATCGAGTTTTTTGTACTGTTGCACACAGTAGTAGATTCCTGAGTGTTTTATGTTCCACGCTTAAAACATTCTTCTACAGCTTGTGTGTGGTGCATAGACTTAAAACCCTAAATAAAAAGTGTCTATGGCATTTGAAAAAGTCGTCTATTCTGTGAGCAATGAGCAGTAACTGCGAGGATTAAAAAAGGCCAACACACATATACAGACACCTCCACGCCCGTAGCGTACCTGAGCAGCAGCAGCATGCATTAACCATAAGTGTAAATTACAAATTCTTCGCCAGAGCTCGAATGAATCGGTAAAAAACCCCTCGGAGCAGAGCTGTTTGAGCTGAGCAAGGGCAACTAAAATGCAAATAAAAAGAAATATTCCTTAGAAAATATTCTGGCTGGAAAAATTGCGCTGCCAGCGAAGCAAACCGGTGAGCATCCACTCGCAATCACTCACGGTCTTGGCTGGCTAGCTGGTTGGCCGTGCTACAGTACAGCGGAGAGAGGGGTGCGCTTCATTTTCCTTCCTAGGTTGGCCGTTTTGCAGAGTGCTAGAAGTAGTTATGCTGCAGCGTCGCCATTTTTTTTTTTGCATTTTACCACTGTACTTCTCTTTCTCCCTGTTTCGCACTTGCCAATTTGTGAAACGTTGTGAGGGTAAAACCCTCCTCTCCGAACAGGGAAACATATCCTTTGTGCTGGGCCTTCCCAGTTGGGAGGTTAAACTGCACTGCACGAATGCATCGACCATGTGAGTGAATGTGTGTGTGCGCGCTCGTGTGTGTGTGTGTGCACGTTTGCAGAAAACAGCCTCAAGAGTCACTCTTGCGTGAAGTGCAAGGAAACCCCGTTCGTCAAAAATCCGTTGGACGTGGCCCTGTACCTTTGCTGCTCAAGATCCCTCCCGACCGTTCCCTGCACGTTGCGGATTGCAGCAGACGCACGCAGAAAAGCAGCAAACGTGTGGTTTTTCGGGGTGAGGAAAGAAATGTTTGCTACTGGCCCGATCGGTGATCGGTGGACGCGCCAGCACCCGGGACAGATAAGCAGGGGTGGCCAAGGGGGTGTTGTGCCTTGACGTGGCTAGAGCTCGGGTAAACGATGGGAGGGCGCAATGCATGTTTGTTCACGCGCTACCACTTGAGTGTTGAGGCGACGAATGGATGAACCGATTTTTTTACAGTTCTCTCCTCTCTACCCTTTCTTTCTACCGCCTGCCTGGCACGATTGAACAGCGGGAGCGGGGCAAAAAAATAAAATGGCAGCAAAGATGCACTGACGTGTGACCTAGCGTACGTGCGCGGAGGGTTACGGTGCGTTTTTGCGGCCCCGGTTTATCTTTACAATCGATGGTATTGCTTTGTCGAACGGCGTAAACAAACGGTGCGATAAAAAGTGGAAAAAGTGTATATATCGAGCAATATAATAAAACAAAAATATTACACCAATTACTTCGTCGCTCTAGCAATATCATAAACGAATTCTTGGAGGTTTTTTTTTATGTTGAGGTGGTTTTTCTGTGGTAAATTGCATTCAGCTGCAAACAGATCATTAAGCCTGTGAGCGTTTAATTAGCCGCAGTAAGGGTAAAGGGTGTACAACAAATCGTCAATTTTAGCTACAGCTGTAAAATGAGTATTATTGATAATTTAATGGTAAAAAACAATTTTTGAAAAACGGCTGTTGATATTTATTAGCTTGAAATATTTTTCACCTTTCGTAACATATTTGGGAATGTGATTATTATTTGCAAATTGATGCGAGACGATAACAAACAAAAAAAACAATTATATTATATATTTAATTTGTGTGTGATACGCAGCTAACGTAGTGCTTTAGAATGTGTTGAGTACGACAACCCACACATACAAACGTATGGCACTCTATGGAGGTGCCTAAATCAAACTTGTCAATTATAGTGTAACATGTATCGGAAAATAAATCAATATACCATCTATACACCTCATAAATCATGTTGTTGGCATACCTTCCACAAATGCCTCTTGCTTTAAAACATGCCATATATGCTGCAACCCATGACACACGATATTATGAAAACTAGCCAAAATGTGATCGCATTACCATTTTCGAGCGCCAAGCAATTTCTATTTGTGCTTATAATAAATGTATTTTAGGTTTTATTCAAGATTTGGGGTTTGTTGGTGCGTCTCGAAAGCTACGTAAGAATATAAACTAAAAATGTTGGACGACATATTCTAGAGCACTCCCTTACTGAGAGTATAAATGAAATCTAACACCAGTAAGACCAGTTTTACCGAACTCCAAAATATGATGACAAAAAAGATAAATTATATTTAATCAAACTTTTATTTATCAAAATCAAAATTATTTAAAGCTTCAAGAAAAGATTGTACTAAAAGTACTTTAAACAGCCAAAGGTTCTAAATTAGTTAAACCCTTAGTTAGGGCTTAAACTATCAAATACATTTTTGATATAAGGTATTATTTTAGTTAAAATAATTAGTTTATTAGATTTTAGTTAGTTTTAATAAATATAAACAAAATGTTCTTGATTATGATGCCAGAGATATAAAGCGGATTTTATATTGTTACCATCGAACAATAGTAAAAGTAATTGCAAAAAATAGTCTCACACCTGGCTAGCTGTCTCAACCCACAAAAAAATCTTCACCACTTTACAAAAAACTGTGCATTAGTGAAGAAAACATTCTGTTCTTTAGAAATAATGACTTTCTAGAATAGAATCGTTCCCCACGCAAACCAGCCGAGGTTCAAGTGACTACTTCCTGCGTGGTTACTTCGGTTCCTTCTCCATGCTGGTATGTAAAAATTTTTCGTTCTTAAAATTTGTAAAGTTTTTCGCAAGAAGAACAAAAAAAATCAAATTCACGGCAAAAAAAGAACATGTCAAAGTCCATTAAGTTCGGGTCTGGGCAAACGGCACAGCCAAACCACTCGAGAGGAAACGAAGAGGTGCGCGTTGCGGTGTGTACGCGTTGATTTCCATTTGTGACTCTTCCCGCCCTCCAACGCCCTCCGATTCAATTCCGGCCGGTACGTCCTTCGGTCCCGTGCTAAACGCGAACGAACTTGCCGCGAGATGAGAGGACGGTTAGCAACGACCACCGTTTTCTCCTCCTGCTGCTGCTGCTGCTGCTTGCTGGGCGGGTGGGTTTGAGTCGCAAACAACCATATTGACCACCCCCGTTGGTCGTTAACGAGCCGCGCCAGGGGGTAAAAGTAAAAAAATAAAATGGATCTCGCTGAGTCGTTCATTATCGTGCTGGTTGGATGTGTGTGTGTGTGAGTGAGGGTGATTTTTTTTCTCCATGCTCTTGCTTTCATTTTCCACCGACCGAGCCATTGGAAATGGCTCCTTGTGCAGAGGAAACCATTTCCGGGCGCATTTTCCCGATGGCTTGTGGATGGGCGAACGTGAAGTGGTGACGCGAGGCAGGATTACCATTTTCCTTTTATTTCTCCTCCCCTCCCTCGTTCGAGGGGTTCTTCTTTTTTCCTGAAGGAAAACAAAATGAAGTTTAGAAGCATTTCGGGTGACTTGTGCGGATGTTTTGTTTGGTTTGGCTATAAGCACATGAAGGTAGGCGTCTTGAAGGTTTTCTTTGGCATAGGGTGTTTCTTTCCGCTTTTCCAAGAACCATTTTGATGCTTCAAACACAAGGCGAAATAATATTGGACGGTTTCTCGTTTCTCAACGGTCATTGATGTGCTGCTAATAATTGAAGATTGTGAAACGGGCATCATTTGCCATTTGGGAATGGTTTGATTAGTTTTCGTTTTCGCCTGAAAACAGGGGAAAAAGGAAATAGCTTTCAAGTGAATGTATGAACCTGATGTTTGAATAAGATGTCCTTGTAGATCATCGAATATAAACATTGTTTTTTGTTGCTACTATTTGAACAAAATATTTGAAAATCCTAAGGTCTGCTAGAAATGAACTTTTTTTAAATGGGTACGTTGAGATATAAAGTACTAAAAATACCTTTTCAAACTAAAAGTGTCTTGCATCAAGTACTATTCCTCTAAACACTGGGATATTCTAGTGAAAGAAAGAACAAGAACTTCTCTTTAACCCCCAGGTCCAGCGGCTACGTACAACCGAGCGCACAAATAAAATCCCAAATTTCAAACACTGCCCTCACCCTCTAGCCGGGAACGAAAATTAGATTTCAAATCACTAATTGAATGAAAATTTATTACGTTCCATCCACAAACCACCACTCGCCCTGCTTCTCTTTTTTTATCCACCTTACCCTGGTAATTTCTCGGGCCAAGGGGTAGGAAAACAAGCAGCAGCAGCAGCAGCACGAATCTCCGGTTTGCTTTGCGAGAAGTTTTTTGCCCACCCACTTCCGGGGCCGGGCGTTGATCGAAAAATTGTCTTCCCGCTTTTGCTGCGAGAGAGTTTCCTCGCACTCGGCCGTATTCCCGGTGACGAGACGAGAAAGTGTGGGGCACGGTGAGGTGACCCTCTGGCATGAGGTGGAAATTGATTTTCTATCCACGGGATCTTGCACAAATAATCCTCGCCAACGTAGAAAGAAAAAAACGGTTTCGTGGCGAGCAAAATGGCGCTGCAGTCGCTTCATCGCGCGGCGTAATTGGGTAGAAATGAGATTATGATTTTTATGACCAATTGCATAAAATGGCTTACCGACAAACCGCCCTCGGTGATGATAAAGCGAAGGTATAAGACAGGAAAAAAAAACACAGAAACATGCTCTGATCGATAGTGGGTTGACTTTCCTGTTGGAACCTGTTCCTTTCAAACCGAAAGCAACCGTTGGGCTTGGGCGGTTTTATCTACCACGGACCACACAGGGCTTTCCTTCGCCGTTCCGTTCTTGTTAAGGGAATTGATGGTACACATAAACATAAATGAACCCACGACATTCCATGCAAATTGGTCTCGGTGCAACCTTCCTCCCGGTTCGATTAATCACCGCATCGCCCGCATCAGTTAGTTCAATAACTTAATCAGTGTTTCAATATTGGAACAATTAAATACGCTCTTCGATCGCGGTACCAGGCCGGATCGAACGCGTTTGCAATCGATCCGCGGTTGTCGATACAACCTTTGCCATGGAATCTGTAACGCTCGCCCTGCAGATGCAACCGACCGCGGCCAAGAAGTAGCGAGCCAATTATGGGATCGATTCGGTAAAGGCTTCCGAATCGGAAACTCCTTCACCTTGCGGTCCTGTCCTTGAAGACGTCGTGGCGACACACACACACGCGCGCGGCAAACGATTGCTTGTTAGCTACCGGTGTGCTGAGCTGAGATTTTCTTACACCGAACCGGGCGTGGAGCGTAGCGCGCATTAATCAATCCATTAAACGGTGCCATTTATCAGCCGGAGCAGAGGTAATTTCATGTGCAATTTAACTAAATTGATTTATGATGCCTCCGCCTTTTCTGCGCCGAGCAGCTGCAGGCCTACAGGTACACTCACACACGGCACACGATGGCCAGCTATTTTTCCTCAATTTTCCACCGCGTGAGTCGGTGTTTTTTTTGGGTTAATCGTGTGGGTCTTGTGTGGTTGTGAAGGTGTAAGCTAATCGGTGAAATCTAATACACTTGCACGATGTGGAGAGATGAGTGTGGGTAAATGGCGTAAACAAATTGCTCGATATTATTGCTAGCGTCTCGTAGTGGAAATTGGCTTGGCAATTGGTTTTTGTGGCAGAACCAGGAGTACATTTTCGCTCGTGGGAAGCTTGTTAGGTAACTAGACAGTGGGAGGTAATTAATTTCAATCTTGTAATTAGCTTTTCATGGTGGAAAGTTTATGTGATCATTATCGAAGGTTTTTATTGAAATTCCCTGTTTGCTTTCAAAACCAAATAATATAATCAAATTTTGAAATACCTAAGCAGATGTTTATGGCAATACAACAAGTTATTTTACCAACATTTTAAGAGAGAAAACAAATAGCCTAAGTTATAGGATTTTGTATTACCTTTGGATGATTTTCACAATGTTTAACTGTTTTTGATTGTTTGTTTAAGCTAAAGCCGGAATCATAAATCTTTCAGAGCTGTGGGTCACATCTGAATAAAAAAAATATATTTATTGAAAGATCGCATGATAATTATTCTCAACACGATATACACGTGAACTTTCACCATAGGTATTATTTGTATATTCGGACACTATGTTCACTATGACACTATGTATGTTTATACGAACGCAAAAGCTTTTACTGTTTGAAACCATCAATAGTGAAAATCTTGTGCGAATGTTGAGTAATGACGTTCACATTAGAAACTGACCCGGAAAACATTGTAAATGACTTTAGCCTTTATGCCAAATAATAATTATGGGAATAATATTTCTTTTCTACGTTTTTTTGTTAGTCTTAATTCTACAACAAACTTGTTCCAAGTAGTTTGGAAGTACATATTTCACCACTACTTTAGTTGCGTTGAATAAGAAAGGAAATATCTTATCCAAAACCATAATTTAACAACAACTTACGTCAAATTAACGTGAATTAACGTTTTGTCACAGTTTTAAGCAGAGTGATATGGCAGAGTGATTTATGAGTGCACTTGCTCTAGAGAATATTTTCTCCAAACAGCAAAATTATGATTTTTTCACTAGTTTGCTCAATTTGTTTCACATATTCACAATTTGTATTGCACTTCATCAAGGAGAATATGAGCCTGTTCTTGTACTCTTGACTGTGTTTGTGTCGAATTTAATCGCATTAAGTTGTTGTTGTGTAGAATTATAGAAGATGTGGACCTCATAGGTCTCTATCGCCTCTTTAAAGGGCATTGAGGAAAGGGAAGCTCGGAAAAAGGGTAGGACATTGTGAAAGAGATTTTAAGGTATCCCACACCTTTTTACCTCCGATGTAACATTCTATTTGACATAGTTAATCTACAGCTCAGTGGATATCATTGAGGGATTATCTAGGAAACTTAAGTAACTTTTTACTTAATACACTCTTTGTAATCACATTTTCAATTCTCCTATTTAAAATGTATTTACAGCACTTTCTATATCAGTTGTGTGTTTTTGAATTCCATTATTTCCCGATGGGCTCAGGATACTCATGTCTGTGTTAAAGCACGACATCATTAGTTACAAAATCTTCTTAAACTACACTCTAAAACACTTCGAAATTATTTTTATTTCAATGATCGTTTTAATTTTTCATCAGGAAGATTATTGAAATTATCATGCAAAAAATAAAGCTCCTTTTCAAAGTAGAGGCATTTTTCATACAACAATGTTTTTTTTCAGGTGTACATGAGAGACAGGTCGTTGTTTGGACTCAACGAGACATTTGAAAAGGCTTGAAATTACAACTCTTCACCATCCCCAGCCTCGACGCAACGGTTTCACATTTTCATAAAACACCTCAAATCGACAAATCGAAACGGGAACAAGACGTACACAATCCCACTTCCCTCCACTTTCGCCCCTTTATGCTGCGGATAATAATTATGGTGCAAATTACACCACTTTTGAATACCAGCTCGCTCAACTCAAACCCCAACCGGCCAGCCAAAGAGCCGCCAAAACGTTGACGTCCTGTAGATGCAACCACATACACACTTGCACACATGTTAGCTAGCACAACCGAATGCAGCCGTTTTGATCGAAACCACTAGAGAGCGCTAGAGTGTGTTGTGTTCTCTGTTTCAGTTGTTTTTTTTTTGCTGCTGGGAGTTTTTGTTTTTGTGGGCGTGAAATGGTTGGAAAATTACTTACTCTCCCCCCCCCCCCACCCCCTTTCACTCTCCCATTGCTAGTACAAATGTGTTCTGACAAAACAATGGGTTTTCCGGTGACAACATGTTAACAATGAAGGTAACACGAGTGGGTGCACCGGCTGTCGAATGCTAGAAAATATGGCTAGAGCTTTGTGCGCTTTGTTTTATGTGAGCAAGTGTGTAAAATGCAGCGATGCATTATTTTTCAAGAGAGAAAGAGAGAGATAGAGAGAGAGAGAGAGAGAGAGAGAGAGAGAGAGAGAGAGAGAGAGAGAGAGAGAGAGAGAGAGAGAGAGAGAGAGAGAACAAAATAGAATGAGGAAAAATCCCGTTCGCCGGAAAATCGTGCTTTCTGATGGGTCTTAAGCCAGCGTTATCGCAATTAGCATTTGTATGCAATTTTTGCACTACACTTCAGCACTCGGGCCAAACCCTTTCCAACCCCGTTTTTTCCCTAGGTGAATTACATAGCATTTCAAACACACATACACACATATGACATGCGAATTCACGAGAATAAAGCAACCGTTACGACGCGAAAGCAGCACCATCCGGCAGCACTCCAGCCGGAAGTGTTTCCAGCCGAGTGACGAACCCGGCTGGAGCCTCCAGCAAAGCGCAATTGAAAAATCTTTTGAATTTATGCCACCCGCACCCGGCCACCCTTCCGCTGGCACCGTCTTCCTGTCCCCCGATGATGATGGTCCTTCCCTTCATTAGGGCGTCTTGGTTGCCGCGCGGTTTGATGAAAGTGTGCACTGGTCCACCCTATTGATGGTGCTGCTGCTGCTGCTGCTCGTCAAAAAACCGTCAACCGGCATCTTCAGGAGCCTCATTAGCAGACGAGATCCACTCCACACTCTTTGCCGCTGGGACCGAACACACACACACACACACACGTTGAGCTTGCCGGTGCAGACATCAAGCCTACAGCAGGATGGGCATCCTCTTGGACAACCTTGGCTGTGTGGGGCCCTGTCCTTGGGGAGGATAATGCTGGCAAAGGATTTACGGCAGCACCGACTGGGATTTCCTTTTTTTTTTGGTTTCATCCTTCTTTAGCAGTTTTTCTTTTCTTTTTCTTTTGCTTCTCGACGACTTGTGCATAGACTGACTGGAGGGGGGGGGGGGGGGGGCTTTCCATTGAAGAGCATTCGTTTAGACAAAAGCAAATGCTTTGACTTACGTCACAGTTGCATGCTTGGACTTTGGAGACAAGTACATACAAATATTGTTTAAAATATATAAAATGCATTGTGCTAAATTAAAGTTTCGATTTTTTAGTTATCTCATGTAATTTTCATTATTTAGTTTAGTAAGCCTAATACATCTTTATTTTCATGCCATTTCATTGCATTAGCAGATGTAGATTACTGGATTTAAGAATCTTTGTTATTTACTTGACACTTTAATGTTTTATTTTAGAAAAAGATCACTTCAACTTCATACTTCATACTCATTATATGGTTGAGTTTTTTTTATTCTTTTTGTAACAAGTTGGAGCTCAATGTCGATTTTTCTCGATACATTAAAGTTTTTACGTAAGTTCAACTTATTTTAAATGGTTTTGTAATTCTTTCGAAAGCATGAAATAATAAGCAGACGCTTCGAAATACATTTGCCAGTACCATTTCCAAGAAAGCCATTTCCGTCGCCCTTAATCCAATTTAGCTATTTTGCGCTAGCACTTTTAGCGAAAAACTGTTTCTACGACTTTACGGACACGATTTTTCCTTTCGCATACGCACATTCCATCTTTGGCTGCAGATTATTGCGTGCGTACTAATAAATAACAGGAAAAGACACTCCATACCGAAGCCATGCTCGATAGGGCAGGAGCGTAACGAAGCGAAGAAGCGGGAGAAACAAACACGCCACACAGAAACGCCTCAATTTTGAAGAAACCTCACAGGAAACCTTAGCACTGGACGGGAGAATCGTGCTTTATTACTTTTTTTTTCTTTGCACTCTCCCACCTATCCCAGCACAATTTTCCCTCATTTTAGCAGGACGGCTGGTGCTGCATGCCCACATCGGCCAACTCGCATGTCGTCGTAAACAGATACAGACCTGAGCATTCCAGCCTTGTTCTAGGTGCTGGTTTTTTTCTCTATATTGTGTGTTTGCTATTATTTGCTGTTAGTTCCTTAGACATTTACGATCATGATGATAGCGATGATAATGATGATGCATCCGATGATGATGATGATGCTGGTGGTGATGGGCAGAGGGAGGGTGGAGTTTTCCCCTCGCTTTTTTTCGTACTCTTGTTTCTGCTAATTAATGTACATGTTTCGAGTGCGAAACATTGCTCGACGCAAGCGCGAAACTGATGGGCAAAGACTTTCATTTCAGAAAAAAAAAACTCCATGGCAAAAGGTAAGTGGTTGGACGCAAGTGATGGAGCAAAGCTAAAAAAAGGGAAAAAACAGAATACTGCATCCAGCTCTAGTATCATTCCATCTGGAGCCTGAATGTCATTATGTATGCATAGAAACGCTGGAACGAGCTTCAGATGGAAATAAAGTATCACCCGAAAAAAAGATGCCGAAGCAAACCAACCCCGACAGGGCGTGCAACTCATTATCAGTAATTATGCCGTCGGGAAACGAGACCGGGGCGGAGGTGAGGCTCATCGAGCGCATAATTCAACGTGGTGTAATGATAAAAGAAATATGTGAACTGCATACACGAACACTTGGGAAAAGGGAAAAGACAGAACCGTTCTCGATCTTGAGTTATTTTCAGGAAGAGAGTAGAGCAGCAGCAGCAGCCAGTGGACAAGCTGTTGGCAACAGTTTCTTGTTCGCACAGGCTTTCACACTATTCCGTCTGCCTATTTAGCTTCCGGATCCGTTCCGTTCGCCGTTCGAATGACACCTTCCGGACTTTGCTTCCCGTGTTGGGGCCCACCGACACGTAACGGCAAGCCTTATACGTGTCTGTGTTTGTCTGCCTCCCTGTACCTGTACCAAATTTGTAATAAACAAACTTCTGGCGTTGTAATATCGTTAAGAAAACTAATTAAAATTATGAAAAATATGTAAATTTAATTATGCCCTCCCAGGCCGTCCCCAGCCAACCGGAGGGAGAATTCAATTTCACCCCTTGGATGGGGGCGGGGGAGAAGCAGGTGGGCAAAGTGATGGAGAAGAGGCAAACTTCTTCCTCTTTCTAGGTACAACACGATAAAGACACGATACCGAAGCCGGTGCGCACAGCGCGATGCGATGGCTTGGCGCTGATGTTGCGCTGATGTTGCGGCTGCTGTTGTTGATAATGATGATTTATGTTGTACATTGATTGAGCTGCATGGGCAGCGGAAAACAAAAAACCAAAAAATAGGAAAACAGCCGGCCGGTGCTGCCTTCACGGATGAGTTGCGGCGTGCCGGTGCAGACACACACATGAGCGTGTTTGTACCGGGCGCCAGGGAAAGGTGTTGGAAATGGCTCCCCTTCCCTTCCACACTTGCACGGTACACGGTGTTGCTACATGCAAAACCGCTCCGGACACGCGGTTCGCGGTCTTTTAATCGGGTTAAATGAGTTTAAATTGTTTGCTGATGGTGGATAATGGGAGCGATCTTCGGCGGCCAGCATGTGCAACGGGAAAATGGGAAAGCGGGTGGGCTTTGTCGTGTGGAGAAAAGTGCGATCGTCGAGTTTCCTTTCTACGTACACCCCGGTGGTCGTGACTTTGTTGGTGTTTGGACTGATTGGACGTGATGCTACCTGCTGTTATTGAATGTGATAGCCGAACATCTTCTTATTTAGCACAAACAAGCTTTACCATGTGAACGATCTGTGAAAGTTATTTATACACATACACAGCAGGATAGTCAGTGCATCCTGCGCATGAGAGGCAGGACTGGAGGGATAATGGCATCATCAGGAGTATGAATAGCATTCGTTAATCATAGAAGAAGCTCAGTAAAAAACGGTAAACATCTAGATTTCTTTTCAATATATTTGTGAGTTTATTATGCTTTATATTAAAGTTTGAATAAAACTGCATGAATAAAAGTAACATCCTGAAACCATAAAAAATTAAGGATGTAATTAAGTAACTTTGTTTCAACTGAACTATTGTCTTCAATGAGTTTGCTTTAAAGTATGTAATTTTTGGTAAAACTGCGAGTAATACAAATTCAATGCAGCCATTATTTGCCCTGGATTGACAGCCATTCTATAAAGAACGATTAAATGCAGGAGGATGGTACGTTTCACAAAGGCTACTTTGGATTGATAGAAATCAGCTGCCACCGTACTAGTGCTAGTGCCACCGTACTTCGATAAAACTCCCATAATTTCGGAACCGTCTAGAGCGGTCCGGAGTCACCCGAAGTTTCCTGTCAACTCCGGCCGATTCCTGATGACGCCAACTCCGAACGACTCCGGGTGACTCCGGACGACTTCGGACGATTCCAATTCCTAAAGACTCCGGACGACTCTGAACGTCTCGTAGCGACTTCGAACGATTCCGGGTAGAACTACTAGTTCCGTTTTTAGCGGAGTCGGAATCGGTTATAGCCGATATAGGTATATCGGTTATATTGTTATAGCCGGAGTCGGATCGGAGTCATGGGTACGATGATCCTTAAAAGGTTGGAGAGCACTCGTTAAAGAGATTTTCACCAATAATAATACCTTGCACCAATAACTCTTGCATAAACAAATATTTTCGAGCATCTATTTTCTAAGCAATACGCGATATGGAGAACATGAACTCATCGGAGCGTTGTGTACAAGTTATAATATGATCGCCGGGTGCTTCTACTTTGATTGCTCTTTAAATACTTTTAGGGAACTTCTGAGTTTTATGTAATTTACGTAGTTCTATGTCAGTTTGTATTTGAACAATGTGTATACGTCTTTATTTATGCATGCAGTGGCATCATGTTAAAATAGTCTTTTGAACTAAATGAGGCTTTTTATAGTCGGATGAATAAATTTTGAAGATATATACAAATAAATGAAACTAGTTTTCTATAAAAAAATAAATATGTTCGGATATTTCCTTTTTAAGATGTTTAAATAAAATAATTTCGCATTTTTCATCATAAGGCTGCCAATAGTAAAAAGTGATATTTTTGTAAAAGTTTAAATCTAAATTCATTACTTTTTTATGGTTTAATTCTTGAACATTACTAACATCTGAAAAACAGTTGGTCATTCGTACTATTCTCCTGCATCAGTCCAGCAAGGACAGATTCCAGTTATGTTACTTAAAATAAATCTTAGGACCCTAAGTGATTACTTATTTCGCTGTATGGATGATCAACTCTGCTTATAGTTGAAATATACTTCGATTAAAGTGTGTTGAAGTATAAACTTGTTTGTACACCTTTTTGTCATAACAATTAAATTAAAGACATCATTATTTTAATTTAATTTTAATTTTTGCTAGTTATGGGTATAAGTTTTTTTTAAGGCTACTTAGTATTACTTCAATTAGATTCGAATTAGATTTGAAGCGTTCCTTGCGTAGATCGTTTCGAGTCTGCAGTTGTATCAGTTAGATTAGGGGAAATTGAAATTAATTTTTATCGAAGAGATGAAATTGAACTTGAAAAAATACACAAAAAAATCACTTAAGATTGTATGTATCGCGAGATGAAATGAATGTAAAACTTTTCATCATTAAGACCCGTCCCGATTGTTTAACTCGTTTCGATAAGAAACATTGAAAAAAAAAAACCAGGATAGTTTTTCTAGCCAACCAGCTCATACCAAACCTTAAAAGCATTCCGTCCAACCAGTCAACCGTCTACTTGCACAACTTTTAATCCAAAAAGAAACCTTTTCCATTGCACGTAAAAGTGCTACTCAAACAATAGACGCTCAACGAGGTGAATCCGGTCGCCCTTCTGCCAAAAGGAACAAAGGGTGCAAAAAAAAAAATGGGGAAAAAATGAAACCAATTTCATCACTTTGCTCAACATCTTACAACAAAGACAAATTGAAAGAAAAGCTATCAAAGAAGATTACGGATCAGTTCATCAGTGGCCGTGAAGCAGCAAAAGTAATATTTGAGACGAACAAACTAACCCAGAATCGCACATTTGGACCAGCACGTGGCTCGTTCCTGCCAACTCTTCTAACTGCGTGCGTGGCAAAAGCGTCCCTATGATTTCCCTGCCAACAAAAACAAAAAACGAACATTTACCATCGTCTAGCGAAACAGCAAACAGATCGTGTTTTCCCCTTTTTTCCTTCCACCAACATGTGTAAGGCACAGAGAGCAACAGCAAACAACGGAAGAAGCAAAAAAATATGAAGCGAATTTATCGATTTTTTCTCACCTTCTTCTCTTCCTGAATGGAATGTCCAGCCGAACCCTTTGCTTTATAGTTGTTGTTTTTTTCTGCGCGCTTCTTCATCCAATCCCTCCACTTCCCCCCGTTGACCGCAACCCAAAACAGTCACTCTCGTCGGCTCGTTCAGCTGTGAAAATCGCTCCGGACACTTCATCGTTTTTGCCGTCCGTATCCCTGTCGCGTTGGGATGGTGGATGGAGGAGGTCCACCGGAGAGGGAGGCGCGGTTTGCTATCGTTATCGCGCCAACCGACCGAACCAGACCGACGTCCAGAGACCGCTCTCTCGAGGGTCAATGTCACTCCGGTGACCTGAGCGACTGCGAAGGAAAACAAAGGCGTGCATTGCGGGTTGGAAGGAAGATAGGTGGCCTCGGCTTGTCTAGGGCACTTTAGCGACGAGAGGCGTCTATTCGATTTACCAGCCAATTCCCGGGAAGCGTTGGTACTACCCGCAAGTGCGATTTTTTGTTACGTTTGTTCGCATGGTTGGCATGTACGACGTATCAAGTGGAGAGATGTTGTGGGAAGCCTTTCATAAGCGGATCGTTTCCTAGATTCGGATGTTGTAGAGAGAGTGAGAAGCTCTGTGACGCGTGTGTTTTGCTATAGAAATCCCCCTAATAAGTAAATCCCGATGCTCTTGAAGGGGTTTGCATAAAAGGGTGATGGAATATCGCTAAAAACAAAACAAAAAATAGAGAACAATGTTACACATTTTTTACCCCATTTTTCAGCATTACAAACTGTTTCATTTTGCATTCATGTCGAGCGTTGCGGATTGGTACCAAACGTCCTGCCAAAGTATCCAATTTCCAGTTCGGTCAGCTTGTGTTTGTTTCTGCCGGTTGTTTGTGTGCTGCTACACTTCTTGAAACTTCGGCAAATGTTCAAACATCAATCACTCACAGGGGTTTAATCACATCTTCCGGCATGTTTTGTCCTCTCTTTCCACGCGCCGGCGAAATATTCCTTAAAACTTGTCCACTTAATTTGAATTCTTTGTCTCCACAAAGAGAAAAAAAGTACCAAAAAGGAAGTGAACCATCGCGAATAAAAAGTGCAAGATTAGTAAAAATCCAGCCACTCTTATCGGCAATGAGCCTGTTTTTATGCGCACGAAGGGCGACAAATGGCACGTCGAGTGGAATCTCCGGTTAAAAGGGTTAAAAGGAAATGGTGCTCGGAAGTAGGGTTAGAAAAAAAGGCAAAGCATCATGCACCATTGCTAAAAAAAATCGATACCAAAGTTGTGTCGTTTTCCATCACTGTGAATCGCGTTTCTTTTTTCTTTTTTTGTTGAAGACAGCGGGTGAGCATTTCACGATGAGTTTGCGTAAGTTTTTCTATTTGCTCGAAGAGAGAGAAAGAAAAAAAGAATAAGGTAAAAGGTTCGTCGTCCGCGCCCACTGCTTTCACTCAACCAGGCCTCAACGGTTACGGCTTTTGTTTTCCATTTTCACCCGGAAAATGATAAATGGGGAATGGAAAGTAGACATTCATAAAAACACGGATTGAAATGGTGCTCCGTAATCCAGCCGAAAGTCCGGTGATTTTTTTTTTGCGTTCTTCTGCGAAAGTTTTGAACCTCTGCAATCCTTTCGCTGTTACAGAAAAGGGTAGCTACAAACAACTGGGAAGAATACAACCCTTTGGCCGTGTCCTTTCATTCAAGGGGTTACTGGTTAATGTGAATCTCTCTGTTTTTTTGGAGAAAGAAAAAAGACGTCCTCATTTCTCATCTGTCACGTCAAGACAGGCCTGTGAGTTCTGTGTGTGCACCGATTTCCTTCCACGCCATGGTGTGGTTCCTTCGCGTTGCCAGTGTCCAACTCAACTCTCCAGTAGGTATTATCTTACCTGAACCTGCTGAAGGTGCGGTAATTTCGTTCTGGCCCACACCTTGCGCGAGCCATGCAGCACCCAATTTTAATTAGACTTTCGCTACTTTCACCAAGAACCGGAGCGCACTTACCGGTTCATGGCCTGAAATTCGATCTGAAGACCCTCCCCCCCCTATGGAGTGCGATCCTTTCACTTCGATTTTGTACCAAAGATTGGGTGTGTGTATGTCTGTTCCGGTGACAGGTGAAATGCTGCTGCACGCAGCAATAGCAAGGTTCTTGGTGTTTCGTGCGATTTTGTTGTATTATTTTACTACTTTCATGTGCGTAAAGGAGCTGACTGTGCGTGCGGCTGACTGTCGTAAGTATTTGTGCGTGACATGGGATTGGATGTCTTGTAGAACGTTGTAAGCCAAAGCTCACATTTCATTGCATGAAAAGCAAAATCTTTCGTTGATTTTCATTCGGTGTAATGACGAACGCTGCAAGAAAAGAAATGCTTTCTATAGTACTAGGGTGCGTTCATAAAACTTAATTTTTTAGTTCGCTAAACGGCCGTTATTGTGACACGTTTTTGCGTTAAAAAAGGACACCATTGGGATTTTAAACTTCACTTCCAAGCAGCCCTTTCGATGCTCTACTCATCCCGGGAAACTCTGCTTAAAGTTTTAATTACATCCACCAACCCTTTTCTTACAAAATTTACCACTCATCTTGGCCGGTCATGAAATGAAAAATCGATATGCTTGAGGATAAAATCTCCCAGCCCGGGTTTTTACTTTAATTATAAAAAAAAAAGAAGAACCGACCAATGCTTGATGCCACCACCGGCTGATGCTTCTTCGCTGGAGGAAAATCTTATTTCAAAGATATTTCACTGTCAACACCCTTTTCCCAGCGCGTTACGGTCTGAGAGCAGGGCAAATAAAAGATCCTCCCCAGCCCACCGCGGTTCAGTGCTGGCAAGGATTAACCCATTCATTAAAGTGAGCCAGTTTTTGGTGGCAGTGTTTCAACTCGAGCTCGACGCTTGACGACGAAAATGCGGAGTGCTAGAGTTGGGAGTAGTTTTTGGTGGAGTAAAATTTAAAATTCATTCAAGCGTGTACCGGTTTTGCTGGCTCGGCAGTTTCATTTCGCTAATGAATATTCTCAGTAGTTTATGGTTTGTTTTTTTTCGGTCACTCGGTGAGAAATTGTTGCCCAGAACACGAACTCGTAGTTAGTAAAAGTGGTGGTAGTAATTAGTGTGAGTGGTTGTGGATCAAAGTTGCTGACGATGGAGGAGATTTTTCCTTTGATGATTTTTTCTTTTTTAAAAAGTGTAGTTAAAGTGACACAAGCGTTTAAAATTATGTAGAATTGATGCGTGCAACTTTTGCACCTTTCAGTAGTAATTCAGTAGTAAAAAAAAAGAAATTATAAAGGGGAACTACAAATGCTCGTACCAGCCCGATGAAGATGTCAGCCTGTAATCAGATTGATTCTGACATTTTTTGACATCTCCAAACGAACATCATACTAACTGAAAGCGAAACAGCATGCAAAGAAAAGCGACTAAAAAGTTTAATGCACACCAAAAAAAAGCCCGACACACACCGCGCGTTACAGTTGGATTCTGTTCCAATTTATCGTACAGAGTCACGTGATCCTATTGTTGAAAGAGGAAGCAACAAAAAAGTATCCTTGTTCACTTAAAAAAACGGACAAACCCAAATGCCACCAGAGGGTTGAACTATAAACCATTGAGAAGAAGAAAAAAAAGCATTCCCATTTTTACATTGACATGGGTTGTTCATTCGTTGATGGTTAAAATTGATAAAATTCAAAGTGAAGCTTTCGTTAAAATTGTTAAAATACCACCCAGCGCCGGAGCAACTGTGCAGGACCCGGCAAAAAGAAGCTACAAAAAATGGAAACAGAAGTATAAAACTAAACTAGCATGCAAAAAAAATCCGTCTCCTTTTCATTAAAATTTATTACAATTAACCAGGATTTTTTTTCTTCACTTGGTGTTATTCGCTTTACCAGCGAGTGCTCTCGTTGCACCGAAAACTAGTTGACTTCCGCCCGGGGTCACCCAGAGGGATGGCGGCATATTCTGCCGTTTGCGCCAATTCGCGTTCCACTGAACACCGGAACGCCATCAAAGTTAGACACGGAGTGAAAAGTGTAGCTTTTTTGTATATTTCGGTGCTAGATCCGTTTAACTCTCCGTTTCGTGCCGTTTGCGCCATCATTATCGGGATGGTTGCGTTATAGTTGGTGTGTTTTCGGGGGGAGAGAAAGCAAAAAATAGGAACACACACGATGTCACACGGAGGAAAAGGGCTGGCCGGGGTCTCTGTGTGTGATAGAAATATGTGCGCGCGCGCAAAAAAAAGCGAAACGAGTGAAATGAAATAAACCGTACGATTGCAATAATAACTCTATGATTCTAATGAGAAAAACTGGCAAATGGGAAGAGAAAAAAAAAACAGGACACACACAATTTAAATTGATAGGACGGCTTGTGTCGCTAGCGCCAGGCAGCGTGCTGATGGGCGGCGAAGTAATAAAAATGCTGGCCGCTGCTCGAAAGATGTTTGACATTTGCTGTTGATATGAAATATGAATATAATTAAATTTGCTTCGCGTTAGTGTCGTGCGACCATTGCGCGAGCAGGACTGTGAAAAGTGAAGAAGGAAATGATGATTTCATTTTAGGTCGTTTTTTTTCGTTGAGAGGTTGTGTCGCTGTGTCGAATAAATATCGCGAGTCGACATTTTGAAGAATACAGTCAAAAGAAGGAAAGATCTATGAACATGGCAGCTTGAACAAGCATGAACAAGCAGCAATAATTTGATTTTGTTTAGGTATGCACATGTAGCATCAACTTAGCTTGAAAGATCGTCTTCTCTTTGGCGTAGCTTCCTACGGGGCCTTTGGGCCTTCAACCAGGCATTCTAGATTTATCCAGTACAACACAGCCGGATATTCAAGTTCTTTGCTACAGTTCTTCTTTGCCATAAGAGGCTCGAACCAATGATGTTCATGTTGATAAGTCGTACGAGTTGTCGACTGTATTACGGGACCGCCACCGAGGATATGCCACTGTGTGGTATAAATATCTCGAGACGTCTTTTTGAAGAATAAAGACAAAAGAAACAAAGATCTATCAGTCCGACAAACAAACTTATAATTGGATTTTGTTTAGATGCATAGCTTCGAAGATCAAAGATTTATATTTGTGTTATCAAACAAGAAATATACAGAGACTATTATTAGGATTTGATCTTGACGGACTTACTATTGGTCAGTCTAACATACACTAATTGACGAATGATTACAGTTACTGTGGACACAACACACAGCTCTTCAATTACTTAAACCGTTAAAGAGTTTATTCATCTTGATATTGATCACAAGCTTGAAAACTGTCTTGCACTGTTTTCCTTTGCTTGCTTTATGTTGCGGTAATATTATTGAATAAATGATTTATTGTTGTGCTCCAAAGGTAGATCAGGCTCTGTGCCTTAGAAAAACAAAACCAAAGAAAATCATAAAATAAAGCGACGTTAAAAGCGTCCAATCGTGCTCCAGTGCATACCAGATGGCATTCCTGCGATCGAGCCGATCTTGACGTTTCACCCTGCTGGGCTATCATGTTACCGACGGTGCTGTCCAAAGCTATCAGCAAACCTATCATCGCTTGGAGATCGGACCATGCAAAACCCGCTTCCCGTAGCCAGTCTCCTTGTTCCCTTGCTCCTGATGTGCATATTAAGAAAATTGCACCCAAAAGCGGCAGCAGCAGCAGCTCCTTTGCACGTTGAAAGATGCACTTTGGACGCATGCAGAAGAGTTTGTTGCCTCCGCTACCAACTGTTGCTTTTGGCTTTTGGACCTGCTCAAATTCGTTGCCGAAATTATATCATCACCTCAAACGTTACCCTGTGTGTGTGTGTGTGCTTGAGTGACGATTAGAGCGAACCGGGTGGATTAGCTTCAACCGTGCGTGCGTTCATCATTTCATCAAAACCAGATCGGGCATGCAATCGACCCCAAATGAGGTGCGGTCGTGTTTTTTTTCGGTCCTTCCTTCCACAACCGATCGTCACGGTCTATCACTTACCAGAGTTTCGATACCTATTTTGCATTATTTATTAGCCTCTTGACTGGCGCGCACCCTCGAGCTGCATTGATTTCATCAATAGAGTGAGTTTTATGCACACGGTAAAAGGAAAAAAAAGCCTCCACTCATCGGCACACGATCAGCACGATCAGCATAACAAAGATCGGTCCCCCTAAGCAGGGATTGTATTAGCTGGGCAGAGCAGCACAAATCCTGAATCAGGGTCTGGCCTGGATCAATATATTTAGTGCCCGGGCGATCAGTTTACAGTGCTGCTCTGTGGTGCTAATGAGAATTGATTGATCGGAACTCTCGGAGGTTTGCCGCCCAGGGGTGTCGGTTTTTTTTCTCTCTCTCTCTCTCTCTTATGATTTACAAACGCTATGATTTTTTGCTATCAGTTTATGCTGGCTGTCTGGGCAACGGACTGGGGGAAGCTTTTATTTACTCACCTGACAACGGTTGGTGAGTGATGCGTATTAAATTGTGATGCTGGCAAAAAGGTTGGTGCACCTGAAATTGGCGTGCAAAGGGAAGAAGTTATTAATGGGATTAAAATTGTTTATGAAGTGTCTTCTCCTTCTCCTGTCCGATGGTCACAGGGTTTTGGTTGATTGCAAGGGAAACCTAAGATTGAAACATTACAAAGGTAGCTCAAAATATGGCTTCTGTTATTTGGAAAATGATTGTGTTTTTTTGTTGTTGGCAGAATCTCTTTTTAACATTCTACAGCCATTTGCTCATCTTGTTGCTTTAATTAATTATACGAACTTTAGAAGAAAAAAACACTCCTCCTCATCGTACCATTTGAAACGTTTGCTGGTGAACCGTAACCGTCCTTAATGAAATCATTCCACGCTTACCATTTTGTGCCTGATAATCCTGACAGATTTCTATTTAAACTAGTTCACGAGTGGAAATAGTGGGCTAGAGAGCAAAAAAACAACATCCAACCAGCAACAATTGCTTCACAGCAGGGAATAATGAAATGTATTTACAAAAAAGATCGTTTAAAATAAAACAGGTAGTAAGGAAGAAAAAAAAATCGGACGCACATCTCCCAATACAAAAACCAGTATCTGTTTCCTTTCCCGTTAAAAAAACGTAATTGATGGAGGTTGTGATGGTCTAGGTTTTGGGTGAAAACAACCCTACGAGATAACTATTCCCTGTGCTGTGAGCGCGCTGATGATAAAAGGGATGAAAATGGTCTGTGCGAAATGTGTGGACAAAAACAAAAACCAAAAAAACGATCTTACATAAATTCAAGTCAAGGATTACTTTAGGGGTGTCAAACGGTGGTCCCATTTGCATTTGCCGTTCGTGTATGCCACTGGTTCTGCTCTTTTATTTTCTCTCTCTGCTGACTGATACTGATAACAATGAGACCTTGACGCACCGAGGGAACATAAAGCATTGGTCACATGTTTTGTGAAATGAAAAAATAACAATTGTGGGCAAAAACAAAAAAACTTCAAATCGTAAAAATCGTACTATTCCACTTTGTATGCGTTTCCTTTTCGCGGGAAGCTGGCAATCTTATTTGAATAATAATAGAGAAATAAAAATTCTAGCCTGCATGGGTAGTGAAAAATTTAAATTATTTCTTGGCGAACTTTCGGGTGGCCAGCGATGTCCACGGGGGCGCGGCAAAGGAAGCAAATTGAAAGAATATTAATGGCGCTGTATCTACTCGAACGAGCGGTTGGCGATTCCTGTTCCTGTCTATCTTCCTTCCTGTCTATTTTCCAATTAGTGCAAAAGTCCATCCAAGTAGGACGCTTTGGGATGGGGATGGGATGGGAGTTGGGAAGGGCAGGCACAAAATGGACAGGACAAAATTAACATTTCGCGAACAGACGACGTGGAGGGGACAGAGTTCGGGGACAGAGGGCCTAAATTACATTTCTGATGGAAAAGTAAGTTCCTTCCGTCGTCCGATACTTTTCAAAGTACGTGATGATTCGTTTTAGTAGTGGCATTGGGAAAAACAGACAAAAAAAGGCAAGATGAAACATTTTCAGAGAAAAAAAAACAACCACCAACCATGAATATTTGAGCCGTAGCCGAAATTGTTTTATGTCCTTTCGAGCGCAATCGGGGCGTATACACACTCTGGGCATGGCAGGAAGATGTCTCTCCTATAAGCCCGAACGCTTACCCTTAGCCTGCTCAGTTCGTTCACTTTGATACAAGGAGGGCTTGTGTGTGTGTGTTTTTTTCTTAAAAAACTTTTTATTGTTGCTATTACTTTTATCATCCTCCTTATCGTCGTCATCATGGCCATCATCGTTGCAATTCCGTTTCGGGCCAAAACCAACAGAAGGAAGCAAAAATATCGTACTGCAATCGTAATTTCGCTCGAATGGAAATTGTCCCCGAAGGAACGTACAGCATTATCAGGAAGGTGAAAAGGGAAGGAGTGTTTGGTAAGAGCAGAGAGGGTGGTAGTAAACGACATAATCAGTGGTGGTGTGCGGGGCAATATCGTCGAAGCGCGGGACTGCTGCGAGCTGTACAGCCATCAAAGTGGAAGGTGCTAGAAATGGACGCCTAACGAGGTCCTATGGGCGAAATAAGGGGAATGGTTATGGGAAGGGGTAGAAATGGAGGGTTTTTTTTGGGTTTTCCATGCTACAGTGCGTCACAATTTTAGGAAACACTTTGCGCTAGCGTAGGGTTTATATAGCTTTGGTAGTGACTTATGACTTTTATATTTAAAGGTTTTTGCTAATTCCATTATTGAGTAAATGTTTAGTCTGTTCAGATATTCAAAGCACACAAAAAATGTCAAACTTGAATAAACAGTTACATTTTGCAGTAGTAAAGATGATAAAACTTAAAAAAAATTGTTAATCACGAGTAAAACACCAACGAACTGTGCCGCGTTCCAACGGCTACATGTATTGGTAATATGTTTCGAATTTTTCCATCATTTTTTCCACCTTCTTGACCACCGTCTCAGTCTCCCACACTACCGTCGTTTCAACCACCCAACCCCCGCCTCTCTTACACTTCGTTTTACATTTTTTGACTTAATTTTCCCACACCCCCAGCGAAACGATTTCCCACTCTGCGTGTGGCTCACTTCTTTCTAAATGTGTGTACCGCTGTGCGCGTGTAGTTGTATGTGCGCTGGTGAGGGAGGAGTTTTCCACGAATGATGGCCGCGGCGAAAGAAAGGCGGCGAAACTGGGAAAATCGCTAAAACGCACAACGGGAGAGAAAAAAAAGTAAGGCGTACTTTTCCGGCCATACTTTTCCGCGCTGGTTCGCCCGCTGCTTCGTTCGGCTAGTTCGATGTGCGCAGGGAAAGATTTTTCCATTTTTCTGTGGTGTGTGTGTGTGTTTTTTTTGTTAGCTTCATTTGAGGGAGGGGCCTGAGACGTGGGTGGTTGCCCCGGGTGCTCGGACGATGTCGATCGATCGATATTTTTCCTCGCTTGCGCGTGGTTTGCGTGGACCATTGCGGACGTTTGTTAGCCCAAGGGGAGCAGAACAAGGGGGGAGGGGGGGGGGTTCTTCTTCACTTCTCGTCTTTTTATACATCCCGTCTCCCGTTTCATACCTCCTTCACACCATGGGCCCCTTTTTTCTTGTAGCTGCCGGCGCTGTCTTCCGTTTATCGGTGGGGCTGGGACGAGAAATACTAACACGCCGACGCCAACACCGCCTTGTGGGGATGGAGTGGTATGAAGTAGTGTGTGTAGGATTGGGGATTTGTTCTAAAAGATTCATTCGTTTTTTTTTCGCTCGAGTAGGAGGGGGTCAAAGCAGGACGACCGGACATTTGAAGCGAAAACTTTTTTCACTTGTGCAAGTAATGAAGGAAAACAAATGGAAGATTGTGTCGTGTGTCAGGTCAATCTGCTGGTAAAAGGAGGAAGAGAGGAACTTTTTTCAATCAAGAAGCGTTTAATTTTAGCTATAAATAATGAGTAACAAGAAATAAAACGATTATTTCAAAAGAGAAAATATGACTTAAACCTGCAATCTTTGATAATTTGACCATCATGTCATAATTATTATAAGTTTCTTTAGAAAATTAGTTTTAGAAAAAAAATCTTTTTACTAAAGTTTATTTTTTATTAAACAGGGTATGTGGAAATTCCCGTTTGGTTTAACTTATTGGTTGAAGTTAGCATTAGTAGTAGATTTATTAGTAATAGTAGTAGCAGTAATAGTAGTCTAAAAGGAGATATTCTCGCATGCAGCAATAGATATTTAAGAATATTATTATCATCATCTTAAATGTTTTCCATGATTTTTTTTTTAGTTGAAATTCTCGGTAGTTTATGAAATGAAAATACCGAGAATGAACATTTTAGGGATACCAGTACGTTTAGATGTCATTAGAGATTCTTGGTCACTACTAGCCACTGTAGAAAAATTAAACAGGTTTTAGCTCCTTAACTATGACTTTTATATTGTTTCAACGAACATACTAGTAATGATGCACACATTTAACGAGCTCTTCATTGTTACGTTACAAATGCGAATGGTTGTTTCTTTTGGCTAGATGAAGTTCGTAAGGTGTCTTTTAAACACCGTGTTAAACGCATATAACAAATAACAAAAAGGGCGATACAGTAGATACAACATTGGTTTGTAGATGCTCCTAACATGGTTTTATCATGAAAAGTGTGTTTTTGCGGGAAGATCTGTTTTATTATTGTCCTTATGGAGAAAACTTCTCGGCCTGAAAGCTAACATCAAAGTATAGACTCTTTTTTTATGACCTAAAAATATGGTAGATCTCTGATATCGAGACAACAAGTGCTACTGATGATGAAGCTAATAAGCATTGGAGCAAGTCTTTATTAAAAAAGAGCTAGAATACGTCTACCGTAAGTCTAACACACCTGTATTACTTTATTGGAAGTTTATGGTAGCTTTATAGAGCTCAAACTGAAGCAACTTGTGGGAAGTAGTGGGTAAGGTTTAACAGTGGTAGCTTTTGTAAAGAAGGTGAAAAACGTTCTGGTGTAAAGAAAATAAGAGGAAAGACAACTACAGGTTGAGATGAAAAACTGCAACCAACTGCAAGACTGCCCGTCTGAAAGTTGTCCGATTTATACTAGTGACAGCTCAGTATGTTGTTTACTAGCACCCAAGAGCATTTTAGCATTCAAAAGAGTTGCTTTCGGCCAAGCGAAGTGTAGTGATGAACTGCCGAATTTGATTTTCTCCCATGAGAAATCATTAGTTACCCAGTAGTTTGTGAACAATAACATGATTTTGTTTAATTGCCAGAGTGAATACAAATTGCAACTTCGGTTGGCCACCAGAACCTAAAAGCCGGTCAGGGTGATGGTGTGGGCCGCCATAACCGCCGATAGTCGCTTACCTCTCGCATTAATCGTTTGTAGGTTCAAAATAAAGCGCACTCTACCGCGAAAATATTTTATGGAAAGCTTTGAAGCCGTGGACACATTTTGACCGCAAACCTTGGAAAATCCTACTGAACTCAGCACCGACGCGCCACTCCACGAATGGCAACGAAACGAGGTTCCTCGATTCATTTCAACCGCACATGGGCCATCAATACGACCAGATGCGAATCCGTTGGTCTATTATGCGCTTAGTTTTTTTTGGATAACGAGGATGGCTCCAAAAAAATAGCGAAAGTGTCAAACAATTTAAGCCAAAATCGGGCCGTAGAAGCCACTTTCGGGCAGCGTGCGATGGTTTCATCGGCCATCTGAAGGCCATAATTCGTGCTAAAGGTGACCAAGTTTCGGACAAACATAAATTTATTCTGATATTTGATTATATTTCCAACACTTTTTGCTTTCAATTAATAACATAGAAAAATGAAATTTTACTTTGTTGCAGTTTTTTTTCATTTCGCCCTGTAGAGGCGTTACAAGAGGAAGGTCTTGTTAAAACACACACATCCTGAAGACAGCTGGGATATATCAGCAAGTCATTTACCACTATTGAAAGGAATGCAAATGTACTGAAAGAAAGGTAATTGGCTTCGATGGAAAATTATGCCAAGAGAAGACGAATAGCACTTATTTGCATGTAACCAGCTAGTCCTACATCAATAATATCTACCAGGTGTATAGCCCAGACATTGTTTCTTGGGTTTACTGTCTGTTCAGGTTGATGAAGCATGATCTAGCTGACCAAAACTTCTACAATTAGGGTAAAAGTAGTGCCCTTGCTTAGACACCAGAACTCTTAGATACTTGTTAAATGTTTGCTTCGATACTAGAAAATTTACACTGTTATAACAGACGAAATGCATTGTGTTACGTTGAAAGTTGTCCCGAGGGGTAATCATGGATATTTTCATTTACCTCGCACAGAATGTTTTACTTTTTCTTTCATATTTTTGAGTGACATGTGTTCTTCACGCATGGGAACCAAATCATGTTTGCCTTGCTTACAAACCTTACAAGGGCACTGATATTGTAATAAAATGATATCCAAAGAAGGAAACAATTCCCACCAGACTGCTCAATTGCCACTTTCTTCCTGTTTTGTTTTTTTTTTTTTTTTTCGTTGAATGAGATGTTGGACATTAAGTAGTGGAAAACAGACCCCTGTTTCTCACAGCTACGAAAATCCTGTCGTCCTGTACGAGGACGAGCACGAGAAAGCGCGAAGAAAGCAAATAAGAAATTCGCCCCGTGCTCACGGGCAGGTATACCTTTCACTCACCTTTTGTGACCCGCTAGAACATCCAAAGGGCAGACCGATTGTGTAACCCTTTACCATGGTTCAGCGCGACAAAAGAAAGAAAGCAAAAAACACCTCAACATCATTTGCATAAGAAGATGAGAGATGCTGCCGTGAGACCGCTTCCGTGTTACCGTGTGTGTGTGTGTGGTCTTGGACTTCGACCAGGTTCCTGCTTGGAATAAGAAAAAAGGATCACACACGCCACCCCGTCAAGACAATTCGTTCCGCACCCGTTCGTTCCATCTGGCCTCGGCCGGCATGTTGTTTTAATGTTGTCCGCGCGCGCGCTTGCCTTTTTTTCATATTACTCGTTTCACCGAAACACAATTACTACTGTTATAATTATTATTGTTGCAAAGGCGGGCGCGCACACACACACACCGGTACAGAACCGGTTTGACGCGACGACGACACGCGGAACGATAAAAACGACGACGTGGCAGAGAGACCCTGGCGTTAATCGGAAGGATAATAAGGATGCTGATGAATATCACTGCAGCAACTTCCGGCCAGTGTGTGAAAGAGTTTGGGTCTGAAATGTTGTTTTTTTTTTTCGTTTCTGTTCCTGAAACGGTTACAAAATTGTGTTTCACTCTCTATCGGCAGGCGACAGGCGACCCGGAAACAATCGTCCTTTTGCTACGGACAATCTGTGTGAATTTGTTCTTTCTTCACTACCATTCTGTGAACAATGCAATAGTAACCGGTTTTTGGGCTGCCTTTTTTTTGTAATCACAAATTTAGACAAAGAAAAAGGTCACAAAAAACAGGTTGTGCTGACAACTGTTTGATAACGCAGTTAGGATTTCTCACCTAACTAAAAATTGTGATCAGCGTGAGATTTGGTGCGGTTTAGGGACGGTTGGCAACCGAACGTTGTGGGTATGGATGGGGAATAAAAGCTCACATTGGTTCACACTGTGACATTGTTAAAACATTAACATGATTTTGCGTAGCCGAACTACTTCTTGAACTGGTTTTTGGGTAATTTCAATTTTTAGCGGAATTGTGATAGAAACAATTCAGGTTTTTAATGTGCAATGAATACATCAAAGTCCTTCTTCAATTTTCTATCTGCCAAAGTATTTCAATGAGGTCACACGCGAGGGCAACTCACTGAGCAAAAACAATCCGTTAATCCTGCTTGGAATGTGTCGTGCCATTCGTGTGTTTGTTTTTGATTTCACTTCCTTCAACTACACACACGCAATGTTCCTTTTATGGTTTCAACAGCCTGCTTCAGGTCCAACTGCTCGAGAAAAGAAAGAAAAATACAACACCATGCATGTGCGTATAAAACGTGGTCCCCATTTTCGCACGATCACTCACGATCGTACAGACTGACCTCCCGCAGCCGCTTTGGGAACAAAAAGCGAACCTTCAAGGCAACAACGAGGAAATAAGGAAGAAGAAAAAAAGGATGCATCTTGGCAGCTTTCGCACTGCCGTCCTAGGGCTGACCGGCCTGCTGCTGCTGCTGCTGCTGCTGACCGGCCGGCAGGTGGCTAGCAATGGTGACTTTAGCTATTTCTACGGCACCATCGCCCCGTCCGACCGGCTTTGCGCGAAGAAGGTCGTCGGCATCGGTACCAAGACGCCCGTACAGGTGGATTACAGCAGCACGGTAAGTGACGGTGGATCCCCAAAACCCCCCAACCCATTAATAATAGTAATCATGTCCGTGCGTGCGTGACAGCGCCCGATAACAGCTGTCAGTCTCGATGCGTCGAACGTGGCGTACCAGGGCTTCAACGCGCTCATCACCCGCGGTGCGATCGGCCAGCAGGGCATCACGTTCAGCCTGGCCGGGCCGTGGGTGCTGCCGTACTACATCGAGCTGGACTACTACTGCCGGGCGCCGGACCAACCCTGACCGGCCTCAACCGGTGCTGCTGCAAAAAGGGTCAAATGCAGCGCTGCCGACTAGCAGTGGCGGTGTGTTTCCATTGCTGTGTGGATTTTATTTATTCCCCCCGGCTTGTTTTTCCTCGCAGTTAAAACCGACACACACACAAACCTACACGCACACACAATAAAAAGGATGCAATAAATAAATCGCTCAACTGCAGATGCAATTGTTATTTAAAGGTTCCGTTGCCGAACGGCCGTTGCCGCTGCTGTACGCCGTTCAGGATTTTTGCACCGTGCCACCGGTCACCATTGTTCGTCCCTTCAGCGCCAGACACCGGCAGCAGCAACCGCGATGAGCCGCTATCTGGGGCAGCAGGATGTTTGGTCCCATGGTCCGTTTTTTGCCACCCTTGCATCTCTTGCACGTATGCAGATGCACAATTTCCTTTAAGATTTTTTTTGTTTGTTTCCCTATTTGCTTCCCGGCCCTTTGTTAGTCCTTGGTTGGTCATGGCCGTGCACGACATGCTGCACGTTATGTAATGCCTTTTTAATGCCACACGATCCACTCCTTCCTGTCCACTTTGACCCACCCGGTGTATCGGGACGGGACGTTGGTCAGATCTAATTGAATTGTGGCTTCCCACAAGCGCTGGCAATACGTTTCGTCGCGCTCTCTCTCTGGTTGTGTCGCAGGGAAATGGCTGATTGATCATCGTAATTAGAGGAATTAATCTAGTTTGCGTATAGGTGGATTGGATATTAATTGACCCGGGCGACGGATGGCGATGGATCGCGTTGAGCACTGCTGGCGCAAATTGAATGAGACAATGTTTCACTAGTTGTGGGCACTGGTGAAGATGGATTTCGTTGGAGGTTTGTGGAGATGTTTTGGGATGGTGGTGAAAGCATGTATGGTGTAAGAAGATATTTTTTTAAAAAATCTTTACTTGTTTGAGTTGATATTGCTATAAATAAATAATATTATTGAGTGTTATGTTATGTTTGCCGATGAGTTAGTCCAAAAATGGAGACAAAAGTTTGAGAAAAAAGGAATTTCTAATATATATTAGAATTAGATTATGCAAATATTTTTGTTATCTGTGGATATGTCTATTTTATGATTCAAATTTGTTTGACTTAAACAATGCTGATCTTATGCACATTTTCTTATATCCTTTTTGATATCTAGAAATAAAATAAATGCATCAATCATCTATTTATTTGGATGATTTTTTTCTATCTATGCTTATTAATTCGACTAGAAGGTTAAATTACATCGTTAAAATCTATAGTATTTTAATAATGAATATTAAAATAAATAACAAGTTTAAAATTGTATTTTAAGAAAATTTAAATTTATGAAGCAATAATAAGGCTTTTCAAAAAAGGGTGCAGTAGAAAAAACATTTTTTTCTGTCCACAAGTAGCTGTGTTTTCCAATAAACCGGTATTTTACTGTAAAAATAAAATTACCACATTTTTTATAATTATTTACATCCGTGCATTAAGCGCAATTTTATCATCAATGTTTTTTTTTATATAATGAGTTATGAAGTATGAAGGAGTATGAAGGATTAGGATATGCTTTATGATTAAATTCATTAAGCTATGGTGATGGTGATGATGCTAGTTGGAGAGCCAAATTAAATAACGATTTAAAATATAATTATTATTTCAATTATGATAAATTTTTTAAAAACTTTTTTTATGCTTATGTTTAGCATGTTTGGTCCAATTTTTAATCCAAAAATTTTAAAAATAGAAACCAGACCTTGTTGTTGTTTTGCACGCCAGTTGCAACCACAATCCTTTCACGTTTTCTTTGCAAACTTTTGCAAACGTGAAATGTGCAGCGTAATTCTGGCGTAAAAGTAAACCCGGCAGCGAATAAAAATAAATAAAGAAGAAGTCTGTAAGTGGTTTGCGTGTGTGCGTGAGTGAGAGTAATTAAGGGGAAAGTGCTGTTTCCCCTTTTCAATGGCGGCGTGAGGGATGATTTTTCGAAATAGGGTAGAATCGGAAGCAGCCCTGCTTTCAGTAGCTAAGGAGGGGAAAACGGAGAGCTCAGGGCTGAGTGCCCTGCGGTGTGCGTCTTAGATATTGTACTGAATATTGTACCCAACGATAGATGTCGCTAGCAGTTGGTGGAAACTCGAACGCACAGTGGTTGAACGTTTCATTTGCTGGACAAAGATGATTGAGATATTCTTCGTGCTTCGTTTTTCTTTTATTTAAAATATGCAAAACTACTAAACATTGAGGATCGCGCAATGGAAAATATACATAGATAGGTCTCCTTTGAAAACCAGGACGCTTTGCAGCAAGCTCGGCAGAAGCGTTCATCACTGGGTCCACACGGCGACAAGTGTTCTTTTGACACTCGCGCGCATACCCTACCATGTGGTTACAGCATCGTAAAAGTTGGCATACATTAGCATTAAAACATACTTTGTGGACTGACGGCCGGTGGTGCATAAAAATAAATTATAAATTAATCCCGGTTTTCGGTGTCGGAGCGGTCCCAAAACACACACGGCCACTGCACGCTGCACCGAAGTGAACGACTCGTCACGACCCCGCAGACGAGTCACTATCGTTAAAAAAGCATTAATACACCGATCGTCATCGTATTGCTTCGCGTTTTATGTCTTCATTTATAAGCGCACTAATTGAAAGCGCATATCCCACGGCTGGCGTGTCCCGCATGCGTGTGCGTGCCGTGCGTGGGGAAATGACTGCACCGTGGTGGCGGTTTAAAGTGCATCGTGAAACACCGTTTCGCGCTCCCCGGCTGCACCTTGCACACAAATCGCGCACTCCCATTTCGGGGCTGGTTTTAATCGTGCTAATCTGGTTTTAATGGAGTGATCTTTCTCACTCTCTTTCTCTCTCTCTCTCTCTCTCTCTCTCTCTCAGTATCTTTTGCATCATTTGCTCGACGTTGTCACATGGTACTGGTATCGACTGCAAGGGTCAGATCATAAATCGGACGGGAAGATAAGCGATCGATGAGTGTGTGTGTATGTGTGGCGATAGTTAAAAGGTATTAATGAGTGGCCACCGCTTGTGCAATGCATTTTAAGGCTGCAACCGCAATGGGGCAGGTTAATGAATATGGTGAATCCTATAAAATGGTGCATAAAAGTGAGCTGGACAAGATCGTTTATTTTTGCCTTTATTCCAAATGTAAATTGCATCCGTTTATGACGCAAACTCCAGAGTGTAAGTTAAACACCTGTTTTAATTTCGTTTGTGGTAGATGTAAGTGAGTAAATAATTATAAAGCAAAATTCAAGGGAATTTAGTACACAACGGTAAGTCAACATGCAAGTGTGTGTGTGCATTAAACGCATTGATAATTCTCATCCAACCTGTCAGCTGACAAAACATTCTGAAAAGCACTCCCAAGAGCGTGTTTCATCCACCCAACCAGAACCGTAATAAACAACCCTCCCCTTCCACTAGGCCACAAGCTCAGGGTGAGAAAAAGACATAATTGATTCATAAACCACATCCGAGGACCATGGCAGTACATTCACAGCTTTGTTCAGCTTTGCAGCTCATCAAAAAGACACGTTGCACGTTGACAATCTCCGCCAGTACCGTGCTAGCCCGTGGGGGGTGCAAAATACTGGAACGACTGCTTCTTTCCGTTCCACAATCCATCCATTGAAATGAGTGTCATAATTTGCACTGCTAAAGACCACGCAAAATTTGTAATCATTAATTAGTGTGAAATTGCTCGTAGCATTCGGGCTGGCGGACGCAACAGGAGGACGTTGTTCTTCGTCAGCTTCGGAAGGGTAGCGGAAGATTTAAAGACCTGTTTTGACTAATATATGTAACACTCTTTTGGTAATACATTTAAATACATATTAACAGCAAAATGAAACATGTTTGCGTCATTTTTCTCTTCTTTGCATGAATCCATCATCCACAATCGCACCCTAATGTGGACGCCATTCGTTGCTAAGAACTCCAAAAAGTGTATTTGTGTGTGTGTATGTGTGTGATATTATTTATCTCTCATGTACATGTTAAACCCTTCCCGCCCCCTGAAACAGCTTAAAAGAAATATCTCTCGCGACCCAAAACCTAACGTTGTAAGAGGAAAATTTTTAGCACAAAAAAGTGGAAGAAAAAAGGCGCTGTAACGAGCGAACGCAGCGAGAAAACAATTTTCCTTTCAAATTCCCTACCCTATCCCCTCTTCCCCCCCCCCTTTCCCCTCCCCCCTCACCGACCTCATATAGGGTTGCAATTTTGGTTCGTTCCAAGAAAATGCGCCCAAGCGTGCCATGAAAAAAAGGGGACGTGAGCAGCACCAACATACGCGCATAAGCATGCCGTGTGTGAGCGAGTGTGTGTGAGTCTGTGTGCATTTGCTTTCTTTCTCTTTTTCTTGCTCGCTGCAAACTTTCTTCGGTGAGTTGCAAAACTTTACCCACCCCTAAACGGCACCACCCTCCCCCGGTTCCGACGCGTGCGAAGGGGAAAGCATGAAAATTCCATCCAATTTTTCATATGCTTCAGTGAGTTTGCAATATTCATCGCAAACATCGTGTATGGTGGTTGGTGTTCCCCTTTGCGTTTGCATGTTCTGTTTCCCACTCCTTCCCAAACCAACGCCTCCTTGCGACGGAAAGGGATGTACCTTTTTTTTCCTTCTCTACCTTCTCTTTCACGCACCGCGTTGCTGGGGGTGAGATGGGTTTTATGCTATTTTTTTTCGCGAGCATTTTTTTCTTTTTCCCTTTTGACTATGCATGTGTGCGTATACGAAGTTACGGTAGTGTGCGCGTGTGTGTGTGTGGGAAAGGTGTACATTTTCCCGAAAAAAAACCCAACCACCGCTTCACACACATACGTACCGCGTGCTGCGTATGTGAAGGGCGAATGTGTCGTCGTGAGGTGGAAGAAGGACACACCACCTTACAAGCCCGCCCTTATCCGCGTTCTGAGCAGCGCAAAAGAGGAAAAAGAAAACACACAAAGGAAGAAGCATAAAGTATGGAAACGGACAAAAAAACGTCGCAAAAAAGTTAATGCAAACGTACAGAAAGCAGGACACAAAGGACACGAATGTTGTGTGCGCTTAATGTACGGATGTAAAGATCATCCACGGGGTTATTTTCCTTAGCGTGTTTATGGCAAGCAAGGAGAGGGGGGGGGGGGGGGATGAAACGCATTCAATCGTTGTGAAAGGACAGATAATGCCATGCAAAGTCTTTCTGTGCGGCCTAAGCGGCCTAAGACGCAGGAAGAAACGAACCGAACGGAAGAAGACAAGCAACGAACCTTCTTTAAAAGCAAAACCTTCCCTATTTTACGGTGAAAAACTGAAGCAATTGCACTGAATGGAGGAGCGAAGGTTGTTTGGGGTGAAAAAGTAAACGAGACTCCCGCGAACTTGGGTGGTTTGGGTAAAGATTTGCGTTACTATTTTCCGAACTGGAGTCTTGTTATTCCCCCTTTTTGTACAGAAAATATCCCTTTTTTGTACTGAAAAGAGGCTTGTAGCAGAGTCTATGGCCGGCAGGACGACACAAGATCGTAGAAAATCGATAGTAATTTGACGCATTCGGTGCGGAATGGGGTTTTTCATATGGAAATATGCTGTCTGCCAGACGAAAAGAGAAAGAGCATGTAAAGAAGACACACACAAGCATAAAAAAGAAGCATCAAAGGATGCGTTGCTCGTGTGGCACTTTCTTTGACTTTTCGATGTTTTTCTGTGTGTATGTGTGTGTGTGTATGTTTTTATAGTATCGGTGCTTTTTGCCAAGGGAGCGTCATGAAAATTTTACGCCCGTAATATGAGATAAGGGAAGGATGGTGGCGACCGGCAGACGACGACGACGATGGCCTGCGTACTGTTACTGATTGTTTGTTTGGTTTGCTGCCGTTTAATGACTGTTGTTCGATTGTTTTTAATCGCCGGTGTCCATTACCGGTGTGTGCAAACAGTGCACGGTAAATAAATATAAATGACAATCAATGCCCGTTTGGGGAGTTTAGCGCCGATTCTGGGTGGGATGATAGGGACTAACACGCATTGCTACAACGAAGAACACTACAGGAAACGTTATTTTTGTGATATTTCAACTTCAAGCAAAGTAAAGCAGCATGTTTATTCTAGCAAAGGGATTTAAAGTTCAACTTTATTCAGTTCATCGTTGTTTCTTTCGTCCGATATATTTCTTTTACTTAGTTTTAGTCACTTGTTACAGTCCTGCCATTTCCCTGTCCCATTCTAGACGCTTTTGAGCAATTTCAATATCCATCTTGAGTCGTTCCTTCATCAAAAACAACTGTTTGTTTTTCACCTTCAACTCTTTCTGCTTCAAAAGGCACAGTTTTCTATTCACCTTTGTTAATTTCCTTAACTCCAGCAACTGAAGCTCCGCTAAACTTCGATACCTGTGACGACGATTTCTAACACAGCCGACAGTTGTCTTCGTTTCCGGCTGAGGTTGAGGTTCTGGCGGTACAGGCTCTTGAGATGGTTGTGGCTGTACCTCGTAGCTTACAAACTTGACAGGAGACATATGTGGCAAACCCAAAGCCCTTGTGTTCGGTATAGGCTGCAAAGATTTCACCATACACATCATGTCGATGACACCCTTCTCCAATGGCGTAAAGTTGGTCAAATCCCATGGATATTTTCCCGCATCTTTGTTCTTCACATAGTTGTCGACCAATTGGTCTTTCAGGGTGTCGCAGTAGTCGTACCAGATCTGCAGATGAGATTGTACAAGAAGAATGCTAAAATAGTACACCTACATAGCTGAAAAGGAACAAATACCTCTTTCCATTCATTTCGATTGTTTATCGGTGGACCTAGTGCGTTGAGCTCATTGGCAACGGCGTTCCAGTACTTGGCAGTTCCTAGACTCCGACTGGTGACAATCTGTTTGTTGCTCGCAATAAGTGAAATAAGCTTTTCGATTTGTTCGCTGGTTGCGTTTTGACGGTTTTCCTGTAACAAATAGAGAGTTGTTATGAAGAAGTAGGAGTGTGTTTTCCTTCATGCTACACTTACAGCCATTGTGGATTGCTAACAACTCGCTTGGTGCTGTTTGAATTTGGAAGGACCTTTGTTTTACGATGTACTGCAAACGCTTTCGATGGCTGGCAAACTTAAACTGGATTTGAACTTACTCTTCGTTTGTTGTTTTAAATGAAAATGTTGTCCCGTTTAGCTTTACCCAGTTGTGTTGGTTCTCCATACACTGGTCGCTTTACCTGGTTGCCCTGGTGGCTTGAGATTGACTCAACGAAATAACACTTGCTTTGGTACCTGTTGAAGAGCAGCTTTTATGCTTTTCCATTTGGTATACAAAAAAAATCTACCCCGAAATTATCTGGGCTTTGCTTTTACACCTTATTTAGTGCATTAGCCTCTTATTTAGTGGAGTTTTAGTTGGTCTTGTGAAAGTGAACCTGTTCGTGAATGTCCAGAGCGAGTGATGTTGTAAACAACAAACCGTTCGGTACTGTACTGTCAGACCAGAAGCAGGCTGTGTAGCAAGGGGTATATTTATAGAAGGTGAAGTCATTCATAACAAATTGACAATTCGCGACTTGTCCTCAAGGTGTGTTTATTAAGAAGGTAAATTATTAGTCCGTTTTCCGGGCGCCATCAATGAGTATTGTTATGTCAAATTGCATACAAATTTCTATCCCCCCCTCCAGCCCTTCACGATTTTAATACCGGAGCTCCCACCCAATTGACATTTTCGAGCACGAATAACCGGAAATTCGAGCAAATTCCCTTAAACTGGAGCCTTAAACTTCCCTTAAACTGCACCAGTTTAAGGGAATTTAGAAAAAGTCCTGTAAAATCAACTGTGATGCAACTTTTTCGTTGCTTTCTTCCAAATTCGATCGGAAATGATGTTTCCTATCGTTATAGTGGGTCATGTTGCCATTTTACACTTAAATAATATCGATTTTTTATAAAATAACGTCACACAAAATTCAATTTTATTTTTCATGAAAAAACAAAGCTACGAATCTAAAATGAGCTCGACGGCATAGTTCATCGATAGAAGAAAGTCTAATTTACGAACACGCCAAATCTTAGAGCTTTCAACACACTTGATCACACACAAATCCACAATTTCAGGCGTATCGAGTACTAATCGAGCAGATATGGAAAAGCATTATCGAGCAAATGTCACTTGGGCAGTATTGTTATGTCAAGTCGTGAAATGTCAATTTGCTCTGAAGCACTTCACCTCCTAATATCCATACACCTTGCTTGTCCTAACAATATTGGGGGTTCTGGCAAGGTGTATGTATTCAGAAGATGAAGTCTTGTAGCGTTTACCTGATTTCCATCCTGATTCTGATCCTGATCTCTAGTACAAAAATCGCTGAGGGCTGGAGGGGGATATGGGAAATTGTATACGTTTTGACAGAACAATTCTCAATCATGGAGATCAGGCAAACGCTACAAGACTTCACCTTCTTAATAAATACACCTTGGTTGTGTAGGTCGAAAAGTCCAGTTGCCGCCATTATCCGGGATAATTCACGGATAATCGAGAAAACCGGATTAGCGCAATCGCGGGAGCGCAAGTAGTTTAGCGAGTAACGGAAAAACAAAGCAAATTATTATTCTTTTGCAAAATAGACAATAATGCTGATCGAAGTGCTTCAGGAGTATTTTTTTGCTACTCAAGCTACACCCGTAACACCTGCCATAATAAATTTTTTATTTTCTGAAATATTTGTTTCCTTTACAAAAGTGAACCTATTCGTGATTTCAGCGCGCTGAGTGTTTACCACAAAACGATTTTCTTTTCCTTGTTGTTCTTATTTTTTTGCATAATTATCTACTTACGGTAGAGCCTAGACTTTCGGCTGTCCTGGACTTAAGTACCACACAATCGTATTAGTTCAAGTCAGTCCTTTGCAACGGCAGGATGATCCAGATGAGAACAAATCAAGTTTAGTCGTGAAGGATCCAGCAGTTTGATGGAATACACCACTGAGTATTTTTACCTCAACATGTTAATACTTGTTTTTAAACACCACAATCATGAGGCATTATTAGGCAAGAATTAACATGAACCAAAATCCAGTTCATATTATTCGTAAGTTCTTCTTCTTCTTTGGCTCAACAACCGATGTTGGTCAAGGCCTGCCTGTACCCACTTGTAGGCTTGGCTTTCAGTGACTAATTGATTCCCCCCCCCCCCCCCCCATAGCAGGATAGTCAGTCCTACGTATGGCGGCGCGGTCTATTTGGGGATTGAACCCATGACGGGCATGTTGTTAAGTCGTGCGAGTTGACGACTGTACTACGAGACCGGCCATCGTAAGTTCTATTAAGTTCAAAATATAACTATTTTTGTTTGGTGATCAGTTTACCTCTGTCGTAGGTTATTTGCCAAAAAACTAGTCAGCAATGCCACCGATGTACTTCATAGCAGCATAACCTCTTATGTTAGAATTAGCACTGTACCTGCATTGAATTTGATCCAATAGTTCCACTAAGTCTTTCAAACTAGTTTTATGATAATCCTTCGCAAACACGCATGGATAATTCGGTGGGATGAATAGCCCATCACACAGCGAGTTCCAAAAACTCCACACCACTTACGTAATAGGATTGCCAAACCAGACTCTCACACCCTCTATTGCCAAGTCAAACCTCCCACGCACGAGCAAATATTGATTCAAGTTCAATCTTGCGTTTGCCACGATGGCAATCGAATGAAAAATTGATGAGTTATAACAATGTGAAAACCCCTGGCGGGAAAGGGGAATTGAGAGCAGATTCGCTCGCGCGGATATTATTTCCAGCTACGGGAGTTTCCCGAAATGCCTTCCTGATCGTGCTGGGGAGGCCGAAAAGTAGAAGTAGCAGAAGAAAAAAGGAAACATCAGAAAACATTGTCGGCGAGTAAATTGAAGAGGGAATCACTTCTGATTTGATTTCTACTACCATCCTTTCCTTTTTTTGTTGGTGCTTCACAGGTCGGTTTCGATTCGGTAGTTGATTTTTTGGATATATTTTTTTGAGTCCAATTTCTTGTTTTTGGAGGCATGGAATTTGCAAAAAACCCCGACAAAGATAGAGAGAGAGAGAGTTTGGAATTTTTATTTTCCTCCAAAACGCGCACAGCATCGGATGCAGCCGGGCAGGGCTTAATCGAAAAGCGGGGGAAGGTTTTTATTTGAAATATTTTCGGGAATTTCAACGACCGGGGCTGTGTGTTTTATACTTTTTTACGTCGCCCGGGTGTATGAAACCGCGTTCCACCGCCACTCGAATTGTCACGCCAATAATCCTTTCGGCTGGCCAGCGTGTTGCGATGCCGGGAGTGGTTGAAGCCGTTCCCTGCGTGTCCTGTGCTGCCGCGGTTCAATCAAATTTTATCGATCGTGAAATTTCAATCATACCAGGTCCAGGTGTGTGGGGGTTGGCAAAGGGTATCAATGTGTATGTGTTCGTCCGTCTGTCTATCGTTTTTTTGCCCCATTCGTCCACCCGATGAGTGGGCAGTTTGGGGTCAACATGTGGTGATATGATGTTTTAATCTGATTCTGCCGACGGTTGATATTTTCCCTCCTTTTTTGTTCTACCATTGATTTTGCTGCCCCAAGTCCCTCCAAACCAGCCCCCCCAAACAGTGTGGAGTGATATTTTTTTTCGCGGTTGCCCGTTATGATAGGCGGAAGTAGTTTCACCGGAGGGGGGGTCTTTTGGCTCCGACGCCGCGGCACGGAAAATAAATAGCACACCGTCGCCGGCCACATCTGTCTGGCAGTGCTTTATATGCGACCCGCTCCCTGCTGCCCTTTGATGGAACAAAAGGGAACGCGATTGATTCCGACTCAGTTTCAATTTGATTTAATGAATATTTCAGCTCGCTTATGACAAATAAAACCTTCCCAGCGGCAGTGGCCGTAGTGCACGTAGACCCATCATCCAGGTAATTGATAGCACTCGCCTTTTCTCTCTCTCTCTCTCTTGCTCTTGTCCGATTCGATTTGCGAGGCAAAAACGCATTCCGAGTCACAAGTCGGCTCGGGCTGCTGTGACTGATTGGGTCAATATTTAACGATACGGCGCATGTGGCGCAGAACGGACGGAAATCCCCACAAACCCTTTTTGCGCCCTTAATGGTGTGTGCTCCTTCCTTTTTTCGTGTGTGTGTGCCGTGTTTTGTGGTACAACCTCGGGGCCATGTTGACAACCTCGGGAGCCATGTGTGTGTGTGTGTGTATGTGTGGCAATTGGTAATTACGCTCGCCCGAGATGCCCAACCGAACGGCCGATAAGATGGAACGTGCTGATTATACAGCAAAGGATAACGGCGACTGGACCCGGTGTGCTTGTACACACTTCTCGCAATTGCTCGGGTAATTGGGCGCGTGTATTATTTGCCTGGACGGGACATTTGCTTGGTGACGTTATCGTGCGGTGTCTGTTTGCATTTTTTGGTGTGCCGTTTTTTTGTTTGTTTGCGTGGCTGTCTCAGGCACTGTAAGGTGTGTTGATTTCGTCTGATAGGAGAATCCTTTGCTGGTGAATGTTTGATACAACAGGAAAAGGTATCAAATCAGTGTTAATGTGGAGCTTGAACAGGCTTTGAGGAATTGAAAACACTATCAATTGACGAAGCTGTGTAATTGCTCGAGTTTATTAAATTTATTTGTTGAAATATCGGATCTGGAATCGGAATCAGTTTCGGAGTCAGAATCAGCTAAAGAGAATCAGCATCGATTGTCAACATCTCCGTGAGAATTGTCATTTGAGACGTATGCAACAACGATTGTAACGATAGCTGCAAATGATCCAAATGTACTTATAAACGATCCATTCTCATGGATATTCCGGAACTGACTCTGTAACTTCTGATTTCTGTTCTGTTCTGCAGACTTGCGCCCCTTACCACAAATTTCGTCGTCAGCTACCAAGCTGGGTTTGTTGGAGGTAACTCCACCACTTACTATTTTTTTACTCTACGGCAGATCCTCCAGAAGTGCCGAGAGCGCCCAATCGCTACGCACCACCTGTTCATCGACTTGAAGGCGGCCTACGACACTAACGGGGTGCAGTGCATGGTAAGTGTATCGAACTTTACGTCGGAATCGTTCGAATCTCACAGGGGTCTTAGGCAAGATGACAGACTCTCCTGTCTGCTCTTCAACATCGCTCTGGATGTTGTCGTTCAAAGCGCGGGTCTAGATAACGACATCCGTGGCACGATCCTCTACCGGTATCTCCAATTTATTGGCTTCGAGGATGACTTCGTCAGCATCGGCAGGACAACAGCGAAGGTATGTGAGGCGTACACCCGACTCAAACACGAAGCAGCAAGAATTGGATTGAGAGCCAATGTTACGAAGACGAAGTACCTGTTTGCCGGAGACTCAGACCATCTGGGAAGCAGTGTATTCGTTGATGGCGGCAATCTCGAGGTACTAGAAGAGTTCTGCTATTTTGGAACAGTCTTTACTTTGTACAACGACATCAGAGCCAAATGTAGAGCAGCCAAATGTAGAGCCTATTCCGGAACCTATTACGAACCTGACTCCGCTTCGGCAGTCGGAATCAAAATTGAAATCAGCAGTTCTCTCTCTCTCTCTTTCTCTCTCTCTCTCTCTCTCTATCTCTTTTTCTCTCTCTCTCTCTTATATTGTTGGCCTGCTCACGATAGAGCACGTCAGTGTGACATGGCCCGGTCAACAATCATGCTGGAATAGCAAATGGCTCTTCAATCGTTTGTGAACACGGACTCGGAATCTAAGTCAAAACTGAGGATCATTTATTATTTCGATGAAAGACCCTTAAATGCTTAAATGCTACAACAAGGTTAAATGTTCCTGCTTATTGTTTTAAATTGCATTAGCTGATAAAATAAAACCAAAACTGCAAAAAAATCGTACATCTTCTTCAAAACACAAACAAGACTCCGCACACTCCTCCACAGCAAAGCATCACTCCATCGTCTAAATCTTCACACTATCTCGCGTGCGACGGAGAAACAAACTTTATGCGCCCGCGTGAAGGCAAGGGATATTTAAAATTCATTTATCATATCGAAAATTTGTTTGCTGACATTTTCCACATCACAAGCTTTGCTCTTTCGCCGATCAGTCTTTTATTCTTTCTTTCTTTGTTGCTGTAGTTCAGACACAACAGTCTGCTCAAGCCACTGCAGTGGCAGGGAAATATTGTGCACAGCCGAAAGATGCTTTATCCAATACGACGGGAAGAGGGTTTCAAGATGCACGGCAAAAAAAATCAAAGAAAGATCGCCGTTGTCCGGAGTGGGCAGGGAAATAGCAGACCCAAACCCGCCCGCCCGGATTGTGCCTGGAGCGTAAAATGAATGATGAGAAATATGTCTGATGAAAAACAAACATTTTCCTTTCCCATCCACTTTCCTGCCAGCGCTCCGCTGTTGATGGCTGTACGACGGCTGGAAGAAGCTCGGGAACGCTCCGGTGCTTCCGATGATGATGTACGACGTAAATATCGGAACGGAGGCCAAGGATCCTGTCCAGCGCGGAGCATTCACATCCTTATCAAGCCGTCCCGCGCTCAGCAGCCCTCAGTGCGTCAGTTTTGGAATGGAAAGCCATGCCTTTATGAGGAAATATGATGCAGGTTTTCGTTGAATTTTGGCACAGCGCAGACAAAATCCATTTTGCTTTTCTGTGCCGAAGGACCGGATCGAACATCGGGCGCATATTTGTTGCGTACCGAGAGTTGGGTTATGTGTGTGTGTGTGTGTGTGGTCGTCCTACGCGCTTTTCTATTTTTCCTGCTTGCAAAACCCTCCCACTTTCCCAACCCAACCCACGGCACTAATCTGGTGTGGTATAATCCAGTTCCACCCCGCTCCCTGTTGGGCCGGTGGAAAAACTTTATAATCTTGTATATTCATTTCGTTTCATTTTTTCGACAGTTATTAATGACTTTCATCTACGGTTGAATGGTGCACCGTCGTCGACGATGTCGTCGCTTTCCCATTCGCCGTATGGTGCCGCTTCCCATTCGGCGCTGTCGTCTTGTGAAAACGCAAACAAATCTTCATATTTTTCTTTCACAAATCTGCCCGGGAGTGAGGGAGCGATGGGACAGAAAATGGTCAAATGCTTGCCAAACTCATTGCAGCAGGGAGGTTTGCTCCTTGACGGGACGGGCGTCCCCGTGCGGGCGATTGTTTTCGAGTGCCGAGCCTTCGGGGAGATAGTAATGCTTTGTTTTTCTACTTCTCTCCTTGGGATTCGCGCCATGTTGCACACGGCATGTAAGGATGATTTACGCTTTCGGTTGGCGGCGAATATTTATGCTCATTTTGTTTCACTTACAATAGGATGAGGTGTGATTGGTGCGGGTTGAGTCGTGCTGGGAGGAAATGGATGTGTTTTTGGTGGGTACTACTTTCAGGGAAAAGATTAAACCTCATTTGGAGCGTTTCAAATGCGGATTTTGCAATTGATACAAATGACTGTTTTACACTGAGTTCACTATATTTGAGCAACAACGCACAACGCACAGTGAGCTGTAAATAAGGAATAGTAAGAAGGATTTTAAGGAGGACTTTAAAGTGAAAAACAATACCAAATATCATCAATCAAGGCAATGATATGTCAAAGATGTGGTTAAGAAATATTCGGTAAAATTAATGAAATTCTGGAGGACCTGAACATTTCCCAAAAATAATGTAAAAACATATTAACATGACTTAACGACAATGTCGTCTCTGATGGCATTTTCTGTGGAGTTGATTTATCCTTTATATTAAGGAAAGGAAAGGATTTTCCAGGCAACAAACATCAAAGAGCAGAAATCATGAAAGGTAAGATGGTTGTTTTAACACCGAATTAAGCCGTGTAAAATTCAATTTTAGAGAACAAATATTATCCTTAAAGTATTGCAATAAATTATTCTACCCCGAACGAACCGAAATTATTCTGCCTGGTAATATTGACGTTTATATGAGCTCATTGCCCTTTCAGAAAGACTATCATCTTTCTGATCAACAGACGTTCTGCAGCAAACATTCCAACATATTGCAACATTATGCATATCTTAACCTTTTGCGCCCTTCTTTAGAGCGCCTTTCTTTCTCTCTTTCTTTTGGAGAATCGCAGAGTCCTCTCATAAGCAGCAATGTTTGATCAAAGGTTCAATACCAAACCTTTCCCTACGAATGGTTCATTTCTTTTGCCTATTTACCCTGTTGAACCAGCACCAGGTAAACCAAACCCCGTACCGGGTAAACCATGGGAACGTGTACCGAAAAAAAGTGAACAATCCTTCTTTTTTGCTCCGCATCAAGTCGTTCGATTTATTGATGCACATTGTAATGCAAAGCGTGTGCACGGCCAAAGAGCAAAACACTATAAGCAAAAAAAAAAAGGCAACGCACAGAATGGCATTATTGCAAAACACTCGATTTGTTACGCCTAAACGATTGCCTAAAGTGAAAAGTCATCGATAAGTATGACCCACCGCGAGACCCTTTTGGGCACTGGTTTGGCAAAAAAAAGGGTCCTTCTCATTTGGCCGTGCCGCATCGTGGTGTGCGATCGATTGTCATTATTATTGGGCTGGGTGAGGAGAGAAGAAAGAAGATTCGCATGTTTTGGGATTGCGGAAAATGCAAAACACAGGCAAGCTCATGCGAAACGAAGGTGCAAAATATTGACTCTACCTTTGCGCAGCGCATACCTTCCAAAGGGATTGTGTTTGTTTTTCACGGATGAAATTTGCATAATTTCTGTGTGCCATGTATGTGCGTGTGTGTGTGTGTGCTTTTATCTATTTATGATTTAAAAACCGATGTATGCAAAAAACGGATGGTGGCGCCCTTTTTTTTTTCTTTATTTACGAGACGTGCTTTTTATGACGTGAGAATGTTAGGTTATTATTGTGTCTCTCTGTCCCTCTTTTTCTCTTTCTCTCACTTGATTTGCTGGCTAACGATGTGGATGGACATCCTTAAGGATGCTGATGGTGTTTTTATATGCTGCTGTTTACTTTCGGAAGCCGATCAACCCAGTGACTATGGGAAAATTTGATTAGTTCCAATGCGCCAACAAAAAACACATTTCCAGCTGGAACGGTTTTGTAATTTGCATACTAATATTACGTTTTTTTTGCTCACTCTTCTTGGCGGATTTAAGCAGCGGAATCGAACAGGACGTGACGGTGCGGTTGATAGGAACATATGGTCGGGTTTGCTGAACCGTTACAGCATGCTGAGCGCCATCAGGTCGGGTTCATTGTGAGTTCGAAACGTTTGTCAACTTAAAGTAGTCGCTTTCAATCCTTGCTTGAAAGTCAACTCAACTGTTCTTATCGATTTTGTAGAAGTGTTTGTGAAGTTTGCTGAATTTTTCAGGAACAATATGCTCAATCATCAAACGCTGGCGTTAGCTACCAGGAAGCGGAATTGGACTTTGGCATAAGACCTCCGGTAAGATTGCGATTCACGGATGAGATTGACGGTTCCGGCAAGCGTTTGATTGGATAGATTTCCTTCCTTCCGACGGAAGCCCGCTTGATATTGCAGATTGAGTCTTACGATGTCGTGCCTGGACTACATTGAAGATATAGAAAATAGATGAAAATTTCAAAATATAAACCTTTGTGAATAGTGTTAGAAAAAAGCGTTAAAGAAAAGATAACTAAAGTAGCTACGCTATGAAAGCGTTTGATATTCTAATGATCATAGAAAAGCACAGAACCCAAGGCGCATAGCTTGGGGTACTCTTCTCACAACGTCTGCCAAAGATAGATAACAATCGATTCCTTTTATCACGACAAATCGCATCTTCCACCTTGAGATTTTGGGCCACACCGACATACCGGAAGAGCCGGAATAGCGTAGCAAAGGTGAGATGATCCCAGCGCGCCACAATCCCAATAAATAATCTCATCTTCATATGCAAATGCACCAAAAACGGGGCAAAGGGTACTTGCAGCTCCCTGGGCCCTGTGAAGATGCTGTATTTTCCGATCCGATCGCGGAAGCATAATTTAGTTCCTTTGCCTTTCTTGAAGCGCTTCCTGGTCGGTCCTTTGACAACCCGTTCCACAACACTTTCCCATGGATTTCTGACGTTTTTTTACCCTTTCATTGTGCTTCGTAACGGAATGTACAATCACGGTGAGAAAAGATGCAAAGGTGTTTGGTAACAACGAATGGTTCGGGTATGAAGGATGCTGTCGTATGGTCGAAGATTTGCATAATCAGTATGCAAATTAGCAGCATGCAGTGGCATTCAACGAGAAGCGGCACTTGGGAAGCGCAAGAAAAAAAAGGGGTGAATGAAAGATGTCTTGCAGGATTTTATCGGGAGCAGGATCTGTACCGAAGAAGGGGAAGAACATTTTAGAAAGATGTTCCTAAGGTTGGGCTTTAAAGGTACAGAACAGAAGATGTTTTGATGCGAGAGGTGCCGTTTTGATTGTGGTTCGGGGAAGAATTGCAGAATGCGAATTGGCTAGGAGTGGTTTATTGCATTGAAGGCTGTGGTTATGATTGTGCCAAATAGTAAAGGTTTTGTACAATATCTCAAAACAAACCATAATTTTAAGCTGTAATTCCATCTATTCTTGCTTTGCAGCGTCACTACAATACATGAGTTTGATCAAAAAGCCGCATCCTCTAGCTAGTACATCTGGCCGGTACATCCACTTTAAAACGGGCTAATGAAACGAAAGAAGCAATTTAAAAATCCACCCGAAACAAAACGCGTCCCTCAACCCGAACCGACCGCCCCGGCTCCCCGCCTATCCTTGTAAAACTTTCCTTAATCTCACACCTTATTAACCTACTTTCAGCGTCCAAGGCTACGCCCGATGTGCATGTCCGTGGAAACTTTTCTCACCGCCAAGCGCTCGGCTCGGCGGGCAAGGGGAAGCTAATTTAAATTTTAACATTGACCTTGTTCCCAAGCTCCTCGAAAGAGAGCTCATTTTACAGTGTCTGTCCCGTCCCGCGGCCTTCGCTTCACCAACCAGCGCCGCCGCGGCTGCTGCGGCTCCTTCTTCTCGGAAAACTTTCTCTTTTAAATACTACGAATTAAAAGCGTAGCGCAGAAACAATTTCACTCTCATTTGCTGTGAATGAGTCGTCCTCCGATGGGCGAGCAAATGCTCCTCACGGCACAGGCTTCCCTTGTTCCCTTTTCCCGCACCACCTCTGCCTGCGAAAGTTCATTATATGGCGCAAAAACCGTCCTTCGATGCTCTATGGCTGGCCTCGATTTCCGTACAACTCCGTACAACTTAATTAATTCCATCCCGGGCTTGCCGTGCACTTCCTTTCCTCCCTGTTCGTCCGCTTTTCCACTTCTGTGGATGGTTTTTACGAAGAAATTTTCCATTTTCTTCACCCCCCCCCCCCCCACCCTCCTGGTGCTGTACGTGTGGTAGTGGTGGTGGTATATCCTCTGTGCGCATACTATTTTGCGCAGCAGCAATAGACAGTATGCAAGAGGAAGCGCTTCCGTTTTTGGTCGATTTTACCAACACACCAGCACGCAAGAAGCACGCAATAAGAAAACCGTCCCATTGCGCACCGTAAAGATGTGCCTTCCTGCTACTAAGATCCATTCCACTACAACCTTACACTCTGCAGGGTTGGCTCTGTAGTGGTGTGCCGTGTATTATAAATCCCCATAAAAGGGCCCCTGGTTTTGCTGGTGTTTGTGCGGGCCGATAGCAGAAGGAAACACCCCTGGAAAAACGTTATTAAATCAACCGTACCAGGGGGGTTGCCACCAGCACTAATAACAACCACTGCCACCGCACAGCATCCTTCGTGTTTCGGGCCAAATTTTGTAACGTTAATTTTAAATGGAAATTAAAACAGCTGAGCGCTAATCAGTGGACCGGGTCAAGCGACCGCGTGTGGAGGAATGAGCGGGTAATGGAAAAGGGAAGCCGTTGTCTGGAGCCGTTGTGGAACGCTGGTGGTTTTGCGGAGGAGGAACAAAAAAACAGTCAGGCGGAAGTCGACTCATTTACATACTTTTTTGTTTTGCTTTATAATTTTCACGCCAGACGCCCGGCTCTCCCCGTCGCCAACCTCTCTGTCGCTCTGCCTCCACTGCCCTCCTCGGAGAGTAGATGAGTTTGTTTTAGCGTGCCTTTTTTGCTTGCCTTTTTCCCGCTGCCAGACATAATATTAAGGTCGTCAGCTGGTTCGGGCGAGCAATCGCGATGGGTGTGTTTGGAGGGAAAAACTTTTTTTAAGATTGTATAATTAAAAGACCTTGGCCGTTTGGTCTGGAGGAGGGCCTGTTACGATGGCGGTGGGTTTTTTGCTCCAGTTAGCGGGACTTGGTGCTGACCTGCCCCAAGGATGCGATTTGAGCGGGATCAATTGTGGTGCAGAGGTTTTGTTTTGTATCGTTTTTCATTAGAAATTGGAAGGCTTGTGGTGAGGTAGGATGTAAATTAGTACATTTTATGGAATTTATGATGGTAAGAGAGTTTCAATTGATTAAGACAATGAAGTTAACATCACCACAATTTTTTTGTTAAAACATGATCATAAGTTTCACGTTTAAGGAATATAAAACAACGTTAAATATAAAAAAAATGTTTCAAGAAAAGTTCAAACTTTTGTAAAGATCCCCTAAAACATAGAAAACATATAAAAGTTGAAAATAGATATAGAAAAAAGGGAAAACTAATCAACTAACCAATTCATAAATAAGAATATATACATAAAGTGAAAAAACGTAGATATTATAAAACGGAGTAAAATAACTTATTGGAAATTATCTAACGAAAACATTGGTTAAAGAAACGACAAAAGATAAGTAATTCAAAGTAAAACCAAGCAATAACTAAAAGAAATTAATCGTACAAAAATGAGGAAACTTGATTGTTAAAGAATCAAATGATAATTTAATTAAAATAAAAGTATAAGCTAGTGAAATCAATCAGCTCTTAATTGATTACGAAGACGTAATGGCAACGTAAGTAAAGCTTAGAAGCGATTTATCTGTTCATTAGCCTGTCCGAAACATAATCTATTTATTGATTTACTAGCTATGCCCTAAAGTTGTCTGCATATTTCATTAGTTCTCTATTATTTTCATTAACCTGACCAGCTTACTATCATATACAACAAAACACATTGTCACAAATGCATCGCCAACTCCATGCAAGCATACAACCTGTGCCCTGTCCATTGCCTGTTGGTAGGGAAATTAGAACGAAAATTTGATAATTTCCTCCACGTGAGCTCGTTGCATTCGATGGTAATTGTTTGTTTGCGTGTGGTTTGTGCGGTTTTGTGTGTACGTGGTGTGTAAAACGCAGCACAGGCCGGTAGCAGTTGGCCCGGTTGATCCATCTCGCCACTTGTATCGCCTCTCGGCCGCTTTAATCGATCGAACGGGAAGCCTCGAGATGGGTATCTGGGTGTGGAAATGGAGCAAACCAGGCAAAGAGGTAATCCTAAATACCGTTCCCATTTGGCCCGGTCGGTCGGGGAAAAAAACGAACCAAAAACAAAATGCCTATTAATCATCGGTCGGTAATTGGATTTCGTGTGCACAATTTATCAGCTGTGGCTCGAACCGTGTGGGCTGCCGGGCAGTGAGCCGTGCGTTCTGAGTAGAATTTAATGTGCGCGATAATCAACCTGTTTATTTATTATTAAAAGCCCTGTCAGTGGCATGGGAAGAGCAATAAATGGGAGCCAACGGAGGCAAACCGTATCATTTGGAATTGGTTTCGTCAATGGTTAGAGGTTGATTGTGTTGCTGTTGCATTGGTGAAGCATTCTGTGGAAGGTTTTGTGTTACAAATGAAGCAAAACGCATCGCCATCGCACGGCTTTCTATGGAAAGGAAAAAGATCTGTTTATTCAAAGTGTATCACCTGTTTTTCTTTAAGAAAGATGTATTTTTTTGGCTTGCTGCCGAAACGAACATCACAACAGCTTGTGGGGTTTCGGTGCAAACAACCTTACAACATCGTTTGTTTGCAGTTTGCGAATGAAAATAAATATCCAACAGAATCGAGCAACATGTTTTTCCTGACTCGGGGTACTATTATTTTCAAATCACAAACAAACACAAACAACCGGCTTCGTTCGTGCGATGGGGAGGAGTTGAGCCTAAACCGAGAGACGCAAATTATGCGTCACCATGTCAGCCATATTTTCATCTTCATCATCATCATTTTCCCGGGCACAAGTTCGTCCTAGTTGCCGACGCCGTTGTCGTTTGTCGGGGGGCCATCGTTAATGGGATTCTGGTGAATAAATTTAAAATTCATTGCAATACCAACGCACAAACAAACAGGCAACCGTAAACCGACTGCTCGTTTGCCCTCCACTCCACTTTCCTCCCTGTTGGGAAAAATGGCGAGGAAAACTCTCGAAGCCCCCAGAAGCCGCCGTTGGCCGGCGCAACAAGATTGCCAAACCATGAAGAACACATTTCTTGCCACATTCGTGTATCTGTGGGTGTGTGTGAGGGTGTGTGTGTGGGTTGTATAAGCTATCTCCCTCGAGGGTTGGAAAACGGCCATTGCTTCCCAAAGAAAAGGCAAAAAAAAAACACATAAAAACCCCGCGATCGAGTCGCACCGAAGATGAAACTTTATTTTATTTGGCGTTTTTTCCAGCGTTTCCACGCCACTGGCTGCGGCTGTTTATCCACTCACACGCAACCTGCCCTCGCGTACAAAAGTCCCTCGAAGGCTCGTTACCGGGGACACACTGCTGTCCGCACCGAAGGGGCCTAGGCCGATGGTGTAATGCCTTATTGCAGTGAGAAATTACTTTCCTAAATCATCTTAAAAGCTTTTCTTCCCACAAAACTGTGCTTGGGTGCGTCCTTATTTTGTGCGGTTTTTTTGTTGGTTTTGTTTCGGTCAACTTTGGGCGGCTTTTTTCCCTTCACTCACTGGCAGATTGTGGCCCAACAAGCAACCCACTGGGAACCAATTCCTGTGAATGTTTCGTGAAGTGCTCCTGGTTCCTGGGCAATTGGCAAACCGTAGCAACCGACCGCCGGCACATAAAACAAAGCAATCCTCTCTAGCCATCCCTATGCTTTGTGTCTGTAAGTATTTGTATCCACAGCTGTGTGTGTGCGTGTGTGCGGTTTATCCCATAGCGACGAGGCTTTAACGGCCGCTTTTCACCATCGCCTAGGATATATTTAGAAAAGTAAGTACACATTATTTCGCAAATAATAAATATCTCTTATGCGGTGGATTTATGCCACGCGAACCACCGAAACCATCGGACCAACGACCACTAGGCGATGCACTGCGGGCCCCATTTGTCTTCGGGAGGAGATGTGGTTAGGCTCGGCCAAGAATGGACGAACCGGGGACAGGTCGGCGCTGCGACGCTTGTCTGCTTGGAAGAAAGCCCGAAGTGGAACAAACAAGAATTTATGATTAAATTTCATATGCACATAAATTCTGCTTACTTTCTTCTGCGCGAATGTTGTTGCGCTCCTGTTGCCGCTTAATATGCGGGGCGAAGAACAGCGTGTGGGGAGTGTGTGTGTCTGTACAGCTTTAGGCTTTTCCGATGATGCGAGGTAAGGTTAAAATGTGTTGTTTGGAGGTAAAAAAAGGATATTAAAGCATGTTGGTATAGTAGGAAGGAGTACTTCGAACGTTAACTTGCTGAATAACGAGGAATTAAACTATTGGATTTAGACGCATGAATAGGCTTAAAAGGATCCTTAGGTAGCCAATAGAATTTAAGGTCCAAAAGGCATGTCTAGTTTACTCGTTTGATTCATAAACAAACTAGGTATCGTTCATTGTTTTTCTAGAGAAATTCCTCATGATTGTACTCTCAAATGAAGAAGTTCTCGTTTTATCAACATACAAGACTACACAGCTTTGCTATACGCTTCAATGTTTATCGAAACGCGACTTTAAGACTTCATATAGAACACAATATTCTTGAATATGGTAGTACACGTCTCCTACGACAGTGTTCAGCCCCTCGACACGAACAATGTGAAACATCGGCTCCGGCCCGGTTGTTGCCTGCAGGAAGCTTTTTTGGAAGTTGTGACGAAAGCCCTCACAGACACCTGCAAAACACGAGGACGCTCGCCAATTTTCTTTGGGATAAGCTGAAAACAGACCAAAAAAGAATCGCATCAACCATCTTTCATCCCCAGCCCCGGTGGTGGTGCACGTCCGTGATGATCTTTTCCATATGAGAGCTTTAGGGCAGGGGTGGCAAAAAGGGAGAGGAAAGCACCATTGTTATTATCCTGGGTGGCAGGGATACCACCGAGAGATATCACCATCGAATTGTACGGTTTCCTTTTTTTTCGTTGCGTGGTACAAACCGCCCAAAACCCACAACTTAGTCACAAGCTGGTGAGCGGGAGGATGAGGCACAAAAAGCAATCTTCTTTCATGCTCCAGGATGTGGGGAAAATGGTGCAATCTAGCGCTCGCAGCAGCAGCAGCAGCAGTAGCACGCATATCCTTAACACACAAAAGCCTTCGACAGATGCGTTCATGCCTCCGGCAGTATACCGGGACGTCTCTTTGTCCGTGGCATGTGCCGTTCGTTCCGTTCCGGGTTTCTGGTACAGCTTTCCGTAAGAGGCGCCGTTTCGTCTCCCCCCCCCCCCCCCCTGGGGGCACCGATCCGTGGAATATACTCTCCCGTCTTCTCTTCTGATCCACATCGGTTCTACGACGGTTCGCCTTTTTTTTTACTCGCGTTGCAATGGTGGGTGGCGTTTTGTATATATGTACCGGAAAAGGTACATAAAATACATGCATAGCAATAATGGATTTATTTTTCATACATTATGAAATTGCTTTTTCGCCATAAAATGGGAAGGCGAAGGAGCAGAACATGCGGAAAGAATCCAGCCCCAAACTGCCTTGGCAACCGGGAAAAAGGCAGGCAGGAAGGTAGCCATATTTTCTCCCCAGCGCGCAAGCACGAAACCGTAACGAACTTCGAGCGTTCAAGTTAGTCCAAGACATCCGCAAGGGAAGTCCCTTACCGAAGGGCTCCCGGGCAAGCAGACAGGCAGGCAGGGAATAATCAGGCATGGGGTTGCTAGCCGTGGGTAAGAAAAGGATAAAGATTGGCGGAAAAATCGCACGTTTGCTAGTAGTTCGTGGTGGTGGTGGTGGTGGTGAACCTTTTTTCCGCGTTGCCTCCTTTTTTGTTCGCGGTGCAACTCGCCCTGGGAAAATGATTCGGTTCATGGTTGCGGATTTGCTTTTCTTTTTTTGTGGCAGGCAGAGTTTGAGTTTCAATCTGATTGGTTTCATTCGAATGAAGTAAAAGTGCTGCAGTTGCTCTTTGCAGAAGGAACAATTTAGTTCGCTGTGAATGGAATTTTTTAAAGAAAAAAAAATCATTGATGATGCAATAGATTTAAATAGTTTCCTGAGTTTAAAGACTAAAAAGGCTATTTTGCAGTAGTTTTCACAGTATTCACATACGAGTAGCTCAAATTAATTTTGTTGTTGTATGGTTGATGTCATTGTTCTGCAGCTTTGTGTATGCTCCGCTATAACAAACCACAAAAAAGCCGGGAATAATAATTAAACCATTCTTTATAGCACACAAACTATGTGACAACTAATCGGCGAACAACATTGGCCAACAATTATTGCTGCTGTTACACATAGCGGCACCAAACACTCGCCCGTAAAAGAGGTGTTCAAAAGCCAAAAGTTAGTCGGTGTTGCGAGCGAGCTGAACACAAATTCCTTCCGCTTTGTCGAGCGAATTAAAACAGAAAAATGTTTACACTTCTCACCTGCAGTGCAGGGTAAAGGCGCGAGGCAAGCTTGAACTATTTTTTTGGGTTGTCTTGTGTTGGAAATGGAAGCTTTCCCGTTGTATCGCGAGGAAGATGCACCAGCAGCAAGTGTGGGGCTGCAGACGGGAAAAGACATATTCGAAACATCAGCCAAGGCGAGCAGAAAAGGCGTTCCATGGTGGCTGGTAATTGAATTTCATACATCACTTTCTCCCTGCCCAGTTGCGCCTTGTTGGCAATTTGTTAATTAATTATCAGCAACCATCCGCAACAGTAGCGCCTAACATGCGAGTTGGCATGGGAAGATGTGGGTTACAGCGAGCAAAAAAAAAACATATAAAAATGCTGCCTTCTTTACGGTGTTGAACCTGTAAGTGAATAAATTCGATCGTTCCATCACCTTCGGGTATGGGCTCGCGAACCGGTTAAACGATCGGGATGACCCACGGGATCGCGCCAAAGTATTGTCACGGTATGGTGCGACAAGGGGCTGTTCAAATAAATGGGCTTTTAAATTGAAATATGTCAAGTGTAATTAAATTAACATAAAGAATTGATAACCAATCGAGCCCTGTTTCGTGCATAACGTTCGATCGTGTGTTGGAGAAGTATTGTTTGAGTTGTTGTGAGCCGGTGCTATTTTTTGAGCGCCTGTTTCTGTTTCCCATTGTGCTTCAACACGGAACAAACGGAAATCTCACATTTGGAAGTCAACGGTGTAAATGATGCCCAAGGCTCCAGTGCTTTCAAAGGAAGGTAAGAACCTCAAACTGGTGCAACACATATTAATGTAAATTACAGCCAAATTGCAGCACGACGACAAACTGCACATTAGGCTCGAGGTGCAAAGACAACAGCAGCCGTTAGGAACCAAACATAAAATACAGTGTTTTTGGGGCAGAAGCCTTGGAGCGATTCACGAGCGAAGCAGAGTCGAAGCCAGATGCAGAAAGTGTACTTCCTTAATGATGTGAAAAGGAACCGTTTGTCGTGTGGAAGGAATGATAAAAGTGTTTAAAAGAAGGCATAGTTCCATTCAAAGAAAGACTTATCAATAAATTTACAAAAATGGTTTTCAATAAAAAATGAAGTAAAAAAAACTAGAACACCTTTTCCCATCCAATATATTCTATAGCAAAAACAAAAACAAAATAATAATAATAATAAATATTCCACTTCGCTTGGTTCACCTGTTTGCTTTTAATTATTGCAAAAATTATAACCTTGTCCGAACGGTTTGCTCACAACCCGGGCTGAGTTATTGCTCAACCCAAGGTGAGTGTAAAATATGGCCCTGCGAAAAAAAAAACTGCAATAGGGCGATCCTCAAACTGATGCCCCTTCGCGTATGATGAATGGGAGCGATAATTGTACGCCCGGCGGGGATTTGGTAGACAACGTTTTCTGGGCGTTGGATTTGGGGAGCTTTCCATCAATCTAGCCTTTTTGCAGGTTGGAAGTAGCAACCAGGTTTTGGAGGGCCAGGCTCGTGCAAAAGTTGATGTTTTCGATGCCTCTAAGAACGACTGCCTGCACAGGTCATAGCCGGAAGCTACATCCACTGCTCGGGTGATAAATGTTTACTAATGAAGACAAGAAGTATGTCACCTGTCAGTGTGCGGTGGGGGAAACGAACGGGGCAACTGACTCTTGTGTGTGTGAGAGAGAGAGTGTGTGCTGGACGTGAACTGGAGAAAACGCGGCCTAAAATAAACATCCCAATTTTTCGGTTGACGGGGCTGTAAAAATGCATAAAATGCTGCAGTTTGCTGTCCGATGCACCGCAGTCTGATGCAGTGAGTGAGATGAATTAGGATGGGTTTTTTTGTCCTGCTCGTCCGACTGCTTCCGTCCATCATTTCGGGCTGCATTTTTGGTGTGTTGATGCAGCTCGGCCACCGTTGCGCTTAAGATGCACCAGCTTTATGGGATCTGTCGGGTGTTTCTTGTGTTTTTTGTGTGTTTGCAAACGTGAACAATTTTGAGCACAGGAATGTGTTGCTCGCCATCGCGCGGGTTTGGTGATGAATATGCGATGAGGACGGACGCACTTAACTGCACATACCGGCAGACTTGCTGGAGCTGGATCCCGTAGTAAACCGGCAGAACACCCCTTTTGCCTGCCCACCCCATCGGAGGTGTGCTGCCAGTTTTGGTGGTAGCTCGTAAAACACTAAAATGATTGCTTTCATCCTACATTAAACAAGACACTTTATGGTAAAGCGCAAACAGCATTTTATTATGCCTTGGGTCGGGCGTTTTTTTGTTTTCCTCTTTTTCGTTGGTTTGTTTTTAGTCTCTAACACAAGAAAGCCTACGTTTCGCATGCTCAGGTTGGTCTGGCAACTGTCGCGGGGCTTGTTCCCGCGTATCACGGGATGCGCAGTATAGTGATATTTCAGTACAAGTGTTCAACTACTTGCTCCAAAGGTTATTGGACGCTGTGCTGGAAGGTGTTTGCATACACGTATCGTTTAATGGATCTGTTGCTGCTGTTTGATCGTTCACGACACAGGTTTTATGGTACATCTGTCGGTCCTATGGTTATGTTTATGTGACTTTGCATGCGAGTAATTTTATGTGTGTTTTCAGTCAACGTTGATTTTTAAAGCAATTTGTAGAATTATTTATGTACACAAATATGAGCGAAGGAGTTTATTTGAATAACAAACAAACAACGTTCAAGAATCACTATAAAACTATAAAACTCAAAACAGTGCTTTGTAATGCGCAATGATATTTCTTACTTTTTATTTAGTTTGTATCTAGTCAATTCTGACACAGAAATATGACATAGATAGGCTAGAATCGAACAACAAAGTGCGTGTAATTTTGATTAAAACCACTGCAACATGACATCAATCCAGGTAAGTTGAACTTTCAGTCCTTCTATTTAACACTGGCCACTGTTTAACACTGATATTAGATCTATTAATGCAATAATGATCTCAAATAAATGTTTACAATTCTATAGGTTATACTGTTTGAATTGAAAACTAAGCAACTTAACGAGGTTTTTACACAATACAGTTTAATGTGTTTCACAGTCAAGTTAGTTGATCATTTATTTTTCTATTGAGAGTCTATTATGATGGAAACACTCATAACGTTACATATTGTGTTCTGGTTCATAGTTTTGTGGTTATTTAAGTTAAAAAAAGATTATGGTCAATTTATGGCTTTTTGTATGGAAAAATGGTGTATATATTGAAACAACCGAAGGGATAGATGTCCAATCCAAGTATAATTATACAAAAAACCTTGAGAAAGCTTTTTTTTTATTTCTCGTAAGAAGGACCCAGGTGAACGTATCGTTAAAAAGAATATGTATATACTCACTCAAGTTTTCAGAAAACTATCATACTCCCTCTTTTTGAACGTAGACAATCAACAAGTTTTTAGCCAAAATGGTCTTACATTTACAACAAAATAGTACACTAATTATTTGTGAAAAAATAAGAACGGTCCGTTATAAAATAGTCTCCACATGTATAAAGAATCAGAGATTTAACTAAAACCAATAAAAACTAATCATAAATAGCGGGCCTAATATCGTGTTAAGGAATTAAAAAAAATAAATACAAAACCAATATAAAAATAACGATGAATAACGATAAAATGTGGCTTTGAAAGCAACAGTGCGTGTACAAATGGTACCATAAAAGTGAGAAACAATCATTGCAAGCGTACTTTAACTCTTACTTTATCATAAATTTATTTACTTGCAGGTGAAAATAATCAACTCGCTCCTTGAACAACTTTCCCACAACAACTCCCTTAAACGTATCGTAATGACCCGACTCTGCCATCCAAGTCGTGAAAAATAATCAACTACCAACTTATCCCACCCGCACGACCACCCCCACGAAAAGGTAGGCAAAGCAAAAATATTATAAAATATTCCAAATAAACTCATCGCAGCGTAATCAATTCGACATTCGTAGCAAAATAGAGCGCACACACAAAAAAGCAAGCAAAATGGTTACTTGTTCCGTGTTTTGGAGCAACTGTATCAACCAGGCACTGTTACACTAGAAACTACGGCAGAGAAATTTATGAGAAAAAAAGATTTTGAAGGAAAGGGCAAACAGAAAAAATTATAAAAATGTATGAAAAACACATTTCGCTACAGTACAACACAACCGGTGTACGGCGGTAAAAATCCAAAAACCGCCAGGATCAGGTTCTTCGATAGGCTCCGGACGGTGTGGCCTCGTTTGTTGGCTGCCCCTCTATCCGACCCTTGCCATTCCGAGCTGCCCAAAAGGGAACGGGAACTCTGGCAAAACTCCGGTACAATATCGCCATCATTATCAACAATAATTCACCAACCTCGAATACGCGGAGAGTGCGCCCCCGTGCCCCGTGGAAGGTTTTTCCAATGGATGGAAAACTTATTCGTCCACCCAATGTGAGGGTTGAAGGTGGAGCTTGTGGAACTTTTCACCATGGATGTGGCCCTCCCCTTCCACCCCCCCCCAAGCGATGTTTTCTGCGAGGCAATGCGAGGAAGGCCTTCGAGCGTGAGTGGTTGAATTTGAGCCCGCCGGCTTGGAGCTGCCATGTTTCTTTTTTAACACCCTCTTGCTCGACTAACCCGAAACCGCTGCCTTTTCGCCCTCCCGCATACATAACCCAACAAAATTGGTGGAGTTTCGAGTGCCCAAGTTTTGCATACTACGGGCACACAAACCACCGTGGCGTAGTTCGTACCGGTTCTTTCGCTGGATTTCAATTTAAATAAGGCCGTTTTGGCTTCTGGAAGGTGCAAAACTTTGGCACATGGACACGGACCATAGGGAAGCTAAGTATTGGGTTTGTTGGCGTGGTTGGCAGGTTGGTGGGCAAGGGGAAACAAAAAAAAAAAAAAGAAACGCGGAATCCATTCTCCCTTGACATCTTCCCCCCGTAGTGTTTCCCCTGTTCAGTCATGAATGTCGGCTACAGTGGCACCGGTAATGACATCAGGATACGACGCGCGCACCCACCAGGATACACCCAAACAGCCTAGACGTGTTCGGGGCAGACGGGAGAAGGAGAAGCAGACCAAAAGAAGTGATAATAAAAAATTGGAACCTTCGCTCCAAAGGCCCCCGGAACGCTTTTCGCCACGGTCGCTGACAGGAAATATTCTCTCCAGATTCAATCCGATCCAATCCAATTTCTTCCAACCTACCGGAGGCCGGATTCGGGCATGAAGGATGTACCTTTTGCCCAGCTTTTTTCATTCTCTCTCTCCCACTCTCTCTCTCACTGGCACTCTATTCTGCGACACGGGCAAAGCCTTTTGCTTCATTTGTCACACTGGCTGTAGTAGCGCCGGTGTGCCTTCGGTGTCCGTGCTGCACCTGAAGCTGGTCGGCCGCGTACAGTCGCAACGCACCGGGGAATGGAGAGCATCCAATCATCTATCTTCACCAAAGTTGGAGCTGCTGTTCGAGTTTGTGCGGCAGGAACGTGTCCGACCGGTGTCGGAAGTGTGCAAAAAAGTGTGACGGAGCCGGGAGGATGAAAAAAGTGAACTGAACTGAAAACAGCAAAATTGTACGATGTCATCATAATTTATAAGAAACGGGAATTTGAACGTGATTCGTCGGTTTTAGCTGATTTCAGGTGTTTCTTCCCAGTTTTTTTTTCGTCGACCGCCGCCGCCACTTCGGCCCATTCCGTTCCGCAGGGACGCACGTTCCGCTGTGTGTGAGTGTGTTTGGTTGTCCTCTTCCGATGATGTCCCCGCGGTGGTAAAGTGAAGTAAAACCGGAGCCGGTTCGTTAGTACGCATTCGAAAAAACCCGACGGAACAGAGCACGGGGCACGGAAGTCGGTTTGGTATTTATGGGATTTATCTGTACATATTTTCTTACCCAGCCATCGAAGATCTTGTTCGGAATAACAGAGCGAAAGGAAACATTTTTCTTGCCAAAAAAAAACCATCCTATCCAAATGTGGCAGCAAGAGGGGAAGAAAGGAAAGAGGCGCAGTTGTTAGGTTTATCAACTGATTGAATGACTCTTCATCGGTTCGTTCGAATGTGATAAATTTGGTAGCCGGGCACACGGAGCGAGTAAATGTAATCAAATTTAGTTTATTTATTGTGTTCTGCTGGAGGTGATTTTGAGTTTTTTTTAAGTTTATTAATTTACAAAGGGCCTGACAGCGTTAGTTAGGAATTTAATCTGCCGAAATGGGTAGCAAAATAAGAACATCGAACATATGAGCTATGTATCTTTCCAACCATACTTCATAGTTGTAGTTCCGCTATTAGCCCTAAACAGCATGGGTTTATGCCTGGTAGGTCTACTTCTACTAATCTCATGTCTTTTGTTACCAATATTTTCAGATCTTTTGAGGCAGGTACCCAACTTGATGCAATATACACTGACTTTCATGCTGCATTTGATAGTTTGCCCCACTCTTTACTATTAGCTAAACTATCTAAACTTGGTTTTGGTGAAGGCATTATTAGCTGGCTGTCCTCATATTTAAGTAATCGATCATGCAGGGTTAAAACCGGGTCGTACTTATCTGAGGAGTTTTTTTGTACGTCAGGTGTCCCTCAGGGTTGTGTGCTAAGTCCACTTCTGTTTTCTTTGTTCATCAATGATGTCTGTAATGTTTTACCTCCTGATGGTCATCTCCTTTATGCGGATGATATCAAAATCTTTTTACCTGTGTCCTCTTCTTCTGATTGTATGAGTCTTCAGCATTACCTTAATGCATTTGTTCATTGGTGTTCATCCAACTTACTTCGCTTGTGCCCTGATAAATGTTCTGTTATTTCTTTCTCTCACTCTCTTTCTCCTATTTCATTTAACTATACTCTCTCTAACTCGTCTCTCTCTCGTGTTTTGTCCATCCGTGACCTTGGTATTATACTCGACAGTCGTCTTAACTTTAAACTGCAGCTTGATGAGGTTCTACTAAAAGCTAATCGAACTTTTGGGTTTATTTTACGTTTTACCTCTATTTTTAGAGATCAAAGCTTCTTAAGAAACCTTTATTGTGCTCTGGTAAGGCCTCTTCTTGAATATGCTAGCATCATCTGGAATCCTCCTACTATTGATGGCTGTTCGAGAATTGAAAGCATTCAGCGCCTTTTTACCAGGGTTGCTTTTCGTCGTTTGTTCGGTGCTGCCTCACTACCTCCCTATGAAACGCGATTGCAGTTATTCAATCTTCACTCTTTAAGCTTCCGCCGCCAAGTGTCTCAGGCATGTTTTATTGGTGGCTTATTACTTTCTGATACTGATGCTCCTGATTTACTCTCGTCCATCTCGTTGTATGTTCCCTCTCGTTCCCTTCGTCCTCGTGATCCTCTGTCAATTGAAACACGTCATACTCTCTATACTTTCAATGATCCTATTCTATCCTGTTTCAGGTTGTTTAACCACTTTTACTATCTCTTTGATTTCGACTCCTCTCTCAACTCTTTCCGTAACCGTATTTTTTCTTCTAATTCTCTTTAATTATTCTTCTAAGTTTCATTAAGTTTTGATAGTCACTACGCTCTACCTTTGTTTTTTTTCTTTAATTTTTTTGCTAGGTCTAGACTAGTTTAGTTAGGCTTAGTTTTTCATGAATTTTTTGTTTATTTGTTAGGGTTTATTTAGTTTTAAGTCTGCCTTATTTAGCCTTGATGGCGGATATTGTATTAATAAATGAAATGAAATGAAATGAAATGAAAACATTTTCTGGGAGTTGATAGTTTCGTCTATCGTGATGCGTTACTTCTTTTTTTACATTACACGACAATAAGTAAGTATTTATCAGTTGCTTTAACATCTCTATAACATTCTTAAAGCTTTGAAATCATTACTAAAATAACCTGAAAAAAACCTCTATGCTACTGCCTCTTTTCTTATTAAACTTAAGTGCAATATTAGTTTATACTTTAACAAAACTGTTCGAACTATTTCTAGTGCTATTCAAATCTGTTGCAAATATTGACGAGTCTAGGCAGCTGTAGATATTAGCGACATTTTTGTATATCTATTTATATACTCAGTTTGCGTTATCTCAAAGCATAGTTCAGCTATTTTTACATTTTTTCTTGTTTACAACCATTGTGTTTTTTCTTTTATCATGTTTCATTCGTTTTATCGACGATTATTGGTTAGAGCTCAACTCTATTGACAATATAGCCTTTAAACATTCCTACAATAAATTCAATTTCGTCAATAATAACATATTTTAATTACTGTGGAACAATGATTCCTTCATATTGTTGAATTCTATGAGATTGATAACATTATTGCAATGAACTTGTGCTTAGAAATTTTGTCACTCGCTGATCACGTAATAAAAGTTACTAAAATAACACTTCAATGCCTTCATGCATGATCGGGTTCGAAGGATCACTTCCATTACAAAAATAAAAAAAATCAAAATTTACCAAAGTTCACTTCACGTGTCCATAGTAACGTTAAATTTATTTGCCTGTAAATGTAACACCAGAATCAACCTTACTTCAAGTTGCGTGCGTAGATCACTGTCATACTTGCTTTTGCTCCCTAACAACAGTCGTGACGACGAACACTAAAGACTCCATCATTAACATCCTCACCCGGTCTCCCAGCCTGTGGCCGCTAGTGAAATGATTGCGTTAAAGACGACATGATCTAATACGAGCGCTTGACCAGTCCGACCAAACCGGATCAGGGTGCGTGGGCACCCCCAAAAACCACTGGCAGTTAGTTATTTATTTAACCTAGTTAGTTAACGTCACCCGGTCGGTTGTGCTTCCTCCCCTTTCGCCCACTTTCTACTTCCTATCTGCAAGAATACTGCTATCACCCGGAGAAGAAGGATGCCCTAATTTAATTTTCGCTCACTTTTCACCATTAGCCAGTGGCCGGGCGTCGTCAGACGGGCGTCGCCGGGGCTTCGGTAAACGGTTCGGGCATGGTGAAGTTTCAATTTTCATTCCACAAGCTCGCCGGGCAGAAAGTTCCCGGCTGCAAGGCTGTAGGCAGCCGGGAATGGAAGCGACAACTGAAGCCTTCCTGAGGCGACGGGCAGCACTTGACTTTTATGTAAAGCAAACAAATTAAAACAATTTCCAAGCAGTTTTCTGCATGCTGCGTCCGTCCGTCCGTTAGGAGTGTCGTCCGTTTTCTTGATTTTTCCGTGACTGGTTTTCCTTCTTCTTACATTTTCCTTTTGATTTCTTCGTTCGTCTCTAATGCAACACTAACCTTCTTCTGGTGGTAGCGTTTTATTAGTACTGTCCAGTTCACTTTGCTCAGCCCTAACGCTTGTCGAGGGTGGCAGCAAACGAATCGCCGCCGCGAAGAAAGGAGTCAACCGTGGAAGGACTAAGAAAGAGAGTAGGAAATTCTTTTAAGTACTTTGTCCACCACTGAACCACTCGCAGTCGGGATGCGAAAGAGCTTCCGGGCAGTCAGTGACGGAGTCAGCGTTCTTTTTAACAGCTGCTCGGAAGCTGCTGACCCCACCGCAAACGATGATAATGACGACGACGAAGACGAAGATGATGATGAGGATGATGGTGATGCTCTCGACAAAAAGCAATTAATTTCTTGACCTAGGACGCAAGATCCCCGAGAAGGCCACTATCACTTTCGCTTGCTGCGGGGCACGGTCGAAGATGGTTCGGTTGGCTCATTTTCCACTTTCACTTTTGACTTTACGTCTTTCAAGCTGTGTTTTCCTTGCTTTTCTTTAACGCTTCTCTCATTCTTGGGAAACATTCATTTGTACTTTACGTCACTTTTCCACAGCTGGGTGGAACTTTACTGCCCGAGGTGGGTAGCTTCTTGCGTCCTTAAACTTAAACCATTCCCAGTTTCTTCGATTGCTCAAGCCTGTGATGCAAAGTGCGGGACAGCTTTCAAGGACAGTAAAACGGTAGAATGGATGGACATTAAACACTGGGCGAACGGATGGGTTTAATGAACGAGCTGGATGCAATACCGATTAGAGCACTTTAATGGGAGACGTTTTCCAGTTTGCTTGTATCGATTTTGAATTAATAAAGGAAAAATAAATACATTTCCAGGTGCAAAGTTTAATAATTTTTGCTGATATGTACGGCAAGACACATGAATGCTTCGATTTATTAGATGGTGAAGGTTTTTGTTGAAAGTCAATGAAAGTATAAACAAATGTTCAGTAACTGATGTATAAAAGATTCTTCAAATGATAAAGAACATCAATAGAAAACATTTAGGTCCATTTGGAATGGTGTTGTATTAACTTACGTAATTTTATTAATATATTGTCTTGCTAAGCTTTAAATAAAAAAGTTTTGAAGAACATAGAAGGTTTTCATACGGTTTTTGATACACTTAAGCCATTGCCAATACTTTATGGTATATAAAATCCGGAATATTTTATCCTGCTTTTGAGCTCCTTTCAATTCAATGGTTACTTTATGAAGGTAAATCCCTCCCTCTGCGTCCTTACCAGGATAATAATCATCGCCTTCGTCCGCCTCATGCTTCACTTTTCACCATCAGCAGCAGCAGAAGCGTCTTACGTTGAACAAAAGTTTCCAATCGCGCCCGTACGTATCCAAGAAAATCCATAGAATCCATTCGTTATCCCGAAAATGGAAATTTTCCCAAACCATCGTACCATCCCTCCTTCCGGCCTTCATCAACCACCGTTCCACCGGCAGCACGTGAACCGGGACGGAAGGAACACGCCTCGAGACGCCCAACGCGTCCAATGGAAATCCGTATGCTCGTTAGTTCTTGCCACGCCATGCAACGCACGCTTCCGGCGGGGTTTGCCAGGATGGCGGGGCAGCAGTTTTCCATAAGATTTCCACGCCAGATAACGAGCACATACTTTCGCAGGGTGAAGATGGTTGTGTGCGGGGACTAACACCATCACAGTGTGCACCAACACAACGAACGGCTTCAATGTTCACACTCACACGCGCGATTTTTCCGTTCGCCTAGCCAGCAGCTGCGTTGGTGTTGGTGTACAAAGTCTTAGTGTAAGAAAACTCACAAAAGGAAAATGCGGGGTTTTTTTTGCTCGATTCACCGACTACGTGAGTGTTGGTGAACCACCCTCTTTTAGGCAGCCAGGGCTTACACCAACACTTGCACGCAAACTTCCCCTCCTGAGACGAAGTAGCGCACATTTCTTAACCACCGTTTGGTAGTGTTTGTACGGCGCTGGGGAAAAAATGTGCGAGGGAAAAATGTGTCTGTATGTGCAAAGAAGAAAATCCCCTATGGCATCGCTGTTTGTGTGTCTGTGTGTCTGTGTGCGTGACTGCCTGTCGGGGTCGGTGTAGGGGTGCGTAGCGTAGGGTGAAACGAATCGAGTGCTCGGGCGGAAAATCGGGCGGCGTTGGCTTTCGTGCACGAAATGGCCGAAGCATGGAATGGAAGCGTCGTTACACCTCCTCACCAAGCCCATCTCCCAGCAGTATCCTCGCTACACACTAATGAACTGCGCCGGGGCCAGGGCGAAACATGGCCACTTGTCTTCGGGCACGATTTTCCACCCAAAAACAGACAACAACATAATTAACGGGCGATTCGGTAAATAATTTTCACTTTCTACGGTCACCTAGACGACCGGGCGAACCAGGAAGACGCATCCTGACCTCGACCCGAGCACACATCTCACACCATCACATTCGCACCCGGTTAATGACTTTTCCTCTGCGCTTTGGGTGTAACGTTTCTCTGCTCCAGTTTTACCATTTTCGCAGACGCCGCCACTGCTGCTGCTGGTTCATTTCAGACAAATGATGTTTTATGTTAATTAGCGTCTGGCGAGTTTGCTGTTTGGCGGCGGTGGTGGGTGTGGTAATTAAAGCGTAAACTTGACCTAGTTCAATCTACGCACCGTCGCGGAACAAAACGTTTCGGGAAGCCAATGAGATGAAATTAATTTTACATTAAAGCGGATGCTTTCATCAGTTCAGTTCATCACTGGTGTAGATGACGGAGGAGCTGTTCGACGGTGGAAAGATGCAATACAGTTTGAAAGGGTACTTTTTGATTTCATCTTCACGAATTTTCCTTTTGCGAATACTTGCAACAAACATAAATTGGGATGTAAAAGTTATTATATTCTTCATAGCTGTGTTTTAACAGTTCATCAAACTTGTAGAATTTGTATCTTTGTATCTTTTATCATACTCAATTTAAGATGTGTAACAATAAATTCTGAAGTGTGTTGTATAACAAAATAACTCGTTTGTCATATAATTGGTTACATAGGAATTACTAGTATTGAACATTAAACTAACAACTTTTATTTAAAAAACGTCTGCCAAAAAACGAAACATGAAATTGGTTAACAGTTTCGACGTGAAAGACAACCATTCAAAATTCCTTTATCAATCTTTATCTATTTTACCATCCTTTGGTTTTCTTGTCATTTCTACAACAGATAAGAAACAGTTTCTTTTCAAAAAAGTGAATAAGAAATGTAGATGAGTTATAATGAGATAAGTCGTAGTGACTAACTGACACTTTGTTCACAGGAGCGATACTAAATGTACTGAACATTGCACTTGGAGTTCATTATTGAATATACCGTCGGTACCAGAAGCTTCTTTTGTAGGCAAGAGAACAGAACTTTTTGAGGGCAAGAACTGTTAAAATATTTGCTTATCTGTCCTTTATCAATGATTTTTCTACTTTAATAGCAGTTTTAGTTATTTCGTTTTTAATTGGAGAATACATTATTTTAATAAATTTGACCATTTTTTGTTCAATTAAATTTGTTTTGATTAAATATCGTATGGCTTAGAATTTATGATGATCTATTATTTAATTGATTGAAAATATGCTTATTTTCTGTATAGTTTGTTTTAAACAAAAAATATTTTAAGCGCTTTGCACAAATATAGATAGGGTATATGTTTCCAATAGATGTACAATTTCTAGTGGTACCGATATGTTTTAATACATTTTAAGTGTCAATAAAGCAGACATATGGAAATTCCAAAATAAAGTACTGTTCAACGACTGTAGACAACCCAGAACGGGTGATTGATTTTAAAGTCGATTTTTCTCTCAGCTTTATGTGTAAGTTTTGGCCTTTGTTTGGTAAATTTCTTGCAGGGACATTATTTAAAATGCCCTTTTTACTGGTAACTCTAAAGGTGTTACGATAAAAAAAAACACTTTAAAATTAGATTTTTTGTAAATCAGTTACATTTCATAGGAGATATGTGAAAAAATGATGATCACGTAATTATAAGAATGGAATTAAATTCGCTTAAACTTTTTTTAAATAAAAATCAAAGGATTTTAGAAGAAGTGACTTCACAAAATAATAGGTTTTTTAGATGCAATGTAAAATGGCAACAACTTTTAGCTTTTAAACCCTATGTAGAAAAATAAATAACATTTCAATCTAATATGAATAATAACATTATTTCTTAAATATCCTTTGGAACGAATTTTAGTTCAATAACACTATTATGGGTATTGCCACTATACCACTTCTTGCTTTTTAAATATTGTTTGTATTACGGAGTACATAGTATGTTGAACACTAGTTCTGAGAAAAAAACGAATATTTTTTTTAATTTTTGTAGAAGAAAACAGGCTTGAATACTGCATGATGGTCTGATTTGTTTTTGATAGCCAGACGTCTGCCATGGCAGTGTGGTACAGTTCGTGTAGTATGTGCATGATTTCCATTGTATTATAACGCAATTTATATGTTATTCATCAAACATGGTATCTTTTACATCCCATCTTATATCTGGTATCACATTTCACTGCCAATGTTGGACGTAGCTACAATGTTGAACGTATTTATGTAATTTTCATCATATTTTCTTTAATTCAATTTTTCTTTGCTTTCACTAAACCAATCCACTTCTTTTACATCACTGTCACACAACACCTTGCAAACCGCCAACCATGCTCCAACGATATCTTGCGTCACTGTGCAGCCCCACACTCACACTGCAAAAGTTTCCCGAAACGAAATCTCGATCCCGCGGCTGCGGCTTGATCTCAAACCATCATCCAACCAGCAAAGCCTTGCGCCGACTGAATGGTGCTACCGTTCGCGCGCACTGCGGATTCTGAGGATCTGCGGATAGTCAGTCACCGCGGCCCGTTCGACCGGCGAGTGGAAGGGTTAATTTCACTGCCGGCTACGCGCAAGCAACGCCATCCTCATTACCTCGCGCCCGACAACCAACCGTGCGTACTGCCTTGAGCCAGCTAAAACAACAATGAAAAAAAGAAGAAGAAGAAGCGGACAGGATTTGAAGGGCTGCCGGTGCTGAAGGTGCCGCGGAAAGAATGGAGATTATGCTGTGCCAGCATAAGTCCAACGGCCCGGCGTGCTGGAGCGTAGAAAATTGGAGGAAAAAATTTGATTGTAAATTAGGATTCTCACGCGCCGCAACCCAAAGGGCCAAGCTGCCGTGCTTCCGCATTGATGCCTTGAGATCGCGATCGCGCGGACGAGGAAAGGGAACGCACCGCTGCTCGGCCGGCTTTTTGCATAAATAATTATTTATTTACATCCGCTCGCTCGCAAGAACAAACCGGAAGCAGGGCAAAAGGACACTGTGTGTGTGTGCCTGACAGACACGGGGAGAGGGAAATAATAAAAGGTAAGCGGTAAGAGTGCTTATGAAACACCGAGATTGTTCGCATTGTTAGCGTATGAGTTCGTGTCGCCGTTGTTGCCGAGCGGGAAGAGTAAAAAAAAGCCAAGGACTGGCAATAGACAACGGAACAGCAGGCCAAAAAGGGACAGAAACCCGTAACCCTTTTACGTGCGGAGGGAACACTCCGGCAGGCCGACTAGAAGCACCGGCGGCGGGTTGTTCGTAGGATATATCAGAATTTATGCAAATGCGCAACGACCGTACGGCACATACACACACACATATTTTGGTGTGGCGCATTGTGCGCTGCCGCTACCGTACGGTGTTGCGTTCGCTTTTTCCCGCAGAACATAATTTCATTTTACAGCGTGTGAAAGATTCCGATCCCGGATGATAAATCGCGGAACGAAGCGTCGCATTATGACAGCAAAAACTTTCATTCGTGGCAGATGAGGTTGCGGGAAAGGAACACGCTGCTGGGGGGGATGCATAAAAGCGAAAGAAAAACAGAAGTAAGAACAAAACAATCATACCTTACTCTAATGGCAACTGGATTTCGATCGTGTATGTGTATGAGTGTTTCATTTTGGTTGTTGTATTTTTTCCATTCCTTTCGCTCAACCCGTTTTATGTGATTTATGCAAATGACGTTCCATCAATGTCGATTCCGTGTCGAAATGAGGCAACGAAAAATGCTCGCGAATCGCATGCAAGCGAGCGTGTGAGCGATGCAACGGCAATTGCAGCTAATGCTGCCTCTGAGTCACTGATGATGATGATCGAGCGATCAGCTCTTAATAATTCAGGGAACAATGAATGTCTCACGAAAGAGTTAAATGTGGATCTATTTTAGTTTCATGGCAAGCTTCAGAGGAAAAAATTGATATTTGCTGTAGTTTATTTAATTATTTGCATGAATTGATTTTCTCATTTTTTCTAATATTCAAGCTAGTACTGAGAGAAGAGCTAAATTTGCTTTATGTGTACGCTTGTTACAATATAACGATTGTTTATCAAATTTAAAACACTCCTTTTAATGCTAAAAAGCAGACATCATACTACTTTTACCTTAAACCATTATAATTTGCATCTTTTCACATTTGCTTTACTGAAGTTTGCTTTTTATGTAAATGATTAACATAGAATAAAAGTTCTCCCCACTAATAAGCTGTATTTTTCAGCATTTAAAAAGCCATCGCCTTTGTATGAACATTCAGAACGACATAATTTCCACCTTAATGAGCAATAAATATTTTCCCGAAAGAAAAAAAAAACATAAAACTACATCTCATCAATAGCTTATTCACACGTCCTTGGAGAACTCCAGTCCAGCTGGGACGATTCCCGGACAACACACACACACACACAAACAAGCCATTCTAGCCGGTAGCCGGTGGCAAATGAACAACAACATTTAAGAAACACATTGCCCTCCCATAAGAGCCATCGCCAAGCACCATTTAGGGGCTAAAAGGACACGAAATTGAACGATAAATTGAATTCGGAACGGCCGCCTCCGCCCATCCGCTTCTCCAACGCTTCCTTCTCGACCCTGCCACGTTTGCACTCACGACGCAAGAAACGATCAACGGCGAGAAGCGATCGTGTACGTACGGCCGAAGCTAATAATTACAATTACATTAATACCCGGGCCCTGTCGAGAGCTGCACGGGTATAATTTTTATCAAATTATCCAGATGAGCACACGCATGCCTTCGAGTGGGTTAGCATGTTTGCATGTGTGCGTGGATAACGTCCTTCTAAGGAGCGTAATAGCAGTGCGCTTAGGCAGTGGGAAAGACGCTCGGTCGGGGTATCTTTTCGCTGAGCATAATCTTGCACCGTCGCCGGCGCAAAGCCGTCGTCGAGTGCAATGAAATGTAGTGCAGGCAGCCGAGTATCGCTCGCGGGAGTTGGGTTGTGGTTCGCTGGGCTGATGATATATTGTTCATTGCGCTGGACGAAATGTGCAGTCTGGTCACTGTTTTCGGGTGTAGTTTCGGATGAGATCCTCTGGCTTGCGGCACCGTACAGGTGAAGTTGATCCTTTTTTTGCGTTTCATTTTTGTCTTTAAGCATTCGCAACAAACTCTGTTTTCTCTCTGTCTTTCTTTCTCTGTTACGACACTAATCGAAGCAGAATCTTGCCCTGCGGCTAATTGAACGAAGGAAGGTATGAGCAGCATCGATGCATGTTTTGTTTTGTAATTCTAATGGGAACAGATGATTTGGCAACCGAATGATGCAATAATTCATCGGGAAATAAGACACCAGAACCTCCCTTAAATCTTGTTTCAAATGTATTCCTTTAGTTATGATATAGCACTATCAATTCAGATTCATTGCTGAGAAAGAAGAGTTTTTAGGGGTAAATAAGTCCAAGATTTAAAAGAGTTTGTGCAGAAAAATATATAAAATGGCGGATATGTTGTATGTATGCAATTATAGCTTAGTATAAATTGTTTCCAAACAATAATTATCAATTAGACACAAGATAAAAATCAATGCACGGATCCGTTACCCTCGCCGAGCGATGTTGAGCACTGCAAAACATAATTAAAGTGGGACGGGAAATTGGTAATTGTTAAATAAATAATTCTATCCCACCCAGGCGACAGTAACGACGCCGAGGGAAGGTTAGGATTGCGCACCGGCGTGTCAGTGTGCAAAAAATTGCACACACCAGAAGGAAAGCCAAAAGCCGGGCCTATCAATAAACACCGTGTGAGGCGCCTGGCATCCGACCGATGCAGCAGGGGTTTGCGTTAAAATTTGCATTACAATGCAAACAAACAGCAACAACCTATAAACGCTGTAGTGTGCCTCCGTTACATCGGTGCAGGGCGATCGTTGAATGCACCCGACCACGAACAGAACAACAACAACACACATACATACACATGCTCTGGAAATATCATTAATTATGACGGGTGGTAATTTTTGCACGTCAAAAGCGGCTCGGCAGGTAGCACCGTTCTGGAGGGTTCGCTTTTCTGCTTCCGGTATCTGGAGGAAACCACCCGGAAGTGCTAGGTGGGACACCATCAAACGGTTGCTTTTGGGAGCAGGATTTACGGGGCGAGCTAGAGCCATAGAATTGGTGGAACGGAAGCATATAATTAACGTTGACGATTGTGACAATGGAATGATTGGTGGTTTTCTTCGGGAGCATGTTTTCTTTGGAAATGTGTTTAAAATGTTGAAACATTTGGAATATCTAGCTTTTGAAGATGCTTTCAGTATTAGACGGTTTGCAGATCCCTCCAGTCACCACTCTGCAAGTCAGCCAGAAGTCAGCGAATAATTACATTTCCTGTGCCGTAAGGTTTTTCCTTTAATGTGCGCGTTTCATTTACATCTTCCCACCACCTTCTACTAGCATCGCTTGTACCGTAAAATTAAGCAAAAGGTCAGCCATTGAAACGAGTCCACGAAGCGAACCAAAGTAAAAAAAGTCCCATGAAAGAAAGCAGATCATAATAAATGCTAAAGGCAATGTAGCGAATGCACAAAACATTTACCAGACATTGAACGCATCATTTTGACTTTAATTAGTGCAAAATCCCTCCGAAAAACGGGACCGTTTGGGGTGCGAGTTTGAAAGCAAAAGCAAAAAAAAAAAAAAAAAGAACGAACTAGAACACCATCACCCCGAGGGCGATGAGGCGATGGCGGAAATGAAGCATGATCCAACGACCACGGTACGGTGGTGGGTGGTGTTAATCCTAATTACATTCCAATTACGACACCGCTGAACCGGACAGTTGTAAGCCAACGGGCAATTAATGTTTAATGCGGTCAAATGTCACTAATTGACGTATTGATTAGCATATGGGAGAAGTTTATTAAAACTTACAGAAAGAATTGTACATGAACATTGAAATTGTATGTTTATATAATTTATAAACATGGTTGAATTAATTTTAGAATCCTTTAATCATTTTGCTACCGCCATCTGTATCCTGCTAGCCGAAACTGGCGACACCGTCGGTTTTTTTCACCACTTTCCACCACCGTGTGCGGTTAGCTTCGTCCTTTTCGTCCCTATGGCCTGTGCTCATTGCCGATTGCTCGCACACCCCTCGCATAGAACCAAATTGAAGGTTTTCAAAGAAAGAATGAACGAAAAAAAACGGGGATGGGACAAGGCACAATACAACAAGGCAAAAAAAAGTTTATCCTCGTGCAAGGGAACGAATGTCGCTGATTCACCCCTGGGCTGCAAAGGGACGACACACAGAGACACACCGAAAATCGTCCAAAATTGTACTGTGGAAAAGAGAAAGCAAAAAAAAAAGCCACGAGATAATAACAGCAAGAACGGTGAGCAGTAAGAAAACCATTCGTCCTTGCGGTGCTATAGGACGGTTGCCGAGCCACAGGCCCCACCCCTCGAGACCGATGGAAAAGCCATTCCTTAGAAGAGGTTCCCTTACGTGTGGTGGTGGTGCTGGTAGGCTGAGGAGTTTTTTTTTCGTCTTGCATTGGCTCGGTGGTTCTTGCGTCTTTGCGTGCGTTGACTATACATTTTCTTAAGGTGAAAGGTTTTTTTTTAACGTGCACGTATCGGCTTGGAACACGCACGCTGCGGCGATTGTGTTTCCGTTTTTGTTCCTTTCCGTTGGAAAAAAATACTGATTGTTTAAGCATTGAAAGTATTTTTTTCTATTTCTTTTCCCAAGCTTTGACGTTGTTTTTTGGTTTCGTTGATTTTCCGAATAAAACCCCTGCTGCTGGTTCATGGTCTTGGATCGATGGCGCGGTTTGGACAGGCGCTTATCTGTCGTCGAGTTATAAATAAATAAGCTCGACATTTCGTGCACACTTAATGCTACTTTGTCGCTAGATAGGGCATGGGGAAATGAGCACAGTATTCGACTTACCGGTGAGCAGAGATGAGTGGGGAAAATTGGTAAGGTGAGCTAAAAACCTACCAAACAAAGAGTCAGGTCTGTCTGGGTTTGCGCCTGGTTTGGAACAGTTTGTTGAGATTGTTTCAAAGGTTCGATTTACAAACAAAGTGTTGTAATCATCGGATGAATGTTCATTTTGTCTGGATGAGATAGAAACATAATTAAAAATTATGGGAATAATATTGATTGTATTGCAAATATTGTATGCTCTACTGGATCAACCTGTACTGCAATGAATTTGCTGGGTAATAGATCGGAAGAATTTCATGCAATTGCACGTGTTGATACAATCTTTAATGTACTATCTTGTACTACATAGCAAAAAAAAGAGGCATTATAGTTTGGCTGATAATTATTTGGCCTATGATAGTAACACACATCTGTTTGGCTAAATAATCTTTTCATATTCAGCATCTATCAATTCAAGAAATATATACACCAATTAAAGCGGGTTTTAACTTTTTGATACCACTTTTGAAGTTCGATTTGTCATTTGCCTCAAAATAGTCCTCAATTGCGGCGTTCACCTCTTCATTCGACCGAAATTTCTTCACAGCGAGCATTCTTTTAATATCTGAGCACAGGAAATACTCCCTAAGAGTCGGGTCTTAATTATACGGTGGGTGAGAAAGCAATTATTAGTCCAATGCGTTAAATTTGGTCATTGTTTTCACTGATTTCTGACTCAACAACTCATTTTTGTTTTTGATAAAATGTGAGCTCGCGCAGCAGTCACTAGCATAGAGATTTGACATATTTAAAAATGGTGAACAACATGTGAAAATTATTCTTTTGATATCACTTAGGTGTCAGCTTTCTAGATAAACTTCACTTTACGGTTGTTTTTCATTATTCTGTGGATTTTTTTTATGTTTTGGACCTCTTTTGGGTACATTCTCTGTTCAACGTCTTCCTCCGTCGCCCTTACATAACGTTATAATATAGCATATCAATACTTTAGGGTTGATTTTGATGAAACAGTGTCCGGAAACTCTTCATCCAGCCAAATTTTGTATTATTATTATTATTTCATAAAACGAAAGTTACTTCCTCCAAATATCTATAACTCACGAAATAATTGTCAGATTGCTGTCAACTTTTGACAAAAATAGTAAGAAGATTGATACAAAAAAATGGATTTAATTCTAGTAGTGCTATCTTTGTGTAAGTAAAAAAAAATACCCACCTATTATTAGAATAGCTTAGACGGCTATTATATGATTCGTCCTAATGAATAAAGTAACACAATTTCCGTTGTCAAATCAAATGCATAACTTAGTAATTCACACAAAACTAACCATTCATAATGCAATATATTCATTACAATCGTAGCACGTGCCCTAGCTATTCACTCTATCCTGTCTTTTGTAAAACCTGTTGCTGCACCCCGATGCATCAGCGAATGTACAAATGCATCGAATAATAAATTTTACCCTCGCGGGATCCCTTTGGTTTGCAAAAATAGGCATCCTCGTCCCACTTAAACTAGGGCACGCACCATCAACCGGGTTTTGTCATCTCTTTTGTCAACTCGTGTGCAAATGATTTGTGCAGCAGGGTTTTCGTGCACAAAAAACAGAGGGAACGAAAACGAGAGCGATCGATCAACAGGAAACCGTAAAACCATTCCTAATTTGATCTAACATGATGTAACCCTTCTTTTAGCCTGCAAGTCTACTAACAAATTGCACACCATTGTATGATATGAGATGAGCGAAGATGAGACGATCAATCGAGTAGTAAATGAAGCCTAAATAGGCTTAGCTTGTAAACAATCAGATCGAAATGAGCAACCCAGTGGGGCCAATTCTGCAAGTTTCATAAGGAAGAGAGTTTTAGGAATAAATGATAGTTTTTACATAAAAAAAACATTTTCTTGCCAAAAATCACAACCTATTATTGTTATTTGTAACTTATTACATTTACAACTTTAAGCAATACGGCCTTTTTGGACCGTTACTCCTGAATAAAAAAAACATGTACAACTTATTATTTGGGCCAGTACAGTGTTACAGTCGTCAACTCGTACGACTTAACAACATGACCGTCATAGGTTCAAACCCCAAATGGACTGTGGCCCCATACTTGGGACTCACTATCCTGCTATGCGTAATAAGTGGTACAGGTAGTACAACAAACCCACGAGTGATACAGACAGGTCTTGACCGACAGCGGTTGTTGTGCCAAAATAAGAAAAAAATCTGGCTGTGAACAGTGCTGCCAAATGCTTCTGTTTCAGTCACCAACACTCATGACTGAAACGAAGCTCAAATCAGTTCACGTACACAACTGAGATGATCGGAGGTAAGACTCATACAATTGATGGAGAAATCATATGCTTGATGACATTTTGTTTAGCACCCAACTCTTGATCACTCACTTGGTCACGACATTTTGTGTAGGTGATAATCACGACATTCTTCGAATACACTTGGCGTCCCCAGCAGCAAAATGAGCAGCATTCTTTCTCGCTCATACGCAGGTATGAGCATACGCAGGTTTGATGGTCTGTCGGGTCAAACAGAGCGAGAAACCATGCTCATTTTGTTTCTTGGAACCACTCGAACGCACCGCATATCTTCCATGACTATCGGGAAGATCACCGACACAAGATGTCGCGACCAAGTGACTGACCAAGAGTTGGTCGCACAAAATGTCACCAAGCATGTGATGGTCGCACCAAATGTTTGAGTCTCACCTCTGATCATCACAGTAGACCTCGTGACGCTGACATTATGTTGTTTCAGCTGAGATTGGTCATCACTATGTCAGTGCCATTATGCAGTACTGATTGTGACAGTAAGAAAATGTCACAAAGCATGCATTGATCACACCAATAGTTTTGAGTATCAACTCTGATTATCAAAATTAAGTACGTGACGCTGGCATGGATTTTGTATCAGTCAGATTTTTTTATGGGATAGACAGTAACCATTTGAAGTACAGATTATATATGCTCGATCGCGATCGTACTAAGGTGTTGCGAAACGGTGACATTCAGCTTGAAATCACATAAGCACATTCTGACATTATGTCTATTAAGGAAACTTTCTACAATGAAGGAGCGAAGACATGGTATAAAAATGTTTCATTTTATTTTACAGCTAAAACTACTCGAGCGTATACTCCCCGTTGCTTTTGTAGAAGTATGGTGATGATGTACCAATCGTCTCTTAATTTGAATTTGTCGACGCAATTCCTCCGTACAATAAGCTCCCCTAAAATCAATGGAGCGATGATGCCGAGAGCCCCGTTTTTTTAGCTCTCTACTTGCAGTAAGCGTCACAATTGGCAGCGAGCTTCCCGGTCGCCGAGGTAAGCACAATGCCGGTCTGGGTCGTAGCGCCTATACCACCGCCGACGAGTTGCGCATCAAACGGATGCAATAGCAGATTGTTGTAGCAGATGACGTACGTCAGAGCGGTCTGTACAGAAAGTAAGGCACAATCACTAACCTGCTGCCTCAGTATTGATGTCGTACACACTTACCGCCGGAGTAAAAGTAAAGGTGCGTGAGGTGAGCGGTGTTAGCGTTTTCACGAGCACGGAGTTCGAGAAGCAGATGGTGCCGGAGAACGAACCAAACGTGATAACGTTCGGATAGTTGAGTGCCTCTGGCGGTTGGGCCCGGCCGGGCAGTGATCCGCACGCAATGAGCAGCCCAACCAACAGCCAACTGCCCGATAACGTAAGCCGTAACGCTGGGCAGGACATTTTATTTTCACGTTCACGATCGTACTGAAGTGGGTCGAAACGATGGGAACCAGCTTTATATCGCGGTCGCAGACGTTGAACGGCGTTATCAGTTGAAAAGTGTGTGGTTTTCACTTTTGTTTTGGGATTTTTTTGCACAAGAAATAATGTATTTTTCGAACGAGACGCATCGTTGGGGATCAATTTGGACTAATTAAATGACACCAATTTGCTTGCTATCGTTCCTTGCGCATGACCGGGCAACTTGCAGGTCGGACACAGTTTATTGAGGACTTCAGAACAACACCCATAAGGGTACTTCTTTTCTTGTTTTTTTTATTCTCTACCAAAAACACAAGACGCTCGCGCTCTGCTTTCTCTTTGATCTTGACCATTCCGTGTGTACTTGACCATGTGTGTGTATGTGCGTGTCAAGCGCTGGTTTCCAAAATAATTATGCCGTCTTTTTCTGCTTGTTTCACTGCATCGGAAATTAGGTCAATGCAGGTTGTCATGTTTTTGGGTGGTGGTAAGTTTTGAAGGGAAGCGTCCCAGTTTGTGGTTTTGGTGGAATCGAGAAACTAAGTGGCTGGTGAACCGGTTCGTCCTGAATTTGGAGCGCTCCTTGAAAGTGAAGATCATAACGACTTTGCTCTTCCGTAGAGAAGCCATGCAGAGCGCTCTACTAACTGCGCTGTTTATGGGGCGCAAAAAAATGTAACAGTTGATTTGAATGGTATACCTTGCGCAGAGTTAACCACAACCGTGGTTATCGTAGGATTACCCGTTCCTGTACCGCCATCTGTTACGGAGGAAGAGATTGAATTTTGCGCAAAACTTACTACGTTTATGTGTTTAATCTTCAACGGACCGGGCTGAAAATGATTGTGCAGCGGAAATTAGTAGGTGTCGTCACTGAGCATACATTTCTTACCGGTGGAGTGTAAGAAACACTGCGATCTGTTGGCATATTCGTGTTGCTGGTGGAATATACTGTTTCAGTGTAGCATTTGATAAACGTCGGTGAGAAATCCTCGTAGTCTTGATTATATTTTGTTACTCTGGTATCGGCATTTTAGATTGCCGAATTGATTGACGAATGAATGTAAAAGCAAAAGAAAAACGAAAAATTATTACAAACCAAACCAAACAAACCGGTAGTGATAGTTTAAGTTTTAAAATCAAGATTGTGATAATCAATTGCTGATCACTAGCTCATGATAGTTTCTTTATCATGAGCACTCCGCAACTTATGTTCCGCAGTATGCCAGTATTTCAGCATTTAGCCGTCCACCGTAATGGGCGGTCAGAGCAATACTGATCGGCCGCAACGAAGTCATGCTGAGGCTACCCTGTACAATCCGGGCAGAAAGCAGTTGATGCGTTCGGGAAGTAACTTTGATATATCTGACGGTCATCTGTGAAGATTCCAGAGGGAGAAATGGCAAAAACTTAAAACAAAAATCCTTTATAGAAAACGCATACAGTACTGCAGGTTAGTGAAACTTACTTTCGGTGTGAAGGTAACTACCCTTGTGATTGGCAGCAGGCTGAAAAGATTGGCTTTTACTGATGTCGAGTAGCAATGCGTGTAGTTGACGTGTTTTACCCCAATTGTGACAGTCGATCGGGAACCATCGAGGTCGCAAACAAGTGGAACGACGTAGCAAAGCGTGTGTAAAAGAAGGAAAGTAGAACAAGCATTACTTGATCGTGCCATGGTTGTCACCCGAGTGGGCTTTAACCATTGAACATTGATTGCTTTTATACGGTTGGATGGCTTAGCATTAAAAAATAGTTTTCGACAAACGGTCTGTGAGTATGAGGTGCAAAACTTAAGGTTAAGGGTCGTGTGTCATTACCTTACGGCAGAGAACCGCAAAATATCCGGACAGCCACATTCAGGAGTCCTCCGTGGATCGATGAAACGACAATATCTATTGATGAAAGAAAGCCTGTCCCAATACCTCCGTTCACGATTTGTGCGTAGAACTTCTTGAGGTCAGGTGACATGATCTGAATGTATCGCACCGTATCAAACAGCTATGAAAAGGAAACCAAATTAGTTACTTTCCAAACGTATGTCGTTCCACTAAGCATTCTTACATCAGGTGTAAAGCTGAACGTGCGGGTAACAGGCTTCACACTTATCGCTTGTGAATTGATCGAGCTCGAATAGCAAATCCTTAGATCGGACGTGAAGGAACCGTACGTAAATTCTGTCGCCGGAATAGAGTATTGAGCACACGCCAACGGAACAAACAGCAAAAGGATCAACTGTGAGATTAATGGCGGCACCGAATGCTGGGCCATGTTGTGTGTTGTGAAATATTCAACGGGGACTGTGATTAAGAATGACGCTCGCGGGCATTTTATAAGCAGTCGCTGTAATGCAATAATCAGCTATGAAAGCTCCGATGCGCTTTTGATGACCTCAAACACCAAAAATCGTCAAGAAATTCCAAATATAAAAGTTTAATCAATGGTAATGATTTTACCGGTTTGTGGATATGGGAATTTCCGTAATTTATTTTTGGAACATACACTCAGCAAAACCTGTTATGAGGCTGGTCGAAGACCGACAGGTGTAGGAAAATCAATGTTAGTATGTGAATTCCGCTGCGCAGACCGTTTAAACAAGTGCAAGTACGTTATGGGATGATAAATTAAGTTAATATTAAATTTTTCTAATCTCATCTAATCTAATTTAATTGGCGGATAAAACAATGATAGCGAATAGAATGGATATTATTTTTTTCACCGATCTGTAAACACGCTAGAGTGATTCCAGAATGGGTGATGTTATTAAATCGTGGTCTTAGGAGTAAAAAACATGTTTTCGGATTTAAGATTACCACTCTTTTCAGTAAAAAACGTCTTAAACGTTAAGTAATTTTCATTGTTTTATCATTATATTTTTTCTAGAAATTTAGCTCCGGTATGCTACCATGTTACTATAACTAACTGCAATAAATCAACTATATTGACTTCATCCATCGTTTCTAAACTACTACTAGCGAACTATGCCAAAAACTTTTTGAGGTAAGGTGACATGATCTGAATGTATCGCGCTACTCCTGTATTGCTCTGCAAAGATTAAACAATTTAATTCACTCTCTATGTCCCCGATAGTTCAATTACGCTTGCTTACATTGAGAATAAAGGAAAACGTACCAGTTACAGGTCTCAAACTAATCGATTGCGAATTGATAGAGTTTAAATAGCAAATCTTTAGACCGGATGCGAAGGAACCGTACGTAAATTCCGATGCTGGAAAGCTGGTATCGGTTTGAGCACGCGCCGAAGAATCAAGCAACGAAAGGACCGTTAGTAAGGTCAGCTCCGTAGCTTAGAGCTTAGAGACATGTTGTTCATTTATTAAGTATTCAAACGACACTGAGATTGGGGATGATCATTTCGAGCATTTTATATGCGACCGCTGTCATCAAAATGTCGTGAGCATCATGTGGCAACCGAAAACAAAGACCATCTCGCTGTTCAGTGATAATCATTACTGATAATCATTAGAAACCCTTCAAGACATGCCGAAGAGGACATGTGAGTGTTTGAGCCAAGCCTAATACTCTGACTGAAAACACTGAGCTGAGTGCCCTCTCAATTACCACGCCGACGGTCGTTAAGCCGATCGTTAAGCTTTCCGAACCAGTGCTGTCATTAATGTCACTGACACTAGCCGGCATCGCGAATAAATGAACACATTTTAACAGTCGTTTAAAGTTCATTTTGGTTTAACCGAGTTCATTTGTTGTTCATTCCTGTTAAAATAAACGACCGTCAAAACAGTTAACGACTGCTCGATATCGCATGTAGGCAAACACGGGTAAAAAAATCGAGCAGTATAATTAAACGACTGTTAATTTGTATCGCATACGCTCTTGACAGTCGTTTGTTTAACGACGGCATAGGACCAGTCGTTAAAATTAACAAATGAACTCAATGCGTTCGCGATGCCAAATTCTAGCAATTTTTAACGACTCTGGTTAATTTTTAACGACTGTTAATTTTAAACTAATTCTTTCGCGATACCAGCTTCTATCAACAAAATTCACGAATGTAACACAATCAATTTCTACGTCGCGTACTCAACTGTGACCGGATTGGTAACATTTTTGCCACTAGATTTTGATCAGTCACTTCGTCTTGACTTTTTCTTTGGCTGTGATGATCGTGGTGGGCATGCTTGCGAATGGTCCCTTGCAACGAAATCAGCATGTCCTCGCATTGTCTGCTTTGTTAGGCAGAACGGGAAAACATGTTGTTTTTGTTAGTTGGAATAGTCCGAAGCCGTCCGGTCTTGTCAGGGCAATCCGAAACCCTTTTTAAAATTCCTCTCCACTGAATACAAAAATCAATGGAAAAATACGAAAATAACGTTCATTTTAGTAAAACACTATAAGTAGTAAAACGAAGAGTACTACTCAGCCGGTAGTGTCCGGAATAGGAGGGATTTAAAAATATATTGTCCGTAGTCTCATGGCCTTTCATTTGAGGGGTCGGATGTTCAAATCGGTCGGTAAATGACTGGGTAAGAAATTACAGCTATAACTAAATGTGAAAACAAAGTAAATACTTTATCCAAGCACTGAAGGTGCGCCAAAAATAGTGTTTCCTTTATTTTCTTACTATCTTTGCTCGCAGTTATTTTGAACGCAATAAAACTCGTAAGCGCGGTGTATCTCCCTTTTTATATGTTTGCGCACATACTAAACATCGCCTCTAATGACAGTTCGTAGGAAACCTTTGAACAGTTTCCAACGATAATCAATTTAAGTTTTTGGGGAAATACTTTAATTTCACCGGTTTTATAACATTTAACCTTACGGATTGTATTTTGATTTTTGTTTTCTGTAAGGCTTTTAACCGTATGCCATTACCTTGCTATAACCCATCGCAATAGATACGGACGGCCACATTCAGGAGTCCTCCGTGGACCGATGAAACGGCTATATCTATTGATGAAAGAAAGCCTGTCCCAATACCACCGTTCACGATTTGTGTGTAGAACTTTTTGAGGTCAGGTGACATGATCTGAATGTATCGCACCGTATCAAAGAGCTATGAAAAGGGAATCAAATTATTTACCTACCAAACGTATGTCGTACCACTATGCATACTTACACCAGGTGTAAAGCTGAACGTGCGAGTAACAGGCTTCACACTTATCGCTTGTGAATTGATCGAGCTCGAATAGCAAATCTTTAGATCGGACGTGAAGGAACCGTACGTAAATTCTGTCGCCGGAATAGAGTATTGAGCACATGGCAACGGAACAAACAGCAACAGGATCAATTGTGAGATTAATGGCAGCACCGAATGCTGGGCCATGTTGTGTGTTGAGAAATATTCAACGGGCACTGTGATTAAGAATGACGCTCGCGGGCATTTTATAAGCAGTCGCTGTAATGCAAAAATCAGCTATGAAAGTCCCGATGCGCTTTTGATGACCTCAAACACCAAAAATCGTCAAGAAATTCCAAATATAAAGATTTAATAAATGGTAATGATTTTACCGGTTTATCTTAATGGTCCCATAGTTGCTATGGGAATTTCCGTAATTTATTTTTGGAACATACACTCAGCAAAACCTGTTATGAGGCTGGTCGAAGACTGACAGGTGTGGGAAAATCAATGTTAGTATGAGTATTCTGCTACGCAGACTGTTTTGAGAAATGCATTTGTGGGGTGAATTGGTAAATTTAGTTGATGTAAAATCTGATTGAAACGCAATATGCTCATTTCGGATAGAATGGAAGTGATAAATTTTAAGCTTTGCTCGATCCGTACATAACAGCATAACGTACAGTGATGATTATTTTGTTCACATCGCCTAGAAAGAACCACTCTGGACTAGAACTAAGATATAGAATAACTGTAATTCAAAGTATAACCTGTGTCTAACGAGAATCTTTTGAGATGGCAGCAAAATCAATGGCATTGTAGCAAGTCATGAGGGGATAAAAACTTGCTATCGTTGTTAAGCTCACTAAAAAACGCCTTAAGCGATGTTTAGTAGCTTTGCACAAAGTCCATGGTGTGTGTTCATGGTAGTTCAGTAAAGTGTGCATTAATAATTGAAACAAAAAAAAATATGAGCTTAACTATTTGCAATTGTTATTTAAAATACTTTGCTGGAAGGCTGAGCAACAGTATCATGTGTCATGTTGCGACACATTAAGAATTCAAACAACACTGAGATTGGGGATGATCTTTTCGAGCATTTTACATGCAACCACCGCAATAAACAGCAACGAATGTTCTGATGCCCTTTTATGGACCCCAACAATCTAGACAACCTTTTCAGATTTCGTTGCGCTTGATCGGTTTGAACAATTTTGAGTGGCTTGAGAATTTCCGAGGATATTTTTAGATCATTCGCTCAGAAAACCTGTTGCAAGGTTGATAGAAAGCTTTCATGCATTTGGGAACTCCGATTGGACACGCGGATTGTGTCGTTGCGTGTGAAATGGTATATTTATAAAAATAACGATTAGAACTATGGAGAAAATCCTTTGGTTTTATTGATTTTCGGAACGATGTACCTTTCGGCCTGTATTTTTTATGACGGGCATGTTGTTAAGTCGTACGAGCTGACGACTGTACTACGAGACCGGCTAATACCTTCCTATAGCCCATCGCAATAGATTCGAACGGCCACATTCAGCAATCCTCCGATGACCGATGAAACGACAAGATCCGTTGACACAGGAGAAGTTGCTCCTATACCACCGTTAACGATTTGCGCGTAGATCGGGTTGAAGTCAGGTGACATGATCTGAATGTATCGTACCGTTACGGTGGTCTGTAGAGAAGAAAAGTATTCATTTTTTCTGCAAAAACTCTTTCATTATGCTTACCTGGTTTTTATTTGGAGTGGAGGTGAACGTACGTATTACAGGCGTCGGGCGGATCGATTGCGAATTGATCGAGCTCGAATAGCAACTCTTAAGATCCGACGAGAAGGAACCGTACGTAAATTCTGTTGCACTTGCCAAAGAAAGAAGCAGTAAAAAAGCAACAAGTAATGCTTGCTGAGGCATCGAATGCTTTTCCTTATGCATCTTATTGATTATTGAAATGGCACTAAAATAAGACATGTGTTTGGCGAGGATTTTATAAGCAGCCGCTGTAATGCAATAATCGGTACAAAAACGCATGAAAAGCTTTTGTTGGCGCCAAAACCCACGGCACCAAAAACTGATCAGGAGAAATTCCGAAAGTAAAAGACCAATTGACCGCAATTATTCGGATACGTCTTTGCACTTGACCGGTTTGTATCTCTGGTGCGTTTCGTGTCGTTTGGTAAAACCTGCTTCAAAGCTTTTGTACATTTTCATAATTGAAATGAGAGAAATATCACTTATTTTGCACTACAAAAAGCGTCTTGTTTATGTAGCCCAATGGATGTGTTTGAAGAGTGTTGAAACATTAACTATTAAGTAGTCCGAAACGTCTTGTTCGAGGCCCACATATGACTAGGTCTTGGACCTACACGAACTGCCATTTTAATGTATCTGTCAAGTAACTGTGAAAATTTCAACCAGTGGAATGTAATTGGAATATGATTTAATCACAACATTGAGATAAACTTACATCTAAGGTGGGGGATTATTTTACTGTTCTGATCGCAAGCAGACATGAAAGATTCGCTTGAAAACACGCGATATGACGCACATTGTGTGTTATTTCATATTTCGTGCAGTGTATTTCGCTGAGTGATCGTTACGTTTGTCGACTTTTATACACAGTTATTCTCAAAAAGAAAACAAAAAACGTTGGATTACTAAAAAGGTGTTTTGTTGTTTTTATTTCACTTATTTTTCCATGCTGAATTTTTTAAGTGGTGACTAAACAATAGATCCGAACGGCCACATTCAAATATCCACCGTGAACCGATGAAACAACAATATCCGTTGAGGTTGCAGTGGTCCCCCCTACGCCACCGTTAGCAATCTGCGCGTAGAACTTTTTCAGATCGGGTGACATGATCTGAATGTACTTTATCGTTTGCGTGCTCTGTAAAGAAGGATGATATTAGGTTGCTGTAGAACGGTAAACCGTTCCAATGTGTTTGCTTACACTCGGTGTAAAGGAAAACGTGCGGGTAACAGGCGTCAGGCGGATCGATTGCGAATTGATCGTGTTCGAGTAGCAAATAACAAGATTGGACGAGAAGGAACCGTACGTAAATTCCGACGCGGGAAAGTTGGTCCCCGTTTGAGCACGGGCCAGAGGAAGTAGCAGCGAGAAAGCAGCCACAAGGAAGGGTAGTAGCGGCGCTGATCGACAGGCCATGTCGCGACTCTGGCTTTTCGATTGAAGCTATCGAAAAGTACTAAGCCGTGGACCGAGTGTCACTTGCTTTTTATAAGTGGCCAAAGCTTTGCAATCCTGGTGACCTCAAATCAGCCAAAACAAAACACACACATACACACAATTACGTACCATCCGCCAGTGGATAGTTCCACACGATAAAGGCTCAATCGATGGCAATGATCTTGGGCGCTTGTTTGGTTGTTTCCTTGCACTTGACCGGTTTGTTTGTCGTACATTTCGAAGCTTCTTTTGAGTACAACGGGTTTCAGGGGTAATTATTAAGTGATACAATTATTATCACGTTTTCTGCACGTTCGTCGCCTGCATTCGATGAGCGTTTTTCGTTCGCATTTTCGAAATATCTGCATTAATTTTGCGAGCAATTAGTTTGGTTGGCTACACTGTGGTTACTGTAATAAATTGTTAAAATATTATTTTGTTACAGGGTTTCCCAAGATTTTTTGGTTATTTCGCGAAAATTTGTGAAAGCTTCCCATAGTTTTTCTTGGATTGTTCACACGATTTATTCGAATCGTCCCATTGAAATAAGTCTTATGAGGGACTCAAAAAATAACGGGAATCAACCAATACAAACCCTGTTCGAGTCTCATTTAAAAGTTTCTATTAAATCGTGTGCATCAATTACTCTCGTTGTTAAATATCTAATAGTTTCAAACAGTCATCAAGCAGTTAGCAGTATAGCTATTGAAGTAGTCAGCGAAATATGCAAATTTTACTTTGATTACTGCAACGTAAAATCCCTTTTGTTTCTATGGCCGCAGTATTAATCATCCATTCGAAAGAACTCATTACGGAGGCGAGGAGAGATTTCGCAAGGATTGCCATTTAGTTCCATTTTTGCTCCGTTCTGAGGGAAGATGTGCAAGAAGGAGAGATCTTGTGGTGAAAAGTTTCTGATTTGTTTTTTCGGCCCTTTTTACTTTCTTATAGCAAGGCTTTTTTACGTACGAATGCAAACGACACGACTAGAAGTCCTGGACTATGCGCTCTCGGATCTTAAGATCATCCTTGCACACGAATGAATCTTTTATTAATCATCGGTCGCTGTTTGTTGCTCACCTTTTTTCTTATATTTTTTTTGCATTCGTCTTTCCTTTGGTCCCTGTTGACGAGACGCTAATTGTGTCTTAGATTGGAAATGATAAATACGAACGGCCGGTACAAATGGCGGAAAATCAAAATTCCCTCGGCACGAGCTATCTATTGTTATAGCGACGGTGAGCGTCTTTTCAGGCTATACCGAGAAGCTACTCGCAACAAAAAACTGCCCACAAATGTCGATGGAAATCAAAATCCTACCAAGATAATACCGAATGTTCGCCTCCGCCCAGCCGAAAGACGTGTGCCACTTGAGCTTTGTGAGGCGGGGGGGGGGGGGGGGGGGGGGGGGAGACGCATTGGAAAGAATTCCAATTTAGCGGAGCGTTTCGAAATTTAATTTAAATACGAATCTTTTAATATCCGTGTCCACCGACGCCAAATTCTCCCGTGGCCTGTGGGATCAACAGCACAGGAGCCGAATACGTGTGTCCTGCGGGTTTTGGGTCTTTTGCAAGTTTCACCATTGTGGATTGGAAGGAAATTGGCCAATGCTCATTGAGCACGCACTATTCATAGCGGCTGGAGGGGATGGGCTGTGGAATGTTTCGCTATGCGCGTACGACATAATCGGTCAAAACGGCACGTTTGAAGTGCTGCATGTCGAGCATTAAGTAATTTATGAGTAATATCTTGGAGCGAGGGTAGTTTTAAGGAGTTTTTTTACAATTGTGTGTATGCATTGCTCCATCTCTAACAATTTTCATAAGGAAACATAATCGTGTAAACCATCGTTTGATATCTCAAAAACATGTTTTAAATATTCAAATTATTTACAAGAATTATTGACGATGTTTACATGTGTGAAACTCAAACCATTCCTCACAATGGACGTAAGTTGATCAAAAACTTAAATTGTTTATAGTGTTTTTATTCATGTTATTTTATAATTTTTGGATATACTTAGAACATTGTAGGTCAAGCAATAACATAGATAGAGTATTATTATGTTCCTACAGCTTTTTCACTGAAAAAGCTTGATGATATTTTGACGCTTAGATGAATTGTGATGGATTTTTAAATGTGTGCATCCAAAAGGAATACATTCTTCCTGCAACCATCTCACGGAAACCACCAAATTTTTTTTTTGCTTTATGTTCTGAAATTTGAACAGTCATTGTATTGTTTTTTTATGCAACACATACTTTAACCCAAACCTAAAAAACAATCTTTTCCGACAGCTATAAAAAACACGTTGATCCACTCAACGAGGTAAGCTTCAACGGTTTTAAGGTAATTTTCATGTCTCGAACGTACACACATTAAAAAAAAACTATCCTAACTAACAGAAGACATCAACAACAAAAAAAAAACCTGATTTCATCATGTACCGAAACCTACCCCAAAACCGAAAACCGTGCGTACGTGCCGTGCCGCTCGGTCCAGATGTCGTTCCTTTCATGCATTACCCGGTTAAAGGCAGCCAGGGCCTAGCAGCGTTCGTGTTATTTTATTTAAAATTTTTTTTGCTGTTGCTCTCGTGACCACATCGCCTGTCGTCGTCGAAAACTGATATCCGTTTTTCTCGAAAATAACCGGCAGCTCAGTCCCGTATCACGAACATTTGAATAAACATCGACGCGAAAGGGTGCGTCTGACATTGTTTTCCCCACATCTGACGCATGATAGTGAGCGGTGTGTGTGTGTGTGTCGATTAAAATAAAGTTGAAAAAAATGATACCACAGGAAAAAAAATCTGTAACACAGCAGTAACGAGAGTCCGAAAAAAACAATCCCTTTCGTTCTTCCTTCCAGGCACGTTAGTGTTTAAGGACATCCGCTTGTGTTGGCTGGCTGGAGGACAGTTCCTGCCGTTAGAACGTTGGTGTGTGTTTTTTATGTATGTTCTCTCTCTCGGCTCATATTTGTTGAAAGTTTTTCACTTTCAGCAGCTCATGACATCACGCTTCCGTAACGGGCACGCGTTTAATCCACAAATAAATTACTACTCATCCAGGGCTAGAATGAATGTGCCCTGTGCGTTAGGCCGGATATGCAGATGGCGGTTGATTGCGTTAGTTGCGTGCGTAGTGCGTTGTGAGGAGATTCCATTTTTTTTCATTCGTGTAGTTGCTGTCGCCAGTTGTTGCCTCTTCAAATTCAGTTATCCGGTTAGGCAGAAGCAAGGCACACCGTGTGATACGTTACGGGCTTTTGATCAGTAACAGAGATCGGAGTTGAAAGTGCGAATGAAAGTGAAAGTGTAATCAAATCATAAATGAACAGATTTTAGTGTGTTAAAATAAGTTTAAAATATGTCTTGAAGATGTACAAAAGATGAAATTTAAGTTGAAGATAGAAGTTTCCTCCCGTACTGTTATCGGATTTTTTTTTCAAAGCCTGCGTCCATAGCTTCCGTTCCTTTGCAGTGACAAATTACATCTTAATTAACATAAACTGCCACGGCCTCCCGTTCCACGGACAAAAGGACTTCATAAAATCCTCATTGCGCTGGTTTGAAAACCCCTTTTTCTCAAAGAACCCAACGGCAAAGGTGAACGCGAACGAAAGTGAAAGCGAAGAAAGGTCCTCGCTCCTTGCTGCATTCATATTCAAATGCATCTCGGGCCTCAGTTTCCGGGCAGTGGCGTTCAAGCAGAATAGAATAGAACGTGTCTTGGAAGGGGTCTCTAGCAAGGTAAGAGATTGAAGGGATGAGAAGGAAGAAGGAGTAAAGACCTCGATGGGAACCAGGTCCACTCGGTACATGACGAAGCACAATCGATGCGAGGAATTTGTGCTACAACAAGGACGAACAAAAATTGAAAAAAAATGTATGGCCAAAGTGTTATTAATTGAATATGTTAATTCCCGGGTCCACGGAAAAGAAAGGCCTCCCGGAGACGCACTGAAATTATTCTTCGATTTCGGTTTGTTCAGGATTGAGTTTTTTTTTTCTCACACAAGCTATTGCTCCAATACACAGGGAATGGGAAAAAAGGCGCGTAATTGTAACAACTGTTGCGGCCGGTTGTTGCCACGGGAAGAACTTTTACTTTCCACGCGGGCAGCAACTCGCAACGCAAACGTATAAATCACTCAGCACCGATCAAAACAGCCTCCGCAGCTGATGGATGATGGCACAGTGCGAAGAGCAGCCCGAGCCGGCCCGAGAGCGGTAATTTACGGTGGCAGTTGCTTGACGGTTCAAGCTCTTGCTCTGCACTCCCCATTTGTTGGTCCCTTCCGGAGGCTTACGTAATGAGCATTTCTTGGCTTGCGGGAAAAAAGATTTTGTGCATAATTTCTGCCTTGCCAGCAACAGCTGCTGCTACTGAGAATGCTACGAGGGTGTGGAACTGTAATCGTTTGTGGCCAGTTTTAATTGCAGTCGTTTTGCGGTCAAGAAATCTGGCTATTGGGGGAGAAGCTTTGTTTGTTGCGAAACAGATGTTGCCGCAGGGGCGGGAGCTTCTTTTGTGTCCGGTTTGCTGGAAGCTGTACGTTGCTGAAGGAAGGATGGTGGCATTAAAACAAGGATTAACCTACAAATGAGGCAAGTTTTAATTCGAGTACGGGCATTAGGGTAAATTATGAATTTTGAATTAGCCAATCAGCTTAATAGTTGACGGACTGCGCTAGGTTGGAGATTTTATTCTGCAGCTTGTTTTGCAAAAAAGGATCCTTTTTAATTGAATCTTATATTCATGAGGACGTAAGAATGTTTTTAATTCGATGTCATCGATACATGGCAAATTGAAGTCTCTTTTATCGTTTCATTGCGTTGGATATTATCAGTGTTGAATAAAACAATTGTATTATTATTAAATAATCTTTATAATATTCATCATGGGATTTATTCATCATTTCAGCTTGCTTTCAAAATACCTTAACACATAACTTATACCAATTTAAACTCGTAATACTTAACGAACGATGTGTGCAGATAAAAAATAAGTATAAAACACAATCCTACCATACTCCATTGCCAATTTAATTAAAAAAGTCAATAAAATAATCACATTAATCACGCACCTCTACACACCTGTACTCACAGCCCGACTGCTGATTGCCGTAACCTGTCACGAAACGACCCGCAAAACCGCATCTTGCAGCCCTCTTGTAACCCCTCGGTTTCGTTCATCCGTTCGCAAAATCCAATGCACTCCCGGCCAGGCACTCGTTGTTCGCTCCTTTCTCCTGTCACAAAAGAAAGCGGTAATAATGATGGGATTTGTGGTGCAAATTACGGTTGCATTCCCTGCTTCTCTTTGTATTAATACTACACACGTTCTGCAGACAAAACGCATTGTCAAACCCCTTTTTGATTTTGCAAAAATAAACCTTTTACAAACTGTGCAAACAAACCCCTCGTTCCGGTTGCTCGTAGCGAAAGGGAACCGAATCCTTTTTTGTGTGTTGCCTTGCTTCAAGTACTTGCAAAGGTCGTGCATGAATTGGGAGAACTAGAGCAATCGTTGTCGGGCAATATTGTTGACGCTGCACTGGTTTAGTTGTTCGTTGTTGTGTGCTTTTTGCACAAACCCCTTTTTTGTGCCATTTTCTTTCTCACTATTATTCCGGTCCTTTATTCTGCACTCATATGTCAACCGTGCTCTGCGTGTGTGTGTGTGTTGTCATGATGATCACACGATGAAAAGGGTTAGGGACATTCTTGAACATAAAGCAATCTGCACCACTGCTGACTGGAATACTGATAACTTCCTGATTAAGATGAAAAGAGGGCTAGCTGAATGTTTAATTCTTTCTCTTCTTGCTGCTGACAGTCTGCTCCAGAAAGGGACGCTGCAAAGCGACTAACTCGGGATAGCAGGGAGCGTGAGAATTGGAACGTGGTGCAGCTTTCCCGTTGTTGTTTTTGTTGTTGTCAGGTCAGGTTCTGAGGACGTGATCTGAAGTAAATAAAGCAACGATCAGCGTGATCATTTTTGTCGCGAGACAGTTCCAAATCGGTCGGTGGTATTATAATGCCAGCCGAAAGTTGATCCCTGCGTGTCGCTGTCTGATGGGGAAAAGTGTCCTTCTCCCGTTTTGGAAAAAAGCAGTAACACAACGGGAAAGGTGTAATCGATCCGGCAAAAAGGTTGAGGCAGAGAAAGAGATACGGTCCAATTTAGGCAGCTAATCGGTACCTTTTCATATGATAAAAAGGCTCACACATAAAGGGAAGCGCAGACGACACTGAAGGATTACCATACTAACGCACCGAAGCTATCGCAATGGACAGCGGCGGTCCCTGGGCGATAAGCGAGAGAGAGGACAATTACGCTTTCGTCGTCGGGCATTGCTAAAGATTAAATCGCGAAATGGCGCAATAGGGCGGCCATTTTTTTTATGTTAGCTTCATTTCACCACAAACACTCCCGTAACGTGGCACCGGTGGCCGTAGAGTTTCGGGGGTCTCACAGTTTTTTTCCCTATCGATCCCTCGCACTTTTTTTGGTTCATCCTTCATCCTCCTTTTCAGACATTCCAGACAAACGCACACGCGTGTTTTTTTGGGGAAATGAAATTTCCCAAACCGCCCTACGCCTCAAATGGATAGGGAAATAAAGCACGAAATCAACATAAAACGAATGGAAAACCCTCCCCGCGGCAAAGTGTGCCCGCGTGAGGGTGACTGTACCGGCGTCACACCCTTATTGGAGAGTTAAAGAGGGAATGGGGGAAGACAGAAAAAAAAACCAGTCACGATGGAAAAAGAAAACTCACCCTCGCGAGTGGTTGTTTACTTTCGCGGATTAGCATACGGTTTGCTGTATAAGATGAATGTATGGGTGCGAGTGGTTTGTTGTTTTTTTTGTTCTTCTTCTTCATCTACTGTGTGTGCGTCCTCTTCTCTATCAAACCGACCGAACAGATAGTGGCCATTTTTTTCTCGCGTCCTTGCGTTCTATCACTGTAAACGGTAATAGAGGGTGGGTGGTTTTTTTTTTATGTTGGTTTGGTTTGTTGAGCCTACCTTGGAGGGACACAGTCTGACGCTTCCGGTGAGGGTGAAAAAAGTAATGGCTATCTTTTTTTTTCTCCTTCTTTAGCTTGCCTCAACTATACGCCACTTTTATTTCGTTTCTGTCAAGATGCGATAAACGAACGATTTTTCGTTTGGTGTCTGTTTGGGCTGATGTACTGTATCGATCGATCGAGTTGTGTAAATATTTGTGCTGCGAAAAGCACACAACGGCAAGGTGTGTACGCCGTTAAGACGGTCGATCAAAGAGGCATTGATTTATGTGGAATTGTTCAGAGACGGCACGGATTAGCACAAACTAATGGATTAATGATTCTGCCAAGAGAGCTCTTCGTAAGAATGCTTGTGAATGATCATGACGTTTGCAATAGTTGTTATTGGTGCTTTACTTACGGATCTAAATCTTAATGTTCAATTTCTTGATTTTAAGGGTGATCCAGTGGTACAGTAGTCAACTTGCACGTCTTGAAAACATTCTCGCCATGGGTCCATGCCACATATGAACCATCTCCCCGTAGCAAGGGCTGGTTATTCAGCTTGGTGGTACTAAATAAGTCTCTAAAGCTTGTACAGTCTTTCCCCGAGTTACGCAATATTCCGGCTACAGTTTAATTTTGACAGTTTGTATGTCTAATGTGTACACGTTTCTCCAACAATTGTTAAATGTAAAATAAATTGAATTATTGTTAAATGGTTGAAATCACCAAAATCAGAGAAACTATCCAACCTTCTATACGATTTGTATTAAATATACAATATAGTGAATAAAAACACTAAATTCTATGAAAAAATCCATTTATCAACAATTGTTTGTCTGAAAACGTTATATTCAACTTACGCGAAAATCTGAGATTCGAGAATGTCTCCCATTATTCGCCTATCATGGGGAAAGGCTATTTTATTATTATTGTTATTATTATTATTATTATTATTATTATTATTATTATTATTATTATTATTATTATTATTATTACTTTTATTGTTATTATAATTACTATTATTATTATTATTATTATTGTTATTATTAATATTATTATTATTATTGTTATTATTATTATTATTATTATTATTATTATTATTATTATTATTATTATTATTATTATTATTATTATTATTATTATTATTATTATTATTATTATTATTATTATCATTATTATTATTATTATTATTATTATTATTATTATTATTATTATTATTATTATTATTAATATTATTATTATTATTATTATTATTATTATTATTATTATTATTTTTATTATTATTATTTTTATTATTATTATACTTATCATACTTATTATTATTATTATTATTATTATTATTATTATTATTATTATTATTATTATTATTATTATTATTATTATTATTGTTATTATTTTATAGGCCAGCATTACCGCGGAAATCGTTAAGGCAAAAATAATAAAAAGAAGATCATTCTATTTCAATATTAAATAATTCTGTGCAATCCAAAGATTGTCACGAAAGTGTCAGAAACCGGATCTGTGATGGATAGAATTCAACATTTTCCCTTGAAAATATCAAAATAAAATAAAACACCTCACCCACACTGATCGTACTGGCCATTGATTGATTTGATCTAACGTGCTCGCTATATTGTTCCAATGCATTCCTCCCTTTTGCCCTCTCGCATCGTCCAAACATTCAATCGCTTCTGAACGCGCGGAGCGCGTTTCGGCTGATAAAAAGTAATAAGGCCTTTATTTATGTCATTCACGTTTGGAAGTTTGAAGCCCAAACAAACAAGAATCTCATTTTTATGAAATAAATAAAATACCCCACCTTCATCCCACCTGCACCTTCGAATGCCACCCAATCGGGCCGGTATTTAGGGATAGCCGGGGCAACGTGTCATACCGTGCCGTGGATGTTTTGTACGGAAAATAACAGCCCTCGCGCACGCAGCCCGACCTGTCACTGGTAGGCAGTGGCTCCACCAAGCAAAAAAAAACCTCAAAAGCGAAGAAAAGTGAAAGTCGGATAGCGCAAGATGTGTTGTGCACCCCGAAAACTTTCCACCGCTCCACCCAAATTTTTTCCCTTGCTCGGGAATAATAAATTTCCCTTAAATTAGATAAATGACATTTTTCTCCCTCGTTTGCTTCCTAGTTTTGGCTCGTTGTGGCCACCAAGTGCTCTGGCAATACTGACGGGAACGCACACAAACACACACACAGACACAGATATGCAGTCATAAAAAAGGAAAAGCAATGGCGCGGATGTTTTGGGCGCCCAAGGAAAAAGCCTACCATTTTTGCCATTCTTGTCCGTCCAGCGAGGAGTATTGTCCCTGGGTGGAAAACACACGGCCGCGAGCTCGCTTGGGACGGAAAAATCGTCATTAACCTGACGCATTCCGCTTCCCACGGTTGGGAATGTGCTGTGTCGCTTACTGTTCCTCACACTCACACACACACAAATTCAGCGTGAGCTGGCGAATATTTTCGATCTCGTGCCTGATGGATATTAAAAGTAATACCAACAATACGCATTATAATATTTTATGTTTATCCACCTTTTCCCACCCGGGTGAGAGGTAGGCGGTTGGTGGTTTCTATCTCCTGCACCCGCACGCGCGGTAGGTTTCATCACTCCTCCTAGTGTTCGTCGTTTTTCGATTCCTTCTCCCCCATCCCCCTCTCCCCGCTTCCGGAAATGGTATCACATTACGCAGTGGCCGCAGCCGCTTGTTTGGTACACAACTGATGGAAAACCGTTTGGCTGGGCTTGTCCTTAAGAAAACGCGAAGGCGATGAACGGCCACCGGTGCTGCGGCTGTCGATGCAAACAATGATTAATTGTTGTGGCACGTGATCAATTACCGGTGTGGGTTTGTGGTCGGTTGTACTGGACGCCGGGGAACCGAACAGCGCTGCCGGACCATGTTTCAATAAATTTTGATCGGCTATCAGCGTGCGCGTCGCAGGATCGTGGGAGTTTCAAAATGTGCTGCCATTAAGTTTTTTAACTGATAACGGGAAAAACCATCAAACCATGAGACATCAGAAATGATTGGTTTTGGAGAGAAAAAACTAAAAAATAACACGTTACTGCAGATTTTTATTTCCCATATAAAACACAACCAGCATGTATTGGAAAGGATCAAATAATCAATAATATACCTTTTTCTAAGCGTTGGACCTTGAAACTGGTAGCTATTTTGTTCAAATATATTAGCACACATATATATAACATGAATATTATGACATGGTTTGTTAAATTTTTTAAAGTAACTTAAAAAAAACATATAAGGTAACCATTTAACAGTAACATTAACTACCAGTTTGCTGTTATTAAGTTACATATTGGGCTATCAATGCATGTTGATACATATTTTATAACCTAAGTTGATTGTATTTCTTCTTTTGTCGTCTATTCGGTTCTTGATTATTGCTCTAGCTTGCATATTTGTTATCATAAAAATTTAATAAGTTTATTTTTTAATTTGTTTAAAATTTTACCCTAAAAAGCCAGTAATTGTACATGTTTTCTTCAATTTTATTTTCAGAATATTAGTGCAATTCCTATTTTATTATTTCCTGAGTTAAATTGCTTTTTAACTGCTAATTGTTAAATTAGCCGGTCTCATGGTTCAGTCATCAACTCGTACGATTTAACAACATGCCCGACATTGGTTCAAGCCTCAAATAGACCGTGCCGCCATACGTAGGACTGACTATCCTGCTATGGGGGGGTAATCCAAAAAAGTCACTGAAAGCCAACCCCACAAGTGGTAAAGGTAGGCGTTGACCGACAACGGTTGTTGAGCCAAAAGAAAAAGAAGAAGTTAAATTGCTTATTTATGTAGAATATTACTTATTCAAAATGTGCACAGAAAATTTTTAGTAATTCTTATCATTTTGCAGTACTGTAGAATATAACAAAAAATCAAATATCTGATTATAGTTTGATCTACAACAACTTCATCTAAGTACGCATTCCCAATGATTTAATGACTTTTAATTTACATTTATCAATAGTTTATCGTAAAAGTGCATTTTTCCGTACGTCCATGATTGGAAATGTTTAATAGTTAATGAATTGGATTAATAATTCTTCTTTGCACCACTATTGATGTTAATATTCGTATAAATCATACGGTACATGGATTTCTTTTAAATCAATATACTTTAATCAAAATAACGCAGTATTGTAAGACATCTCTTCCCTAGCCACTCACGGGTGACATATTGATGGCGAACAGTTTCCATTTATTATTAAAAAAATAAATTCATATCCTATTAAGGCTCCTAAAAAGCACGTGAATTTAGCAATGTTTTCCTACATACTAGTAACTACAACAACTAATTCGATGTTTGGATAACATTTCAGACACAATTGGTAAACTTTTCAATTGATTCGAACGCCAAATGAACATGCAAGATTTAATCTCCGATATCCGCAAATAATCTCCTCGTGTAAATTGATTGAGTGAGATATATTTCAAAAATTCATTTTTTGATATGTTATTCAAAATATGCCTCAAAATGTATGTTTTCCTGATTTTTTTAACTTCTATTGGTCAATTCAAGGCATTTTTAATGTTGGGTAACAAAGTGCATTGAATAATTGTATTAATATGCACATTTGAATCTTTAAGCTTTCAATTTTTCTTAAAACGAAACAACAAACTCAACACAGTGAGCAATTTTAAAGACCTTGTTCAGTATTGAGTAATCTGTTTCCTTAACATAGAAAGCTGAATTACATGCAACATATTTTAACGGTAGCGAACGACATCCATTATCTTCGCTATTCGCTTCAACTCCAACTGCAAGAAGAAAAACGCGACACAGGCAGCAGGATGTGATCTGTCGAAATAATTTTCCTGTCAGAAGCAGACCATCCAGCGAACGGAACCAACCGAAAGAAAAACAACGCACCCGGTAAGACAGGAATCACTCATCCATGGCCACTGTTTGCTTCTAATGGGAACACTCCATGGCCCACCCCACCATGACGTGCGCGTCTTTCCATCGATGCAAAATAACCAGACGCGGTCTACGTACCGGGCTTCCTTTTGGTTGGTAGCGGCCGTCCGGCAACCGTAAATGTGCGGTGTGAAGATGCTTACATTTTTCTACACTTTGCACTCATTTGCCTAAATACATCATCCATCTTGTCTGGCCGTACGGTGCCATCCCCTGTCCGGGGCAGGCGTGCGCCCGCTCGCGACCTGTCCGGACAGTGAAGCCTACCGGCCTGTGGATTGTCCGTCGAATGGCAAATGCAAAAGCATAAGGAACCCCTTACGGACCAGATCCAGATCACAGATCTTACAGCACAGGCCTAGCCGACCCGCTGAGTGTTGTGGCTGTGCAAACGAGTAGTAGAAAAAACCACGCTAGAGGAAAATTAAATTAAGAGACGCTATTTTTCTTTCTCCTGCAACGGTGCATTTTGTGTGGGTATGTGTTTTTTGTTGCTCCCGGCTTGAATGGTGGAGATTTCGGAACTGCTATTAAAATAAACCTGTCCACGGGGCGTCCGCGGTTTGTTTTGTTTGCAAATACTAGGTTTTGGGGAGATGGGAGTTCTTTCGACTGTCGGTCCGTTAATATTCGGAGTTTTTTGTTGTAACCTTCAAGCGCCAAGCTTTTGCTTCTTTTCGGAAACAGCAAAAAAAAAAACAGAACCTTTCCCAAAAATTGTCTCCTGTCTCGTGCAGACGAGCGGACGAATCTTCTCCATCAAATGAATGCATCATCATTATCATCAACTAGAGCCCTTGCGCTTAGCTTGCCGAGCCGGCCCATCACAGCAAGAAGGAAACCGGGTACCTTCGGGCCGCACTGAAGAGAAGGAGCATAATTATTTGTCAAGGAATTAGAAGGACATCATTTACAGCTTTGCAGAGGCTCACAGACCCCCAGCCACGGATACGCTGCTTTGCGTAAACAAATTGAAGTTTCGTCCCATTGTTCACGGTTTGCTGTGGCTTACGTTTCGCCCATTACCTTCGAGTGGGGCGCTCGAGTTTGGAAGGTGAAGCAACACATTAAAGAGCTCACGGTTCGGGACCGTTTCTTCAAGCATAGTTTACATTTAATCCTTCACATTTACCCACCGCGAGTCGTTTGGGTAGAACATATTTCATAAAACTAGAACCAGAAACCTTCTACCGTCGGTCATTCATTTTCTTTCGGGAACCATCCATTGCTGACATTCATCTTGGGATGCCCTCTCAGTCTCAGGACCGGGGGCTTTTGCGCTGAAGCGCGCAGAAATTTATGATAATTAAATTTTACCCAAACGAGCGCGACACTAAGTGAAGTGATGAAAACTGTCGATTTCTTGCCGACATTCATCGGGGGAAGCGAAGTGACGTACAGCAAGTGGCACATAAACGAGCAAATTCATCAGTTTCCCAACGAGCTCTGCTCACCCTCTCACCCTAGCCTCACCCGCAATCACACGAATCGGAAAGAATGTAATCATATTGATTGTCAGGCAGGGTTTGCTTTTTTTTCATTCGCTCTTCTTACTCTGCTCGCTGGCTGTGAATTGGTCGCTTGGTAGTATGCGTCCGCGAGCTTTTCGGCATTTGACAAGTTCCGTTGGGTGGGATGATTTCCCTACCAGCCAGCAAGCCAGCGGTCGTTCGGCCACCAGTTGGATGGAGCACCGGTTTTGCCCCCGGTGACGGTTTCGCCAAGAGTGGAAAAATTAAGCGGCAGAGATGGCGGCAGTGCGTACTGTCGAGCACTCATTCGGTTCGGTGATTGAGGGCCCTTCGGTCGGTGAATTGATTATTGTTTATTCGATGAGCTTCGAGTGGGAAAATGGCCGATGAGCTGTAATTGGCTCTTGGTGTATGACTTTCGCTTCCCTCTTTCGATTTGATGTTGTATCTTTTGCGTGACTTGATGCTGCAGCCGAGAACGAGTAGAACATTTTATTTGAAAACTGTTCTGTATATCCTGTGTTAAATTTGCTCCTAAACATGAGCGGCAGCTTAAAGCGGCATGATTTTATGTTCAAGACGGCCCGTTTGTACCACCAGCGCACGGTTGGTTGTTGAAGTGATCATTAAAATACATACGGTTCGTTTGAGCTGTTGAATGTTTTGTTTGCTGGGGCTTCCAATTGTTCATGCCGTCAGATAAGGTCTTTTTGCACTGTGGCACAAAATCCTTCCGCATCAGAATTTAGCAGTACCAGAACCAGCCAGCGAAGTGAATACGTGTATTGCAACGTAATAGAACATAATTATTTTATTCAAAATTGAATGTCCACTCTGTTGTATCGTTTCTAATCGTAATTTGAAATAATTTTCAAAGCATGTCCTTGCTAGCGATGTTTTGCATGAAATATTTCAGGATACGTATGTTTGGTTCACGCTATCCCTATTTTCCGCTAGATGGCGCTGAAAAGGATTCAGAAAGACAGAGAATATCCTTACCGGTTCAAACATAGACAAACGGTTCTATCTTCAAACTGCTTAGCCGATACACAAACCAAGAGCTACTAAGCTTACCGGAAAAGGGGAGGAAAACTAGAGCATTCCAAACCGAGCAGCTTTAAAGCTTTCATAAGGAATGTGTTGCTGGTGATGGGAGGGGTTAAAAAGAACCCTTCTTGTTTGGTTTTGAAAAAGCCGTGACGAATTGTAATCCCTTCTTGTGCAAATCTTTTTTTCTAGCATTATTTTGTTTTGCTCAATTTTTGTCATTCAGTTAGTTTTAAATGCTTTGATTAAGAAAACATCTGTCTGTAACCATTCCGTGAAGTAACTTGAAATAAACATTCAACACGCCATTCTGACTTTATTAAAATCTTTGAAGTCTTTTGATATTTTACATCTGTGTTAATTTATTTCATTGTTAATTTTTTAGTTTAAAGTCTTAATCAACGTACGTTTGTAAACAAATATTTATTTATGCTATACATGGCTTTTTTAAGGACAATTTATGGCAATTGAATTTGAGTTCATTGCCATGTTGATTTTCTTTCTTCTTTTATAAAACAGACATAAAACACAGAAAAAGTAACTTTTTTACAGTTTACACACCAGAACACCAGAAACACCAGAAAATGATTAGGGCATAGAATAAGTATTTATTTTATTTGTCCTTTTATAATCTGTAATACAATTGACAATAGCGAGTCTCCGAAATAAGCTTTATTAATTTGATCATAAAACAAAAAAAGTTCGTTAAACACCTGTGAACATAGCGAACAGTTCTTTCATTCTGATCTCTTGCATCATAGATCCTTCTGTATTATCCTTTCTTTACCCGAGCACATTCTTCCTGAAGCAGAACTCTTTTCTTAGGCGCCGAATTCAACGGCTTCAGAAAAAGGCAGATGAGCTGCGTCGCATCTTCCTTCAAAGATCAGTGTAAGCCTACTTACAAGCGCACGTTCGTCCCATCGAACCCTTTAAAGATACGAAAAGGGTTAGCACGCATAAATAATTCACTAACGTGCGCGCATCTTCGTTCTGGGAGAGCAGCAATACAATCGATCGAAAGGGAGTAATAAAAGACGGTAAAAAACGCACAGACACCCTAAGATCACGACACGAAATGTGTTTTGCCGACGAATTTTGAATGTTCGTCTTCAACAACCCGTTTTGCCTGTTGCGTGTTGATCCCTTCGGCTATAAAGACGAAGCTGCACACGATCATCCAGCACAAGAAGTCACAACCGACGCAACCCTTTTCTCCGCACAACATTTTCTTACACTCAAGAGAAAACCCTTTTTGATTGTACCGAATGCTTTAAGCTAGTGTGCATGGGATTTTTGCTCGAAAACCTTCTATCACCCCTGAAGCTGTGTACCAATTCGATCAAACGGTAGGAACGTTTCGTGAGAAAACTCAATCGTCCGGTAGGCAAATGTAGCCAAATGTCAATAACCCGGACGGATCCAAGGGGCTTCCAACGGCCAACCTCCGGCGCCTCCCGTTTGATTTGCATACAATTTTGCCGGTGGTCGCGTTGATTGAATTACGGCTCGAGAAATTTAAATCACAATCGGCTCACGCAGCGCCACCTCACACCAGGCTCAATCGAGAAATGCAGCCTGGTGTGTAAGGAGTCTGTTCTTTCCGAAGCGTATGCAAATTCACGCACCACACGCTAGAAAGTCAGTGCATTTGCGAGGAGAAAGGGGACTAAAACGTCCTATAATCCTTTGCAATAATCACGTTAAAATACTTACAATTAAATTTGTGTCAACTGTTCTACTGTTTCTGTTTAAGCGTTAAAGAAACGGAGTATAAACAAACATCAAAATCTCAAACTTTATTGAAAATGTTTCTATACTTTGTCAGAATTTTGTCTTGCAATTTTGTATGTTATGAGTTTTGGCAGTTGATTGATCTTTGTAATTCAAATCTATGGATGAGTTGGTTCCCAAAATCTGCAATCAATTATTCTACCTTTTTTTAACCCTTTTGCATTTCCTAAAGGTCGTCTTAAAGGCACACCCAAAGCGGTTAAAAAAACGTAACACGGCTGTGCGCACATTAATCATATGCAAAATCAAACCCGATTCAAGCACAGATAACATTTCTTCGTATGATGCGAATGATACCTTTCGTGTGAGAATTGCAGCATCTTGTGCAACTGTAAGGACGACGAAGAACTTTGCTCGGTGCATCTCCAAGGGGAAGTTGGGAAAGTCAATTCGATACTTTCGATTTCCGTCCGGGCACAGGCGTACAGGTAAAGAGGTCCTTGCCCGAGGAAGAACACACGGAGCAACAAAAAGGACACGGGAAAGGAAAGTGGGAAACATTAACCTTCGATCCCGGGACGTTATTTTTTACTGCTGCTCGTTCTATTCAATTGTCTGTGCCACTGCGAGCGAAGGCACAAAAAGGGGTTTCAAAGTGCGCCGGTATGCATAGGATGCATCGGTTAGGAAAAAGGGGTACGCTAATGCTTCAACGGGCAACAGGACTAAAGGGCAACCCGCGGAATAATATGCAAATTAATTACATTGTGTGATGCATCAGCGTACGCGTGTGTGTGTGAGTTAGGATTTGATGGTTCAGCTAGGATACAAGCGGAGCATAATTTATTTAAATTATATTCCATTCAACCGATCGATCGCTGTGCGGCGCGGCCTAGCGCGAGCCTTTTTTATTATTGGGAAGATGATGCAGTTTATGTGCCGACGGAATCTTCACCAGCTTGATTTATGCGCTAATTCAATTAGGTAGGGCCGGCTAGCAACGTTTCGAGGTTACCTTGCCGGTTCGATTCGATCTAGGCCGGTGTGTCAGCTGCTGTAGTCGTTTGTCGAAATCGATCATAAATTATCGACCGTCGAAACTGAATCCCGTGTCGTTTGATTCTTCTCGGACAAAGGTACCGACGAGCTTGTCAGTTCTAGTGAGTATACAGAGTTTAGCAATTAATATCCTTGCTTATACGGTTTAACTAGGCACCAAATTATACTGCGTTTGAAAAAGCTTGTCTATTCTATTTTTCTTCAAACATTGTTTTCAATCAGTTTGATTCAGTATTCTGAAACCAATCTCAAGTCTGTAAAACCATGTTGAGCATGTGAGCATAAATATGACTTGGTGAAATGTCAACGTTTAACAGATAGTGAATTTTGAGCTGTTCATTCTGATACAATGTCGGTATGAAAGATGAAATATTAGTCTACCCTGTAACCTTCTGTTACTGTATTCCTTGATAGCGTTTCATGCATTCTCAGAGAATTTTCCTCAATTATAATACAATCGAACTACTACACTTTTCCCAGTTTGTTGAATAAATAGGGGTTTATACCTAAGTTTCTAGCATTCCTGGGTATAGCGAACACGCTCAAAAGATAGTAAATTTACAAGCCACAGAGATTTTTTTGGAACAATGATATAAAATGGTAACAAGCAATGCCAATTGAATTCGTTTCTAATAAAATCATAAGCTATAATTAATAATACATGCGCCAAAATAATCCGTTTCCAATAAATATTCCACGGAAGGACTTCAAACAGTAATAAATACTGAACAATAACAGTCAATAGAAACGCTAACATTAGACAAAAAATGTCCTGAAAGAACGAAAATGTACTAAATTGCATCTAATACACCGTGTCAACATCTATTTCATTATATTTCTCATAATTTTCTGCACCATTGTCACATCTTCACACTCTAAATTGGCGCCAGTGATCTGCGCAAATTTTATGCGAATTGTTTTGAACGTCAATCGATTGAAACAACCAAAGAAAAAAAGGAAAACAACAAAACATCACAACCCATTACACTCGAATGGATCGATTCGGATCGCTCAACCGGTGCTTTTTCGATCGAAAAATTGTTATTTGATTGTAAGCTATGAGCGTCTCTCGGTGCCGTTTTATTCGGGTTCGCGCGTACATGTGCTTCTGTCAGCCGTACGAGCGAGACATGTTCGCTGGGCGTCGTTGACATGCACCCGGGACACAACGGGTGACATAAAATTGAATGTAAACTTCAAATAACTGCAAATCAAATTACCATAAAAAGAAGCATCACGCGCGGTAAGGCGGTACGAATAATCTGCTTAACCGAAACTCTCCCCCAGCTCGCGCCCGGAAGTACCCGTAATGCACGAGCGTTACGGGTTTTGGGACGTATTATTTTACAACCCAGCATCAAAATCATGTTCGAACTATAAAACAAAATAGCACGGCAAGTTTTGGCGAGAGGAGGCTACAAACCGTGTCCCCCTTGATCGGGTGGGGCATTAAACGAAACTCCTTGCAGTCAAGTGTGTCTTTGTTTGTGTGTGTGTATGTATGTCGTGTGGCTTACACATCTCCATGCAACGGTATTTCGAGCGCAGGGAGAAAAAAAGGATGCTACTTTGGCACTTTTATTGCCATCAATACTTTCACGGAAACCGTGTTCACTCGAAAACGAAGACGCGCTGAGTAATGCTTCACCGTGAAGCGTAAACAGCTTGGCCCGTTATCCACCATGCCGGGACACCAGGAACCACGAGCCAACTGGCAAGAGTGGAAGGCAGCCTTTTGCGTCCCTCTAATATGTGCGCCATTTACGCAGCCAGGCAAAGGGGACTACTTCAAATCCATTTCCTTGCGCCGTACCCTGTAAGAAAGTGGCAGCAATTTGTGGCACTGACAACGGCGGCAAGTGGAGCGGGCTTGAAATGATGTTTTCCAGCCGAACTCTTCATCCAATCGCCCGACAGCACAACAATCCTTTGGGCCCGACGACGACGGCGAAGACGACGACCATAGCGACGACAACTGGGGCGCGGAGGTGGCAGTGCAATAAAGTATAATATTTCATTTTGCAGCGCAACATAAAACATCCATAAAACACCCTGGGAATGACGAAAAATATATCACATTGTCAGAAACAAGCGCGACCGGGTTGTGCGCCCCGGCGAACGGAACGCTTTCGCGATGTAAAATATCGCGCTGAAGGGAGCTGAAGGGAGCTGTGGGATGGCGGAACGGCAGGCGGGATCGTCCTGAAAGGGTTTACGACACACGCGGCAAACGAAGACGACGCCACCGACAGGGCTGTCGAGTGGGATCGATTCCGCGAACTGGTTAACATGTGCAAAGCAGGATGGGTTTGGAAAAATGTCCTTTCTCGTTGTGTATGTGTGTATGTGCACTCGCTCGTGCGACCAGCTTTTCCTTACACTGACGCGCGCACGAAGTAAAATGGGAAAGCAGGCGGCGTGTGGTTCCGTCATCCCGTCGTAGCCTACAAAACAGCAAAATATGTGGAAGAAATAGCGAGAGAGAGAGAGAGAGAGAGAGAGAGAGAGAGAGAAAGAGCAGAACACGGAAAGAATGTTGTGAAAAGTGAAGTATGGTTGTGTCAGCTCACTTTATTTCATTTCTATAACAGAAGCATTTGCAATAACTCACGTACAAGGGGAACCGAAGCAAGGGAATGGCGTCGAAGGATAATAGTGCCACACAGTACCTACAGATGTGTGTGGGTGGGTGTATGCCTATGCAAATGTGACTCCTTGCTCAGGGGCGTCTTGTCACTCAGTATTGAATGTTTCTCCCTCCGTCCCTCCCTTCCCGTTCCCCGCGATGGAAAATGTGAACCGCATACGAACGGAAAAGCATCAGCCGTGTACAAATTTGATTGGGAATTACAATTTCTCAATCAATCATTTGCCATCAATTCCAACAGAGTAGGGCGAGTGGAGACGTGACGGGCAGGGAGGTGGAAGATGATGGATTCACCAAGAGGACAAGTAAGTTTCCTTGCCCACCGTGACGGTTCAAAACCGGGAAGGATCCATCACAAGGAAAAAACCAGAAGCCTCTAAACAACAACTGTCTTGTACAATGTGTTCGACATATTTTCCATTTCAACAGTTCAATGAGATAGAAAACTCCATTTTGTGTAATTCTTCACTGCATATTTTATTATTCTTTGCTTAAATCCGAAACTGTGCAAAGCCGTCCCTCCTGAATAAAATAAAATCCAAAATTGTTCACTGTGTATTCATAGATTATCGCTTTCTATACGCCAAATAGACGTTCTACCGCGTGATAGCGGCATAGTGTAATTAATAGCACACAGACGTATTGACAAGACAAACCTCAGTTCTAATCTCATTGTGGACTCAACTCTGCCATATGTGCACAGTTAATGAAAAGTCTATTTTCCACCTTTTAAGTACAAACACAACTGTAAAGGAGACGTATTATGTATCTACAATGCTATTTACATCAATCCTGAGCTCAATACAAGTGAAAAGCCACGCCACCCATATATAATAGCTAAACGTTACGACACATTTTCACAACATACAGAAACATCATGTATACACTTTCACTTCTAATTAATTAACATAATAATTACTGTACTGAAGAAAGTCATTAAAAATCACACACAAATCGCTTGAACCTGGCAAAAATCTACCCAACCCTCGCACGGAGCACAAACGATGGCGTTCCGGCGGAAGCTAAACCGTAAATGAATTGCGTTGACCGAGGTCGGGAATGCCCCGGCGCGCGCTGTCCCGAATAAATGATTCCCCTTCGCACGTTCATTACCTCAGGCTCATCCTTCCCCAAACCCCACCACCTTGAATTTCAAGACTCTTACACTACGAGGCGTGTTTCACTGATTGCTGGAAAATTTCTCGCAGCACACGAAACAAAAAAAAACAACCTTCCCCTAGCCCAGTGTGCTTTCTCCCGTTCGTCGCTAACCGTGTCTGTGTCTGCGTTGGGTTTTGATGAGCACCGGGCCGGGCGCACTCTCCACTGTTCCAGAGACACACAATTAACACACATTTGGCCGTTTTCCTCGCTCCTTCCCTCTAGCCGGCGTTGCTCCCGCTTCAGGGGGGTTTTCTATGCTGTGGCACTCATTTTCCTCAGTATCTCCCTCGCTCTCTCTCTCTCTAAAACGCTCGCTCGGACCATTTTCATCCACCTTCTCTCTGCTTTGATGCGCGGGTACTTGCCGGCCGGTTTCGTCGCCTAAAACAACCTTCAATAATTATGCACCGAGATCATGGCCCGGCACTAGGTTATTATTACTCGCACGCGAGTTAATTCCGAGTTCACGTACCTTGCTGTCCTTTTTGCACTCACGCGACACAGGGACGCGTGGTTTTCCAACCCCTTGCGCATTTTCCATCGCTACGCGTGTGTGTTTGTGTGCGTTCGTTTCTCGTATCAGCGAAGCAGAAAGGATGTGCTTACTTTCAGTATATAGGGGGTTTTATTCCACACTAATACAGCACACATTTCCCTTTATGTACTCTTACACCAACACACAGAAATGGCGTGGTACACGTGGTTATGTCGCGCACCAAAAAGGGGGTTCGAATCCACCCTGCACCACCTCCTTTTCGGCTTCCTGCTCGATACGCAAAAGTACAACCAAAACACACCGTACACAGTGATGGCTGAACGTGGTGATTGTGGCGCGCCTGCGCACGTCCGTACGTTCGCCCGTCTGGTGCCTGGTTGGCACGACGATGGTTGAGTGCCCGGCTACGGTGAATCCTTTCTGTCATTGTGCGTACACAGAGGATTAGAAAGAGGATGATTGGGTGGAGAATTGGTCCGCATGGCGAAGGAATCTTTAGAAGTAACTCGAACGTATTGATTGGAATGGTAGTATTGCTGAATTGTAAATTTCGTAAAATGCTTCATTGTAAAGTGTATATCAAAGCAATTCTGGTACATTGAAATGCTTCCATATATTGTGAAACGTAGAGTTTTGCACTGTTTTGTAGAGGCTTGTCCCCAATGCACTGCAGATAAAAAATAGACTTCAATTCCTATTCCTATCGATAAGTTATCGTCAATACCACATGCTGTGTAGATTTAAGCAACGCCCTGGAGAGTCTCTAGGATCTACCCTTTTATAGAAGTTTTTCTACCTTGAACTTAGCCATATTGTGGGTTATTTTAATATCTCGATGAGACCATTTTTTAAGAACGACCATCGTTAGCAGGTGGTTAAAGTTCGTTTGAAATTACTTTCTTCGGATATCATTCCCAACGGATAGCCGCTCTGGATGTCGCGTAAGATTATCCACCATCCATCTCCTTCCCATTACCCAACATGTCGTTCGACGTTTCGATCATTCAACGCCGCTGACAACTGACAAGCGACTGGGCGGACAGACGGCAGCACAGAACGAGACGAAACGGCAGCTCGCAGCCAGGATCGACACACATTGAAAGTCAACAACCATTCTTCATTATGTCACTGTTCTAATCTAATATCACTTTCCGTTCCCGCATCGCACGCGAACGGGACGGAGAGTGTGCAATGTGTAGGCCGCCGTTGAGCCGCCACTTTCCCAGAAGAAACCATTGCCCGCAAAGAGGAAGGAAGCGTGGAGATCCTTTTGATATGGATTTCGGCTAAGCTGGGATCCCATCCAAGGCCTCTTCGCTGGATCCACTCTTGAGCAGCTTTGCGCCCCCTGGGCGCTCCCGGGTGCGCTCCACAAAAGGACGTTGGCCCACTCGATTCCGCGGAAGCGGGCGAAACACTGTGATGCGTATAAAATTACGTCAAAATATCAATTTAATGGCTTAACTCGCATCGGTAATCAAATTGAAGCCAATTTCGGGGAGACCAGTGCGCCTCCGTTCGAACCGCATTTCAAACGCGCGTGACAAATCGGCACAACACACACACACACATACAGGCTGGTTTGGAGGAAGGATATTACGCTTTTGTTCGCGTTGTTTCCCGAAGCCAGCGCTGGATAAGCTTCTCAATATCAGAGACCCACCGGGTGCCTTTGTAACCTGTGCCGGGGGATGACTGATAAGATTAATTTGCCCAATTGCTTACGTTCTCGCTAACCTCTCGGCACACGGAGTGAGAGCTTTGTGGTGGATCAGAAGAAGTGGGAGGATTTTCAAGGAAGCTTTTATTTTCTTGAAACTGTACCAGTAGATGTACCTCCAATACAGTTGCATGTAACAGCAAAGAAATTATTGGGAAAAAATGGCTCGATACATAGTTGAGCAACAATTTTGATTCAAAGAACTGTACTCATTTGAAAAGTGTGACATTCATCAAGATATTGAACCAAATTGTTTGAGCTGATTGGTACAAAATTTAGATATTTCTGTTCATTTCAGCGAAAATCATGAAAAGAGTATCGAAGGCTGGTACTGCAATTTAGGTTTCAGGATAATTTCCAGCAGAGAGTCATGTTATCGGAAACATATAACTATGACAGTGAACTAAGACGAATAACAGTATGAGGATCAGATCGCTGAGCTGCATTTAGATCAGAAACCATGAAAAACTGGCTGATGAGCATGCTTAGTAGTTGATAAGAAACATTCAATAAGAAACATAAAGAGCTGTGATGAAAAATGAGATGATGCTGTGTATGCAAGATAATCAGAGGTTATTATTGGAGTTGACAAACTGGTACACAAAGTTAACAAAGCTCGTTTTGAAATATTGTACGGCATAATTATACTAAAATAATTTTCACATCATCAAATGAAAGTTTGCTTCATGAAAGGTGAAATATATTTTCGTTCAGGCGTCGAGATCATTTACCATATGCCTTGAAGACTCTCCAGATAAACCAACCAACACACGCACACGCTCCGTAATTGTGTAGCATTACCATTCACCAGTCGCCCTTTTCCTACATAATCATAATCATTCCGACACGACAATCACACGTGATTCTTATGCAAACGGTCCAAATTCGACTCATGCAAAATCAGAAAATGCCCACAAGTATTTCTTTTATTTCTTTTTTTCTGCAAGTCTTTCATTGCAAAAAAGGCAAGCTCGAATGACTTTTCTCAACACACAAAATGCTCATCCAGGTCCCGATTCATCAAAACGGCTCGTGGCACACGTAGGGGTGTATGTGTTCTTCCGTTTTATTCTGTGTGAGCAGAGAAGCTGCTGTGTGAAGTGGCACGCACGATAAGCAAGCGAAATCTTATCTCCGCCCTGACGCACTGAATCCATTTCCGGTGCCATTAACTCGTTGATTTTGACAATTTTTTTCGAGGACCATTTGTTGGCGTGAGCAACTTTTTGAAAAACACACTTTTTTGGTGATGGTAGATTCTACGGGTTTAGCTTTTCTTTTTTATTTTGACAGTTCGTTTGATTTCATCGGATTCCACCCGTTGACAAGGTTTGGTAGGCTGTCGTAGGCGGTCGAGAGGCTCCCATATAGATCGAACACACACCCGGGGCCTGGCTGTGGTTTAGTTTAGCCCACCGTAGCGGAGATAATCGATGCGCGAAGATAAACGAAAAAGCAATTACAGCTAACAAGCCCCGAAATTCAAATTGTTTATCACTACCACCCGGAGGTCGGTACGCGGTGCTTTTGTTTCGAGTTCCGCACCGGGCGGGATAAAATTGGTTAAAGTGAATCGAAAATAATAACGAGCAACAACGGTGCGTCCCAAAGCGTTAGCGCGTGGGAAGCCTGGACGAAGCTGCTCGATGTCTCTTGAGGGTGAGGAGCAATCCGCCGAATCCTTGCGCCGGAGCTAGGCGTGCTGGTTTACGAGCTGTTATGAAGGAGGAAAGCTATAGAACCGCGGGGAATGTTCTTTGAAAGGAGTATTTTGGGGTAGCGAGGTATTACTTTAGAAAAATGGAAAACAAATGTGGAGATTATCGTCAAGAGCAGTGTCTGGCGATGGTAGATGTGTTTGAGATGTAAGGCAAAATGTATTGGAACAAGAAGTGTAAGAAAAGGTCCTCAAAAGTCCTTTTTTTAAGTTACTAGAAATAAGGATTTTGATGTTTTGGTAGATATTTTTGCTATATTATCATAACTCGAACAAGTTCTTAATGAATACTAGAAGATGCCAATTAAAATGAAAGGGTTCTAGCGATGAACATAAGGATAGTTATCCTGTTTATGCATTTGTTTTGGTTTTCAATTGCTAGACAAAGGTTATAAAAATGTTAGAGGTTATACTTCAAAAATTGGATTTATTTCATATACTCAGAGGCTTACTTACCAAAACATCTTCTTACTTTTATGCATTTTAATTTTATTTTATTCATTTAAACGTACCTTGCTGCTGATATCACTTGTATAATATTTGAAACACTTTCTTTGACCTTTTCAAATAGGACATGGCAATATATTTCATTCTTCTTGCTTAGTATGTCTTGTATATGTACAATGGTGGTTATTATAAATTAGACACTTGTTGAGAATTCACATCGGAATCCGGAGGCTTTTTATATTTTCAGATGGATTAATCATTGTCCTAGAATTATAAAAATGATTAAGGTAAACTGTTTATGAGGAGAGAGGATCAAACATATCTTATTTCTACAAGAGTAACTGAGAGTAAATGAAAAAAAATTCTCGTAGTAGGAAGAGCGGCCCAACTCAATGTGTCCGATTTTGAATACCCAGAACTGTATCTAATGATATGATTGAATATTCTTGTTTATTGATTTTTGTTTTAACAATCTTGAATTATAAAAGCAATTAACGCAAAATACTTAATATTAAATAAACTTGTTTTTTTAAAAGAATCTCATATTCCTAACAAAATGGTTCAAGTATAATGGTTTTTGTCATAACATTTGTCCGCATGCTTCACAAACTCAGCACACAATCTCTTATCAATATTCAGGTTTTAAAAAGCGAACTTCACCTTCCCCTAGGCAACCAGTTTCATCCAACCTCACCTATGACGTAGCTGGTGCTTATGAGTGCTCTCCTCTCATAAATCTAGTGAAATGTAATATTTTCCTATCTGGTTGCCCCATTTCAGGTTATTGCTTCTCTTCCTACTCCTCCTCTACCCTGGAAGATACCTTTCTTCCTGGTTCGCCGTGATGATAAGCTTTGTCACAGGCGCACACTGACAAAGGGAAGACATAAAGCGACCGAAAATTCAATTCCTTACCAAAATCTTTCACTCGCTCTACGATGTTGCCCGTTTTGTGGTTTAAAGCTTAGAGATCGTGCGGTGGGATTCCTTGTCCGCTGTGAGGAGAGGACTTGTTATTTTGCTGGATTTTAAAAAAAACCCCTAAAAGAGAAGAGCCTCTTGCCGCTTCGTTTTGCTAGCTGAAGAATGATGTGAAAGGGTATTTCTTATTTTTCTCTTATCAAAATGTTTATACCTTACACCATACACCTTTGCGCGCACGCATCCGCTTTTTCTTTGTGGTGTTTTATTCCATTTGCACGGTGGGCTGCTCTCGCCGGCATGGTGTCAAGGTGCGGCAAATATGTTGGAAGGCGAACACGAACCGGGCTTCCGCGCCCAGCCCCAGGGGGAACACCCAGAAAGGATCAACCGTTTTGTTCCCTTTTTTTTTGCGTCACTCCCCCCGCGGGGTGGTCCCGAAGCAGCGCCAAAAGGGATGCCGCTCAATGCTCAATCATGTCACCATGACGCCGCATAGGAAAAATATGTAAATGCGTATCGGGAGGAATATTCCAATCAGCAGTATTTCGCCCATTTTTTCCTGCTCGCTCCATCGGCACATAGCACCTTGGAATGCTTCTCCACTACACAGCCCTATGGCTGATGGGAAACTAAGGTGTGTTTCGTTACTCGTTTGTACCATCCAGCCTACACACCTGTTTTTTTTTTCGCAACGAGTTAGAAAATCGCACCGTTTGCATGTTATGTGATGTGCCCGCCCTGAAGCGCCTGTACAAGAGGGCCGAAAATAAAATCCCACCCAACTCCAAGTGCCATTTCTGTTCGCGTTTGCAAAAATGAGAATTTGAATTTATTCCCGCACATATTTCTATGTGTGTGTGTATGTGTGTGTGTGTGTGTGTAGTAACCCGGTTCCCCCTTGGGCCAGCAAGATTGTGAACCGTGGTGGAGGAGGATTAAGCGAAGCTGCTGGGTTTGCAGGTGAATTTTCATATCGTCCTTGAATAGGACAACACACCGCATAATAAGCAGCGCAGGCAGTAGGTAGATGCGGCTACCCGGCAACAAGCATTCGAGGGGAGATGAGCGCACGCTGTCGAATGACAAATGTAGTTTGGTTTGTGCGACACATTACTGGAATGTACAAGTAGCAATTGAATTTCCTTGCATTCCTGTGTGATATGCCATGCTGGCGGCAGTGTTGTTGATTTTTTTCTTCTCTACATTGGTTCAACATCTAAATTTGAAATGTAAAAGCTTGATAAACGATGTCTTTGGCTGAGTAGAAATCATTTTCGATTGTAAAGTGGTAATGTCAAAGTGGCAATGATTGCTCAAAGTGTCTTTTTGCAAACCTCCTAATTTGTTTTATTGACTTCTCAACAAACGAAACTACGCATAAATACTGAAACAAGGTTTCTTGGAGACTTCGGACACTTCAGAATTGACCTTAGAAAGCATTTGTATAGCTTTTATGACACTTTAGTGTGTTTGTATAGCAGTTTTAACTCGTTCCATTCATGTGGTGATCGCAACACTTATATTAAATCTTTTAAAATCACTTTCTAGCTTTATACAATCATTTTGACATCAAATTTTGATAGATTGCTATGCACCGCATAGTTTTGAAATTGCTTTGATCATTGTGAAAGTCATACAAATATTGTTGAACAAAATCAAAAAACAGTCAACTTTCTTCCCGAACTCGAAAGAAATAGGATGGTAGTTACAGTGGCCCAGATACAAAGGTTGCTTTAATTTATTTCATTAGTGTCCTGCTCTAAAATGCCTACAGGATTGCAAAATGTTCTAAAAACATCAAAGTAAACCACCATATTATATCATTTGTTGACAGCCGCTTCGATCGTGTTTAGGAAAGTGGCTGAGTATCTTTATGAAGATACATCACAATAAAGGCATAGCATTTTAAAGATTCAGGGAATAATTCTCATGATTCCTCAAAACTATAAAGCTACTGAGGACCAAGAGGAGATTAAAAACAAACAACAACATTAAAACAAAACAAATAAAGCTATTGATTGGTAATTTTTAAAATACCTTATTTGAATCATATTATTCCTTTTACCATACTTTTATTCGATGAGTGATGGGATTTCTGAACATTTTTCAAACAAAAACTTGATTAATTTTTTACTACTAAACTCGTATTGAAAAAACAGCAAACATCTATTTTGAAAAGAATCTCAAAAAAACGTCCATCTAAAATAAAAAGGATAAAATTCAATCTAGAAATGTTGCGAAAACCCGTTTCTGCGAATAGAAAGAAACCTTTCCAGCGCCTTCTAAAACCGAATCCTTTGAGCAACAACTCCCACCCACCCTAGCTGGCGTGGGCGAAGGGAGAGGAAGGAAGGAAAGCAGGTATGGTGGTAGGCGTCTAAATCACCCGCAACGCAAGAGCCATCCGCAGAAGCACATCCTTTCCCATTTTCCATCACCATTTCCGGTAACAGCGGGAATGCGCGCACACAGAGCATTTGGCTGATTTGACACTGCAGGAAGGAGGAGGGTGAGGGAAGGTGGAAATAAGAAAGGGAGCGAACGTACAACGAACCATCCCACCCCTTTATCGTGCGGGAGTTACCGCCGTGCCGATTCTGCGTCAAGCCCGGATCAACCATTTTGCCTTTTGATGTTCGCCCAGCCATTTCTCTCTGGCTGGTGGAAAATGGGGAGGAAAAAATACACCCAGCCGCGCCCAAGGTGACACAAATGGAATGTCACCGACCGACTCACACACACACACACATACACGCCTTACATGCTCATGCGTCGGCAGGGTGATGTGCTGTAATCGCTTGATCGAGTGTGTGTGTGTGTGTGTGTCTTCCCGCGTTGCTGTGCGAAATGTGCAAAACAAAATTTGCATTTTTGTGCGTGCGCGTGTCAGTCCGCCGGCGCCGCCACCCCTGCTGGGTGTCAACCTGAGCTGAAATGACAGCTTTTCCACGAAAAAAACAGACACGCACACATATCGTGAGGAAAATCACCTTCTTTATTTTTCGTTTATCCTTTTCGGTGGCATAAGGAACGGAACAGAATGAGGAGAAGAAAAAAATGGGCCCCGAAAATCGACATTTGCTACATTCGGGACGATGGAAATTGGATTTCTACCATCGCTGGTTTGAAGATCCTTTTTTCACCATCTGTACTTCAGCTCAAAGCCATCAAAGACAAAGGGAAAGAGAATAAAGTCATATCAAACGTATGTTATTATAAATTAATTTCACTTCTGTAATACACTCAATGCTATGCGATGCAAAAATATAAAATTATCTTCCTTTTAAAATCATAACAAAATGGAAACCTTTCTGCTCAACTCTAGAAACCTTGAAAAGAAGCCAACAAACCAGGAAAAGGCAAACTTTTCCCATCAACACCTGTTGAGCGATTATAAGTCTGGCGTCTCATTTTGCCCTGCCTGCTTCAGTCGTCTCATTTTCCGAAAAAAAAACAAAACAAAAAAGGCCAGCAACCCTAACCTAGAAACACAGTTTTCCCCAGACGCGCTTATAATGTTGTCTCTCCACCGTTCCATCCTTCCCTCGCTCAACCGTCGACTTCAAATTAAACTCATTTAGACATCGTAAAGACAAACAAAAAACCCGCCCCATGCCCGTTCGCTGCCTGTTCTAACTGGGCCGACAGGGGTGGGTGAAAGTTCAGCAAGGATGAAAAAGAAATGTTGCTCGGTACAGGGCATACACAGCGGGAAGAGCGAGTTCGTCTGTGTTTCACACAGACACAGTTTTTCCCTTCGTGCAGTTTCAAAGTTTTCCGTGCAATGAATGAATGACGTGCTGGCGGTTGCTTAAGTGTTGCGGCAACTACAATAATCGTCTCTCTCTTTCTTACACACACACACTCACACACACACACACATACACACACACACATGCATACACTAATACTATCATAGATTCCTTGGTTACTTTGCTCTCACCTGTCCGGAGGAAATCGCGACAAACCCGTCATCTTGGTAGAAGGAATGCACTTTTCCCTCCATCAGAAGAAGCACAGACGGCGAGGGGCGTGCAGGGATGCGGAAGGAAGTTGGCAGCAAAACATCCACCGTGATAAATGGCGTGAATCGTGGCGCATATGCCACCACCCTGACGATCACTATCTGAGGGCTGAGGAGGCGAAGCGCTTTCCATGCCTCATCATTCCAGCGCTAGAGCTAGAACTCTCATTTTCATCCGCTTTTGCCATTCATTTTCATTACCGCCCTCCACCTCATGTCCCGGTGTGTGTTTGTGTGTGTTCCCTTCTTGCATTTACTCCTCTTCTAACAGCTGCAGAATACGGAAGGGAAGGAAATTTGAAGGCGTGAAGAAAATGAGCGCAACAAAAAAAAAATCGCGTCAATGAAGTCGTGGCGGAATGTTCCACTCCATCCCCAGCCGTTGACACATTTTGCACCCTCCCACCAGCAGAACACGGGTGACGTATACTCATTATAAAAACGGGCAAAAACGGAAAGACACGGCCGTGGCCTTTAACCGCCGGTGTGTCTGCCGGCATGCAGGTTTGTCTGTCTGTGTTGTCTTTCGTCGTCCGCCGGAGTAGGGACGATCACGCCAACGAAGCACACATACCGTCGTTCCTTTGCAGCAGCAGCAGGGGCTGAAATTCATTTTCATTAAGAAGCACCCTCTCTCTGTCTCTCTCTGTCTCTCTGCACTGTGTTTGTTTTTCCACTCATCGTGGCTGTAAGGGGCTCGTCCTATTTTTCCCGCCAGCACAAGCGAACGACGACGCGCGCGAACGACGCCGTACGAACGTTCGGGGCTGACGTGCTGGGATCGTTGTCATTAGCGATGCGTAAAGAACGCGCTGCCAGACAGGATGGAAACTTTTTTCCCGCCCTGCCCGTGGCACGGTGAAGCCTCATGTCTCGCACACATTTCCCCACCCACTTCCAGCTCTCTCACCCATCCACTCATCAGTCTAGCGGGGAGTTTTCGGTGTACGAGCTCGAGCACCACCCGCCCCTCCCATTCTACGCTAATGAATGAAAGCGAAGCGAAGGCAAGGAATTAAACTTGACCTAGAAAATTATCCTCCCGTCGCCGAGCACCGTCCTTGGGAAGTGTATAAGCACACAAACACACCCACACACAGAGAGATGCGCGGCCGCGTGCCTCATTATGTACCGTGCGGCGCTCCGTTTCTTCATTATGTATGTAAATGTTGGCGTTTGTTTTCCGCGCGAATTTTCCTTCCATTTTGGCCCGCGCTACACGCGGTGGCACGTTTCGAGGAGCGCTTTTTTCCCCCTGTTTCTTTGGCTTTTCTTTCCTTTCTGTTTTCACGTCGTCCGCAAGCACCTTCCTCTGGTGTCCGCCGAAAGGACACCGGTTGGAATTAAGGAAGTGTTTTAATCAGCTGTTTTGCCGCTGTGCGGCGCTTTGTACGGAGGAGATTTTTTGCTACGATATTGAGTGCTAGTAGAAAGTTTTTCATTCATAACGGGCGTAAGGTGTGTGTGTGTGTATGGTTTTGCTGTGCCCCCGTGCTGTGTCCTACTTTTCGTTGTTCTGGGGCGAGATGGTAGCTGGAGAAAGTTGGCGTTTGTTTTGATTCCACTTCGCCGAGGCGTGGATTATTTTAATTGAAGGTGCTCTGAAGGTTCTTTTGGATTTTTGGTTTTACACTGCTACTTCAGGATGAATTTGTTTTCTTGTGAATATTATTTTGTGTTCCTTATATACTCATATTTCTTATGTAACAAACACGCTAACAAACAGCTGAAGGTTTGAAATAAATTAAAACACAATATTGCATACTTTTAGGCTCACAGGCACTAATAATAAAGAAGAGAATAAAGCAATTGTGCCGAATTTTATATTATTCTTTCAATGAAAGACATAGTATCAGTCACCAATAATTAGATTAATTTTTTGGAGTGTACAGTTAATTATGTCTTAATAAGTCAATCAACAAGAAGGTATAAGTTTTACGCCTTCATTTATGCAACCTTTTGTACAACAAATAGGTAATAGAATCAATTGGCACAACTATTAGCAAAGCTAAGGTACTATATCATCTTATCTCAAGCATCGTGTTTCTTGAAAGAGTGAGCATAGCTTCTGCCTAAAACGTTGATAGATTTGCAGCCGCAAAAAAAGTATCCCCAAGTAGAGCTTACTTCGTTACATGTTCTCCATGTTTTCTAGCGTACTAAATAACCATTAGCAAATTCCCTACGATCCCTGCACCGTTCCAATCCATCATTCGGCGTTGTATTGTGTCACTTTCGGATTGCAAAATGCCGCTGAGCTCGTTTGGCATGGAAAGAAAGCAGAGAGAAAATAACATGCCAAACGAAAAGCGTACGCCGGCGACACCGTCCTTTGAGCATTTCCATACGAGACGTACCATAATATCCGTTCGATTTGGATTCATCTCAATGTTGCACATGGCAACATTTTATCAAAGCTTAGCCGGAATACCATCCCCCTTGGTATCAGCCGCTCGTTCCCCCCTTCGGTGTGCCCTCGCTTTGGAGTACTTTCTTTTCCACATTCTTACCCTTTTGCTATTGCGTTCGCTTCGTTTCGAGCTGAACGCTTCGCGCTTTGCCACTTTCCCGCGCCCCTTTTGGGTAACATTGTAGAGCGCTGTCCTCTGGAGCGCTGTGTATAGAAAAGCCTCAAGATCTTCCCTGCCCGGCGGGGGGAGGCAGGAGGGATGGAAAATTGGAATTCTAATATTTGAAAATTTCATCATCCCACGGCACGGTACGATAGCACACGGGCGACCTTTCGCTGAACGATTGAGGACGCGGGATGTATTCCGTCGTTTTTTTTTTTTCCTTTCTCTCGCTCTCTCTCGGTCTCTCGGTGAAAAATGTGGGAAAATACATGCGCATACAACTATAAAGGAATGCTGGGGTGTTTTTTGTGTTCCATCCAAACCCCGTACCCAGCTTGCCCATCCATCCATCCTGACCGGCTGGAGCCATCCGTTGGGTGAAATATCAGAGAAAATACATCCTTTTTGCCAAGGGAAAGGGGACGCCACACCGTAACGTTCGTTCGCTTTGCTTCGATTTTCTTCCCACTAAAAGCTCTCCATCCATCCGTGTCCGCTAGTACGCTGGAGGGAAGGATGATGTTACGCGAGATGGGTTTGATTTCCTTTTGTGTCCTGTCAATCCCGAGCCGCCGCCGCCGCCGGTCCAGTCCGTCCGTCCCCGTCGGTATGTTTCTTGAACTGCAAACCTCTGAAACGAAACAAGACATTTTTGTTACAATCTTGTACAAGTAGCAAACTCGTTCCGAGGCAAGATGTCCGTACGAAAATCCCCCCCCGGTGGTTGGATAAAAGAACACCCAGTACCAGGAGGCGCATCACGGGTGGAAAAGTGTGGGCTGAGCGGAGTTGAAAAAGGATAACCGAATATTCTGAACACATCCCACCGGGCTCACACTCTCGCACGTTCCCTCCACCAGCAGCAGCAGGGCGTCTTCAGAAGCGAAAGGCAAAACCGCACGCGCGAGCACATATGAAAAGGCACTTGAAATAATGTACATGAATAAATCATACATCAAATAAGTAGTGTTGCTATGGTGTGCATGGTGATCGGGCCGGAAGGGGAAGGCGCGTGTTACGGGATGAAACTCGTCCCGGGAACGGATTGGCGTGAAAATGGCAGACACTTCCTGTGAAAGGCAGTGTATGGACCTTTGCAGCCTGTTTCGGAGGATCGACATTTTGGCCAAGCTATCAGTTCTGTACGGCCGATCGAAGTAGGACAGGATCCTATAAAATAGTCTTTGTGGTAAGTAATAATGGGTTTCTGTTACTAATGGCTATTCGTGTGTTGTACACTATATCATTGTGAAACATGGTGGTTGTTGTCAGAGGTAATTCAACTGCCTGTTACTATCTAGGAAGTTGACTATAGAATAGTAAAATAATTGGAATATAATTTGTGTTTGACAGTGTGGAGTAACTAACTTTAAACCATAGAAACGTACTGTCTGAACAACTTAGGTTGAACTCATTCGTTTAGCGTATAGGTGCATGAAACAGTATCATTAAACTACGATGAATGAAATTTTTCAAACAAATGTTAAATGTCGATGTTAAACATGACGGGAATTTAAATAGTATATTTATGCGGAGAATATGTTTTTTTATGTTCGAAATAGTTAAAAAAAATAGAAGATCTTTGCCTTTCCTGTGTATCTTCGTTTTGGTTTTTGACCATTCCATTTTTTATTAGTGGCATGATTTAATCAGCAAATGAACAAAATAATTATATAAATCAGTTATAAAATCGTGGGGTTGCTTCAAAAATATGTGCTAAACGCTCAATAATTTAAAGGACAAAGAGTGCATCGTAAAAAATTGAGAGTCATCCTCAAATCATTTGTAAATTGTTTGATGGTTTTAATAGTCACACTAAAATAATGATAACAAATCAATAACGAATTACTTCTTCTTCTTTGGCTCAACAACCGATGTCAGTCTAGGCCTGCCTGTACCACTTGTGGGCTTGGCTTTCAGTGACTAATTGATTCCCCCCATAGCAGGATAGTCAGTCCTACGTATGGCGGCGCGGTCTATTTGGGGATTGAACCCATGACGGGCATGTTGTTCAGTCGTACGAGTTGACGACTGTACTACGAGACCGGCTAAATTACTAAACCGGCTAAACGAATTACTAATAATGGTAAAATAATAGTAATAATTTTAATACTGATAAAAATAATTACAATAATAAAAGAAATCTAACAATGATAACAATAATAATTATAATAATAAAAATAAAAACAAAAATTATAATAATGATAATAATAATAATAAACATAATAATAATAATTATAATAATAGTAATAATAATAATAATAATGATAATAATTAAAATAATAATAATAATAATTATTATTATTATCATAATTATATCATCAATATCATAATAATAATAATAATAATAGTAATAAAAATAATAATAATAAATATAATAATAATAATAATAATAATAATAATAATAATAATAATAATAATAATAATAATAATTTAAAAAAATAATAATAATATTAATTATATTAATAATAATATTAATAATAATAATAATAATAATAATAATAATAATAATAATAATAATTATTATTATTATTATTATTATTATTATTATTATTATTATTATTATTATTATTATTATTATTATTATTATTATTATTATAATAATAATAATAATAATAATAATAATAATAATAATAATAATAATAATCATAATAATAATCATAATAATTATAAAAATTTAAACAATAAAAATAATGTTAACAGTTATAATAAAAATAATAATAACATTTAAAACAATTATAAAAAATTTAATAATGAAAAAACAAATTCAAATAAAAACAATACTAATGATAATAATAATAAATTATGATAATAACAATAATGTCAATAATTATTATTATATTAACCATTAAAATACTCATAGCAATACTAAAACTAAAAAAATTATCATCATTTCCATTAATAAAAAGATCAATTATCATTATCATGAACAAAACATGTAAAGGCCCCTTCAAATGCTCTTCCATACAATTTTTAGAATCATATTTTCAGTTTTACACAAAAATTAAGCAGTTGCACTTCAAGCAAACACATTTACACTACATAACATTTCATTGCATTCAGCATAAAGCGTACTTTCCATTGATCTATGCTTCAAGATTGTACTAGAATAAATGCTCTTTGGTACAATATATTCTCTGCTACAAATCCGACTATCCAATTAATCCCAATCCATTTATCTTGCGCAGAAAACTCGCGTCAAGAAAGGGCACAAACCCGAATTCTGCTGAACAATTTACGCCTGTGACAGTGTGTGGAAGAGTTTTGTTCCAAAAGATGGACAACATTTGGGTTTCTGAAACTGTACTTTGAGCCTACCTCTTCCTTTCTATAAAATTTACATCTCTTTCGATCAATCTCTCGCTGGCATTTTCTTTAGTTGTCTTTGCTTGGAAAACTGTCTTTTGTTTGTCGTGTTGCTGTCTTCAATCCATCACTTTTCCAACACAAAAAAAAAACAACAACACACACGCGAAAAAGACACCATTTTATGTATCGACTCTGAACTCGCAACTTCACATGTGCAGAAAAGCAACAAAAAAACAAACCTTCTACACCCCCCCCATATGTGAGCCCGTCTGTGTGTGTGTGTGTGTGTGTGTGTGTGTGTGTGTGTGTGTGTCTGTGTGGTCGATTCCGATTCCACCCTCCCGATATCAATCGGATTTTCCCGAAGGGTGCAAAACCCAGAACCCATCGCTGTCTTCGTTACAGCAGCACAACAGCAGCGTGCATGTGTGTTCGATTCTGCTGGGATCTGTGGGAGGGCAATCGAGGAGGGAAGTTTGGGAAAATAATGATGGCACATGTACATTGGAACAAGTTTCTCGTTCTTTCCAGCCCGGGAGGGGGAGACGGTTTCGCACTCCTTCTACGAGAGCTGTACTTTCAAATACGATTCCACTTACGGTTCGATGGTTCCGTCTCGCTCGTGTGTGTGTGTGTGTGCTTATTCGTCCTCTTCAAGTAAAAAGACGAAAATGTAAAACTGAAGAAGCACACAAAACCACTCCAGAGAAAGCTCACAACGACATGCACGTGTAGGGGTTTACCGATTTTTTTGGCAAAATTCGGAAGAGGGAGAAGGAGTTTGTTCTATTTTGCACACATAGAAGCAGGAAAAAAGAACACATGGTGGGGCGCTTTTGCGGTAATGTGAGTGATTTTTTTTTGTAGAAGAAAGAGGGAAACCTTTTTTTTTGTTGGCGAAGCGCACGTGAAGTGGAAAACACCGACAGCTCCGGGGTATTGCGCGATACAAGCTCCACGGCAGCAAAGCGACTCCACACACTCACACATTACGTCCGCTTTCGCAGCGGCATCACAAGTGGTTTGGATAGGCCGATTTTCCGACTGACGAAAGGGAGGAGGGAAAACGTCAGCGACGACTCGTTTGCCCTCGTGTGTAGGTGTTGGTAGCTCGTGCTGCGTTCCCTTATGTACTACGGGGTTGGTTTCTTACATACTATGCTGTGCTATGCTGTGTGTGTGTGCATGTATTGTGTGGTGAACCAGTGTCGCCCTGATTGCCCATACATCGTCATCATCATCTTGCCGTTCGTCGGCTGTTATTCTTCTTCGACCACGATCCTCTCGAACGCAAACGAACACACGGTACGAGCGGGATAGCGACGGGTACGTCGACTCGAGGGAACCGATTTTTCCTCCCTCAAGAGGAAGAAAACCCAGGGAAAAAGGAAACAGAAAAGCAGGCCAAACTAAAAATCAAAAAAAGAAAAGCGTACCGTGTGCGCGCCACGGTGGAAAAGCGGCGAACGTAAATCGTCCTCCGTCGCGTTGCGCGCGCGCCTGTGTTGGTGAGTGCTGTCGCCCAAAAGCGGCGAAGAAAGGACTCAAATCTCGCTCTCGCTCGCGTTGCGAAGGAGGCAAGGAGGGCGCCCTTGCATGACAATGTGTGTGCGGCTCGATGCGAGGGAAAATACAAGAAACCATCGTTCAAGACTCATCGAAGGGGACAGTTTGGGAAAAAAAGCGAGTAAGGAACTTCGCACCCGGCCTCCCTCTCATTGCTGCAAGTGAGAGAAAGAGAGTCGCTTAAGAAAGCAGTGTGAGTGAGTGAGAAACTCCGTAAAAACAGCGAACCATTTCCAGCAGGGAGTGAGGAGTGATAGAATTTTTCGCCAAAGGAAAACCCACCGACCGAGCCGTGGCGGGGTGTAGCCCGGGCGGGTGGTCTCGCGTACTCCGCCCGACAGGCGCAAGAAAGCGGGAAGGAAGAAGAAAAAAAACACGCAAACAACTCGAGCACGAGGCGAGGGCCCGGTGGCAAAGAATGACGCTTTTTGATAGCCAAACCCAAAAGGAAGCGGGTTTTTGCACAAAACCGTCGCGGTACTTTCATTCGTTTTCCGTACGCCCTTCAAGGCGGATCCCGTCGAGCAAGGTTTTTCGCACAATCCGTGGTTTGCGTGAAGCGGAGCGATTCGCCGGCGTGTTTTACAAATGGGAGAGCAGATTTATGTAAGGTTTTCTGCTGCAACCGTGAACATACAAAAATCTAAAAAAACTGCTTGTGTTTTTTTGTGAAATATAATAAAATCGTGTTTTTGTCAAGTGAAAATCTTAAACTGAAACTGAAAAAGTGTTTGTGAAGGTGAATGTGAGATGCAATAATTAAACTTACCCACCCAAGTGCTAAAGAACACTTTCAAAAGACATCCTTCGATACTAAAAACAGACGGCAAACATCCGGCCAAAACATCCCAACCAAGGCCGGCCATCGTTCGCTCTCACTCATTTGTGAATGAAAATCAGCTGATCAGCGGAAAAACAAGGTAAGGAACGGACCAGCAGTGTGCGGCGCGCTAATTACTATCCACTCTCCATTGGTGTTTGCGCTGCGCGGCTATGTGTCTCTATTTGTGTGTGTGTGTTGATTGCTGTTGGTATGGGTGAGCTGAAATACATGGCCGCTATGAATGAGCGTTTTGTTTGCGCAAAAGGAAAATGAATGAATGCAGCTGTGTGCCGTGTTTGTTTGCGGAGTTTTTTGGTTGCGTCGGTGTGTTGGTAAAGCGATTATTTTTTTTCCGGTGGCCACGTGTGTTAATAAGTTTGCGAGTGGGAAGAGGAGTGTTTTCGTTTTGTTTCTGCTCTAATGGGTCGGGTCTGAAGGACGAGTCGTGATGGTAGTGGTATTTCTTTCGCAGTAGGTATTCTCGCTTATGTTAGAGGGATATTAGGGATTGTTGTTCAAGTGTTTTATACATTCAAGCATCATGTGAAATAGAGTTATAAGAAGCTATATCAAAAAAAGTGTTAACAGCTTGTACCTAATTAGATATTTATCACTGATTTTTATCTCTTTTTTTTCAAGTAATAGATGCGAACTTTGTGAGTCAATATGATTTTGGTTGTAATAAAAGTAATTATAGTCTGTGCTTGAATAAGCGTACTTATCAATTTAACAAAAATCATATATTTATAAGAAACTATGGCAACAAGTGATTTTATGAAATAAATTAAATTGAATGTGCAATAAGTTGAATAAAGAAAAATTAGGACACTAATTCATTATCATAACATCGAGTCCATTTAATCTTAATAAATAAATATGTCTAAAGGTTAGCCATCATGGTCTTCAAAATACGTAAGATAACAAAACAAATAGTTTTAGAGGAAAAGACACGTATCAAAGTTTAATAATACATCGTAAATACTTTATTTTATTTGTTTAAATATAATTCCAAAAAGTAATGCTAAAATTGTATATATTGTTTACTAGGAATTCCTTCAAATTGAATGAAACTTTTTGAAACAAATTTGGAATATTTGTACACTTACTCTAGACCAGCAAAATTTCACAATGAGACTGAAACCCAATAGGAATGAGCACTAACATTATTAGGAATGTAAAACAGAAGATAAGTACAGGCCGAAATAGAAATTTGTGAAGTACACAAGCGTATAAAAGATTACCAATATAAGGTTTGCCAACAAACAAACAGTTTCGAAAGCATAATGTTGTCTCTATACCATTTGTTGTCTCTCAAATCATCAAATTTCATCAAATTTTGACAGCTTATTATCCAAGTCTCAAGTTTGTTTCTAGGGCTTGGTGTCTCGTTGTAATCAGTTTTTCTTGAAAGGTAATACAGGTCTTAAAAGCAATCCAATATTGTTATTTACTCATAATATTGGACTCTTTTACGATACTTTTGTACGATAATATATATCACAATTCTACATAAATTCGTTAATGATCGATGGATCACACAATGCTTACTACTAATGATTAAATCGGATAATTGTTAGACAACAATAGTTGCGTTTCCAATAAAAATTGATGTTAAAATTGGTGCCTTACAGTCAACATTTAGAAGCAACGAACAATCAGTCTGTGTCATTATTCAGTATGTCGACAAGCCTAGCATTTAAGTCACTCCAATAGCATCATTTTCTTTTCTTAATCTTAAATAAAGGAAAACTCTAATTGTAATCAAACATTAGTTTAAAAAAAAAATTTCGATTCTTTGCACAAGACTTCAAGAACCTGATGCGGAACTTAGGTTAACTCTAGAGTCACATGATAAAACAACCCTCTCGAGATATACTCACGCTTTCCAACACCACACATCCTTCAGAACACATCCAGGATAACAGTCGAGTAATCGAGTGCTGCTTCGCGAGTTGTTTGGCAATCAATTCACAAACAAAACCACACAATGCACACAAACACGTGAAAACGCAGCGCGCGCTGCACACCGAGCCAGAAACAAAGCTGCATTGGAAAAGTCGAGATAGCGTAAAAATACCCACAACCCCGGCAACAAACAAACACGTGATGCGAAGCGTAAAATATTATCCACATACAGACGCACAGAATGATTTGCGAAGGGAGTTACCCGGTAGCTACTCGGGCCATCCTTCCAATACCCCGGGTGCGTAATCCCCCCGTGGACCGGCTGCTTCACGCACCAGTTTCCCCTTTTAGGAGGACGAACTCGCGAGAGATCACCCGTGAGACGATTTCCCGCATATTATGCTGTTCGATCGGAAGGTATGCGCGCCGGCGAAGATGAACCCTTGGGATGGGTTGCCAGGGCAGGTAGCATCAAACCGTCCGCTTTGCCCGCACACAACAAGCGTTTGAGGGCACTGATCTTGTCTGCGGAAAGGATTCACCCGAGGTTGGCCCTCGGTGACGGTGTGCTGGAAAAAAGGGGTTAAAATAATAATAAATTACACATGCATAAATTATGCGGTACCTTCGCAGCACACAGCATCCCGGTTGCGCAATGTAAGTGTGTGCAATGAAGCGTTCCGATTCATTTTATTACCTCCCCGTGTGTGTGTATGTTTTTTTTTATCCATCGCTGCCCTCTCTCAGTTTTTGCGTATCAGATTTCTCGCCCTTTGCATGCCAATGCTGGGAGGAGGCTTTTAGTTTGTGCAAAAACCCTTCGTTCGCTCCATCGCGACCGAGCGTCATTATGCAAGACACATCTTTTGCATGGATGAGTTTGATTTTTCACCAGTTCCCTGGCATGTGTTCGGTTGCCCGGGGGAAAAGCCGTTAAAACTCGGCTGCGTGCTAAAGGAAAGGAGCAAAGAGGATTCGGTGCATCCTCCCGAACCAAACAAACAGAGAAAACAGAGAAGATTCTTGCGGGTTTAATGATCTACCGTATGCATCACGTGGTTTTGTGTGCCGACCCGCAGCACAAAAGCGTCGGCTGCGTCATACGGGCAGACGGCACCGGTCGGTCGGTTTGTCTTGTTCACGGCTCTCGGGCGATTTAAGCGGATCGACAAAACAAATCCTTTCGATGATTAATTTCTCGTGCCAGGCCGTATTTGTTACTCATTGGCGTGCGGCCACATTAGCACGCACAGGAGCGGCAGTTCCTTCTTTTAATCATTATTAATATGTTTTGTTGCAGCATGAGTTAGCGGGTTTTCAAATTCTCGAAGCCAAAACATCATACCAAGGACATTTTTTGTGTGTTTTGTGTCGCCTTTCTTCAATTGAAGCTTGAACTCTGCTTCGAAAATCCGTAAGCAAGTCCGGAAGCATCTGATTGCACGTTGAATTGACATCCGGTACGTTGCTACCGTATTTTTTTTTTCTTTTCATTCCATCCTTAAGCACGAACGGTCCCGAAAGTACTTCAGCGCAATAAACGACGAAGAATGTAAAACTCTGCGCCCGCGTTTCGTCGTTCAAGAAGGTTGGCCGTGCTTCCGGCCGTTGACGGTTTTGTTAAGATGAGTTGATATTCAAATTGTGTGGTGTGCCGGTGCTGTACAATTTACTTTCTCATTTTTGTTGGAAAGGTGTGGGCCCTTGAAGGTTGAAGGTATTAAAAGGAAGAAAAAAACTGAACTCAAATCGACCACATGGCGTGAGAAGCAGTAACTGGAGTAAATGCCATCTGTTTGATTTGATAGGAATAAAAGCTTTCAGGTATGTCTGTTATTCATTCTGTTTCTGTAACACAACATCATAATGGTATGACTCGAGCGTGTTGAGATTTGTTTGTATATTTATATGTAAAATTATGTTTGAGACGCTTAAAATTTGCCTAGCAATCAATTAAAGAAATAATAAAATAAAATATAAATAGCAAGTAATGAAACATTAGACTATGAAAAACGTGTAATAACTAAAAAGATACAAGAAAAACGAAAACATAGCATGCAAAAATATTAAAATTACAAAAAAAAATCAAAAACTCTAAACACGTAAATCTCCTAAAAAAGCAAATAAAAAAAAAAACAAAAAGAACAACAAAAATTATTAAAATAAATCCATGATAACAATACTATTGAAGAACTACTCAACTAATAAACCAAGTGGACATGAAATTGTACAACCAAAGGAAAAAAATAAAGCAATAGTAAAATTTCAATAAAAAATGACAAAATGCGTGATTTTTAATCAATGGAAAAACAAGTAAAATAACTAATTAAGAATCTGAACCTCGACGAATTAAAAGTGAATTTAAAATTGTTTTGTTTAATCGCATTTTTCCTGTTTACCTTTTTGGTTAAACGACCCACGCGGTCATGCCGGTCTATAGAGGATTCCGAGACTAATTTAGTACCACGCAGCCCGTCCTGGTTACTTTAAAATATCTATTAAAGCGTATTAAGCACAATTAAACATGTGACATTCAGAAAAGATTTTCTCAAGAATAAAAACAAATTATAATCCTATTTGAGCTATGCAACAACCACTGCTACCCAAACGTTTACCAGCGGCTTAATTAATCTGTCTGCCAACGATTCAGCATCACCCTTACGCGCTTGTTAGACACACGCACTTTCAAAGCATTGCCTCGTGGCAATAATTTTCACTCCACTTTCAAAAACAATCCACCCGTTAGAACAGCAAACGGGGGTTGAATTATCGCTGACAAATTAACTTTTAATTGGCACCAGCAGTAGCAGCAGCGGCAGCAACAGCCTTCGTCGCCAGCAATCACAACCCATCAGCCCGGACACAACATGGTGTGGCACCTTTGCTGGGCGTTTCATGTTCCGTGCCGTGGGTCAACCGTAGTTGTGCGGGTGCCGTAATTAAACTGCTTTGCATTTTAATTGATATTTTAATCCGCCAACCGATCGATCGGCGATCGAACGGTGATTGTGGAAAAACGGAGGAGGTTTTGAGTGTGTACGCCAGTGTGGAGCCAGTGTGTGTGTGTGTGTATTTGATTTGGAGTGTTATTTGTAGCAGGTGCAGGTGCAGCCGGTGACATGTAACATGTGCAGCGAGTCCTTCACGCGATGCAAATCGGCCCACGGTTACATTCTGCTCTTGGTGGATGGTTAATTGAAACAGGTAAACATGTTATTAGCACTTTTCGCTGGTTGGTGCATGCAAAGGTGCCTCAAGTGTGATGGTGAGAACTTTAGCAGAGTTGTTATAAAGTTTATAAAATACGGAATAATGTCAGTATGATTCCTCAGTCAATTTAGCTTCAACTCGCATGCGATATCATCATCATCCCATCTGCAAACGTCACAAAGACAACCCACCAGCGAGGTATAGAGTTCCTATGTGCCCACTAGGCCGGTCGCTACTCATAGGAACTTCATACCGTGCTCTTGGATTGCTCTCAGCTCACCGTATGCCAGCCGCTCGATTAGAACCCGTTTCACTCTGACTCTGACGGTCGGGCATAATAAATCGATGGTAATCGAACAATGTCGGTTCGCTATCTGCCCTTCTGAATCGCGTCGCCGTATGTGCTTGAATCAGGTAAAATGAGTCGAAACAGGAGCAACCTTAAAGTGCACCAACAAAGCAAAACATGTAATCCTTCTGTTTTTTATGCAACCCAGTTTTTCCACTTTTCTGTCCAATAAATCAACCACGATCAATAGAAAAAAAAGGAAACTTACTGGGGTCCGGCGAAAAAATGCGTTACCCTGTGAGTGTGTGCATGTTTAAAATAAATAATAACCAATAAAGAACACACTTTTGAGCGTGAAAACGAATAGAAAACATATGTTAAACCACTCAAGCTCATCCACACGGAACCGAACAAGATCACATAGGCAAATGTCATTAAACGCATATCTAATAAATTTCCCGCCAGCGGTATTGTTTCGATTGCGCGAGGATGAAACCCTTTTTCCTGTTGTCTGTGTGACCCTTTCGACTTGGGTTTGTTGAGTGTTTGTTTCGGTGCGTCAGAGATCTCCGCTTGAAAGGGTGTATCATTGGTAATGCAAAATTTTACGTTAATTCCACGGAATTGCAAAGCGCAAGAAGCGATAAATAGTATCGACAGTGGCGGATATGTGGCAGAGGATTTTATTAAATTGAATCCCGGAAAAAAGAACACGGTAGCATAACTCATTCGTGACAGGTTTTTATGAGTATTTTGCACCCTTCGGGATGGGTGCAGATTATAATAGAAGTGAAGCGAAATAAATGTCGAGTTGTTTGAAATGTTTGTGTGATTTCATCGTCGAAATATTGTTTTACATTTGTGGTAATGGGTTTGCATGTTCATTTCTACACAAACTGTGCTGAGGTAAGTGATATAGGATACATATTCAAGATTATTATCATATTCATGTATTTACTAGATAGTTTGATCTGGCTTCCCGTTATACACTAACTCAAGGAGCAAATGTGTTCACAAAAATGCTCCAAAAATCCACTGGGCACATTAAGAATAATTGATTCTGAACTACCACCAGAAGTATCACTGATTCTCAATCCATACCGTACGACAAACGGCTTCTAAACTTACATCGATCATAGAATAGGTTTTAAATAAATACTAAATTTGGAACAGATACTACATCTTTTTTATTCCTGGAACTTATCTCCAACTCATGAGTCTACGAACTGATATGTACCTTATAATGGAGTTGAATCTTAATCCATTACGATCCTAAAACTGACATCAAATTCATTGATTCTGGAACTGATCATAACCAGTACCATTCCTGTAACTGATCCCATACCAATCCTGTAACTAATTCCCTACCCATACTGATGATAGAAGTGAACTCATACTCAACTCAGCCATCATATCCGAAACCCATACTGTTCCAGGTACAGATATTGAACCCATGCCAGAATTGGACTTCAAAATCTATACCGACTTCTAAGAATTGGAGACTGAAATCTATACTGGTTCTGGAATTACTTCTAAATGTTCATCAGTTCTGTAACTGATCCCAATACTCTTACCGATTCTATAACGGTCATGGATTTATTCACCTGCGTTTGAAGCGAGCCTCAACCCATACTGGTTCTAGCATTGATTCCGAGCTCATACAGATTCTGGGAGTGATCCTGAACCCACACCGTTTCCGGAACTGATCCTAAAAGCACACCGTTGCTGGAACTTATGCTATACCCAAACAATTTTTGGGTATGAGCCCAAATTCCCAGTCATGGAACATATCTTGAAACTGTCTCGTTCCAGTAACTGATACAATACTTACCCCCAAGCAGCAATTAATTCCGATACCTCATCCCGCCGACGATTTTTTTTAGCCATCAGTTTTATTAGGAAAAAAATATACACCAAAAATATGTCTAGAACTCTTTTTTATTATTATTTTTTTAATTCTTAGTTGCTAGTTGATTTGTTATTTATTTTTAATATGTTTTTATATTCTTTCTAGCTTTCATCATACATGGGAAGCAATGCAACATTCCAAAACAAGACATCACCTTAATCTTTATTCTTACAATCCTTAGCAAAGCTAATTCTGTACCGCTATTGTTGTTTCAACCGTTACCGGTTTGACAGGGGCCGCTGACAAGGGCCTCCGACCAATCCAAGCGTCCAATCGGTTCTGTAATCATATCCTTCAAATTCGACCGAACCATGACAAACAAATCAGGATGTATATGCAAATCCGACACTATCAACCCGCTCAACAGTCGGCCGGGCAGGGCAGCGTGTCGCGTTTCACTTTCGCTTTGCAATTGGCATAAAGTCACTCGTAGTTTTTGGTCCTTTACCAGAGCGTACTTTCGAACGGCAAGCGTTTTGAAAACTCTCCGGCGTACCGCTCCAGTACCGGCAGGACGGGTTGTATTGTTATTTAAATTTTTTGCACGACATAGACGGCTCGAAAAAAGAACGCTTACGCTAAATTGTGCACTAACATTACACAGTGCCACACGAATCCCCCTTTCAGGTACAGGACAGGCTCCGACAGGCCAGGAAAAAGGATGGCGCAACAAACAAACAAAAAAAAAACATTAGGGACCACCGGAAAGCTGTCTTGCTCTAAAAATATGCAAATCAGTTCGCTATTTTTTCTCCTTAATTTAGTTTTGAATTGGGATGATGATTTTTTTTTTTTCGTACTGCGCTTTCCATTTCCCTCCGGACAGAGCCTGGGTAGCAGATTGCAATGAAGAGTAAAAGTGAAAAGGATGTAAATGAAAAAAAAAGGCAGCCTGAATCTGCCCGTTGAAAGCGAAAGTACGCCGGGCCGCGCTTCCGCCAGCGATCGTGTTTCGTGAAGCGGACCGAATGGCAGCTGACTGCGCACTGCGTTTTTCTCCCCTGGCGGCTGATGCGGATGAGAAATACCCGAACGAGTGTGGTAAGTGCTTGTAATTTTGGCTGCTCGCTTCCTCCCGGATTGTGCCGGTCGATCGTTGGAAAGGATTAACTCTCAGCAAACCTCAAGAGCCCGTCTGTGTGTGTGTATGCTCCGTGGAGACATCAGTCAGATGTGTTTTACGATGCTAATAACAGCGAGGACGACACAGCAAAGGTCGCTATCTCGATTTTCGTTCTCGCTCCATCCCTTGCGGGTTTTGTAATTTTATGCAAATTTCGATTCAGCTGTCTCCTGGTTCCGGAATGGTGTGGATTTGCATAAATTTGGCGCGATTAGGCGCGTTCGGGCCGGCTGGCGGACGCGTGGAATGCTCGCCGTTTGCGCAGATTTACTGCCGCCAGGTTGCTGATTTTTCTCGCACTCCACATGTACGACGATAATTGGGCTCGTTTTGTTCTGTTTTTTTTTGCGTGTGTGTGACTGTGTGTGCTTGGCAGCGTGGCATTGTGGGGCGCGGGTTAACGGCTTACCGGCATCGGCAAACACATACGCAAACGTCAATGTATGAAGCTCTGTTGGATTGATGGGCAAAGGGATGGACGTAGGAGCAGTGTGACCGAGCCGAGGGAAACAGTACCGCCCTGTCAATCATTTCGCACCAATACAAAAAACTGCCAGGATGCGTGAGCTTGAGCGTGTGTGTGAGTGATGGGGTGTAGCGTTTACCAATCGGGAAAAAGAAGCGACTTTTCGGTGAGGGTGATGCTATTTTGCCACCCCCTTTTTGACAGCGCATATGTGCTCGCCATATGTGAGTGTGTGTGGTTCTGTGTATGAAGCGAGATGGTGGCTGAAATACAAAATGTCGAAAATGTGTTTCTAAATACGCAGAGTGTGATTAAAATAGAAGATGTGTCATGATTCTTATTTAAAAATTAATTAGAAAACAAAAGGTTGCGAAACATGACGTAAGTAGTTAAACATAGTTAAATGAAGGTTTTTTTTCCAAATTATAAAAAAGCCTGTCAAAATAAAGGTAAAATTTAGGCCGATGACCCCTGTAACAGGTATTTTTCTCTGTTCTAGTTTAAATTGTGTGAAATGTAGCTCGAGAAATTGTTTATTAAAAATTTATTTTAAATGGTTTGCCACTTCATTTACTCCACTTGAGGTTTTTATAATAACTTTGCAAGGGTTTAAGAAACAGTTTTCCCACAAAATGTGTTTCCCTTTCAAACAGCATTAAATAAACCAACACGCATTGTAACACACAATCATGAGCATTTCTTTTCACGCACACGCCAGTAACAGTAAAAGAATCCTTTTTCACACACACAGAAGGTAATTTTCCTTACCCCAATGCCTCCTGGCAAGCGATAAAATGGCACTTTACTGCCACATCGAAAGTTATTGCAGCGTAAAAAAGTATCCTCACACACACGCGACCCACCACCTGAATTGCATAAAAAATCGAGAGGCACTTTTTTTTTGTAACATCCAAACCCATCCCCAAATAGACCAAAAACCATTCCCAATTACTGCCATTACGGTTAGCGGCCGGGCGATGATTTTGATAGAATCAATCGAAATGGGGCTTACGGTAAACCGTAAAAAAGTCACGAGCAATTCGCCCGTAATCATTTGCCCTGCGTTGTTGCATCGCAGGAGCAAGAAGAGGTAGAGTGGTGTGTGTTAAAAAAAAAGTAACAACATCCTCCCATCACCTTCTGACCCCAGCGGAAGGATAGCGTAACGCACGGGAAGCACACGCAGCGGGTCGTAAATGTTCCCCAGGCCTATTGCGGGCAATTGCGTGCGACTTATCTGTCAGTACTTGTTGGAATGTCTTATCATGCCAACCCGTCTGCGTCCCGATAGTATGTTCCAATCGTGCCATGCCATGGAGCCATGTAATGCGGGCGGGTGTCATCTGCCGAAAGTGGCGTTTTTTTACGGCGCACGGTGACATATTCTCATGGCTTTTCCAATTTTCCCGAGTAATGACATTCGATTTTTACGACAACTGCACTACGGTGGAGCCAAGGGATGAGATATTGTGGTACGGGGAAAGGATTGATGGATGGTACAAGAAGCGATGGCGGGTGGTTCAGTGGATAGCAGAAAGCGAACCTCGGGAAGCAAAAGGGTAACGAGTCTACACACACACACAGGAGCACGCGCACACTTAAGACCATGGATATCGTTGTCTTATTTTTTGCTCAATCCAAGACGCCTTTCTTCGGCTGCACACGCTTGAGCTTATGCCAAAGCTCGTATGTTGCCGAAAAGCAAACGGACCTCCCTAACGATGGAGCAATTTTGGCTCAAAAATATCGCAATCCATATATCACTTCACAAGATCTGCCACGTTAGATCGACGCTGGATGGCCGCAGGCAGGGGATGAACGGAGGAAGGAGGGAATGATGTATATTTTGCTGTTCCTACCAAACGGGGCACACCAGTTTTTGGGGAAATCGGTAAACGTCGGGCATTCGGGTTACGATCGTAACTCGTTTGCTGAAATTCAAAGGGCAAAAACAAAGCGATCCAATTGTGTGTGGAATGCATTGAATAGGAGAATAGGAAAAAAAAGAGAATTGCAACTGATCACGGGGGTCGGGAAATCTATTTAGCAAAATTAGGAAAGGAAACGCACCATTTACTTACCATGGTTCGATTGAGTTTTGGCACATTTTGGCACCAGTTTTCGTAAGTATCGCTTGCGGCAGCGCTAAGAAGTTGATACGGCTTTTCCTTCTTGATGTCGAAGTCTGGCGAGTCTGCTGCTAGTTGTGCCAATTTTAGCTAAATGGCTTCTGCCACCGTGCTGAAGCAGTGCTGGAGACGCCTTATGATTTATGCGCTACACTACGATCGATTCACCCGAACCGCAATCGATCATCGACTACTGCTGATGGTGGAATGGTTGCGAGTATATGAAAGAGGGACTGGTTTGTTGTGGAAAGGAGTTGAAAGTAATCTAATAGATCTCTGTACATTATTTATGAAATTGGTAGTACAATACAATGTTGTTGCTTTATATGGGAGGCATGTTTGATTCTAATGGAAAAGGCAACTTGAGCCTTTGATTACAATAATTACTTAAGTAACAACAATTGATTTAGTTATTTTTACTTTTATTCCGCATTTTAGGACAACTTGTATCGGCCAATCAATTCTTGTGATGTAATTATTAAACTTTAATTCACATTAAATATTGTTGTGTTAATCAATTGTAATTGTAATTGTAATTGTAAATTTTGTTAATCAATTGTAAAAAAGGGCAACACAAACTTTATTGAAATATTAGAATTAATCTTACAAAATCTATGCATCAAATAAATAAACGGTCAATCAGGTCGAATGCTCGACATAACTCTTGGACATTACAACCAAGTTATGTTCCTAATAATGTTAATTTTTTGCAAAAATACAAAAAAATAATCGACACATTTGTTCTAAGTAGTATGATCAACATCTTATTGGAGATAGTTTTGATAAAGCATCAAATGAATCTGCTCAAAATCGTCTGAAAAGTTTATCTAGAATTTTTCTGTTTTGAACGTTGCAAAGGAAGCGTTGAAAACACTTTAGAATCTATTCTTACCTTTCCTTAACATTTCACCAACTTTCCCTCTCGTAATGACTCACTTTCATTCATTCACGGCCAGAGGGATGTAAGTACAAATCTACTTCATTTTTCATCCACTACTACACGTGTCTGGCCTCATCAACTACCTCATTGCCGTGATCAGCTGACGGACGAAAAACCACCCTGGAAACAACCACTTCCCAGCTCAACGCCAACCACCTCCATTTCCCATTCCGCTCCGGAGCAAAATCATTAAAAACCGTAAAGAGCGGCAAATGAAACCTGATGAAGAGCGGAAAAACAGAAAACACACACACACACAGCGAAGTACGAACGAACGAACGAAAACTCATCGTGCATCCTGCCCACCGACCGTACCGTACCAGCAGCACACCGCTACACCGGCCAGAAATGATTCATTCGCTCGCAGGATGACCTTCAAATCTATTATGTAAATGCTGCGCCGCTGCCCCAACCCCACCCAGGTGACCTGGCAACTACCTCGGCTCGTTCCTGGGAAAACCTCTCTTTAAATAAGAGAAAAGTGAAATCACGAAATGGTCGTAATTAAATACGGCGAGGTAGGTCATGATCATCAAGCGCCGCGCCAGACCACCGGCGGAAAGTCGGCACCCGTGGAGGAGGTGGGCGGGTGAGCGAATGGGTGGAAAAACGTTCAACTTTTTAAATACTTTCTGTCTTCGCACCATGTCTGTGGGATCGCTTCTGCAGCCCTGCGCTGACACTGTTTGGTGGTGCTGTGCGAGGAGCTGGGAAAACGGAGCAGTTTTCCCAACATTTTCCTACATCTGTGTGTGTTGCGTACATTTGAACGGTTTTGTCGTGCGATGGGTGTGCCGCTGCAAATTGTTTCTCCCTCGCTCGTACCAACACAGTGACACAGTCGTGGGTCGTGAAAATGGTGTGCCTCAGTTCAGCGCGTACAGCTTCGCATCTACTATCCTTGCGCTGTGTGTGTGGATACGCTGATGTCACTGTGAGGGAATGATGGTAGTGGTGCTTATGTGGCATCGTCCTGGCACATAACTGGCACATACAATTACGCTTGCGGAGTGTGGCGGCACAGAAAGAGAAAGCGAGCGAGCGATACTGAGAGTGAGTGAGAGAGACTGATCGAAGGGACTTTCCCCATTCGTTAAGCAAATGGAGCTGCGGGAGGACAAGATGGGGAAAGGCTGCAAGAAGTTTGTCCGCTTTTCTCAGTCCTTTGCCAAGGTGACTTTTAAACGTGCTATTGACAAAGCGAATCATTGTCGCAGGGTAACAGCATTGTTCGTCTTTCAAATATATGGCAAAATATTGATCGTTTTTACAATGTAAAGGTCGTTTCTATGTATTAAGAATTCCAATGTACTTATTTAATGAAAACAAAAACAACTTCTTAACTGCGGCTTATCTTATAACCTCTAGCATTAGCTATAAACTTAGAGTTGGTAATGAAGAGCCCACTTAATATTTATTATATTTTTGTTCTAAAACAGTTAATGCAAGTAAAAGACAATATTTTCGGTTTGTATGGTTTAAAAAATGTCATCAAATTTCAAAACGATTGCTAGAGAATGTCAATGTTTTATTTATTATTTAATGATTTAAAATTTATTTGTACTTAAAATAACCAAACAATAAAGTATTTTTGGACCGTTGCTTCTGAAAATAAACAATTAATATGACCTTTTCTCCGCAATTCTAAAATAATGTTTCAAATAAAAGGTTTACATAATTAATTACAAAACTTTTTTGCTCATGTTTTGCAATCGTCGAATGCCAATGAATAAATATTTTTCATCTTGGCATTTATTCAAATATACAGTTTTTCAGTGCAACAGCTTTTTTAACCGAAAATATCTACGATTAATTATGCTTTTCAGTTAGAAATATTTTTTTATGATAATTTATACAATCAAGAAAAATTACATAATTGCAAAAACATTAAAAAGATTAAAAGCAAAGACATGGGAAAAATATAATCAGAACCAAACAAGAAATTTGCTTGATCTCGGTACGTTATAAGGTCTAGTACATTACAATAATAGTCCATAATGTATTGCATTAGATTTAATTGTTTCTCTTTACTACAATTCTTACACAAAAATCATTTAATTCATCCAACCGTGTTGGTATTTTCAACCTGTGCCAGTCGCACTCATTAAAGTGGTTAACCTTGAACAACCACCATTCCCATCATTCCTACCTCCGGCATTCCCTTAATGAAGTACGAAGCGTGCAAAACGCTGCTCATTGCCTAATCGATATTCGACCTACAGAGCGGTACGGTACGTCAAAAGGACGAAAATGAACAAGAAGAACAAGGCCCACCACCACCTTCACCATCACCCGTCGCCGTCAAGGGGCCATGACCCACGACACGATACGAAACACACCACACCATACGAACCACTTAGTGTAATGTTTCTAATGAAACCGGAAGCCCGCCAAAAGCCTGCCCCAGACGTGTCGCAGACGAACGAACAAACCCTACCGTGCTCCAGCTCTCTCCCTGCCCGTCACTCTAATGAGCAGGAGGTTGAAAATGCTTGGAAAATTGGAAAACATACACCCACACCACGGCACACAGAGTCAGACGATGGCGGTGGGAAGGCAGAAATAAATAAAGCACCACCGCTCTCTCTCTCCATCTCCCCCCTTGGGCACAATTTACATACCGAAATTAATTTCCAACATCAAATAAAATAATCATCGACCCCGACGGTCTCGTGGCTGCAACAGGTTGGCGGTTGTTCCACGTTCATTCACACAAACGGCCACACCGACGGAGTGGAAGTTTTTCCCCCTTTTTGTGCAGGGACGACGACGACGACGACGATGATGACGATTACTTCCATTATCGTTGTTCCAAAGTATTTATAAACTCATTTCCCCACCCACTGGCGGGCGGTGGATGGAAAATCAAGGACACAGCGTCATCGTCATCATCATCATCATCGTCACCATCCGTGCCGTGGAAAGGCCGTAGAACGCAGAAGACAAGTGAAAGTAATCCCAGGCCCAGCCTTTTGCCACGTACTCTTGGCCGACCAGGCGGCAGGATGTGCGGGCTGTAATGAATATACATAAATTTACATAAAAATTAACCCCCTGGCATGTTGGCACGAAGCGGACTGGAGCGGGCTGGTGGCATGTGGGTGGTTGGGTTTGTTTTTCTTTGAGCGGATTTTGTCGCTGTTTCCGCCTTTACCTGCCCGATGCTGGTGGAGTGAAGGCAAAAACTTGATTCTGACTGTTTTGTACGTTTGGCATCGTGCTGGAATGAGCAGGAAAAATTCTGTTTTCTATTAGAATGAGTAGGAAGTTTTGGGACCAGTGCATCAATGTATTCCTCTCCTTTATGATTTAGTTCATCATCCTTGCTTTCCTTTCTTGTATGGTTTAGTTAAGCAAGCGGCGTAAAAGAGTTGAAAAAGATAAATTTTAAGGTTGATTGGTACTTAAATTAAACATGCATTTAATAGTAATTTTCATGCGGTTTTTTGCTTAAATAATTCATTTTATCGTAATATTTCTAATCATTTTCTTATTATCCACTAAATCTAATAGAAAAAACGGAAAAATCCTTTCTTTTCTAACTTATTGGCAACATTTCAATCCGCAAGCGACTGGTTGGCAGCATCAAACGCATTTAGCTCACCACAAATTTGCCGTTTTTTCTGCTTCTCATCCACCAAAACCTCTCTGTTTGGTTTTATTTCAATTTGTTTGTGTGTTTCGTTCGTGCTTGGCGTTCGGTAAGCCTGTCGCTGCTTTCACTACAGAGAGCGCAGCGTACACACCGAACACACTCCCTTAAGATCCCTTAAGCCATGTTAATCGAAACGGAAAGGAAACAAATTGGATGAGGGCTTTCAAAGCCAGCGATTTTTCGTTTTTCTTGTTGTTTTGGCTCTTGTTGTTTTTCTTCTTTTTTCGTAATGTATTTTTTTTTTTTGAATGGAAGGATTTTGAAGTGTAAGCTCGAAAATGTTGTCTACTCCCAAAAATAGAGCTTGACTGAAGTTGCACAGTCCAAAGGAGCAGCTACATGTGGTACAGTGGGATGCTGGCTGTTCTATGTGTGGTAAATTATTGAGAACAACAAATATGTTTTTAGTTTAAGCAATTACAAAGGATATTGAGAGACGAAGGTTGAGAAGGAAAACCTTTACATTTTTTTTACTAATATGACACAAAAGTATCTTCTACTCGACAAAGTACCACATTTTGTCCATCCAATTCCAGACAGTGTCTGCTGCTGCTGCTCGAGAGCAGAACACAAATGTTACAATTTCACCAAAGCATGTTGGCCCTCTCTGCACACTTACGCTCCTCGGTGGCACTCCACACCTTTGCTTTACATAATGCGTTCCCCTCCTCTGGCGTGTCCTGCGTGTATGTACGAATACATAACAAAATCCTGCATGATTCTAATGGTTCAGATTCTACCTTACCCCGAAAACAGAATAAGAAAACCGAACGCGCAGAAAGAACAGCAAAACAGCGGATCATCGATTTTCGTTCACATTTCGCGTACGCCACAAGACGCAAACGGCGACGATGCTGCGAGCTCTCATGGTTTTGTGTAGGGCTAAGCCTTACAAAAAAACCACGGTACCATCGTATACACGGGAAAGCTTATTTAATGCTACCAACACGTGTACCCATCCATCCAAACGCTCGGTGGCGCCCGTTGGCATTTTATTTTGAGGCAAAAAACGCGAAACAAACAAAAACCGAGCCTCCAGCGAACCTGCTGGAATGTCGACCGGGAGTTGGCTTTTCCTAAACCGAACCATCCCTTTCTTTTTATTCGCTTTCACCGTACGCCATAATCTGACGCTGAAAGTTTTTCCACACTATCTCTTGTTGCTATTTTCTTTGGCAACAGTTTTTCCCGCTTCCTGCTGCCCCGTTCGTCCGGGGGCGTCGAAATGATGTGCGTCCTTCGCACGCTTTCCTCCCTAATGTCGACCCACCGAACTGAAAACCCCCGGAAAGAGCTGGCACGTAAATCTTGTCCAACATCCTGACTGCTGCTGCCGGATACACTCAGCCTCACGAGTGTGCGCGCGCGACCAAAAATGACATAAGCCGTGGAAAATATATTACCGTCATATTATAGGTCCGCAGCAGCATCGCGGAAGAGGAGTTTTGTTTTTTTGTTGCTGCTGCTCTTCCCAGGACGTGGTGCGCCTTCGTCGAGAGTGTAATAAACCTCTCGGTCGTCCGCCCCCGAGACGTCGGAGACCGGAACGGATTTCACCATGGCACCACGTATCCTTTCGCCGACGAGTCGAGTGGCCGTGGCAGCGAAATGGCTTCCTTTGGCTTCAAGTGGCAAAATCTCGCCAAACGTGAAGTGGTGGCAACGGTGTGCTGCAATGTTCTGTTTTTGCATACCCACTGCTGGCTTTCGGATTTTGGGTTGCGTTTTTTTTGTCTTCACCGCTGCTGAATCAGTTCCCAAAAGCTTGAAGTCGCTCGTCTTTTTTATGGAGCGGGATGGTTCGACTTAAAGACCACTGAGGGCGGCAAAAGGCATATCCGGTTGCACGATAAGCAAAGCATCCGATTATGATTGGGGTTTTTGGGAAAATGTCGGAAAACTCCCAGCTCCCCCGGTAAGATGCTAAAACGCGTTCGCGTTCAGTGCTGCGATGGTTCGGTTGAAAAATGATTCGCACCACGATGCGGTACGGCATAATCGTTTGGGTTGGGCACTGGTTGGGTGTATGCGGTTCGTGTGCTTCGTGTATGGTTTTGGTGTGATAAATTTATTGATTTTGAATTATGGAAACTGTGGCCGTTTTTCAGCCGTTTTCTTTCCTTTTCGCTCACTAATAGTTACGACTGAAAGTGTTAAACGGAATGAGAGTATGTTGTGGTTCAATGATGTCATGATTTTGCGGCTATTTTGCCAGCAGAGTTTTGCAAGGTTTAGATTTTAATTTTCTACACATCTACTTCAGTCAATTGAGGGAGATTGTTTTTTTTTGTTTGAGAAAACTATGAAATGCCAACCTTATCACAAAATATAATCTTGCTATGATAATAAATGCCAGAAAGAATACTTACTTACAAATACGTTTTCGGATATGCTCGACAAAATTAAAAATTACCGTTTTTAATTAATTTATTTTTATTCATTATATGAGTTGGTTTTTTTCACATCACTTCCTTGCTTTATTGCTTTTGTATTTATTTTTATTAATTTATTATTCACTTCAAAATCATAATCTGATATTATATAATTTGTTTTCCATTTATTTATATTATAGTATTTTTCTCGGTGTCGTTTCCTTTATAATGTACTTGTTTAATCAATTTACGATTCTTCCTCTCGAATAATTTTAATATAATTATGTACCTTAATATTTTATTTCATTCTTATATTTATCACAATATTATATTTTATTTTAATACCTTTAAAAACCTGGTAAATAGAATGTAATATTTAGATGTATTTTTACAGATAAAAAATAATGAATTAGGACCTCTTTTTATAATTATTATTTGGTGCAACAACCTTAGTGCTGATCAAACCACAAAAAAACTAGACATTTTAAGACTTGAAATGAAAGTTTTATATAAAAAATTAAAAATAGTAGAATAAACAAAATGAGTCTATAAAACTAAACAAAACAAACTCTGCAACAGTTTCAAACCAATCCTTTCGCGAAACTGTAACTATTCCTCCTATTTTGCATCAATACAACGTTGAATTTCGCAAACAAAGTCAAACCGTCGTCTCCGATTTGCAGCTTCATTCATCACTCCCCATCGTCTGTCGTTTATCGTTCCATTTTCAAACAAAGCAGCAACAACAGCAGTAACAAAAAAAAGTAAGCACCATAAGCCCTCAACCACGCGGGAAAGATTTTCCATCCGATTGCATACCATTGTTTCCGATTGAATTTTTCGCAAATAATGGCCAAACGCAGGAGGAGCCGCCAGAGTTCGACGGCCGGTAGGGGGAAATATGGGAAAAACAAAATGGCTTTGTCCAATCAACCTCTCAGCTGACCCACGGCCCCTCTTTGCACGTCGTAACGCAGCAGGACAGAAGCTGTGGTTGGTGGTGGGGAGGAGGGCAGTGAGCAAACCCGACGGGGTTTAATCCTGCACAAATCCTTTATATACACATGTTCCAATCATGTTTGATAATGAAATGCGCATTTACATTGTTGTCCATTTTCGTTCCCTTTTTTTTTTTTGGTGTGCCTCGTCTTGACTTTTATGTTGCCTTCTCTTGCCCCAAACTGGATATGGATACACTGTTTGTTGCTGCTGGATTTTCCTTGTCATCTGTCACGCCACTTCCTTTGTGAAGCTCCGAAGACTCCGAAGGATCCAGGATAAGAATTGAAGCATACCTTATTCCTTTTTTCCTTTTTGTGGACGCACCAAAACTAATCACATGCGTACACAAGCGTTCAGCAGCGAGGGAAACGCGTGGGGCATGCTCCGTCCCGGGCTAGAAGGGATTGTCTTCCCAGTTGCCCGAGCTGGAAGATTAAGACCAGGGGCCGGACTAATGATGATCGAACGGGAATTGATTGATTTTATTGCTTCATTGTGTATACGCATTGCTGGCCCGCTGGGGCGGTTTTCGCTTGCTCATGGTTGCTCTTGATGGAAGGAAGCGCCGAAAGGACATTGTATGTTTCAATTTATCATCGTCGGTCCAGCTCATTTCCCCACACATACAGAGAGAGAGCATGATGTGACGCCTTTTTTGTCCAGGATTAATTTCACCATACCAAGATACCGATCTCGACAAATTGGTGAGTGTTGTGCAGTTTAATTCGGGTAATGCTAGACCATACACACAAAACATGATTACAAATAATATGTATGTGTGTGTCTTTTTGAAAATAAAAATCGCCCAATCAACCGTACACGCTCAGGATCGAGTGTTGTTGAGATTTTATTCGGGTTACGATTTTTGGAAAAATGCCGGGCACACATTGCATGCTGCTGGCACGCTCTAGCCCCACTCACAAGCGCCATCAGCGAACATTTCAACGATCTTGTGCAGTGGAAAATGCTTTCTTCGCCTTTTTCTTTCCTTTCACCAATCCGCAATCCGAGGAGCCCACACAAGAAGATCCAACCGGCACGACGCGAAACTCGACTTCGACGAAATCAATTCACTTGAAAGCTTCTTTTCTTCTCTCTGCTTCTTTCTTTCTTTCGTGCACTTCCTTCGACCATCAACGATCGAAAATCACCGTAACGGAACGAGCAGAGCCGGCATTTTCTTGTGCAATTCGAGCATACTTCCAGCTCCACCACCGCCGACAGAAAAGAAGAAAAGGGTTGAAAATTCAATTTAGATTTAGTTTATGGATTTGAATTTATTATTCTCTTTCGTTTCACCGATCGAGCCACGGTGGGTACATATTGCCCCGGCTCGGTATCGATATTGGCGCTGTGGCGGTGTACCGCTGGAGATAGAGGGAAAGGAGGTAGGAGGTTAAATGGGGAGGTAAAAGTGGGTTGATTCTTTGCGTTTGCTGGCAGAAATAATGTGAATCCTCTAACGCGTAAGGGTGTGGTTTACTGCTGTGTGCTTGAATGGGGAATTGGACATGGAAATCATAAGCAACAGAATGAGAACAAAATGTTGGTAGCCTCACTTTCAAAACTAAAACCTGTTTTTTTAATGTTTAAAAATGGTTTTGTGTCCTTCGTTGAATTAAATCTTCTCCTTTTATATCAAAAAGATATTGTATAATTTACAAATATTGTATGTACGTATTGTATGTATTGACAAATATTGTATGATTTACCAAGTAATTATACAGTGGCTGCTAGAATTGCTTGTGCACTACACTGTTCTCAAATCATATAAGATGATTTAATACTAAATAATTCCCAAGATATTTCCCATTGAAAATATGTCTCTACAAAACTATCTTTACATTCATTTTTTTATTTAAAAAATACCTTCAACATCTAGCCAACGGTTATTCCAAATCCTTTTCAAACCCAGTAGTTAACTCCCTTTTGGTGTTCGACGCAAGACGAACGTGTACGTAGGTCCTCCCAAACCTCCAGCCATTAGGCACCATGAGCCACCGAAGAAGTACGCCCTCCTCTTTGTCGCTGCTTTGCTCGCTGCTCGGCGCCAGCTCCATCAGGCACGCGAGTTCGAATCAGCCGCTACCGAGTACTTCAATCAGCAGCGACCTTACCTTATTACAAATCAGCATACCGTAATACCGACGAGTGCTCAATTTACGGAAAATGCCAAATTGAATGCTCGTGCGCACACACACTCACGAGCACGTACACCCCTTTCCTACTCCCATCGTGAGGCTCCAACCGTGCGATGAAGGCTTATCTGTCCCTATTTTGTGTACGTATGTGTGTGTGTAGGTCCTCGTAATGCCTGTGCAAGGCAAAATAAGCCTTAACGAAAATAGGTTCCACTTTGGCAGAGCCTACAATGGAGGACGTCGTCGTACGAAGGAGGAGACCAAGAATGGGGTTGCATGGTGGATGAGCGGTAGGCTAGTTGGCTTCTTAAGAATTGCATATCGATATCGAGACAGGAATTCCATAAGCAAGAAAGCCGTTCCATTGCAAACGTTGGCAGAACGACGAAGAATTGTGGCTCATAATGTGTTCATTCTATCATGTAGCCTCTACTGCAAAGTCAATCCACACGAGAAAGGATTTAAACGATACTGAGGCAATAACATTAGTTCATTGAATCTTTCTTTCATCTTGCTTCAAGTGTCTTTCATCAACATTACAGCAATCAATGCCAGTGTTTTCAAACCCAGCGTTGCACCAAGAATCATCCAACCATTCAACAACTACACTGAGGTCTGGCAAATTAACCATCTGTTACTGCTTTAAACGATCATTTTCTGGTTTCGAAATGGTTCCGTCTCGGACGTACAGATCCGTTTTCACGTCCTAATTACTTCAACCCGTTTGACAGTATTAGGCCTTAAGTGAAGGCCCGACTTAATATGTGTTGAAGCAACGGGCAGCCACCGTAGGCACCAAACGGAGCAAACACATAATTGAAGAGTGTGCGTTTTAACACCAATTATTAGCCGGCTAATGCTGGTCACTTTACACCTTACGCCAAGCCAAGCTCGTTTGACGGACGCAAAACTATCGTTCGAAGCGATCAGCACACAGAAGGAAAGGATAATGATTTAAACGCCGGTTTTTACAAAAAGGAAGTCTCCCGAACCAGGGTTGTCAAACACAAGAAATTATAGAAAGAAAATACGTAATAATGAAAGAATAAACAACGTTATGATGATCATTCTTAAATTAACAATATTTTAAAATAATTCAAAAACTTATGTAAACATTTAAATGTTCATCAAAAGTATTGATAAAATCAATTTGTTTCATTTAATGTGGAAAATCAATGTGTTCAATGTGTTCGCCTAATGCAAAGGTGAAGTGCTTTCCATATTTCTAAAAGTTTTAAATAAACTTCTAAACAGCCCAAACAATCAATAAGGAAATTCTTTATACATAAATAAAACCCTTCTTTTGTCAAAATCCCAACAACTTCCCAAACTTTTTTCATATTCCCATAACGGTACAAACATTGTCCTCCGTTCCGTTTTGGGTTTGGTGCAACAAATTGTCAATCAATACCATCGCCCGGAGCCCCTTCGCGACAACTCTAATCTTTTTCACATACTCCCATCGTCAACAAGCAATGTACCCTCCACCTTCCCCTTATCACACACACACTCTCTTATCCATCGCTTTTCACAAACGTGTCTTTCCCCGGCCACCATTACTCACCGAACGCGTCTGCCATTGCGGAGTTTTGGGCGCAAACCCCCTCCATGCCACCGAAGATTCGGTGGTTCACCCCTACGACACCCGAAACGAGCATTTCATCTTTCCACCCTCTCGCACGCACACTGCTGCGCCACTGCCCAAAATCGCTATTGCTACTACAATTACTCCTGCGTTCGATATATATTTTTTCTCCGTCCCCTCCCGTTCGGTTTGGGAGTTTCGATCCCTGCCACGGATCGTTCCACGGATTCCACGCATCCAGGGAATGGCCAGGCCACCGCCCTTCCCTGTTTGCGCGGGTTTGCGGGTAAGCCGTCTCCTCGAGTACATTTCCATATTTTATCAAATTTGATATGTGTGCGCCGGAAAGACGCGTTCCTGCGTTCCACTCGGCACCCTTTCTCCGGGAGCCGCCCCGGGATGGCTCGTAAAGCGAAAGATGATGATGGAAGGTTTATGGTGAAACCCTCCGCTACCCGTTGCACGGATGGCGCAGTCAGTGGGAGTAGTGGGATGTTTTCTTCCGCTCGTGCGGCCGTGTGTGTGTGCGGGCATGGACTGTTTGTGTTTGTACAATGTACACCCGCGCGAAGGATATGTGTGTGGGGGCGAGGGAGCTTGTAGTGCCGCTAGTTGGCAAGTATTGGCAGAGGAAAATCCAAACATGTGCATTCCAAGCGCTTTCACCCCCTCGGCGTCGTTGGCAAGGAATGCAAATGGCGAATGTGTGCTGCTGCTGCTGCTTGGTTATGTTGTACCGCTCGTATCAATAGCCCTGGGAGCAGCATCTATCAATATTCTGTCTACGCAATTCCCTCGTCGCATCAGCGAGTGGATGGTATTTGCAATCGTTCTTTTTCCTTCCCCCTTCCCCTGTACAGTCCACTGTTGTGAAATGGTTCTATGACTTTTGGTATGTGTTTTCTTTTTTTTACCTGGCAAGGAAGTAAAATATTTGTATTGCACATGTTGTATGCTTTTGTTCCGCTGCTAAGGGAATTGAGGCAACTTTAGTCGAGCTTACAGTTTGGAAGAGTTAATATTTTGTTTGAAAATAAAATGTTGTTCGATTGTCGATATGTCACTGACTAGTGAGTACATCTCAAAACATTTTCCTCCACAAAATTGAATAAAGTATAAAAAACCATTTTACAAAACAATTGTTATAACTTGTCAGGTCTTGTAATGCTAGAAATAAAGCAAACTCGATGTGGATGTAATATTCTTAACGTTTTTCTTGATGTCGCTTTGTAAGCTTTGATTTTTGTTATAAGCATTACTTATGCTATTTGAGGAGTTTAAAGTAAAAAACACTTTAAAACAGCTACAGGCAACAATCAAGGAAGATTTGATGTGATTTGATAGAACTGTGAGGGCTTATTGATATCATCAATTATTATTTTTTTTATTTTATTTTATATTTTTATATATTTTTAACTTTCACGTAATTTTTTGCAACTTGAAAAACATACTTAATTTATCTTGTTTCGATATTTCTTTTCGTTTTCTTTTTATCGTATCATTTTCTTATCAAAAGGCTTAGCTGTTACTTTCAACTGCTCAATTACACATTGTTTCATTTTATATATTGCACTAAATTTTCACTATAATTTAATACATATTTGAACTTTCTTTAAACTTTACTTTCCATGGTTTTTATGGCTTAGTGGCCATAGTGATTTTTATTGTTAATATCACATTCATTATTGATTTATAATTATATTTATATTTACATCAACTTTAATATGATTGTTTGCTACTTGTAAAACACACTACATTCATCTTATTAGCATAAACCTCGTTATCTTTTCTTTGAGCAGATTTTTATCTTATTCGTTGTCTAAGCTTTTTTATTCAACTGTTCACCAATACATTATTTCATCTTTTACATTCAGCTTGTGTTTTCCCTTTCAATTTTGAAGCTCACTGTAATTTCACACATTTGAACTTTCCTTTTAACTTGACGTTGCAATGGTTTCTATTGCTTGATTAATTTCAGTTTCCATGGTGTGTTAAAACACTATATAACACTAATTTTCATAATATCACTTTTAGAAATACCACAGAAACACACTTTCAATCATGAAACTGAAACACTTAAACTCTTATAGCTAATTTCAACCGTTATTCATTTGCTCGCAGCCACTGTGATCAACAAAATTAGTTCTAATCCACGCGGTGTTGATGATGCGACTGCTAATTAGTGAATGAAAGCAATTAAAGCGCTTCCGAAAGACACGAACTCAGCGGAAAAACATTCCGCTCACACACACATACTCTCTATCTCCCTAAAAATCAACCGGAACCAATTCACCCTTTCCCCGTACGAGAATGTGAAGGGTTCTGACAACGGTAGGAACATAAGCAAGGGGAGGAGCTCAACGGCAAACAATGCCCATTACCAAGGACGTTTCGCCGCTTGTGATTGGAAAAGGAAACATTGAAAAGTCTGCAAAGCATAAAAAAGGGAGTCAAGCAAAGGGAAAGCTTAGCCCAAAAAGCTTAGCCCACAGAATGATTCTAGTGCGCGCTAGATGAAACGGTTTACCGTTTCGTTGGGTCTAGGATTATCAATCCCTACTCCCTTGCGGGATATTTCCCGCTACGACCGGTTCCGTACCAGGATGCCATTCTTTTCCTATCGCCTAAAAGAGGGCGCTCTGCCACGGGGAACAGGAAACGATGCAAATGAAAAAAAGCGTTGAATTTTTCATTTCAATTCATTCATGTCGATTCGCTTCACCATTTGCATCGCTGTTCCTTTTGGAATGTCGCGCTGGAATGTCGTACCGTTAATCAATGCCATCTCTTCGCGCGGCAAATGGCTAAATGGCCTTTAGCGGTGGCTTTAATTTACACACACATACCGTGGGCGTAATCGATTAATTGATCACCCTTCGGACGACCACTCGCAGTACTTTTCTATTGACTTTTTTTCTATATACCGGACCTTCCGTGTAAGTTTTATGAAGCTTCCCATTCCAACTTAATGCCCCATTCGCACCGTTTTGCTTCGTTAGCGCTAGTGGCGTTCCCTTGCGGCGTTTGCGAGCAAAGTGCATAGTGCAGCACATGATTCTACGCGCAGTTCCACTCTTCAATTTCCCACACGGACCAACCGAAGACGCTTGAAAACAAGTAACTTACCCCACGCATTACCCCCCACTCGACCGAGCAATGGCATGACTCTGGCGGTGGTTGGATGGCTCCACCACTTGCAAACGCGTTTGCATACGATAATATGCGCTTACCACGCTAATCGACATGATTATCATCACCGAGACGATCCGCGATGGATACGTTTGGCAAAGATACGATTGAGCGTTTTCTCTCACGGTCCTCCCAGCCGGGGTAAGGGTGCGTGAAAAAATGGCGATGTTTTAATTAAATCGCATGCGATGTTTGGGCTTGATTATTCCAGTTTTGAAGCGAGCACGACGGTGTGAACGGATAATGTGCTGCGATGGCGCTGGAACTTTATGGTGATTAGCAGAAAGGTGGCCAATGAATAGGTGTTTAGTGTGGAGTATGGTTTAATGACTGTTACGGAATGTAAATCTAATTAGTTGTAGTTTTAGCTTCCCTCTCCATGGACAGGAAGAAGAGAAGATATTTGGAATTTGAGCCAAACGAACCAAATGAAATGCTTTTTTGATATCATAAACCAGCTGTAAATTATCATCAGCATTCCATTAAGCCTTAATATTACTCCATCGATCACGATCGTAACAGCACTGACCTTCACATCCAACCCTCTCCTAATAACGAACACCCCCGCAATGTATCACCAAATGCAGGTGTTTAGCGGACACGTGTTGGCGAACGAATAGTAGCTCCCAATCGATAACCGACCGTTAGCAGCTACAAAAAAAGGCAAATATTTTACATTCCTCCCACAAAACAAGCCCGGGATAGGGTGGGTGACTTACCAGGGCAAGTGAAACAAAAGCAACGGGGTGTACTTCAACCCATTTATTCACATTCCCGTGCCCACGCTACACACGTTGCTGAATGTTGAACGAATCCCGGTGCAGTTTTGCTAAAAACAACAGATATCGAATATTTCCTACATGCAGCAGGAATGTGAGAACACAAGAACGGCTTCGTTAATATTTTCGTTCGTTCGTCCATTCGTTTCCTCTATCACAACCGTTGTGCGGAATGCAATTCAGAATCGGTGACCTTCGCGGTATCGAACGCTGCCAACGCCGCGACATTATGCTCACCCACAAGCTGCTGGAATGCATTTCTAATGTCAGCGTGTGCAAGCGATCGGCCCACGACGCGATTGGCTGCAACTAGGTTCGCATCTAAACAAACGCGTTTCTGTGTTGATGCATAAATGCTTCTAAAATTAAATAAGATTTGCACAAGTTATTTAAGACAGGGCCCCCATAAACCAACAATATATTCCTATTAAAGTAATTCTGCGTTCCCGGGGCTTCTCCTTCCAAGGGCTCGTCGCAGACACTGACATCGGTCATGAAAATTTACGATCACTTTGCCACTGGAGGGACAAACTAATCCTAGCAACACAAAAAAACTCAACCGCGCGGCCAGCTCCAGCGGCTCCACGCTTCGAATGTTAATTAGGATGATTGTTCGATCTCGCTGATGGCACCGGGTAAGCGCGTTCGATACAGTACGGTACAGAATAGATTGTCCATAAATTAGCAAACGCACGACCCCCGGGTGACACTTCCTGCTGTGGTGACGCTTTTTATGCGCTGTTTGCTGTAAAGATTTGCATCGAAAGTGAAAAGATGATGGTGATTGTGTCGCCTGGAAGAGGCAAGCTTGGAGTTTCGCGCACAAATTAGTGTTCCTATTGGTTTTCATGTAAATGGTGGAAATGGTTTAATTATTCGTGGAATAAAAAAGAGGCACTTTTATTTCGATTCGCTTTAATTATCTTTTACAATTCACAAAGTTGGCATTTTACACATTTGTGAAGAGTTTGTCTGGGCTAGAGCATTAATGCTACCTAATGATGTTATGATGATGATGATAATGGCCCACCTCTGACCTCTACAAAGGGTTGGATGTTCGAGGTATCTTGCAATAATTTGATAAAGCTACAAATATTCAAACGTTTGAGAGCTAAATAAAACCATAAAGGTTTGTCGAACTCCAAGTCTACCGTACGCGCACGTGTCTTATTTCAATAGAGTCTCATTTTATTTATTAATATTGTCAAGAGCCATATGCTAATTACTAATTTATTTAATTTTGATAGTTTGACAAATTTAGAATGTAAATTAATTTCAATAATATTCATGACATTAAAAAAATACAAAAGAAAAGAATGATATAATATCATCATTACGTAGAATTGACAATTGACAATACATTTAAACTATATAAGTTTTAACAAAAATAGAGCACAATTTTTTAAACTCAGATAACACACCAGCATTAATCTTTGCCGGGGGCACTCTATTGTAATATTGGATAACTCTGTGAAACAAACCGACCACTATCAAGAATAGCTATATATAACAACCACTATCAAGAATAGCTCGCATCGCCTTATTCTGAGGTCCAATAAGTCCAATAAGATCGGTGAGGTCCAATAAGTGATAAGTACACTTTTATCTTACCACAGCAGTTTACACCCATTCTCAATCTGCAAAGAACACCAACGTTTTTAGTTACTTTCCTTAAAACATAGTCAATTAGGTCCATAAATCTGGGTTTTTTTGTCAACTATTACTCTTAATTTGTTTATATTGGATAGAATTTGTACATATACTTTATTTATTACTAGTTGAGTATGTCGGCTAATTAGTCCTCTACGCACAACCAAGGCCTTAGTTTTTTTTTCAGAATTTAATTAGAGTTTTTTCTATGTTTTAGCCACCCATCCATTGAGCTTAGATCCTAGTTAAGTTTCCTAACTATATCACAATAATCATTACCATTAATGAAGATGACGGTACCCTAATAGTAATAAGAATTAAATTATTGAAAATATGATATACATTTTAAAATCATTTCTCATGTCCTTTGACGCTTGTTTTACATAGACAAGCCATTCGTGGATAGTTTTGACCGTTCTGTGCTATTTTTGTGATTTATTTCCAGCAATGTAAAAAAACCCTTTACAAATACCTTTACAAACTTCAGCTCATAAATCATACCTGATCATAAGCTATCAGCTTTCACGTGTCCGATACAATCGTGCCTGCGCCTCTGAGGATCGGACAGTGAACAATGAAAAGAATTTTCGAGCAATAAATAATACATGTGATAACATGCTGCCGATCATCGGGTACCGCTAAAAGCATATGAATTCATTACAGCCCACCTCCTCCACTACACATGATCCACTTAAAGCGACAAATCATGCTTACTCGCTGACCGCTGGGACCCGCCCGATCTAGTAGGGATTGGCTTCGAAATCACACACACACACACACAAACACACACAAAACACATTAGTCATCTGTCGTGTTGGTTGCACAAAAGCCGGAACGCGCGCAGAAACAATGATACAAATAATGTCGGAACCGGGGCAATAAATTTTAAACGAGAACAAATCGATTGCTAATCAACCGAGCGGGGAATGTTTCTATTTTTTTATCAGTCCCTTTGGAATCTCACAGTGCAACGGAAAAGAGCGCTCCCGATCCCGCCATTGACTAATGGGCTTTCCATGGGCTTCCACACATTAGTTGCAGCGATCATTAGGCTGAGCGGGCAGCAATCGGAATCTTAAAGGGTTCGCTCCTAATGCTTGCACTTCGTGCGCCGGAACCGGCCGCCAAATGACAAACTCGACTCGGTTGCTAGCGTTCTCTAGCGACGGCATTCATCACACGATGGCGTGAGGCGCGATGCAGGTTGCGTGTTTGAAAAATGACACCGTACCGACCGTGCGCTGTGTTCGAACGTTCATTAGAGCGAAAATTAATGAAGACAGTGCAGTTAATCAGCCAATCGAAGCCAATCCGGCCCGCTCCTGCCCGTGGTAAGTGGGCTCCTTCTGGGCTTTTTTGATGTTGTTGTTGTTGCTGGGCTACGGTGCGGAAATCGAACACGGACAAAAACGGGGCCGTGCATGTCGTCACTCGCATTGTCGCATTGAAATTTGTTTTTGCAAAGCAAGGTACAAGTGCCCATCGATTGCCCACAAAAACCGCACATGCATTCCAACACACTCACATGGAGCAGCACTTGGCAGCGCAGCGAGCTAATTCGATTTGAATTATCACATCCCGCGCATCAGCTCGAACGTGGCTGGTTGGACCCGCCAACTAGCCACGTTAGTGTTAAAGGTTCGCGTGCACCATCTTAGGCAGGGGGCCGCGCGTGGGGACACTCTCGCTCGTACATGGCGACCATTTGTCATTAATCAATAGGCACTACAATTAATGGTCGTGTTTGATTAAGCCATAGGCCGGCATAGGCGCGATCGGGAGACATGCAAAACACGGGCCGTCCCGATTGCGATCGATCGCAATCGATGCACTCAAGAGGTGAGCGTTTTTTTGTTAGTGAGCTCACCATCGAACCGCACTTTGCACCTGTAGAGTGTGATAGAGCGGGGGTTGCTGTTGCTTGCAAACGTATTGGAGCTGGCAACGATCACACATGGGACGGACGTCTTAATGTGATCGCACACTTCACATTCGTTTCAAGCGGCTGGCCTGGAATGTGTGCCTAATGCAACCACAAAACGTGGGAGATTCTATTGGCTGCCACTGAAAAGTGAAGCGTTGTATGTGTATTAACTTACTTACCAAGTTACCTCTGTTTTTTTCATATTTTGATTGACTTAATTACTTACTGATTTCTTAAGCTAATTTTGCATTCGTACTTACTTTGTTACCTTCTCACATTATTATTAATGCATTACTTTGTTGGTTTTTAATTCACTTAGTTACATAGTTAATTTACTTTCTTATATAGATACTATCTTTTTTTTTTCGAATTTTCACTTCGTTTGTCTTTATCAGCTTACTCATTTACTTACTCGTTTACTTACTTTTCTTTCTATTAGCTTACCAAATTTCATATTTACCTGCTTGCATACTTACTTACTTCCTCAGTTACTACCTTTTTTTGGTACCTATTCATATGGATATGTTTTTTTGTTTTCTTACTCAATTTTAGAAACACTTGCTTACTTTCTTATTCATTTTTTTTACTTTTATTTTTTCTTAATTTTCTGCTCATTGAGTTTTTGTTGACTTACTTGTTTTATTTTTTACTCACACATTAACTTACTTACTTTCTTGCTTTTCTCTTGGTTTCTCACTTTTTACTAGTGAGCTTGGATACTTTTTTCTCATTTACTTTTCTTTTTACCTATCTAATTACTTGCTTGCTTTCTTACTTACTTATTCTATTACATACTCTATTCTTCATTGCTTTCATGTTCATTTACTCATTTTTCACTCATTTATTTTCTTTTTAGTTTATTTGATAATATATTCAATTCTTCCATAATTTTACTATTTCATTCTGTTTGATCTGTTTTTCATTTATATAAGTGTTTTAATATTTTTGAAATGCTACAATATTCCTTTCCCTATTGACGATTCTTCTACCACGCTTGCACTCGAAATGTTTGCTACAGTGCTCCAACATATTTGCCATGCTCTTGTCGGTATTGATCGTGCTTAGCTATACTGTTTTGCTTTGCACCAAAAACACAACCTTTGCAGGTAATGCTGCGCTCACTTTTCACACTTGCGCACCGTCACCGATTGACATAAGCTTCGACAGGCGCAACTGCTCGTGACGACTGCTGAATAATTTATAACTCCTTATCGTGGCGTATCATTTTCACAGCTTTAGCCTGCCAGCCCCTTGCCGGTTGCAGGCCTACGATAAACGGCAACCGGGCATGTCGGCCGCCGCCTGCCATGCAAGCTTCTCCCACGCACTTACCGAGGGGGAGGGCTGCAAGCGAGGTTCTGCTTTAGTGTTTTGTCGCCAGGCTCGTTTCACTCGTCGCAAACACGAACACACACTCACGTCCACCTCATCATCTTAATGATACTTGCGCGGGCGCTTTGACATATGTGTCGCGGTGACAAGATTCCGTTTTTTTTCTCTCTTCTTTCTACCTCCGGCCATTCCTGGCTATTTTCCTCGCTCGCGTTGCCCCGCGCCAGTTCCTAACGCGCATTCTGCGGCTTTGAATCGATCATGGGCTCTCCGCGGTCGAGTGATTTGTGCCGGAGTGCAGTTGCGCACCGCTGACCTTCAGCTGTCATTTTCTGCGGTGTGGAGAGTAGTGTCGTGCCGGGCCGGGCGAATACACGGGCGGAATAACTTTACGCGCTCGGAATAACTCCTTCCCGCGAGGACCCGCGAGGCTGAGTGCCTACGGTTCTGCTGCTTGCGGCCCCCGGTGTGCTGGTGTGCGTCAAATGTGCATTTATGGGTTAATTGTAGCTGACCGGTTTTTGGGGTCGAGACCGAAGTCGAGCCTCCGACCGTTTCGGTGCTCCGTTCTGGCACTGGTGGTGGGGACAGCAGAACCGCCTGCTTACCGGGGCAGAATATGATCCACTTCATACGAGCTGCACTCCTCCACCACGCGAGCCTGCTGCTGCATTAGCTGCAGTGTGCAAACGCTGCTGCTGCTGCAAGCTGTTACAGCGCTCTCCAAGACCTGTGGCCAAGATGGGACGGCTGGTGGGTTAGGTTCTTAGGCATTTACTACCGCCCGCAAACCGCATCGACACAAGCGCGTATAAAAGCCTACGATGTGACACGGCGACGGGGACAGTTTGTCGTCGATCGGATGTCATGTCGGGCTGTGCAAAACTGTCGAACGAGCGAAGGATCGGCTAATGTGCGTCGGTTGGTTTTTATTTTCTTATTTTGGCCTTTGCAAGGTTGCGTATGGTGACGGTTTTTGGTGCAGATTTAGAGTACTGCTTACTTTAGAGGCATTTGGCGAGTGTTCTACATTTAGAGTGTATGTGTGCATGGGAGGGATTGGTATGATACCTGTGGCTGTGTGTATGTAAGTGATTGCGTTTGTGAACCTGTTTAGCGCAGGAGATGTCTGCATCCCCCACACGAAATGTCACCAAGGTCTATCGCCAATCGATCAAATGGAAAGGAAAGTGAGCGAATGTTTCGGGAGCAATAGAGTGTCATTTGTTAAGTTTAAGTGAAGGTTTGTGTGTGTGTGCTTGTGAATGTAGACACTTTAAGTTGAAGGAGAATTTAGGCAGTTCTACTAAAACGGTGTTACACGCGAGTGGTGCTGAGAGAGACCCAACGGAGCTACTATCAAACGCCATTCAAACAACGTTTAGTGAAAGGCTGCACTGATGTAAGTGAACGTAAACGCAACAAGTTAATTATGACAATTTGAATTAAACATAATTTAATCCAATGAGCCGTATACAATGTGAATAACAATTAAGCTCTAATTCAGTCTTATATCAGCTTTATTGAAGAATAATCATCTGCATTGAATAATGTAAAATTGTTGCCTTTTCTCATTAGTTCTTACTTTTCTTGTTATTTTTCACATTATTATTAAAATTAAATAAATCCAAAAATTGTAGATTCAAGTTACAAGAGCTATAAAAAGCAAGCTGAAAACAAACGAGACGTCTCCTCATCCCGTGAGGCACGTTCCTTATAATTTAAACTTAAAGCTACTCATCAAACCACGCCAATGATGCTGATCGTATCAGCGCTAAAAGACTTCATTTTTACGATTATTATATTCAACGCACTTTAACGCACTGGACCTGGTCCCACCCAATTGCCAAATAAACCCTGCTACAAAGTAAGGCGCAGGACGCACAAACTTAATTCCCTCCCCAGCCCAGTAAGCAAGATCCTATCGCGGGCACTATCACATCCCGACAAAACCGTTTGGGCTGGCATCAATCATCTTAATTATCGCATCACGTGCAAAAGACAAGAAGCCTTCATGCTAATACGAATTAGCCAGAGTCCGGCCAACAGTTTGCCACGGTTGGCGATCCTTCCGATCGAATCTCATTACATCGTTTTGCCCAAATTGCTTCCCAGCACGAGATCTCGTGTAAGGTTGTGTTTTTTGCGTTTTTTACCAATCCGTGACCACCTGTTTCTGAGGAGGTCGGTTCTCGGTCCCAGCCAGACGCAGCCGGGTGTGGCCCTGACGGGTAACGATCGCTATCGCGACCGGGTCAAACAGCAACGGCACGGTAGCGGTTCCGTTCCGTGCACCGTCCTATGCCATGTATGGTGTTGGTAATAAAATATAATGATGACACTGTCACTTGCATATTAAGCCCGCGCCCATTTGCAGACCCCTGCCCGAGCTGTGTCCACCACCGTACCAGTTGCTGCTACTTCTTCTCTCACACACTTTCCCCATCCGGCAGGTTGCACACGATCAGGTTGGGCCGTTCGCTTTTGGAATGTATTTGTGGCTTGGCTTTGGTTGGCTTCTTCTTCTTCTTCTTCTTCGTCGCACACCACCGTTTTTGGTGATGTTGGCCGGCCCTAGCGGGTCCCGGTAGTCGATCTGCAGGTTCGATAGCCTCGTTGCGACAGCTCGCGCACGTCGCGCAGCGTTTTGATTGCTTCGCGGAAACGCGCAAAAGCGCATACGCAAACGCGAAAAAAAAAATAAAAACCCTATCGCAAACACGTCAAGCGATGCGTCTTCGCATCTTCTTTGCTGCTGCTTCATTCCCCTCGGTTGCCTTCCCCATCGCGTATCGCGTAAAACCGTGTACGAGGAAGTTTTGCCGAGCGACTTTGACAGCCAATTGAAAGGTGTTGTGTGTGCAGCGATGCAAGACAAATGATCGGTTTGAACGTTTTGTTTGATTTCAACTCATCTTGGCCGCAGGGCAGACGTGCATCTTCGTGCGGGACACACACACACGCACACGGCCGCCGGTGGCTGCTACCCTGGGCCGGCCACCGAGGGAGCGTCCGTGGGTTATCGCCGAGGGTCCACGGATGACTCGCCGCAATCACGCCACGGACAAACGCATCGCCACGGCAGGATGATAATAAACTTATTTGCTATTGATTTATTGCACACCCAACCGTTCGGCCCTTTCACGGGGAAGCGTTGGGAGCGTTCACAATAAAAAAAAAGAAAGAAACCAGCAAAGAAAACAAACTCCAACAATCTCAACAACGGCAATCGATCGTATTGTTGATGGTTTGTTACCTTAATGACTTTCCAAAATCTGCACAAAAAGGGGGTGGAGGTGGGAACTGCAGCATAAAAGGAGAACAAATGATAAACCCTTCTTTGCCAACGAATCGATATCAATGCGAGAAGGCGGGTACGGGTGTATTTGTGCTTCTTGCAATAATTTCTGCAATTTGTCGATGCAATTGTTCCTTTCTTTGCCTTACCGGAGGTTGGCACAGGCTTTTACCGTTGACCCTTTTTTACGCTAGTTGCTGCGGTTTATTGCTACAAAGGTCCTGGCCCAAGCTGACCAACAACTGCGCCCTGTTGGAAGAGTTATGATTCGACCTCCATTCTTTGCTTAATGTATAAACGATTGATCGAAGTGATGATGCCGGTAAGGAGTGGTTGATTGGATGTAAAAGCATTCAACGTGAAATAGTTAGCTCCAGGCACTAGTTTCGATTCATTTATTTTGGTAATTCAAAAGGTGAGATTATTGATTTGTTTGCCACGGCTGAATCTCACTGTGGTTAGGTAAATCTCAAATTTCAACAAAAATGCAATGTTCATGCCTAAAATTTGACTAAACAATAATAGATCAAACCGCTGAAGGTCCTCAAAGGAACGTAGAGATTGTTGATTATCCTATAAGTGAACTGAGTGGCCGCTGGAGATCTCCTTCTTATAGGGAGCCCTAATTCAAGTTGTGTTTCGGTTGTATTTGTCATTTTTAATTTGTTATATTCGTTCCCACACGATAAAAGGTTTTATATGCAATAGTTAATCAATGTATAAAAAAATACAATCGAGTTGGAAGAAATTTGTCGAAAACTTAACCAAAACTGTCATACTTTATCACATTCCCCAAGTAACGATCAAGCCTTGCATGACGTTAAATCATGACAGTACGGCTCGAGAGGGCCTTTAATTCAGAAATTCTAATAAACTAGTTTATATTATATAATTTATATATTATACATGTTATCTGATATTTAAGTTCTGCTTGTTGTTTGAAAATCAGTTTTATTTGTCATCATATATTTTATCTTTCATCATTTTATTTTTTAAATGCTACAATAGTACACACAAAACAAATGTTTTTGGGATGGAAAATCAAAATGATTGTAAGTCCTTACAGGTCTTCTTGCATGTTGTCAAATTTCATGCATATTGTGATCACATTTTACTAGGGACCATCCTCATCATAATCAGTATAGTACATTCATTAAGCATGGAATAATTTAAATGACTATTTAAAAAAAATATAATTGATAATCCTTTCCAAGGGAAAACGTGTAAATATCATATATTGGACTCGTAAGCAACGACCAAATGCCTTGATGGATAGATATGTTTTGTAACGTGTTGCTTAATTTAAAATAGTTTCAAAAAATTAAAAATAAAAGACTATATATAACTCCGTTGCTAGATAAACTCAATAGAATCGAAATCTATAAACATCATTGTTCATGTCTATGAACTTCACCGATATGAATAAAAGTATAAAAGAATTCAATAGAAAAATGTTAGACGAACGATCATTTCCTCTCCTTATTACATTCTATTTATCACAGCTTTTGGTTTTACAACAAGAAAAATTGTGTTTTTATTTCCTGCTTCTTATCTACTTTTCAAATCCTCCTCGTTTTTATAAACTTGTTTTTTAACTCTACTATTAATTACATATTCTCAATTTATCTTACTTATCTCATTTTTAACAACTAATTTAATTCCTAATCTGAGCACCAAATTACCACTATCCACTGCATACGGGTGCCCATTAGTACCAATCCCGGCCGATTCAGCCCATTGGCAGCACCTCACGGAGGCTCAGATTCTAGTGCTGCTAGTGCACACTTGGTGGCGCTAATGTTTGGAGGGGAAGTTAGCACTGAAGTTCAAACCACCCCTGAATGGAACGCTCAACCACTCACTAACCCCTATTTAATGCATCTACAACTAGAAAGAAGGTTCAACGGGGAAGTATACACTTCGCCCCACACACACCCTGTAGAGTGAGCGAGCAAGCTATTGTACAGCAAGGCAAGCAGTGAAACAGAGAAAACTAAACACACACACACGCACTCATTACAGTCACTTCCATAAGTATGGAGGGTTGTAACACCACTACAGCCAGCTAATAGCCGCTCTCACACACTTGCACAATGCATTTCGGGGTGGCGTGTTTTTCGCTTGTAATAATCGCCCTTGGTTAGAGTGGTACGGTTGGTTCCATTTTTCAACCTTACGTTCAATAATTGGTCTTACTTTTAGAACAGTTTTATGTTAGAAAAATTGATAAATCAAGGCACAAAGTTGTTGTAGAATGAGCCTTATTTTTGCTGAGTTGGTTCAGTCCCTATGAGCGCCGCACAGTGTGAGTGTTTCGAACACCGATTTCGAACACAAGGACTCGGATGGGTGAGTGTATCTATTCTCCCTCTTCTTTGCCTTGCTTCCCTTTTCCTGCTCACACGAAGGGTTAGGTGCAGCGGGATGCTGCTTGTCACGAACCGGTACATTGCACGGCGCACAAGGACGACGACACCCGGGTTTTTTTGGGCCCGCGGTAGCTCATTTCGGCTCGATGCAGTCAGGGCCGACGACGACGACGACAACTACGCGCGTCCGCGGGCACGGTACGGTACGGCTTCGAAAACCCTTTACCCCCGCATTACCGGAAACAGTGTTCGTTTACGCGCCCGACAGTTTTGCATTCGAAACCGGCAGCTCGCCGTATCAAGTGAAAGTAAGCAAACCCGGTACTTGATGCGGTTTGTTTGTGGTGAATTATTATCAAGTGTTGATAAGGAAGAAAGAAAAAAAAAACAAAGCAACTGGAAACGTTTGGTAAAAGAATTAGAAGAAACAAGTGTGTACTACAACTCTGTATTTGAACGGTGTGAATCGTGCGTGATAAAGTGCAAACCCGCGGCAGAGCGGGAGAAGAAACCGTACGAGAATTGCATCACGTCGCGCACCGCCGGCTGCAAGTGCAACGGCCTCCAGTGACCGACGCGTCATAAAGATAAGATAAGATGCCCACCCCTGACTACGCATCAAGCTGGGGCTGACGTTGCAAAACAACCCGTCCCCCGGGGGATCGAAGGGCACACACACACACTTCCAAACCGGGGAAACGGAACCTCGTTGAAAGAGAAAGGTGAGTTTGTTCCGCCGTGTAAGTTGATTCGATGTGCAACGAAACGCTGATTTGTTGGCGTTCTGATTTTCACCTGTTCTGATGGCAGTTCTGAAGAAGAGCGCACAAGAGGAAGTGGAAGTAAAGCGCGCTATCATTAGCATAAAGCGCAACGAGCTTGTTGCGGATTAAAAGGGATGTTTGCGAGCCACGATCGGTGTTGATACCATAATGATACACATTATTGAGCGCCGGGTGTAGAGAGCAGAATAGCAACAACATCTCCACCTCCCGCTCGGTCTAAAACATAATTTCCTTTATGGACAATGCTTTGAAACACACGAGAAACACACCCAAATACTTTGAAGGAAATTACAAACAAAAACACACACAAACCAGCGCGATCATTTCCGTCCCGCTCGCCAAATTTGTACGACTGCCAAATAACGTCGTCTTCAGTCGGTGCGGTTGGTTCGGCAGGGCCAATAAATAACGCTTAATTACAATGTTTCCTTACCGTAGCGCGTCCCGGCCAAGCAAGCAAAGCGGTTCAAACGGAAAGCAAAAGTCTGCCCGAAATTAGACGTTCCAGTGGGGCAGTGTCAGCGAGCAGGAACATAAGGGCTAGGGAAGGACCAGTGTGAAGGGGGGTGAGGGAAAGGGGGAAAAGGTTAAGACCGAATTATGTCGATGAATTATAGGGTTTTCCTTTGGTGTTTTGGGAGGAGCGCACGTTTGCTGTTGTTTTTGTGTGTGTGCTGTGTTTCTTATTCCCTTCCCGTGAACGTATCGCTCAAGGATGCATTGCGTTAATTGTGCGCACGAGAAAGGATTAAATTTGCTAATTTTTCTTTTCAAAATTTCTTCGCCTCAATGTTAAATTATACTTTCAATAGAACATACCTTACATGCACTTCTGCCAATTGGAATTTTACCGGTGTTTATTTGAATTAACTCCTTCAACCGAACCAAATCCAAAACCCGCCATGCACTGATAGCAAGAGAATCAAAACGCGATCCGAACTCGAGTTAGCCGGGAATGAAAAACCTGGACCTCGAGTAGCGTAAAAACATTGTATACACTCCTCCCTTCGGTCCGGGCCGGGTGGAAGACCGGTTAGACCGGTTGTTAGCTCCCCCCACGTTTGTTTTTTTTTTCGGGGGTTGTTTTCGTCAGTTTCGGGGTAGTACGAGTATAGTTTTTGTTTTTTTTTTGTATTTTATTCTACCCCAAAATTGTTTTTTTATCGCACGACACTTATGCTGACTGGTTGTGGTTGTGACTTTGGTTTTATTTTTAGAAAATAGCCTTTTCTTATATGAAAAAAAAATTCCAATAAGCTACTCGGGAGAAAGTATTTGCTTTTCCGATTTGCATTCAAAATATTCATCAAGTCATGCATCAAGTCATGCCCAACAACAACTCGCAGCGAGTGTCGAGTAAAGGATGGCAAACAAATCTGCTCAACCTGTTGCTCGTCTCATTGCCGGTTTTAAGCTCTCAAGTAGCAGCTCTGCAGCACGTTTTTTGGTTTGGCTCTGTTAAGGCAGAAGCAGCCGAAGGCGATTTGGTTCTAATTAATCACTGGGGGCCACATCCATCATCTAGCGTGACCCGGGTGGTAAAATAGACACTGCGTTGGAATAATAACACACATACAAATGGTCCCTTCTGCTCTCTTTCTCACTCACACACTCTCTCTCTCTCTCTGTGTGATGTTCAAAAATTGCATTCTCTAACTGGCGCACAACACCGCACACCACACTACAGGCGCGCATCGACGGGTTTGGGGCGCGGCGCGTTAATTAATTAGCATAATATGGCGAGTGTGACGAGACGGGTGCGATCTGTGTGGCGGCTGTAGCTGCATCACGCTGCTCGGATGCGAAAGATGCGCAAAATTTTACGCCATTTCGTTGCACGCCAACAGAAGCAGCAGCAAATGTGTCGACCTATTTATATTTTATTATAACAAACGCCACAAACATAAATGCCACGTGCTTTTGTGGCCAGTGCCACATTGCGTGCGTACATTGTGCGTGCTTTTGGTGTGCAGGTAGGCACACTAAGTAGCAAAGCGAGCGTGGATTATGCACTGACACTGTTTTGTTGCGGCTAGAAAGGTCAATCATTACGAAACCGCTCCGGGGTTGGCCCCGGTGACCGTGTTTCGGTGTGAAAATGGCAAATAGAAGCCCGTTGGCGCGGGTGCGGAAATGATTCTTGCTTACCTACTTAGGGTTGTATGGGAAAAAGCTTCCTTATTCGTTAGAAGAAATCATGCGAACAACGTTCGAACCTACACAGCACAAAAGCAAAGAGACGAAATTTATATAGCCTTTTTGTGTCATCTTTAGCAGCAAACTGTTGAATTTTTGTACATGATCCATGCTCGTTCATCGATCTAGTCGACCAGGGGCTGGAGGGTGAGGCTTCATCAGCTTCCAAACCCGTCGCCGTTTCCATCATCAGGCACAGATCGTACCTACTCCCTTACCCAGTGTACGATTATTATTTGCCTACGCTACAAACACAAGCCTTACCGTTTATTTTGTTTCCATCATCACCATGAACGTCTTCGTTGTCGTCGACAACGCCCGGGCTTTGCTGATCGTAGTCACTCGCGCCTTTTTTTTGCTTTTGCTTTGCCGCTGTTGTTTGAGCATCATCATCATCATCAGCAGCAGCCTCTCCGTATCAAACGGCGAACGGAAAAGATGTGCCCCGAAGCAAGAACTGTGTGTGTGTGTGTGTGTGTGTGTGTGTGTGTGTGTGTGTGTGGCGGTTGTATGTGTGTATGTCCGCGCGATTGGACCCGGTGACATCATCGGCATCATCAACTTCATCCCCCCCTCAAACAGCGGGCCAACAGCTCGAAACCCGCGCCGTGCGTCTCTAATCGCGCGACGTATGGTATGATTTGCAAAAAAAAAAAAACAAGAACCATGGAAGGGAAGGGAAACTAAACGTGCACACACGCACGTATGCATACAGATAGAGAATGGAGTTAGTAATGAAGGAAGGAGTTGGATGGGGCTGTGCGTTAGGCTCGTCTTTCTAGAAGGACGTTGATCGTTCGGGACATCTGGGAATGGATTTATTATGTATGTGCGTGTTAGGTTTGATGGGTGTTTTGGTGGTGCATGATACAAAGCGTTCGATTAAGAAACATCTTAGGCTAAGGCTGTAGATTCATCAGAGGAGATGCAATATTCCAACAGTTGGGGATTACCGATAAGTCGTTGCTGGGATCACTTTTCTGTTTTAGATGGCAGTAAGTAACCTTTCAATGAATTATAGAACATGTCACAGATAACTCGTTCCAAGTTTACAATATCTCAAACAAGAGCCAAAAAGTGATCAAGAAGTCAATTAATAATCATTAAATTATAGTTTTTTGCTTAACCTATGGCATTCTGTAGTGTGAATCGATGTCTGCACTGCAAAATGTCACGCGATGTTCGTGTTTAGCCGCATTAAGACTAATTTTGGAGAGTATTGAAATGTTGAAAATCTTCTTCAGGATACAACAAAACTATCTACAGGCATTGTACAATGTACTCTCTTCAGAACCATATCCGAAGAATAAGACACCGTCAAGATATGGATGAAAGATGAACCTACAAAATGTGTCTTCGCTCGATGCATTTGGCTTGAAAGATAAATTTAAATAAACGTACGTAATGGGAACGAAGCTGACTTTGACTTACATTCCCATGTGTGTCCTCTTCTCCCTTGATTTTCAACTCACATCCAACCGTACCCACTGGCACAGTAACAACCCTTTTCCGAACCCGAAAAGATTGGTATGCAAATGCGTGCGTGTAATTACGTGTGCCAAACAGTGCTGGCAATAATTATAATAACAATAACAGCACACACACAAACACACAGGCAGCAACAATAACAGTCTCTTCTTCTGCTGGATTCCATCGAGATCGTTCGTTGTGGACAGTTTCCCTCGCTCTCTTCTTCTTGTTTGCCTTCTCACACACACACAAACACACTGGCACACAATGGTGTCGGTTTTTAGGAGTGGTGGACATTAAAAGCCTCCGTCATGTCCTCGCGCTAGCCCGAACGAGTGCAAACAGTTTTTCTAACCTAGAAAACGCACTCTCAAGGCCACCCCGGAGGCTAATGGAGGAAAAAATCGACCACAATCCTCATCCCTCCGGAAAGGGGGATGGAAAGCAGAAAGGGTAAAGGGTGTGTGAGGGGTGTGTATGTGCAAAAACAGTTGGAAAAAGTTGGTCATTCGACAATGACGCCATGATGATGATGATGCTGCCCGTGATGCTGCTGATGAGGTGGAAAGACACACACACACACACACACACACACATGAAATCGAGGAGTTCGTTGGCCGGCAGTCTCTACAAACCGAAACAACAACAACAATAGTAATGACCCAAAACACCGCACCAGGAAGGGTAGACAGAAACGCATCGTCCTTATCGTCCACCCAAAGCCACCAAGCCCGGCGGCTCCACAAACACACGCGCCCGCCGCTTTGATACACTTTTGACCCCGGGGAGGTGGGTTGTGGGTTGACTTGCGCGGGCTTTAGCCATGTGCGCGCAAAAAGGTGGTGCGTGTTTGCGGGGTGAGAATGGCTGATTTTCGAACCATTTTCGAGGAATTTAGGAAGCGTATTCCGTGATTTTGATACACACTCGGGAGTGTGTGTAGAGGTGTGTGTGTGTGTGCTTGGGACACCAACACACAAAATGCACCGCGTTGCACAGCGCATCAAACTGTAGAAATTGCGTCGCGGGTGCAAATTTGCCACGTTTTCGGTCAAAATTTGTTGCTCCGGCCGGCTTCGGTGGTGGGGGATCGGGGCTGCAAGCACGGAAGCAAGAGGAAATGCTGGAATGGAGACGCATGCAGTTTTTGCCGCTGCTGCTGCTGCTGCTGCTGTTGATACTGCTTGCTTTGCTTTCCGCACTGCTCGCACTCGCTCTCTCCGCCTCGTTTCGTTCGGCTCGATCGTTCCCTCTCGCTTCTCTCGCTGCGCTGGTTGTAAAATTGCGCAAGGCAGATTCTTTTTCTTTTCCCTTCCCTCACTGTTCGCAATTTGGTACTGCTACACCGAACCAAGGGAACGGTTGCGCGTGTGTTGGTAGGCACTCCTCCCCCACCAGCGGGAAAATCGCGTCGCAAATAGCGAAACGCCGGCCGGAACGACTGGAAGGGATGAAGCGAGGACCGTGTACGTACAAGAGCGCCCGGTAGTGGGGATGAACGTTTTACACTTGCCCATTATACACACACACACACACTTACTTACACCCCAACGCAACAATCCCCACCCCATACTGTATTTGCGTTGCTTCACAAACAGCCGAGGTGGGAAATAACGTATGTGTGTGTGTGAGAGAGAGAGAGCGAAACGGCAACAACATCTGTCATCTCACGTCATCTTGCGCCCCACACACGGAACGACGCATGCGCCTGCAGTGCAATTGGAAGTGCAATTGCCCATCGCACACCCCTCATTTGTGTACACGCACCACCACCACCATCACCGCCACAACCGATCTGTGTGTGTGTGTGTGTGTGTGTATTTGTGCGCAATTGACGAGGGTGAGGCCGTGTGTGAGTGAGCGAGCGAGAAAGTGCTATAGTGCTAAGAGCACCCACAAACGAGAGCGAGAGAGCGCGCGCGCCCGCGAGTGAATTGAGGGTGAGCTCGCGCTACGTGAAGGTGTGTGCGTGCGTGCGATGGGTTGCCGTGGGTGACCGAGCGAGAGGGCGTGCGGTGTAGTGCCGTCTCAGCCGCGCGGCCGACTGCGTGGACACGTTCCTTGGGCACAGTTTAAGGGAAGAAATTTTATTTTATTTCAAACGTTCGTGCCGTACAGTCGCGCCGTGGTCGTCTGCTGCCGTGCCCCGTTCGCTGTGTCCCGTTGTGTGTGCGCGCGCTGACACCAAGTCCCCGGTCCTGTGGCCAAGGAAGGTACACGCACGTACCAACACACACATACACGGACACACGGACACACAAGGTTACACGTAATGATTTTTTATCGAAACCAGTAGGAAAAAGGGCTTGCACGAAAAAGCGAGTTGGAAAATCTAAGCTCACAGCGAAAAAGAAAAAGGCAGCAGCAGTGCAGTATCGCGTGTTTGTTGCGTGTTTTCGGTGCGTTTTTGTTGCGCTTCTCGGGTGTGCGTCGCGAAAATTAAAAAAAAAAAAAATAACCAGATTGCGTGCGGTGTACGACACTTTCCAGTTGGCTTTCCGCTGGCGGGTCGGAACGGAAAACGGAATCGAACGCGTCGGCGGAAATTCGCGAGCGGAGGTTTTGCGGAGAAAAATTCGGTGCAATGGTGTAAAGTTTTTCTTTCGAATTTTTATTCCACAAAGAACGCTGTGCCGGGCACGAAATTGAGGGAAGATTTTTACTCAGCAACTGTGAACCAACAAGTCTGATGAGAAAACGCAGCGTTTGATGGGAAAAATGTTTTTGGGTTTTTCATATTAGTTTCTCGATATCCCTAAACCGGCCATCTTCAACCCGAACACACACTGGAGCCAATCGGAAAAATCGGCAAAGTCGCGAGTGATTTTTTTTAGTTAGTTTCATAAAAAATTGTGACGATTTCTGAAGCTAATCAGTGAAAAGTGGTGAAGCATTTTTAAAATTCAGACACCAACGAAGAGAATACAAGACTGCAATAATTTTGTAAAACGTTCGTTATCATCCTTTGTCCCATGCTAAATTAATGCCAAAAAAGACTCAACAAAAGGAAATTATGGCCTTTTTAAGTTAAAAAAAAACCCAAAAAATCATGTGGAAGAACTGACTGACTGCAAGGGTTGAGTGTTGAGCCTAAAAGCCCTTTACGAAAAAGTGAATCTAATGTGCTTAAACGAATGAAATGGTAAGCTCTTTTCCTTAATTTGTACAAAATGTTCAACTTTTTAAAAAAAAATTTATTCTGTGTGAGGGGTCCATTCAAAAAGAGAATATACTTTAAAACAAACAGTGCATCAAGTGCAGCACATGAGTTTGATAAAATATGCTTTCATGACGATACTTTGAGGAACAAAACAACTCACTTGTAGTCCGCCTCAATTTATGCCAGTTTCTGAAAATTCTTTGCAACGCAAACGATTTTTTTGTGTCTACCAAAGCACAGAAAAAGAAAAAAGCCCATTCTACCCCAAATAACCAAATCGGCCTTAACCCACTGTAAAGCCACTTCAAACCCACGTGGGTTAGTGGTGGTCGATTCAGTCGTTAATCCACCAAATTTTAGAACAATCGGAGCTGTTAGTTCCGATCATATGTATTGACCTTGCCCGCGCTTGACCCACCTTTTTCCAAACATGTTGACGAGGAAAAGATGGATCAAAGGCGGACTAGGGTCAATATGCTTAACAGGATTTTAACACATCGATTACTTTAACTCATTCACTTACATTACGTTATGCTGTCGGCAATATTATAAATCCATAAACTGTGCTCTGACCAGCGAAATTAATTAGTCCATTTGCAAGTAAACAAACACACACAAATATGTTTTACAATAAACGAACTTAAACCCACACATTTAAGCGCTTTCTTTGCATAATTAAACATATTTTGGGGAGAAACATGTTGAGCAAATGAATTACCCGTGTATTAAAACTTACTTCAACAACATTGAAGTGAGCGCTTCTGTGGCCGTGTGGCTTAACCTACCAAACTTATAATTTTTAGCTTTGTTTGAAGGAACTGGATTTTTAGTACAAGAAATTGGTGGCGTTTTCGGTATCTTGGTTATATGGGACATTTTCACTTTGGCGCACCAAAAATTCACCTGCTTTCGTCTGACGCGAGTGTGAGTGTGTTGAAGTGCCTGTGTCACCTTTGTTGTTTCTTTTCTCTCGCGTCACTTCCGGCACGGAAAGAAAGGGCCGATCGAGTTCTCAGCGTACGGAGATCGTACCGTTCCGATTAAAGCAATGGGGAAGGAAAGGATCATTTCGCCCGGTCCAAGGGGCATTTCTTTTCACCACGGGCGCATTGCTTTCACCTGTGCGCTGCTGTGTGCGCCGTCCGAGTTGACGCCGGATGGAATTGGTGTGCACCTGCTCGAGTGGGCCGTCCCGTTTTGCTCGAGGAGCGCAAATTATCGACAAAAGTGTCAAAATGATATCCCTTGCGATGCATGAGTGGCATGTGTCGGTTAACTTTGTGGCGATTGTTAAGCGATCCTTGCTTGTTATGTCTTTGTTGTTTTTTTTGTTTTTTTTTTTTTTGCTGTGTTGAGCAAGCCGATGAGGCTTGAATAGCATTTCATTCGGCGTTTCTTGATTGTCTTGCTTTGTGAACACTGTAAGAATTATTTTAAATATTGTGAAGGAAAAAAAGGGAAAAGAAAAGAAGGCTTTTTTAGCATTGAACAGAAAGAAGCGAAATAATTAATGATTGGTGCAGCAAAAGTAGTATAAAAAATTAACTGCTTATGCTAGCCGAAGTGATGAGTTTTGTTTTTTCGTTGATTGAAACCAAACTCGACGTCAGCTCGACTCGAAAAAAAAAATACAAATTTGTAAGCACAAAGAAATATAGCCCAATGGCTATCACGTTGGCTCGCATCGGAAGCGCAGCAAAAAAAAAAGCGCAACAAGAACGCACACGAGCGCGCGCGCGATCGTCCGTGCGGTTGCGATCGAGCGTGCGTGCGTGGATTCCGCAGCGAACGGTAGCGATGAAATCAGCGGCCCCAAAGAACTCTCGAAGTCTCCTTCCAACTCACCCCGTCCAACCACGCTTCCTTGCAGGCGGTGATAGTAGAGTGGGAGAGATGCTGATAGAGCCGTTTGCTAAAACCCGAGCGTTGGCTTGCTGGAAAGTGCGAGTGATTTGCTGTGGAAGGCAACGGAAGACGGCAGCCGTCGTGGTCCGTTTGGAGTTTGGAGGATCGAAGCGAGCGAGGGGCGGGGAAATGAAATCCAATCGAGCACCGACAACTTCTTCTCAGTCGTCGTCGTCGTCGTCAGTTTCCAGTTTTTGCTCCCTCGCTGCTTCATATCTTCAACCGCACACACTTAATCTTGCGGCCGCCAAGACCGTTCTAAAGAGCATCTTCCGCGCACACGGAGACGTGCAGACACATTTTTTCATCGACTCGAGACTCGAGATTTTGGAGCTCTGATCTCGACCTTCATCGGTCGCTTTTTCGATATGTGCGTGTGTGTGTTTGTTCCTGCCTCCCATATGTGGCTCGTGTTTTTTTGTTTCTTCTTCTTTCGAGCGCAGTGAGGGTGGCAGGGGGTGGTTGTGCTAGACACAATCCCTCCAAATCCCTCCATTGCCTACCCCCGCTTGGTGTTTCTAACGCACGAAAGAGAAGGTTAAAACGACGTCCAAAATAATTCTCGACCATAAAAAAAACTCCAAAAAAACTCTCGGGACTGCTCCCCCTCTGCCGCACTGATCTTGCTCTAAACTTCTAACCAAAGGGTTGCTGGAGGTGAATGCAGTACGAGAAGAAACCGGGTACCGGGTAAAACTACGGGACGGGAAGGTGTGTAGTAGAGCCTGGCCAAAGAAGCAGAAAGCCTACACAGGCCGATCTTGAAAAGCGCGTAAAGTATAGAGGAAACCGTGATGCCGGGGAAAAGAAGGTAGAAGAGGAAAAAAGAAGAGGAGAAGAAGCTACAAATCTTCCCGCGAGAAGCAGAAGAACAGAAGTAGGAAAAGAAGTACACGCGCGCATTGGAACGGAGCAGCGAAGTAAAGCTAACAGCGCGCGAGAAGTGCTCTAATGCTGGGAAGGAAACCCACTGGCGGAAAGGACTAGTTAGAGGCGGACGGGCGGGCCAAGATTAGACCAGCCGCGGGTGTGTGTGAGTGTGTGCGCACACACTCCCGTAGAACACAACCCCTCGGGCCTGGGCCGGACCGAAGCGTGTTGAGTGTATGCTTTGGAGTGTGTGTGTATAGTTTTTCGTCTTTCGAACGTTTCGAAGGGAAGGCAACACCGCCGGCAAACCCGCGCGTCAGCACCATTCCAGTGTTCCGGGCGGAGTGGAAGTTTTGCGGAATGGAACGGACACAACAACAAAAAAAAAAACTCCAACCTCGGTTGGCGGACGGGTGGGCCTCGAGCGAAAGGGAAAGGATGGCGGGAGCACATTAAAATGTTAGAAAATGTGTGTGAGTGAGTGTGTATTGGAGTTTTGTTTTGCTCTTGTATTGACTCGTATTGTTTCTTTTTAATGTACTTTCGGTTGATTCGCGCTCAAGCAAGTCGCGTCGGCGGACGGTGAAGCTGCGCTTGCGGAGTCCCTCTCATCAAACGACGGGCCAGGGCAGAAGTTAATAGAAAGAAGAAGAAAAAAAACATAACGCAAAGGAGCGCGAACAAAAATGTAATAAAATCCACTTGGCCGCCTCTTCGCACAACGATCATCTCAACGGAGAACGTGTTTGTGTGCTGTGCCTGTGAGGAGTTCTTGGCGGCGTTTTGTGTGCGAGTGTGTGTGTGTTTTCAAATTGTGAAAAATTGTACCAAGTTATTGCAACCGCTACTACAAAGAGTCGCACTGTGCGCGTGTCTTGAAGCTTTTTAATTTATTTTCATTCTCTTATCAACTCAACAGCCACTGAGCTTGAAGATAAAGTTGGCGAATAAATAAATTGGTTTTGAGGTCTTAAACCTCAATCCATCAACTCCACTTGTCAAAATCGCTTTGCCTCAAACTGGAGCAAACTGTAATAATCGGTGTCAGCATGAAAGTATGCCTAAGCTCGGCTGGAAACGAAAAACAAAGGGGCCTACACAACTTCAACTTTGACAGTTGGATGTTGTTCCTTTTTTTTGCGAGCTGTCCAATGCAGAGTGTGTACTAAGCTGTGTCACTAAGACAAATCAAGCGAGTGGAAATTGTATCAAAATATCAGTTTTTAGACAAAACTCCAATCGGAAAAATATGTTCGATTAAATCAAACTGTTTGACAATGCTTCATTGTTTTCTTATTAATTCTGAGTAAGAAACAAGATTGATAGGTGCAGAGCGTCGGTTTGCTTCTATTGATAAGCTTCCAGTCTAGCCAATCAATAAACAATTCGTTACCGCGCTCACAGCTCTGACAAATGATCCCTTAAACGATCCTCATCCTGAACGTCGGATCCCTTTAAGTTTCTTGCCGATCGTCCCGCGGCGGGCACCATCCATCAATAATCAGCGACGTAATCAACGGCCGCCTGCACAACGCTATGCTACGGTCCTGAAGAACAAGTCAAAGGTTTTTGTTTCGCTTTTGAGAGAACTTTAAAAACAAAGCAAACGAGATGGAGCCAGACCGAGCTCACAGAAAAACGGAATGTTTCGCCGTTCGCGAGTTGGAGGTGGAATGAATTAAAGTTAATTAGAATTAAATTAAATAATAATAGACACATCTTGGCGCGGGCGCGGGCGGGCTGTTGCTTAGTTTGCGTTGCGTGCCGACATTCCGGTGCCGTATTTTATCTGCACCATATTTTACGTTCACTTTAAAAGATCGGGGTGTTGGTCGAGTGGTCTAGCGCGCGCGTGTATCGAATCAAATTCTGGCGCTCCTTTGTAGCGGTGTGTGGCTGTCTCCGTGTTGTGGAGCTCTAGGGGTGAGTTAACGAAATTATGTTTTACCGGCCCGGCATGAAAGCATCTGCTTTTTCGCCCTTTCTTCAGCTCCTTTTTCCATCGCTTGTAGAAGTGGCTTTCCATGGCGCCCCGTTCCGAGCGGGAAGCCTCCGTCGAGTAAGGTCCAATTTATTTGTAATAATCAATTCTACACGCTAAATGATGTGCATATGTGCCCTCGTAGGTTCAACCGCGGGGTCACAGGCCACGCGTGGGGGTAATTCGAGCGCTTGTTTTGCCTTTCGCTTTCGGGACAGAAGTGTATTAACAAGCCGGGCACCAGCATTGTCTGTCCCGGAGGGGAGAAGCGCAACAGCACAGCAAATTGATTTTCGGTCATTTAATGTCGTTTGTTTGGGCTCAATGCGATTATTGGTTGTAATTTTTGGGTTTTAAACCGTTTACCCAGCACTTTTAAGACGCTCGATAAGCTGTTTTCACAAAAATAAAGACAAAAAATCGCTTGCCTTGAGACACAAACCGAAAGCTTCCTTCTGTTCTGCTAACGAACAGCAAATTTGTCACTTGTGTGTTTTCCCGCTGTTTTATTCTTTAGCTATGCCCCTGGCAGGTGACTGTCACTGTCACTGACTGTTTATGAAGTGATGGTCGCAGGTTGGCCAAAAAGAAGTGAAACAACTAAGCAGCGAAACACCAATGACGTCTTCCCGGCCACTCGACGATGACGAAAGATAAATTAATTAGATAAGCGCACGGGCACGAACCACCGCGGGACCTCCCGAAAGTATGGCCCCGATGACCGGACCGAAATGGTTGCCACCTTTTTTCTTTCCCTTTCCTTTGTATGCAAATTAGCAGCATTCCTGGTGTGCCCGCACACCTCACCCGGCACATCGAGCGCCGTGAAAATCGAGCGAGAATCTTCCGCTCATTGGGACCGTTCGTGCGACTGTCACTTGTCTTAGCGTGAGCGCTGTGCCCGGGGGTTGGAAGATGAGAGCTGGTAGGAAAAAGGCAGCCACCAAACAGAATAATGATTTATGCGTTACCATCACCTAAACACACGGCGCGAATGGATGGACCCGGTTTCCGGCTGGCGGCGGGAAGAAGAGTAACCAGCCAGCCAGCCAGTCAGCCCCCTGGTTCAATCATTATCTACTCACGGCACGAACTTACAACTCTTTCACTTCATCTGCTACCGCGTGTGTGCGCCGTCGTGAGCGATTGGTGGTCGTGGTTGTGGTGGAAATCTATCGCGGGGATGGTACCACGCGGGTTCGTCATATTTCAAGCCGTACATAATTTATATAAAACACTCACAGAAACACAACTCTTCCGAGCGGGACAGCGAGAGAGAGAGAGAGAGAGAGAACGTTTCGGAAAGCACCTTGCCTTGAGTGATGGAATTCAATGGGGAAAGAAGTGTCAGTGTATTCAATTTTCCTGCTTCTTCCTTCACCTCTAGCCCAAAGCAAAGTAAGTGTATTGGAAAATCGTTTGAACACCATCAGCAGAATAATGATCAGTGTGTTGGAAGGGCCGAAAAATAAACCAAAAAAACCAGGGAGGAAACTGCTTATGTTTTAACAGATTGACTCCCTTCACGACTTCCTCCCTGTTTTGGCAAAGGAATGCTAATGTGCAATCAACGTCTTCCACCCGCTTGTTTGGGGACGTTCTTGTGTTGACTTTCGATTGAGTGAGTGACGGGTTTTGTGTTTTGTGCATGGAAGAAGACAGTTGGGAGGGATGGGCGTTTTGCCTGAGTTAGTTTAATGCAATTGATTTTTTAAATGTGTAAGATGTTTAGAAAATAGACATCAGTTTTCAAAGATTGCCGTTGTTTCTGCGCTCTACTCTGCATGCTAACCGCTTCAGTAAGGTCCTTCTGCTCATATTGAGAGTCACATGTTGTATCCTTACCTACTGTGGCACACGTGGGAAGTGTTGCTGCCAGCTGCCAGAACTGTTGCTGCCTGTGCCATCTTGCCAAGTAAACAGAGTCTGTTTTTCCCTCTTTTCCCCCTTCCACTCTTAACCCTTCACTCGAACCCGTATGGTAAGCATAAATCATTACAATTTATTAAAATAGAAAAAAAAGAAGATAAACAAACCGATGCGCTGTTGCTTCTGCGGACAAACACACTCTCGATTTTGGACTCCAATGTTTGTTTGTGCCTAATGCATTTATTTCGGATGCTGCTCCGATCCGTTTCGGGCTGCGAGGACAGCTAGCACACCCGTTTTGTATATGCAGCTCACGCTCACGGTGCACTTTCTCCCGCGTGGAGCCCGTGTTTACGCTCCGTGCAAAGGCAGCTGGGCATGCTTTCTTTGGCCCAAGGGGCCATGCTTTGTTTACGTAACCGTGTATCGGCTGGCGTGGCCGGGGGTTTGCATTTTAGCCCCTTGTTGTTTAGCCTTGAATGGACGACGGTCGACGACGGCGATGACGGCGGGCTTGCTGCTTACACATTATAATAATAATGCTCAACAGCATCAAGCCCAACATAATTGAAAAGTTGAAGAAAGGCGAAGGGTTTTATGTAAATTTTAAAACACACACACTCACCCATGTGCAAGCTCTTGAACGAACCGTTTCTTGAGATGCATTGCTGCTTGCAGGCAGATGTTCCAATGCGTCGCAGCTGGTGCACGTGTAATCCTTACGCTTCTGTACCATTCATTGCTCTTCCAGTAATGGCAAATTTCGCAATTTTCGTTCTAATTTATCAACACACTTTACTCAATTTACCTCCTTGTGCACCGAAAAAAAAGGGAACGATTAATAATATCCACAAGGATTGATGCTTATTTTTGCACCCCGGAATACGGTTTTATTTTAAACGTTTCTACGGGTTCTACGCAAAAAAAAATCGACCCCTTCGGAATATGCAGATGATGTCTGGGAGGCGTAAAGTCATGTTTTGTGGAGGGGGGCGAGGGGGCTCGCTTCATTTCCCCGTGGTGTAAAAATGGCCGACAGAAGGCGATCGCGATAAGATGGATGGCGCAGTGCCTCGGCCTCGCTCCGTGCCATTTTTATGATCCGCTTTTTAGGAGCAAACCGATTTGCTCCATTAAGGACTCGAAGGAAACAAACTGGGGTAGGAGGGGGGTAGGGGGGAGGAAGGAAAAACTGCACCACCTTCAGAAGCCTAAGTGCAACCGAGGCTGATTGCATCTTGCAAAGGCAAGCAGAAAACATGCGCTCTTCGGCACTCCATTTTGTGCTGACGGCACGAGCAGATCACGAGAGAGAGGGAGAAAAAATAACATTTAATAACCGCTAACTCGCTGGTTCCTCCGATGTGTAGTACCATGGGGCTGTGGTGTAGTAATAAAAAAAAAACACACACAGTGTGCGAAACATATGTTCCCGGTCATATGGGAGCAGTTTTTGGAGAATAATTGGATTTATTGCTTCCCTTGCTGCTGCAGCGTGCTTTGAAATTGCATGAAATATCTCTTCCTCTGGAATTGGAACTGGCAAAACGCGCAAACAGTGCGAACGGTGAGTTGAAGCGAGGCGCAGCGAAGGAGACTCACAGGTGAGGTGCGTTCGGTTCGGGTTCTCTGGCGATCGAATTTTGTTTTCAATTTATCGGTTGCGTTTGGTTCCCAAGTCGACCGTTCAACCCCCTCGCACGAAGATGTATGATCTCGATTACGTCCTTACGGAGGCACGGATGTCCAGTCCAAGATGCAGATCATGAGTAATATGCTGCACATTAGTCTCTCCGTGCCTCTGTGCTGAGGCGAGATGAAACAGATGGGGTGCCATTTATTATTTTTTACGTCACTCGGAAGCCAAAAAGTACGATGTTAAGTCGCTTATTGCAATAACACTTTATTTGTTCTACTAATAAAAATTAAGTAATTGTTCCCCAATCAAAACTCTTGAACTTCAACATTCTTGTGGAATAACTCCCTATTCCTCTACATACTCATAATTGAAATATCATTCACCAGAACGAATTATAACGTCAATATTAATTTATTATGCATTGTTCGCTCTCTCTCTCCCTCTCTCTCTTTTCATGCGCAGATGACGCCTTTGAAGCCCGCGGGATTGTCATTTGCCACCATGCCACCAACCATGCTCGGGTAAGTAATTTCACAAAGTGCATCAACACAGCCAGGGCAAGCCCGCACCCACACGCGGTGCATTGGCAACCCATCATCTCGCCGACACGCATTCGAACATCCCACACACACACAGGGTGGGATTCCAATCTACCGAGGGGTGTGCCACACTCATCTAATAATGGACCGATCGTTATCACGCGCGTCGAATAATGTGGCGCCCTTTCGCCCTTGTTAGCCAATTGACATCGAGACATCATCATCATCATCATCAGACGGTTGCGGCCGATGATTATGGCGTATCGTCGGGTCCCGTCACCCGTAAATCATACTGGCCACACCCGCACCATTTTGTGTTGCAGGCCGCGTGCAAAGTGTGTCCTAGTTTTTGGGCAGAAGGGGCCGTTTGCTCCACTTCGGCGCAGAGCTATCTCGTCGATCAGCTCGTACCCGGCCTCGGGGAAGCGGAGGTGCCACTGCTTATGTTTTGCACTTATCGGATAAAGTGGAAGATACAGACAGAAGACACACAAAAAACCGCACAAAAATGAACAAAAAATACAAAACCACAAAGCTTGTTTTTGCGTTACTTGGTCTGTGCCACCCAAAAGCAACTAGACAGATGAAGATCTACAACCATCGAAACAGCGAAAACAATGGGTTTTACCATGTTTCGTGTAAAAGCCTTCTCTGCTTATGTTTTGGGTTTCCTGGAGACGGCGAAGCATAGCGGAGTGGGGTAGAATTTATTGCCGCCCTTTAGTTCTTTGGCACGGGACACACACACACACCAAATTGCCTAAAAACATTAAGACCTTGTCCGAAAACGCAAGCAAAACATTTGCCCTTTGGCGGCATATTGATGTGCGAAGGGCGGATGGTTCTGTTGCTTTTGGGCCCTTTACCTTGTATCCCAATTCGCAGCGTCGATCGTTCGATCAGCCTGCGAGGATTGGGTACAGTTACAGGTGCATCTAGCGCCGGCTGGGCCGTGTCTTAATTTTCCCTGTGAAGCGCCTCTCAGAAACGATTTTGTGTGTGTGGGAAAGATTGGCTGCGGGCGATTTGGCGCACGCACCGGGTACTGCCCGGGAATGACAATGAATGTCCCCGCTTTCCTAGAACGAACGGACGCGGCATTTGGACGGTGGTTTCTTGGAAGGTCATCCATGAGAAAAACAGATGCAGTTCCGCCAAACTTGCGATCGATTCTTGGGGTTCCTTGCCCTGCTCAATATAGCAGGCGAAACAATCAAATTAATAAAATTTTAATAGGAGCTCATTAGGCCAGCGCAAGACGGCAGAAGACACACGACGAGATGAATTGACTGATTCTTTGGGAATTGGAGAATTCATTTTGGGACACGTTGGAATGCACCTGCACGCCCTAAAAGATGTCCAGTAAGTTGTCAACGTGAAACGACGGCTGTCTTTTAGAAACTTCCAGAGGAAGAGAGCCCGTGAGAAATGCTATCTGCAATTTAACGGATAGGAATCAACGTTCTTCGTACAAACACACCATGAAGTCATCGTTGGTCGTCGTGAGAACGGGTCGAACTTTCGGTAATGTTTCACACTGCACTGGAACATTATTCGGTACAGACGAAAATTTGAATAAGAAAAGCATTGCTCGATGGTCTTGAATTCTTGCAGCAGTACTATACAGCTGCAGCTGCTTCCATCTTACCTTTTACCCCGCTATAGAAGCATTATTTTAATAAGGCGACGATAATCCTACCGGTAGGACCTCTGGCATTCCCATTGCTTAACGAACGTACGGAGTGCCTTTTCTAGGATTGTGTGTTCTTCCTTGATTCCTTTACTTTTCCAACTCGCTTCGATTAGCGTGCACCGTTAGATTCGGTAATAAGTTTCCCCCTCTTTTTGTCCCGATTGTCGAGAACGTCTGCGCGGAGCTCCGAAAAGAGAGTTGCTCGATTCAGGAAGGAAATCCACGTCTAGGGTCTCTGGGTAGTTCCTCAGGAGAATCTTATTTAAAAAAAAACTCTGAAAAAGGGGTTCTATTCGCCTAGCGGCATAGGACGCTGATACACAGGGAAAGGCAAGACGAAACTGTGCTACGGAATACAAATCAAGCCGGATGTACCGCACCGAATCCGTTTATCCCGCGCGCGCGGAGTTGGCGCACGACGTTCCGCACGCTGGCCCGGGGTCCTAAACGTCTGCAGGGCGTTCGGAGCGTTCGGGAATTGTGATGCAAATACACCGTGAGACCGCCACTGGGAAATGAGATTCTAATTTCTGTCCACGGTTAGCCCGAGCCAGGCCAACGCTTCGGGGGGATTATTCCGATTTCCTTTTGATAACTTTGATACTCCTAGGGAATAAAAAAAAGGGAAGCCGTTACACCTTATCGTCTACCGCTTACGAAAAAGGGAAAATAACGTCACGTCCCCGAACATCATCGCACACCATCGCCACCGGACGGATCAGTATGTATTTATTCGGTCAATTTTCCTGAACTCAAGATTCCGAGTGTGTTTGAGTCTGAAACTTGTGGGGGAAAATCGAAAAAGAACCAAGGTGTCATTCAATGGTCACACCAGGCACACATCCGTGATGTTAATATTCGGACAAAAACCCCTCCAAAACAAAGCCCAAATTTGGTGTTTGCCTCGTCCTGGGTGCCTGGGTAGCGTGCTCGGGAGCAGCGGTACGGCAGGAGTTGATCCTTTTTTGGGGGAGGAAAAAAAGGTAATTTATGCTACGCCAGGCGATAAGACGACCCACACAAATGGAGCCGACCGGCGATTTCGATCGGCCGGTGTTGTCAGAGCGAAGTAACTGTTGGGCTTGCCGGCTGTGTGTGTGTGTGTGTTCGTGTGGTTTTCATTGCCTCGCCACTGATGACCGGTGACGAATACATTACCATTTTGCACCTTACCCTTGTGTGGTGTTTCGGTGTGACGTGGTAAGGGGAAGCCCATTACGCGAAAGGGACCAAATAAGGCCGGAGGGAGGAATTTTTTGGCTGAAATAGACGTCAGCCGTTTTTTTTTATGTTCTCTTCTGTTCATCACCCACACTCTCTGTCTCTCTTTCACGAAAGCATACTTTAACGCTTTAGGAATGGGGGGCTTTAGATTGCCTGCCAGTGATAAGGTGCGGGATGACGAATGGAAGTTTGGACATAGAACATGAAGCGAAGTAGGAGGTTTGGACCATTTTTGGGAATGATTGTGTGAGGTTATTGTAAGTGTGTGTGAGAGAGGGATACTTCATAGTCGTTGAATATCTGTAAATTTTGGACTATTTATGGAAGACTGAACTTCTATAGTAAGTCTACGTACAACTTCATAGTAGCTTTTAAACAGCATTTGATGTACAATTTAGCTTACTGCTTTAAGAACCTCCAAGAATATTGTTGTCTATATGCTGCGGCTGTCTTTTAACCATTTATGAATGTTTGGGACCTTCATAATATCCTATGACTAGACATCATGTAGGCAAACTTAACCTCTTAGTTTGCCTCGCTCAAGTCCATATCATTAGACTCTCGTTAACGAAATACGCCAAAAACCTCGCTGCTCTTCGATTCCACTCGATCGTTATTCTTCAGAACTCCAAAAAATCGCTTGTGCGTGTGTAGTAGCTGCCCTCTCCGCACGTTAATTAATTTATTCAAATCAGCGACCGTTTGTCTGAGCAACATGTCCGCGGCCCCGTCCGCGCCCCTTCTCGGAGACGTGAAAATCTAACTGCGAGAAGAACCTGTTTGCTCGGAAACCACTCACCAAACCCCCTTTCCGAGATCTTGTGTGTGTGGAAAACAGGGGGCAATACACCAGACAACGCTTCCGACGTAAAGAAGAAGAAGAAGAAAAAAACAATCGCTCGTTTGGTTAGCATCAACACGATCGGATGTTGCTTTCTTGCCCCTTTTCTTCCTTCATTGCTGGAAGCCTGGAAGCCGAATGCTCGAATGCCTTATTTACCTATCAATCGCGCCACGCACTATCGTTCTGCTGTAGCTCTTCTTCTTGTAACCCTCCCGCGTGCTCCACAACACCCCTGCTGAAGGGGTTGGGCAGGTTGTTCTCCGCGCCACCACCACCACCACTACCTCCACTGGCAGCAATCAAACCCAACAGTTCACTCAACCGGCTCGTCCGCAAGGGGTTTTCGGGAGGCCTGGAACCGGTTTTATTTTAGAAACCGATCTTTACGTGCTTAGAATCGAGAGTGTGGTGTGGTTCCACGTCCGATCGACGTGGGAGAACGCTCGCGCAGCGAAGGGCCGGGCCCGCACGAAATTCCGCCGCGTGGAGAGCGCACACGGCTAAGAACGAAACCGTCGGGAGGCCCACAATCATGCTCCGAAAATGGGTTTTCGGTTCTCGGCTGACAGAACCGTGCGGAAGGAACTGAGGTGAAGGAGGAGGAGGAGGGTTTTTTGAGATCGAAACGCGAAGAAGACCCGCAAAAGAAACCCTTCCCTCACACACACACGGTTGCGGGTGCTTATGTATGGTTTACTTGATCGCGTCTTCCCTGCGCTGCTCTGCGCTGATGATGCTGCGCGATCCGTTCAGGGGTTTGGAAATTTATGAGCGAACACACAGACACGGTTCACACAGACATTCACTGGCCGGTACACAACGGTGGAAGATAATTTCGAATTTCCGAGAGTCCATTAGGCGGATGGTGTGGTGTGTGTGTGCTGCTGGTGGCGCGGACCGGCGCTGGTAAAACCGTTTCGCTTGCACCGCCATTTCGATCGAGTCCAGCGGAGTACCGTGGCCGGCGGAAGGGTCGGCCGGTGTTGTTATCGTGCCGTGATTCCGACCGACAGTGGTCGAAGATTCGAATGCATTCGAGCGGTAATGGAAGTAAATTAAGGGAGGGCCCCAAAACCCCCGACGGTCGGTAAATTGGTAACGAAGTCGGACGATCATCATTCCACTGGTTGGGGTTCCGGTGCCACTGTGATCTGGCCCTGTGAGACTTTTGAAAGGTTTCTTGCGCGCCATTGCAGGGACAGTGGTACGGTGCAGTGCAAGATGCGGCCTTTTTTGTGTGTATGTGCTGTGCCAATCGTCATCAGAACATTGTGTGTGTGTGCAGGGAAAAAGGGTAAAGTAAGAGTCGTCCCATTCCCCATCGCTCTCTTGTCATAATGTGGCGAGCTGGCGCCGTTCCGTGGCACCATCTGGGTAGTAAAAAGGCAACACCGAAACATTGGAACGCTGCCAAAGCATACACACACACACACCGTACAACCATGTGTGTGATTGCGGCGTTATGCGGTTTGTGGCATAAAATTGCGCGAGATGAATCATTTGCTCGGCCTCAGTTGCAGGATGCATTCGCGCACTCCACTCACACATATGGTAACACACACACACACACATTTGGCAAACATCAAATGTCATCGTCCGCGCAAACGGGTCCAACGATGAAAATAAAATCGCTGCACTCTCTGTGTGCTTTGTTGCAGCATTGCTTGGGCTGTGTTAAAGTGCAAATTTTATGTTTTGCGCTGACCGCTTTGCAGCAGTCGGGGGGAGCACGTCACGTCAGTTTTGTACGCTTCGGGTGTACTAAAAACGGTGTGACGGTGGTGCGTAAAGCGCACAAAACCATGGCTAGGCGCAGAAACGTACCGGGGGCCCGCAATAAAACCGTCACATCGTAAAAACCAGGGATGGTGTACGGCACAGCGCGCACTGTTTGTAACACAAATCATGCTCCATATGTTGCAGAAACACATTTTTGAGTCACTGGTTTTTTGGTTCTAAATCTAATTCTTTTTTTTCTTTTTCTTCACAGAACCCCGCTCCACACCCCACCAAGGGATCTCAGTTCCTCACCACCCAAATCGGAACCATCTGCTGCGGCACGGTGTCTCGGTGATCATTTAACTCCTGCCGCGGGGCTTTCGGGTCGGTTAAGACGGACCAGGTAAACTCCAACTTTACAAAGACCACCACAGAAAAAAACCGATCATTTGAGGCTTGAGGCAACTCTCCCGCTTGTTTTTTGTTGTTGTGTGGCATGGCACACCACAAACCGAAACATATGTATCGAATGTCGTCCGCGCCATCGACGGCACCACCACCGGAGGCGGTGGAAGCTGAAACACGAAAAACAACAACCTTCCTTCCTCGCCGGGGAGCTGCCCGGGACTGACCTATAATTATGAGTACCAGCCGGCAGGCATTCCAAGGCCTTCCTGAAAGCCTTTCTGGAGGAGGAGGAGGAGGAGGAGGAGGAGGTGGGGCGGTATCGGCTTTCAGTTGTGCGGTCAAATGGTCACTGAGGCTTCGGCTTCTTATCGACACGTCCACGAAAACATACCAAAATCCTCTCCAGCCAAAGGCGTGGAGAAGCTTTCGCTGGCCAAAACCGGTGCCCATGTTGGAGTTGGACCAGCAGCGCAAAAAATTACAAAATCTTCAAAGAAATCACTGGAATTTCGCATGCCTTTGTTGCTGCGTTTACAAATTTTTAAGAGTCTCCTTTTTCTTTTTTTTTAGCTCGGCTCGCTTCCCATTTCGCTTTAGCGCTTTGCGGGCCACGGCAAAGATGGTCGGACGCCAACTAACGCGTATTCCGGCTTCAACGGTAGCAACCCATTACACAAACACAGACACACACACACCACCATTCTCGGCAGCGATTTTGAAAAGGTCAAATCATGTTTTCATGTCGTTGTTTTTTGTTGCTTCGGGATGGTTCGCACGCAACTCGGTTGTGGGGAAATGCAAGCGAGCGGAGGAAAAATGCACCGCCAATTGCATTCCTTTCGGGACTGTGCGGAGAGCGGTGCAGCGGTGGGGTTTTAATTTTTTTGTTGTGCTGCTGTTTCAATCTTTGACATTTTATTTCGGGGGTTTTCAGTCGCTTGCATGCGAACAACAAGGCTTTTGTTGGGTTTTGTTTGGGAAAGACTCTTAGTTTTTGGAGGACTTTTGGGATTTCAGAAGACAGCATTTATTTTTTTTATTTCGGCAAAGACCTGGGAGTTAAGTCCTAGATCATCTCGAAATATACAAGCAAAACAATCAAATATTGAGTACAAAATGCACCGTACTACATCACACAAGTGAAGACGTTTCGCCAACTTCACTCGCCATTCAGATTGATGTCTTACTCCCGACGCGGGCCAGCATGATTGATCAGCGCGGCCCCATAAACCTGTCCAATTTCCATATCGATGGAAGGCGTCTGGTGCCGCTGGTGCCTAATATCTATCTCCCTTCTCCCGGCCTGCCGTGGCTTGATTTATTGTCCTGCCGGAGGTGAAGCCCATTGCCGCTCATTTTTCATCCACCATCCTGATGACGATCATTATGCAGCGTGTAGCGGAGTGTTTTCGTGTGTTGATGTGCCAATAGTCCAATAGCCGGCGGACGGGATCCTTCGTTAAGGGCTCGGCCGCTTCGCAAGCAACTCTGCGCCTCCGCACGTCTGCGCCTCCTTCGCCACGGCGGCCAAATTGCTTCCCTTCACCTGTTTAATGATCTTCGCCAACCCTTTCGCTTCACCGTGAACGCTCCAGCGGTGTGGATTTGCTCTCATCCGTTGTGGCGTCGAGCGGTTTGTCGTAGGTGGGCGTCATGTAAGGCGCGAAAAAAAAACCTACACACACACACACACACTGATTAATGTTCGATGATGTGGCGGAATCCTTTCCGCAGTTTGCGTGTGTGGGAGAAGGTTTTTTTGGGCAGAATAATTAACGCCCGCCGGGGTTAGGAGATCAAAACAAGGCAGAGAACCGATCGTTGAGGAAAATCTGACAAAGTATTGGAAAGGTGCTCGAGACGTTAATGAAGATTTGTGGGAAGGTTTTTTTTTTTGGGGCTTGGTTTCCGAATTCTCACCGGATGGAGAATTATGATGAGAAGATGTTGTTGGTTTTGATATTTAAGAGCTTATTCCTGTGACATGGAAAGCAGCTAGCAAATAGACAAGAAAAAGCATTCTTGTCTTTTCACAACCCTTCCGGGAGGGCGGCTGTCAAATGGCAGGACTACCGTGCTGAAGTAAAAGATTCCCCACACCCGGCTCCAGTTTCCAGGGTTGACTAGTTTCCGATGCAATTAATTTTTTTTTTGCCATCGTCGTTTGTTAATTGAAACTTTAGAGCCCCTCTGTTGGTTCAGCTAGAACGCCCAGAGAGGGTAATCAATCTAGGAGGCAAGCAAAACTGGGGGACAGCATAGACACGGTCGCAAAGCAACAGAAAACCGTGCCATGTGGAGATGACATCCATCAACCGAAGCCGTAGATATCCGCAGATGCCCCCGGTAGCGAAAGGGTTTCCCTCCGATTGCTCCGCTTTGAACCGAGCGCGGCTCACACGAAATATGATCTACAACCCAGCAGCAGCAGCAGCAGGCATGAACACAGACACGGCAAAAGGGGTTTGGACAATTTTAATTTCACAACATGACTCCACCACCTCCACATACTGCGCCCCCGGTGCGCGGCCCACAATGTGTTTAAATTGCGATGATATTTTTAAGCGAGCGCGCGCCCTCTAAACCACACGAGCTGCCGGGGCCTCCTGCCGGTGTGGACTGTGACGGTGTTGCTTGAGCTAAGCCGCATCTCGTCGCGTTGGCGTCGACGGCCGGCTACGACTCTGCTCGGTGGGAGGGCCCCTTCGCTCACTGCCAAGGGGGGGAGCTAAGGAGTGTAAACAAAGGCTAGCGTCACAGGGGCACCGGGTTCGATTCGAGTCCAACCATTGAGTCCCTTCTGTGTGCGCGAGTACTTGGGCGGGAAGTCAAAAGCAAAGGGACAAGTCTTTGCAGCTGCCAATGCTCGCGACAATGCAAATCCTACCAACACGGGGATTGACTGGACTGGAGTTTGACCGGCCTGTGAGCTAACGTTGCCAACGGTACACGAAAGAATCAAGCGAACGCAAGACATCGAATTTGCCCAGAAAGAACCCGCATCTCAAGTGCACTCCAGTGGCGGTGACGCAACAACGCGTTGGGAAGGGTCTTTTTCGCCCGGCTGGGACAGCTCTTCCGAGCTCTCGGGAATCTCGCGCAGTTTGCGCGCTCTTCGCCCTTAAGTGGTGTGCTTAGGCGTACCGAAAGTGGCCCAAAGCCCAAAAACCCATACACAAAACCACAGGGCGTAGTATCGTTCCCGGTTGGGGAAGTTCTCGTACGCAGAGCGGCGAGCGAAGCCGTACGACGACGGTTGGTTCTTATGCTGTAATAGAAATTTTGGAGATGGTAAGACGCGAGGCACTCCTGCCATCGCTTTGCCTTGCACAGAACCAAGTGGTGCTTGTACTGGGCTGTTCTTTTCGTTTCGAGTGTGGTTTTCGTCGTATCAGAAAGGTTGTGTCCTACCCATGCCCGTGCTTCATCTGCCCTCTGCCCCGGCCTTGTTTTTGCTTGTGATTATTTTTTGAAAAGTATCGATTTCATCCAAGAATCTTCGGCACAGCGCGCCAGAGGTCGTACCGGGGCATTCCTTTGGGTTGATTCGATTGGTTTCGGTCCTGGGCACCGGGTGCCTGTGTTTCTTGCGTTCGCTCTTGACATTGATGCTGACATGTGTTTCCTCTCCGCACGCTGTCCTTTCTGTCTCTGTCTGGGCGATGGTTCCTGCGACTGGTAACCTGAACACCCCGTGAAGCCATCCACGGGGAAGCGAGAGAAAGAGCGACACTGGTTCGAATGTAATCGAAGATCGTACGCTTCTCGCTTCCTAGGCGAAGGAAGACGGCAAAGGCCCAGCGATCGTTTTCTTCCTCCTCTTCTACTTCTTCCCATTGCTTCCTTTGATCGTGGAGATCGGTTTCAATCGGTGACCAACAGGCCGAAGGAAGCAGGAAAAGAGGATACTCGCACGGCGTTTCGGCCTTAACCCCTGTGTGCCACGATCACAAAACCACAAAGTTCGGTGGAAACCTGTTCAATAAAACTTTATTACCTTAATCCCCACAGCCTTTTCGTCTACTTCCCTGCGCTGCTCTTCCTCGCTTTTTTGTTGTTTTGTCCGCCGCTCCAGCCCTAAACGTCCCAAAAGCAACTTCCAACCAAATCGAGCAAAACCTAATGGACCTAATCGCCTACCATATCGTGGGCCGCGCTACATTTTCGGCAAACGAAGCGGTTGGCGATCCTTTGCGCGCTCTCTCGATCCGTGTGCTCCGGTGCGGCTAGAGACGGGTGGAAAATTTACGATCGATTTCGATACCATAAAATATTCAAATTTGCCGCACGGACGAATCAAAACCTGCCCGAGCCGAGGTTCGGGCCGCGATTGCTTCGTGTACGTGTGACGCGCGGGCTTTGCATTCTTCACGTCATTAAAATTCGATAAAATTAAGGAACCGTCTAGTGACTGGCGGGACACACCAGCGAGACTTGACTCCAAAAGTCTAGCCGACATGTCAGACATGTGCTAGGAGGAGTGATTTCTGTATTTGATAATAAAAAAGGTCCTAGTTCTTAAGACATCCCCTGAGGTGAACGAGCCTTTTTAAAGCCTGTGTTGTCTAGTAGTCTTCGTCAACAGCATCTACAACGACATAAAACATCAATTCTATGCTGTGAGTTTACAAAAGAATAGGATTTGTTACTTTTTTATTGCAATAAATTGCTCTCAGAGGGTGTAACGATCGTTCGAACCTTCTGAGTAGCGCGATTTGTATGTGAATGTATTTTCCTGAACAACCTACGCAGCACAGTTTGGAGTTTTTTTCGCTTAACGAAAGCCACACGTAAAACTGAAATCGTTAAGTGTGATTTTATCTCGAACCGGACTAACCAAGCCTAAGCATTCGCTTTTAAGTTGTACCCCAAAATCACTTCGAAACGATAAGCATTTACGGATGTGTGGGCGCTAGAAAATAGTTCAGTTTTCTTTGTGCAACGAGAGCCAATTCCTCTTCCTCGCAACCGGTGGACGGATTATAGCGCTCCTTCGTTTGTGATTTTGAATTGCCATTTCAATTCCAAATGGAAGATATAGAAAGATGAAAAAAAAAACCACACACCATTCAACCCTCATATGCAAGGGGTGTCACATGTTTGCTCACCTTGCACGACGCTTGAAGGCAATAGCGAACGGAAGCATTCAAGAGCATTTCTGCCCACATATTAAAACTCGGCTCTATAGTGCATATGTTACTCGGGCATTAGATTCCTGTTTTCAGTGAGCGGTTATAGTGGTTTCCAAATCTTTTCTACAAACAATTCCACACACCAAAAAACAGACTGGACAGATGACATACTGACGAGTGATTTCAAGCGAACCCCAATTCTTGGAAATCAATATGCTCGGCGGACTGTGCGAACTAGTGACACTTTAATCCCGAGCAAATCCTTCCCAATAAACAGTTCCGGTGGTGTTCCTGGGAAGGAGTGGTACAGCGACCATGAGTGGAACAGTACTAGCATTAGCAGCGCCATCTATTGACAAACAAACGAAACCTTTGCTTTGCCTCTAAAACGTGTCATAGCTGAAAAGGGCTGAAATGTTTAATTGTCCTCTCACAAAATGGGATCATTTGTGCACCGCAAACAAGGCACGTTGCAATCGGGAATAACTTGGCAGCAACCTGGCCTGGATATTTCCATCGCAACGTGGTCACGTGGCATGCTTTGCGAATCGAGTTCAGGGGAGATAGGTGCATGCAAAAGGAGAGGAGAACGGAAGAAAGAAGGAGCACTGCATCGGTAGTCATCAATTACCGGGGTTTATTACATTATTGTTATAAATTTACAAAACAACACTACAACAAACAGCCATCCCCCTATGACTCTCGCCGACCGCTTACCAAGCTAAATGGGAACTTCGAGCCGGTTTTTGTTTTTTTTTTTTTTGTACTTTTCAGTCATCCATGTAGCGATGAAAAATGTGACAAGATAACAGGCCGACGGGAGGCTGGTGTGGATGCAAATGCTGCCAACAAACACATACGAGCACCGGGGCTCTCCACACTCTACCTAAACAGGTTGGTGCGAAGGAAAGCAAGAGAAGGGTAGCTCGTTTTGCTGTAACATGCGTCATGATTGTTTCCCAGCCCGACCCGATCTCCACCCTGCGTTATCGCCAACAGCACAACAGCCAATGTTTTGTGCTCTGAAACCTTCCCGATGATTAATTCTTGGTCGTGGTTATACCTCCACTTATACCAACGTGTTCCACCGCCGGTCTCTCCCCGCTCGGCTTTTGCAATTGCAATGTCCTTCGGTGTATCCACGACACGGCCATGCTTCAAATGCCCGTGCCCATTTTCTGGGACATCGTGTTCGCCCGTTTTCGATTAAATTGGCCTGCAGCAACAACAACGCACGGGAGAAAGCAGTGGAAAGCAGTTACTCCAAATTAAGTCATAAATGGTAATAAAATGGAAATTTATTGTCTGCTCTCTAGCCAGTGCAGCACACGAAGCTATACGGGGTGACGGGCCATGTGGTCTATGGGAAAGCGCTTGCGCTTGAAGTGGTGCTGGTCATCGTTTTCCCGTTGGGGGGAGGCTTTCCTTGTTTTTGTGTACTCCGGGAGTGTACTTCAATTGCTGCTCACAAACTTCGACAAGTTGCTGAAATTGAACTAAAACGGGATGATAGAGTTTCCCCAAAAACAGTGCCATGGGGAGGGGGGGTAGGGATGCCATAAACAAGCTCCGTTGCATTCGTAGCGCTTCCTGCTGGAACCTGGAACCGAAAATTCGGGCTTGGCTCTAGGACACGTGCAAACGTCTAAAACGCTTGCACTTCTCGCTTCTCACAAGCGGCGGGCGGGCGGACCCAAAACTTTGCGCGTGCAGGGTTTCGGGACACATGGTGTTGGAAATTTATGATACTATGGACAATAAATTTTCACGTCGCTGGGTCGCTGAAAATCGTTTCCCGATGGCAGTATACACACCAACACACACAGACAGAGCGGAAAACGAAATGGGGAGTTTTGCTGAATGTTTTCCTATTCGACGAGGGTAGTCGATGTGTAATGGAGCTGTCCAATCGCATGTGTGTGTGTGTCGATGTAACGAGTGGGTAAATTCACTTCGAAGTACTTTACACCACAAAAACGAATGCAGCCAGAAGGTGTGTTTGGTTGACTGCTGTGCCCGGCGGATAAATGGGGAGTTTATTTTCGCTCCTTCAAAACGAGCTGAATGTTAGGGGGAGAATTATGAACTCCAGCGAACGATTGGTGGCTGGTTAGTTGAATTACATACATACATCTCGCTGTGCTGGTTAGCGCAAAAGTGCCCGGAGGAAGTTATTACCGTAATAGAGCCCAATTACGATCGATTATGGAGGCTGAGGATGGATTCCTGCGGAATATTGATGATTTAAAACTTACTTTATGTTTTGTTTCGTGCACACAAAAAGCGTATTTGTATGATTTATTTTTCTACAAAACATCTCTCAAAGTCGTGCCCTGCCCACTGACTCCGCTCTCAGGTCACACTAATTAATGACCCATAACTGCCACTCAAGCTCATAATCAGCTTGGCGAGGTTTTCAGCATCAGTCCCGAGCAGCGCTAAATTTAAACCTCCAGCACACCAAGGACACTATCACAAACACACACACACACACACACACACACACACACACACACACACACACACGGCAAGTGGAAAGAGCTTCTTTCGCTAATTTTTGCCCGACATGTTGATAAACTTTTTGCGCTCCGTGCTGTGCAGCACGTTTCGCGCCGATAGCGGTCGGTTCGCTTATCAACCGCACTCGGCCAAACATTGTATTAGGCACAGCTCAGGCAAATCAGTCGATTGCATCATGCTACGGAATAGAAATGGGAGATTTGGGTGTGCTCGAGCTGTTTGTTTGTTTTTTTCCGTGGCACAAGTTTAGACACGTTTATGTTTGTTAAACGGTGTTGTCAAACTTTCCTGCCCAACGTTATTTTTTTTTAATTTCTCTCCAACACAGCTACGCATTCCAGAGGAAATGTGGAGTTTTTTTGTTGTTGTCGTTGTCGTCGTCGTTGCCGTTGTTGTTGGTGATGAATTTCTTTTTTCCACCTCGTCTGATGGTTGTTGCGTGACGCGCAATCTTTTGATTTTGTTTTACGATCGTAGTTAAACATGATAATGATAACTATTGGGATTGTAAAAGTGATCATGATGAGTTTGGGAGCGGGAGAGAAAGAGTGGAACAGGGGGACATAATTCCAAATAAATCTACCATTTTATGATTCTTGTGGCTTCTTTCACCCTGAACTTCCTGGCCGATTTGAGCTATTTTTAACTTTTTCCTCTACTTTTCGTGTCTTTTTTCCCCTTCCTTTCCCGTTTCGGTTATAGACCGTTTGGTAGGGTTAATGATTCGTGCAGGTGAATCCGAATGCTTAACGTTTTCGACATCGCATCACTAAATCCCCCGCTCCGCTTTCTTACTACACTGTCCATACATATTCAACGGCACCGGGCCTTCGGTGGGAGGAAATTTTAGGCGCGTTTTATGTGTTTAGAATTTTTAACTACATTTATTTCCAATTGTTTTACCATGCGGTTGGTTTTCCGCAGCTTAAGCGTGTGCTGTGCCGACACCGCCCCAAATCCCAGCCTTTGCTGCTTTGAGGTTAAGATTTATGGGCGATCATTGTTTCCCGTCCCGTCCATGCGCCCGCTGCCTTAAATGCTCGTAATTGTGGAATTGATCTCCACACCAGGTTTGCAACAAATTGAGAAAACAAACAACAAGCCGACCAGGGTGTAGAGGTGGTCAATAAAATTGCAAAAAAAATACCAAAAAGTAACCCCGCGAAAGCCGTTGAGACTTTTAACCAGTTTTGCTAGATTTACGACGCCCGAGTTTAGAAGATGCCGCCCGCGAGATCGGCCCGAGCTAATTGCCCCTCGTGCCCTCACGCTCAAATGAACGCTTGTGCCGCAGCGGTCGACAAAAAGCCTGAGCCGCGCGGGCTGCGCCATTCCAATTGGAAAGGAATTAAAATCGCCCCGTTCCGGCCGGTTCTGTTCTATTTTGTCCTCCGGCTTCTCGGCGATAGCGGTGGCAGCGGTGACGGTGGCTCGTAAATGACGGGAAGTTTTCAGCATTCCGCCGGCGAAAGAAAAAGTGTGTGCGCGCGCGCGCATGTGTGTCGGTGTGTGAGACTTTAGGAAACGCGCGCAAATAATAACATCTATTTCATGTGGTGCGAGTTTCGAAGCCGAACGACCGGAGGGAATGTGGTGCGCCTGGTCTGGTGGTGGTTGGTGAAGAAGGCAGTGCGCGAAAATGTGGCTCCTTTCTGGGGCCAGCGAGCGGGCGGCTCTCTTTTATCTCGAACGTTGTACGCTCGGGCGGATTCTTTGAATGTTTTTACCACACAGACGGGTGTGCGTGTGTGTGTATGAGGGGTAGGTGCAGAAGAGATAATTAAGATCGAGCCCGGAAAGGGATGGGAAAAGATCGCGAAAAAGCAAGAAGCTGTAGCTGGCACGGTATTAAACGGGCAGGATAAGATAAGGGCGGGTGGAATCGTTGCGCATTTCTCTCTCTCTCTTTCACAGACACCGTTTCATAGCTGTCATTTTCGGGTGATCAAAAACACATTTTAGGGGCTTTTTTTTGGTGGCCGGTAGGCTCGAGAAAAATCGAAATAAAACCAAAAATAAAGCATACACAAGAAAACCGTCCGGTTCGTCGCTTACGGTCGCCAAGATCGGGTTGATGTCTTTCGTGCAGTACGCTGCGCGGCCCGTTGTGCCCTCCTCTTCGCGTGCCCGACTTTCGGAAAGGTGTCGGTTAATTGGCATAATTAATTTAGCGTCGTGTTGATGTAGCTTTCCACCGGGCGCGTACGTCGTACGTTAGCTACCGCTCCTCTTCCGTCCACCTCTTTCACCCAACAGCTAAGCTAATGATTTATGTGTTCTGATTTTGTGAGCCGCGTGTTTTTTTGGTTTTTGGTAAGGTTTCGAAAAATTTAAACTAATGATCGCTTATTTTTCAGCTTCAGTAATTTCGGGCCAGCTGAAAAGCCGAAGGTAAGCGGGTGCGTCCGTAAGCCAGCGGAAAGCCACAAGTGTTCGACGGTGTGTGATCGGTCTGCAACCATTAATAAGAGGTGACTGCCATCAGCGAGGTATAGAGTTCCTACGGTAATCGATTGAAACTTTGTAGGAACTTCATACCGTGCTCTTGGATAGCCGTTTACCAGCGTGTGTGTGATCGTCCAGTGAAAGTGATTAGAAATAAACGTGCAAAAGCAATTAAACAAAGGTGCAGTAGAATGTACGGGAACGAAGTGTTGTGAATATTCATCTTAAATCGCATTTGCTAATTAAAAACAAAACCCCCGGTGACTAATATACAGGGAAAACGACCCGAACAAAGACATGTGGACTGAAGTGATGCTTTTGTTGCTAAACCAGCGCTAATCCAGCCCAATTCGTATTTATCTTCAAACCCTGTCTGATTAGCAACTGTCTGGCTGTCTCCGACGCTTGCGAGGCTAATTCTGCTCACCTCCTGCCATTTGTGTGTATCTATTAACGAGTTTCCATAAATAAAGTCACCCATTCGGACGGAGCGTGCGTATCGAATCGGTGATAATCGATCATTCCCGGGTGCCTGGGTGCTTGTGGTGAGCCATCGATCGGTCAGCTTGTGTTTTTTTGTGCTGTGTTTGTTTCTTAGCTTTGTTTAGTATGTACTGTTTGTGAAGCCAATTCACAGCGCCGACAAATATAGAGAATAAAACGCTAAGCAACCGAACGATACGCGCACGCGTAATCTCCTGTTAGGGGTGTGACAAAAGGCTCCAAAGTGCGAATCAAACTCACATGCCGGTGGATTAGCTGGATTTATTAAACCAAAAAAAAGCGGGTAGGAGCGGGAAATAATAAAAATAGAAACAAATCAATTTTTGAAGTTGAAACCGGTCCCTGTCCATAGATGGAATCTTGACCCTGATGGGTGCAGGTTTTATTTTTGGATCTTTTTTTTTTTTTTTGTTGTTCGTAACGCCTTAAGAAGATTCCGTGGAAGGTTACAGTGGTTCGGTAGAGAAGAAAACCCACCAAGCGGTTTTGAGCAAATGGGGGAGGGTCGGGACCAATTCCGGCACACATCCGGCCACCAACGGGTGGCATTGACCTGGATGCCCGGTGTGAGTCCTTGTGTGCTTCATAAATTTGCTACAGCTCAAATTTCAGTCGATCAGTGAGCAGGTTTATTGCTGATAACGTGTTTGTTTCGGTTCGGATGGAACAAGTTTGAAAAAGAACTAGGTTTTCAGTGACTTTTGCTAGTAAGTTTAATGATTAAGAGGAGCAAAAAACTAAGACAACAGTTTTAATAGCCTGTCTGATAACTCTTGCCACCGCCACAAACAACCTTTCTCCCTCTATCCCTCTCTCTTCTTGCCCCTGTTGGGATAAGGAACACAGAAAACCAGTTCGAACCTATTTCTTTTGCAGTGCTGTGTGGTTGTCCCTTCCAATCACTATCGCACCAGTCGCTTCGCATCGCTTCACTCGGTACGCGCTGAAAATAGAAACTAATTATCAAAATATGACATGTTTAGCTTTCAATCATCCAAACCACGGAAAGGGAAGCAGCAAACAGCAAGCTAAAACAAAACAAAACTGGGAGTAAACGCACAAACTAAATGCAAAGTCGCTAGCAGCGCTTGGATGGAACAGTTTTTGTTCGCGTTGCGTCCCTTCTGAACGGTTTTATGATTGACTTTGTTTTGGTGATAGGACGATTCTGCCCTCCATCCACCCTCCCTCTTCCCAACGAAAGGTTTGATGTGACCTCGGGGTTTGTGTGTGTGTGTGTTTTGAAACAACTGCGATTGAGTGAGTGAATGCTAATTAATGCGCTCGTCCCGGAGGTTCAGCGATTTGCGTGCCCATCGTGAACTATTTGTGAACCTTTGGGTGGTTTTTGGGGCGATTTTTGATTGCGTTTAATGAAGTGCGCGAATCGTTGATTTTCGCGTGGTTCGTTTCGTTAATGAGTGATAGAGTAAGGGTAATAAATAATTATTTTCTATGAGAAAAGAAAAAAAAATTAGCAACTGTAGAACCTTTTGTCATTTCACCTGATCGTGTACAAATCAAACGTTCAGCCCAGCTTGGTCTTATGCTGTTTGACATTTCATTTTCCGTGCTCATTAAAAGCTGGAGCCGGCTTTGTTTGTGCGCGTGCTTTTAATTGCTTTTTCTTCCGCCTGAGCAAATGAGAAAAGCCTCGCTGGTAGGCGCTTTCATTATCGGTCAATCAAAACGATTTTGGAGGTTTTATTTCGTACGATAGTGTTTCGCTGATGATGATGATGATGGATTGCGCACGTTTTGGCAATAATCGATTGTGCACGAGCTGAGAGATGGGACAATTAACGAATTGGTGGAATGGTTTGATCAAGCTGTCACTTTGAGTAAGATAATGACATTTGATTGTTTTTTTTTTGTTTTTGGTATGATGCTATACAGTTTAAAACAGTGTTCTATCAAGCAAAGAAACCAATGTTGAGTCAACTGTCTTTTGTCAAACGTGTTCTACAAACTGTTTTACAGTTCATTTTTTCTGACTTCCACCGTCCAATCAAAACGCAAACATGAGCAAAGTAAAAACAAAACAATAAAAAAAGAAACGTTTCTCGCGCGCAAAGAACTATTCTAGTCTTGTCTATTTCTCTCCAGAACGAAGCAAATCAACAACGAAAGACGCATAAGAAAAAAGGCAACTTAATAGTAGACGAATCAGTATGTTAAGCAGCACGATCACGAGCGGTGTGTGTGTGTGTGTGTGTGTGTGTGTGTGTGTGTGTGTGTGTGTGTGTGAGCGTGGATGTGGTGGGCACGGTTTTGCCTATTCCATTTCCAGACATCGACACACCGTATGGCACACCGTATGCCTGTTGCGTCGGTCTGTGCCTTATCTGCTTTGCTTTTTCCACTCTCTGCCGTGGTTCCACTTGGGGCCCGTCTTAAGGCTTGAAATGTTTTCACGTACGACGACGACGACGACGACAGCGAACACGACACGACGGTCGATGGCGATAGGAAATTTATTAGCAAAATATGATAATTTTATTTCGAAAATATTAAAATAGTTAATGAGCCGAGCCGGTGTGGAAGCGCGCGCGGGGAGATGCTTTTCCTCCCCTCCCGGGGTCTGGGCCCCGGTTCGGTTACCGGTTCGGATCGGTCAGTGGACGTAGAGAGCGAGTATGTGGCGTCCGGCGGGGATAGGATGCTAATCAATTTCACAGTGGAAAAAAGCACCGTCAAACAGCACCGGTCCGGGAGGTGATTGAGGGGCGAAACCGGGAATGTGTGGCTGGCGGGATGGCAATAAAAGTGGCTGGTGGAGGACAAGGGGAAACGGAGAGGAAGCCAGGGAATGAAAATAACGATAAAAAGTAATGATACATAAAATAAAATATGATGAAGAGATTGGCTGAGTGTGAGTGTTTTGCTTGTTGAATCTTTCGGGTGTTTGTAGTCTGGCAAGCCTTTCTTGAGAGCCTTCTGCGGGCGATTTGTATGTGGCGGGTGATGGTTTTTCTTTCTTTCATTTCTGCTTTTTTTCTCATGTGCTTTTTCTCCTGATGCTACGCCGTGCGATGCTACACGGGAAATGATTTAAGTAACGAGCCACGTTAAGGCGCCTACAGCTTTGTGGTTGGTGTTGTGTTTCCAACTGTCATCTCAGTGCTCAGTTCAGTACTTGTAGAAGGTTTTCTTGAAAAGTGTTTTCAAAATTATGCATTGTTCAGTTGAAGGTATGTCTCTGCATTTGCATTTAATTAAGCTTTTTGAGCGAAATATTGAGTTCTTTTATTTAAAAAAATGATAAGAACTGATTATGATTCTGCAACCGTTCCAATGAAGCCTCGAAACAAGGCCTAATCTAAATGACTTGAGATTGTTTTACGACTTCTGCTGACGAATCCTTTATTGCAGCAGCGCAGTTCAAATATCCCTTTTTTGGGTGGTAACGCACTCCACAACGTTCTCCACAAAAGCCTCCACATCATAAAACCGACTGCATTTGCACAGCTCTCACGTACAATCAACATTCTCCCCTTTACCCCGCCAGGTTGACATTCTCGATCGATCGAAGGCAATTCATCTAATTGGATTGAACCGAAATAAATCGGTTAATGGTTTGCATCACTTACGCGTTTACGATCGTCGCACGGATCGGAAAGTTGTCCCCGCGGCTAATGAAGCAGTTTTCGGCATAATATCTTTCCCCCAAAAAATGCAATCAATACCTGTGGGACTTTTGGGCATAGGAGGAGAACAGTTTCAGAATCGGAAACAAGTTTGTCTTCGGGGACAATCTTCTTTTGGGGAGATTTCTTTAGTGCCTCGTTGAGAAGACGCTTGATGTCTGTTTGATGCCTTGCTGCTTGCAATATAACAAATGAGGCTTTTTGTTCTAATCCCTCGGAGCACTTCAGATAAGCTTTTAAGTCTTCAGGTGCCGGTGTATGGGTACAAAAGTTATCATAATCCTGTGTAAAAAAAACCCTCCCAACAAGTGGTACGGTACAACAAAGTCCTTAACAAGACGCTTTAAAACACTCATGCTGGGAAGCGCGCGAAAAGTGCTTCATATGTTCACGCATCCTAAGAGACCCGCGAGGCACAGCTCTCATCGCTTCTAAAACAAACGACCCAAGAGCATCGCGTTTATTTATGCTTTTGCTTACATTAACCGGTTTTTGGGGGTTGATGGTGTGGTGTGTGTGTGTGTCTTTTGGGGTTTGGTTTTTGGGTAAGAGCTGTTGAAGCTCTTCAAACTCGGCTCGAGGCTTGTTGCCGAATCTGGCCTGTGACCTTGAGGATCAACGCTGGAGCCATCAGTGTCAATCACTCGACAGCATGGGAGTGTCCGTTCGCTCGGCCGTTTGACACCTTCCCGGGGTTGTAAGGTTAGGAATGGTCTTTTGTGGAGTGTAAGCTTGGGACGGGAAAACGATTGCCCGTAACTAATTTGGAATAAACAAGCAAAAGGGTTAAAGAAGCTTCATGGGGAAGCTTTGGTTCGGAATGGAGGTGTTGGTTGCAGTATTATAAAGGAGTGGAATTGTAGCAGCAAAATCACCATGAAATGAAGTCACAAACATAACAATTGTTTGACGGAATAATCGAGCAACATACACTTCTCTTCATTAGAATATTAATGATCAATGTTCAATGATCTATTTTCGAAGAATGCAATACAATCTGCTGTGGTTGAAATTTTAATGAACCTGACTGTGATTGATCGAAACAGTTTGTTTTGATTCTGGGTGCAAATGAAATTCCTAAATTAGATGCATACATTATCGAGTTGCAATTTCATTCTGTGCCATCGACAAATAAATCAACAATTTACTAATCAAATGTGTCTGCCATTGCAAATGTGAGATGATGATTGCTTTAATCTTTTATTCCAGAGTAAAGTAAGCTAGTAAAAATAGGTTGAATCATGAATGAAACCCCTGGCACATAAAGACATCCAGTTGTTGGTGCGTTTTCGTTGTCGGTCAACAGCTCGGATCGCTTCACAATCACGACCGTAGCCATTAACCTACATGCAGGACATGCTGACCGAAAATTGGGACTGCAACGCCCGTTTTTCTCACTCCTTGGGATAGCTGGCAGAACACCGAAGCTCAAAAAATAAAACAAAAACCCATCGAACCTTCCCGTACACTGCTGGAGCAGAGCAACGAAGCAATGGGAAGGAAACTGCCCCAGCCTAGCCCTGTAGTGTGGCTGGGTGTGGCGCATACCGCCGGGCTTTTGGAACCGAAAGCCCCTTCCAGGACGGAACGGGGCAAGGCACAGAACGGACGGTGTAACAATATTATGAAAAATACTTTTGATACATGTACGGTGTGTATAATTTATTAACAATAAACACGAGATTTGTGAGGTATATAATTTCATCCATCTGCACCCAGCCCCGGGGACACCGCACCCCGCTGCGGTCGTGTGTTGCTTTCTTCAAAAGTGATCGTTTTTAGTTGGATTTTTTTTTTTCTTAGTTTCTTTGCTCTTTTCCAGTGTAAAGTGTCTTTGAGGCTTGTGCACTCACATGTGTTGTTGCTCAGGGTTTTTTTTTCGTCGTTTCAAGCACCCAGTATTCGCAATTTTCCTTTCTGCGACATGAAGTCATCACCATTGCTTCCCATTCCGTTGGAGTGCTTGCCGCCCCTTTACCATATTTACCAACAGGGAGCAAAATGTGTTGTTAAAAAAAAAAAAAATCTTCATGCAAAGCTGCACCGACCGGACTGACCGGGGGTCTGCGAGTGTGATTATTATGGTTATACTTACCAGCGCCGATATTTATATGCACTGGCAACATTAACATGGAACCTGTTTGTACACAACGTCCAGTCCAGGGGCAAGGAAAAACGCGGTGGCGCTTCGCACAGAGGCCGGTGGAGTATGAAAATAATGCAAACAGAGGCGAGCTTTTCTGTAAAAAAAAGAATAAACCGAAACGATCCTCTTCATTCAGAGTGTGTGTGTGTTTTGTTTTTCAACCACTTTTAGAGATTCCTGATCGAAACGGCTCACAAGTGCAGGAAGGAACCAAAAATAGTTTCCCGTTTTTGTTGTTGTTTCATGCTTCAACTCCAGCATACCGGAAGGTACAGGCAAATGTGCAGACAGAGAGAATTTGCTCGGTGTCACTGACGGTATCACTTCCTTGAGCGGAAGGGGAGGAGGAGACTGTACAACAAGGTGATTTTTATCGCTGCTCCTACAAGCAAAACGATACAGCTGGAGCTGGGCGGTAATGCGTAGCCCCATCATCATCGCCTGATAAAAACTGGAGTGCAATCGATGGCCGTGCCGACCCATGGGAATGGGCAAGTGGAAACGGAAGAATGAAGGCGAGCGCCATTACATGAAAGGGGTTGAACAAAAAAAAATGGGGCAGTGAACAGAGCAAATTCAAATAAAAGTAATAAAGCTTCATCAGAAGCAACGCCGTTTGGCGCTTTGGTACACAAAAGCAGGCAGCAAACGCGGCAAGAAGAAGACTACAAAAAAAAACACCAGTAGGTTGTTTCGGAAAATGGAAGATTTTGAGCGTTGAGAGGAGGCAACCATGGCAAGGGAGGATAGAATGGGCGGTTTTACATAAATTAAAATGTACAACTCACACCGACCTCCGAACTGCAAGGGCCAGCAACAGCAAGCAGTAGCACCGGTCAAACAAAGCATTACAAAGCTCCTTCCCCCCTCGTTGCACCGGGAGTGCCCAATGAGTGTGCAAAATGGGGCGCAACATTAATCTTTTGTCTTAACCGCCCCGCGCTCCGGTGAGCTCACACGGGAGCACAAAACACGCTGCTGCACTTCCACTGTTGCCACTGCCAAATGGGGTAGCGCATTCCTGTTGTGCTCCTTCCTTTATAAATAATACAACGCGATCGGGGGGCACGCTTGTGATAAGAAATCGGAACCAGCCACCGGGGGGAGCTGGGCGAGGGTTAGGGAAATTATTTGACTACTAATGGCGAGCTGTGCGAGGTCTGCGCCGGAATCATTCCGTGCGTCATGCTGATCGTCAACACGGTGGGGGTTTTACACAGAGAGAGAGAGAGGAAAGGGCCCGAATCTCGATTTCGGCAGGGCTACCGGGTTGGCACCGCTGGAGCCCTATAAAACCAATTAACTGAACCAGCCAGTTCCACGGGGCGGTGTTACCTGGAATTGTTTTCCTGGCTGCTGCTGCTGCTGCCGTTTTTCTTCATTTGGGTACAAATTTTGGGCACAACTGATTAATGGGGTACGGTAGCTAGGTAAGTATAAAAAGCCATAGGGAGCACGATTTTTTTTTGTTTTCAGACAGGCTACGCTACGTCAGCTGGCCCTGATTAACGTAAGCTGCACAAGCCGTGGCGCACAGTTTTCCACAGTCTAGCTTTCGTTGTGATTAATTTTAACTATCGTTTGCTATGCGTTTGAGCCCTTTTGATAGCGTGAAAGGTTGCTTTATTGCAGTTTATTACTAAATTTTCATTAACATGGGTTTTCGATTGGATGGAATATTAAACCTTTTGTCAGTTTTTATGTTTGAACACAAAGGGAAGTGATTAAAAATCATGTGGTATGTTAAATCAGTTGAAAACATATCCCCGGAGATATGTAAACCAAACCACTTCAAAGGTTTAGTAATAAAAACGTTAAATCAATGTTAAGAAGTAGTGTGTTCAGGTACTACTTCTTCTTTTCAAAACTGCTAGCAAAATACTTATTTACTTATCTGCTACATCTACTTTGTGGTATTTGCCTGCTGAACAAGTTTCAGAAACTCTTCGGGCTACGCTATCATTCCTTCCTGAGCCAATTTGTAAGAAAACATTAAAAAAGTAACTTTAAATTAAATAAATAAGAAGAAATTACATCACTCGTTCTATTGTGAAGTGCTATTCAAGTCCTTAATACAGGGGAACGGTTCATATGAGGCTTTAATCCATCACGGGCATGTTCTATTAAGTCATTCGAGTTGACAACTGTGCCACGGGACCTCACCAATATTTTTATGACAATATTTTACCGAGTAAAGACTAGATAGTGCTCTCATTTCGAGTTGTAAAAAAAGAACAAAGAACTACAAATAGCTTTTATTTTCGTGTTTATTGGACTATTATTGCTATTGGAACACAATTCTACAACTACTGGTACCATACCACCATCTTCGGAACAAAAAAGATTTAAAACATATCTGTAACACTACCAATATCATAAGTATAAGTACATTTAGCTTGGTTGAAAATATTAAAGATACAAAGCAGGTTTGTTAAGGATAAGTAGATGAATTGATAACTGTCAGTTAGAGCAAAAGGAACTATAATTCAACAACGGTTATTAACAAACTTTCTTCTGCATTATCAATCTTAGTGACCTCTAGATCCCAGGAAAATAATTTGACTCCTCTATCAGTTGAAATCTAATCGTGATGGTCAAAAAAGTGCAGCAACTTTGTTTTAGAAGCGTGAGCGATCAAAAAACTGCATCTTCGAGCGTCTACAACGGTATACAACGGTCTACAACATATTGATACTATTAGACAACCATCAGAGCACCGAAAGCAGATCCCGGTACCGAATGGCCGAAGAACCTCGAGCGACTTGATGTTCCAAGGGAAGCAGAAAATGAATATCGAGGGACATGTGGTTACATTTCTATGTTAGCTTGGCCGGGAGGTCGATGAAACCGGCCAAGCAGTGAAATAGTACCTGGGAAACATAAACAAACATATCAGGAAGCCAAAATCAGGTTCACAGGCATCGTATCGGCAATCAATCGCATCAAAACTCAGTTTTACAATAAAAAAAATCGGATAAATTTTGATAAAACACCCTGGTACGCGAACCGTTCCAACATCTTCCAACTGCGTCCTATCCTAACTTTCTGGAACAACATGATGGCAATAATTTTGTGGCAAATACTGAACTGTTAAAAATGGAGGTAGATCTTCAAAGCATGTCTGCGCCGTAATCCATGGCAAACATTCCGGATAACTGACGACAGGCAGCTCGCATGGTCGTAGATTTGTTTTTGCTAGAAAGCTTAAATAATTACTTTTTTTAATAATGAATTATTGGATGTTCACGGAAAGAAATTATTTCATAGTTTTTTTTCTACACCAGACTGTAAAAGTCGATTTTTAAGGCAAAAGCTATGTTTTATGTTCAGTGTTAATTAGAGACTTGGGAAGAATCACAAAATGAGGCATTTTCCTGACAGTTAAAACCTTGAGTAGGTATGATCTTATCGATCAAAAATAGCTTTTTAACATCTTAAAGTTTTTATGATTATTTATACTCATTGTAATAACAATAAAAAAGCCGTAGCCTTAAAAATGTTTTAACCATTGTAATTAATTTATGCCTTGTTTGCAATGATTCAAGCGCTGCTTACTTTTTAACGTTTTAATAATAGTCTTACCTATCCATCAGGAAATGGAAAGGAGATAGAACAAATGCCTCGTCTCACCATTCGTGGCCATTTGATTATGCGCGCTGGCATAACATATCGTAAAACCGCCCGGCGCATTTCCTTCAATTACCCATCTATCATTGTCCGACCCTACCCTCGAGCCCGGAAGGTATGGCAAAGTATACGTGATCATTGTTTCTAATGACCGTTAATGAGCCGGGATAAGATATGGGAAAGTGGAATTTTGTTTTTTTTTCATTTTTTGTTACCGAAGGAAATGCAACACCCTTCCCGGCCCCAAAAGCCGCGCACTACTTCAAAGCCGAGCGCCCGCGCGCTCCGTGTTAAAGATAGCTTCATTTTTCTTGCATAGCCGTGCGGCGCCCCGAAACACTCGCCAGGAAACATCATAAACAGTGTATTAGCATTATTTGATCGTTGGAGTAGCCGAAGTACACGCCAGGCGCTAGGAAAAATGCTTCAAACTCCCACGAATTTGATAAATAAAGTATTAAACCACGTACCCGCAACGGGACATACAGTTTCGCGTCTGCAAACGCCTCTGAAACGGGCGAGAGAGATAGCGCACAGTTGATTAATATTTATCAACACAGTGCGCACCCGTTTTCGGTGGTGCTGATGGGGCCAGTTAAAAAACCAGGAGATAAAGCACCCAAAGCAACGGCGCATGCTATTGCTTGTCCGATGCACTAGTACCCCCGTTCAATTTGTTCCCGTCATCACCGGTTTAGTGCCATTTAAGTGGGGGGCAGTTTCTCGCTCGGTGCGCATTTGACTCGTCCAAGCTTAATGAAATTTCTGCAGGTGCAAGCGAAACTCACGAGAAAAAAGAAACAAACGGGAGCGGAGATCGGCGTCACCTAGCACCTCGACCAGAATGTCTGCTACTCTACCGCCATAAAACACGCTCCGAACTGTAAAAGAAAAACAAATGGCACCTTTTTTGGTCAGTACCCCATATCTCAATGCTCAAATGCTGAACGATCGGTCAATCTTTTGCGTTCAGCAGCGTCCAGCTCAAAGCTTGGTAATTAAAATCCTACCACCAGAGCGGGAGAGGGGCCAGGAGGGACCGCAGTGAGAGAGAAACAAAATCGGCCTCGCGCAGGATCGTAAAGCCGTTTTTATGTCCGATTTTCAGCGACCTATTAATTTTGTGACTTTTTATCGTGAACGTTCCCCGGGCTGGGCCATTTTCCACCATATACACACACATACACACACACAAGCACGCACATACGCACCGGTCAGCACTACTGATAGAGAGGGAGAGAGAGGAACCTTCGTCGGTTTCGATAGATAAACAATTTAAAAGTTCATCATCGCTCCCGGTTAAGTGGATTTTTTTTTTGTTTCTAAGGATGGATTTTTAGTAGTTTTATGCGTTTTTTTTCTCTCTCTCGCGCTGTTGGAAGGAAGCGCTTAGGAAACGCAACATGATAAGATGTGGTGGCTTTTACGTTTGCGAGCCGACGGAGACAAAGACGGCGATTATGGAGTTACGGAGCTGGCGAAAGAAACATTTCATCGGGTGGATAAAGTGCGTATGGGGATTGGTTTAGTTGTTTGTGTATCTTCTGGAATGGAACGTGCTTTGGTAACGGACACTGGGAGTGCTATAATTTACGGCTTTTCAATGTTTTATGCTCATCGCCTTTTGCTCTAAATTCATTTTTGTCCGCTTATGTCACAGTGTAAGGTAGGGCAAACTGTATTTTGGAATGGTTTCGGGCACGAAAATGAGACTTAAGTAAGCTCATAGACATTCGAGATTGCCGTTGTAGACATCATATGTTACGGCTAGCCCTTAACAACACCGACACCATAGGAGGCAACTAGAAGAGAAAGCCCATGAAAGAAACGAAAAGTATCATTTATTTCGATTTTTGAAAAAGAAAATAAAAAGTTTGTTAAGACTGTAAAAAGTTCAATAAACAAAATTAAAGTTCAAGAAATGGTAGTAAACAGCAAACTTAATTTAAAAGCAACCATTTCGATCTAAGCCAACACTTACATACTACAGACCAACCGATATTATCAAACCTTATTTCGTCAACGGTCTTGCAGTGCAACCAGATTCTAAAAACAAATGTCCCCCTCTCTCTCTACCATGGTTCCTTGGCTTTTCTTTCACCTCCCAATCAATCTTTGGGCACCCGGGCAGACAAGTTGTTAGTTTGCGAAAAGCAAAAACATCCATCATTACCAACCCTCCAACAAAACCGCACACTAACACTCACACTTGCGTCGATCGCTCGATCACCAGATAAATTACGTTAACGAAGATCTCTTCGCACTGTCTTGCTGGATGCCATTTCTCCACATCGATGCACATTCGCAAGGAGCCTCTGTTTTTTTTCCTGCGCTGTTCCTGTGCGCAAATGAGATGCACCAACCACCGGCACACCATAGAGAAGGAAGCTGCATTGCATTGGCGGTGGCTACGGAAGCGCTTTAATTACTTCCATTTTTCAACGAACCAACGTTGCACTTGGAGTTGCACTGTTGACATACACACAAACAGGCTGACTCGCTGACTGGCCAAACGCGCCCTGGCCGATGGTTGACTTTAATTATTTTAAATGATGAATTAGTGTAACATTGCCCACGGGCCAAACGGGGCGCAGGCAAACGGGGGAAAAAGGGTTTACTTCGGTGCGGCAAGATTGCCTCAAGCGAGAAAAAAAGCAACGTACAGTCGGGCGGAAGCTATGCCGGGAGTGTGCAGAAAATGGGACTCATTTAAAGCAAACAAACAAACAGCGAATGGGTCGGGCGAGGGAAATGGGCAAGCGGCAAAAAGCGTTATTTGCTGGTAATCGGGTCGTAAAACCGATCATGAAAGTCAGTCGTTAAAGGTTTCGTTGCTGAGAACATAATCAGCGAACTGGCGCGCAGCAGCCAAGCCTTTTGCCAGCTTGAATGAGCTCCGCCGTGCTGCCTCTTACGTGGTTCCTGTTTTCGTTTGGCCGGTGCTTTGCATAAGAGCAGTTGGCCACTTTGGCGTGTGTTCCAGCCGAAGGGCTACCAATTGTTTGTTGACTTAATAAAAATGGGCCTTTTAGACAGCGTTTTTTTCTTCTTCTCCCGTTCGTCTATATGACTAGAAAACGCGCCCAAGGGATTGTAAGTGCGTTGGGTACCACGCCCACCCATAAAAATTGACCCATTCCGCCCGGCTCAGCTGACGCGTAGGTGCGATCGGTTTTATGGCTTTTGACAGCTTCTCGCCAAAGCAAGCCGACCCACCCGGAGGGTCGACTTGTGCAAAGTGCAAACAGCTTAGGCTGCTCTTCCCTGTACATGAATAAGGTCAGTAATGAAGCAGTGAAGAAGATGAAAAAAAAAACACCAGTAGAAAATGAAAGATAAAATGAAACGGTACTTTACCATGCGGTGCAGCTTCTTGTACACGATCCCTGTCGTCGGGCTCGAGCTCGGGGCGATGGAGGCTGCGGCACTGCAGCTGAACGCTATCGGTGCGCTTCCTTTCGTAGTTATTTTTTTACGCAATCATAACAGCAGCCACCATAATGTTTCACAGATGAGCAAAAATTTATCAACCGCAAACCATCGACGACCGTTGGCGGCAAGACGGGGTGGGAAGTTTGTTTCAAACTTCCTGTTTTTATGTTCCCTCTGTCTCTGTTTTCTTCCTATATTCAAGTCTAAATGGCAAGTGCAGAGCGAAAATGCAACTGCAAACAACAAGCACTGTTAATGTAAACGAAACAGGCATAGAAAGTTCCTTGCCCCGTTGCCTTGTCCGGCTGCCGTAACTGGGTCCACCATCTCAGTATCATGCACTTCTCAGCATCCGAAAAGGGTTTCTGTGTGTGAGACTTCACTGTTACTATGCAAGAAGTTTGTTGGGGGATATTTTTTATTATTATTTTTGTTTTGGTCTTATTCACTTTTCACAGAAATAATTAACAATGTTTTTTTTGCTGTGCCATTGAAGGCTCTTCCTTTAGAGCGAATAATGGTTTCGTCTTCTACTGTTGGCTCTGGTCATTTTGGGACCTTCCACTGGGTCCAAGTACAACAACGCCGTGACCAGTGCTGCAAAATGTCAATGTCAATGTCATAAAAAAAACTGACTGAAACAAAATCCATAACAGCGTCACGTACTGAATTGTGATAATCAAAGGTGATACCAATACATGCTCATGAGATGTTTGCGACCATCGCTTGGTCAGTCACTATGTGATGACTTTTTCTTACTGCCACAATCAGTTCTGCATAATGGCACTGACATAGTTATGACAAATTCCGACTGAAACAAAATCATGTTAGCGTCACGAGCTCTACTGTGATGATCAGAGGCGAGCCTCAAACAGTTGGTGCGACCATCACATGCTTGGTGACATTGTGTGCAACCAACTCTTGGTCAGTCGGTGATCATCGCGATGGTCATGGGAGATGCGGTGCGTGCAAGTGGTTCGAAGAAACAAAATGAGCATGTTTTTTCGCTCTATTTGATCCGACAGATAATCAAAATAGATAGAGGGAGAAAGCATGCTCATTTTGTTTTTAGAGCCCACGCGCCAAGTATATTCCAAGAATGTCGTGATTATCGCCGACAAAAATGTTGTGACCAAATGAGTGACTAAGAGATGGGTGCTAATCAAAATGTCACCAAGCATGTGATTGATTCTCCAACTGTTTGAGTATCACCACTGATCATCTCAGTTGTGTACGTGATCTGATTTGAGCTTCGTTTCAGTCATGAGTGTTGATGACTTAAACAGTGGCATTTGTCAGTACTGTTCCCAGCCAGAAAAAAAATCATGATTATGCTTGCGCCGGCATTAAGCTAAGGTTGTCAGTCAGAGTATCGCGTTGGATTCAAGATTTCGCATGTCGTGTTTAGCATGTCATGACGCACTTTTATTAACTATCAGCAATGAGCATCAAGCTACCACGGATATGTTCATTGTTTTCGTTGGTGAAAATCTCGTGATACTCATGACATTTTGCAGCACTGGCCGTGACAGATACCAAGAACTATGCTAGCTGCTGTGGTAGTGTTTTATGTTTTGCTTATGAGACTTTACTTTATAGAAATATTGAAGCATTGTTAGTCACTGTTTGTAGTTAGCACGGTTTGTGGTTAAAGTTTTTTAGTTGTGGCTACACAATTGCAGTTCCTTTGATCTCATTCATAGTATGAAGAAACGGTGATGTATAATTAATGCTTCATTAAACCACATCATCCGGATGATAAGTAAACATGACAAGGCTTCTATTCTACAGAGTTTTATTATTTGCTCATTTTTTTACTTTGTAATTATGTTAGTTTATTTTCAAAAACATTCCCTGATTGCCCCGCATGTGGAGTGCCAATTTGCCCGGTTCTCGATTGGTTTTCCGATTTGCATCCCCCCGCCGTCCGACCGGTGTGTAACGGTATTCACCTTTTAATCGCTACAATGTGTGGAACATACAATGTAACACCCCACTGTGTACACTCACACGTACGCCCGCAGGGATGTGTGCGAGCCGGAACGTGTGCTTGTTGTCCGTCCGAACTCGACATTACAGCGGTCCGGAACGCAATCGGGTCCAAAGGGCTGGAATTGCTACAATTGTAGAAATACTGCTCAAACCCCCGGAACCGTCCCGCTGGTAGGCTGTTATTATCCGCTACCCCGGCACAGCGATGGCACACGGAGACTGCAAACTGCTACTACCGGCTGTAACTGCTGCACCGGGTCCGCTTATGTTTTAGTTTATCATTATGTTTTATTATTTTATTTGCACACGAAAACAATGAAGATATCCCTTGCGGTGCGGCAATTAGAGCAGGAGGTTCGCGTACAGATTGTGCGGGGCTTTTGGAGTCGCAGAGACTGTGTTACTTTTTATGGATTGGAAAGTCAACTTGGCAAGTTCCAATCAAACCGTAACCGTTGTGCGTTTATTTGGCGAATCTTGTTAGCTGACCCGAACCAATGGACGCCAAGTGAAGTGTGTTTGTGTGTTTCTCTTTTGCAGGCACTGTCTCGAAATTCCAAACTGATTCTATCCATAACAGAGCGATACCATTCCTACTTCAAACAGCGCATCCGTCAGCAATGGAGGTTTTCGTTTCCTTTTGGAGTTTAACTGCACAAACAATCATGAAGTCCTATCAACTTCTAAGCTTCGGCAAAGAGCATGCATTGTTTATCAGCACCGATACGTGTTGGCAGAGCATGAGAGAAGGGCGGGCAGGCAGGGATTCAATTTTCATTTCAATGAATCATGTGCACGGACCGAAGCAATGGTCCTTTCCACCGCTGCAATTGCAACAAGCAGGCACGGCATGCATTCATTTATCACATTCCAGCAGCCTTGCATCTCTTTGCCGACTCTGCCTTTATCGTGATCATTTATATGGACCATAGGCTGGTGGCTTTGATGGCTTGATTCTGCAACCAGAAGCAGAACCGAAACCGAAGGACACACGCACCATAGAGCGCACTTCCTGGCTGGCCGATGCTCCCGGATGCTTGCCGGAACGATGCAGGCTGAAACGACGATGGTGCACGCTGGTACGCTGGTCTCGGTTTCGCTAATCAAATCATCATAAAGCAATTCCGGTGCACTTTATTGAAACTGCGTTCGTTTAGTTCGTTGTGAGGGTAGACATAGAACGAGCACTCCTTTCCGGAGGATGTAGCATTCCGAGCAGTGTGCTTCCTTGCGCATCGGAGCGTCTTCCTTGGGAACACAACGGAATGAAAGGATCGTTTTATGAGCCTACAAGCTTTACTTTAAATATTAAAATTATCTTTATGTGCTTCATTATTGTATAAGTCTGTCAAGACCATGATTCTAGTGAAGTTCTACTTTATAAAATAATTACTTCTTCTTCTGGAATTAAATTTCATCTTCAATCATGTAGATTCAAAACACATAAATAAGTTATCACTGTAAAGCACATTTCTACACTACCGTTATCTAATATCCCTTCAACACTCTATCAACACATATGACTTACTCTAACGATGCTTTTGCATACATTCTGCCCACTAGTCAGCCGACCGTTAACAGTGGTAAATGAATAGTCAGCTAGGTAATCCACACCGTTCGTTCGTGCCCAAGATCGACCACGTTCCGCCGCAATCTCACCGTTCAAGCATTGAATTCACTCACCTCGAAAGGACTCACGGTACCATTACAAACAGAGGGTTAATGCCACACCATTCGGACAGACTCCCATTGAAACTATTCATTAAATATCCTGCATCCTGTGCTGCCTGTAACCCAAGCAGTCTTTTGTGACGGTGCGCTGTGCGTGGTAAATATTCATTGCAATGTTTTGCAAACTCGAACTAGCCTCATTATCGGTTGGTTTGTTGTGGAGTGATGTTGGTACCGATCCGGCTGTGATTCTTCATGCGCTCTTTGGTAGGATGTGGGTGGTAAACGTAAATCTGAAAATATTGAATGTTTTTCACTTGTTGGTAGTTGAACAGATGCACCTGAAATTTCAACAAGCTGTTCTGTGGTTCAACAAGAATGATTGGGAAAGGGTTGCAATGACATGAAAGTCACTTTGAAATTGGTGTTCCTCCATTGAGTAATACGTTTCTGAAATGTGTAAGCAATTTCAAAATTCCTATTAAGTCATTCCAGCCATGTCGTGTGTTGTTTTGCTCCTTAATGTTTGCCGTAAACCATCTGACCAGCCAGACCACTTGTGTGCCTTTGCTAAGAATACTGTTACACCCTGCACATAATAGTTCATTTTCTTTCTTGCTCACCTCTTTCCCCAAAAAACAACGAGTTTCCCTCGTTTTTGCTTTAAGGTCACAAATTGGTATAATTCTTCCAATTTGCGTAATCGCACCGATCAGGACTACGTTTTTTACTTGCTCGCCGTTTCGGAACCAAGTCCCCCAAAAACACTCTGAACCTTCTGCAGCTCCGATCGCGTACAACAAGCCAGTCGGTGGAGAAGATCGAGCCAGTCGTAAATAACAATCACCGTGCATAATGCAATTGCATGGAAAAGATCCGCTCCGTAGCCGGCGGGATTGTCCATGTACTGCCCCAGTGTCTCATCTCGCTCTCTCTCTATTCCGGGCTGGCTAAAAGTTTCAGTTCGCGACATTGGCATCCAACTCCACCGACTGGCTCGGTGATCGGGTTGCTTGATCGGACAAAAAGAAAAAGAACGGGGAAGTTCGGGTTTGGCGGGAAGCTGGCTACCGACTGCGAACGTGGTCGATAAATAATGTTATTAATTTTACAGTAGCAATTACGGACCATACAGGTCTTGCTGCCGTCACAAGGCTCTTGCGCGGGCGCTCTGTGGTACGAGCCGTTGGTTTTTGCCATGGCCCGGGGGTTTTGAATTCGATTTGTACTGCTGCGCGATGCTGTTGCGGCAACGTGAGACGTGAATCATGGCTGCGAGTACTGCAAACGGTAGCAGATGACTTGCGGTGCATTCGATGACGAATTCTGTATTATTCCATGATCATAACGGAATCTCGCAAGCGGCTTGCAGACATCTTGTCGGTTTAAGCTTAGCATCCTAAGGCCATCATAGAATAGAAAAGCCCATAAAGAGGTTCTATAGCTTCTTTTATTAGCAGCAATTCATGTGCTTTCGCTTTAAATGCACTCAAAGGCACATTTTCGCATGAAACTAGTCATTGGCTTCCTGTTGGCTGTCTATAATCGTGCAGCAGAGCAAAGAATGAAATCACGCCACAAAGAATACTCCTCGGGTAGAAAATAGAAAATCAAACTACACATTAGTCAGCGGTTTCCACCATCAATGGGGGGAACCAAAACAGTGCATCGCTTACAAATAACCAGTTACGGCACCATTTAAACGTCACAACAATTCACAAACGCACCCGCTTTGTCTCAATTATTTCGCCTGATTGCTGACCCAGGTCCAAAGGGCTTCCCCAACGCGCAAAACCAGGGCTATAAATTGTCACAGAGAAGCCCACCCACTCGGTTGTCCCCAGGCGATGATCGCTCCAAAGCACAAGAAGAACCAGAATGAAAGAGACGAACCTTCTCAATCAACCACCACACATGCACAAGGCACTAATTTGACAAAACAATTTTCTATTCCATCGATTCATTTCACCGGGGCTTTCGTGCGGTGAAGGAAGGGAGTTTTGGTGACTTCTCCGAAGTACGGCAGGAAGATTGCCATGCTCGATGCATTCTGGTGGAACTGTTCTGCAGCGGAAGTGCAAAAGTGGAAAAATGCACCCGTCCCGACACGAATCAGGCGATGATTGCCGGGCTCATTATGCAAATGGGAGTGGAAGCTGAACTAAGTGCCAGGTCGCGTTCGAGTTTCGTTCGTTGGGCTGTGTGTGTGTGTGTGTGTGTGTGTGTGTGTGTGTGTGTGTGTGTGTGTGTGTGTGAAGAATGCCCACATTCCCAGTGCGCGGGGTCTTATTAGTGGAACTTACCCGCTTAATAGCCGCTGTGTCGTTGGTCGTTGTTTTGTTGGGGGGGCTGAGCGGGGAGCCTGACAAGAGCCTTTGAGCTTGTTGTAGCTTTTGCATGATAGTATCAATTATATAGGTGTCTATTTTTGAAGGCAACAGCAGCTCCAACTGGACAGCCTGTTCGCACATTTCCCATTTCGCAGTCGGCTAATGAATTACGGATTGGCGGCGGCAGGAAACGAAACTTATCCCACCACTAGCCTGCCAAAAACCTGCCAACAGTTCGGAGCCCGCTCTTTACATCTTCCCTCTCCTCCTTGTCGTGGAGCTGGCTGGGGAGCATGTGGTTTTTTAAGGAACGCGTGCGCGCGCGTTCGTCCCTCTGTTGACGTGGATATGATTTATGAGCAAGAGTTCGACCTGGAGTGGAAACAGTGAACGACGGCAGCCCCATCAGGTTCGGGGGGCTCATTAATCATCGATCTGTCAGGTCAGACGACGCACATCACTAACACACACACACATATGCTTCACCGATGGGGATAGAAGGGTACGGATTTCGCTGTTCATACATATGGTAAGGTGTGCCCGCGCGAAAGTGGGACGCAAAGCTGAGATTTAATGGAATTTTTAATTGTCCTTTCTTTGGGTGGGTGCGAAATGAGTCTGCGATGTTGTGTTTGGCAAAAGGGTGTAAGGATTTTACGGTCCAGTGAGGGTGTGAGGGGACATCATTATTGGGGGCAGAGCCAGCCAGGGATGGCACAGTTTCGCTTTTCTCCGTGCATAATGGGGTAAAGTGATGGATGGATGGAGCTGGATGTCGTGTTGATGAAGCGATATCTTAGAGAAAGGTTTATTGCTGATCTGTAAAAAAAAAGAAGTGATCTTATTAGACGAAGTGTGAATACGATACGGCTTATGATCGTATTTCAACATCGTTATGTTTAGCTGAATGTCAATACACAGGGACATAAGTCTCTTTCTTTCCCTCGAGTTTGGCTCTATTTAAATAAGTAGTAAGTCATCAATTTTTGTCGCTTCAGCACCAACTTTTTAGTAGAGTGTCGCAATTGTTTTTCATCCCAAAGGCTTGGATGTTGTGCTGAATGTTACTCTTTTTTATTTTGATTTTTGAAAAGTGTCAATTTAATACTATGTTTTGAAAGTTTCAGTTAAGTGTGAGTTAGACTGACACATAGATCTGCTCTTTTGAACTGTGAAATTAAAAAGATGCCTTATAAAGTATAAAATTAAAGTATAAACTATCTGACAATATTAGGTGCATTACAATCAAAACATGATGAACACTGTCAAAAATAGTTTCCTTAGAGCAAAAAAAAAAAAGATAAATAAATACAATGACTATATTGCAAAGAGGTAGCGTTTAGGTCTAACTATTCTGTTCCAAGATCACTAATGGTACAGGTCAGGCAGAAACAGACTATGACCGACAACGGTTGGTTGTGCCAAAGAAAAACATATCGCGCTCTTCTCTAGGACCCTAGGACAAAATGATTGACTTTCTTATCTTTCTTATAGCCTTGATAATGAAGCTCTCTCTCTCTCTCTCTCTCTCTCTCTATCTCTATCTCTCCCTCTCTCTCTCTCTCTCTCTCTCTCTCTCTTTCTCTCTCTTGTTGGGCTGCTCACGATAGAGTGACTTGGCCCGGTCAACAACTATTCTCCAGGATGCTCGGTCCCTGTCTGCAGTCTCCCATCCATGTAGACACCCGATCTCCGTCAGGTTCACCTGTCCTATGCTCCCCCTTTGATAATGAAGCTTTAGGTCCGATTTATCTTTACCGTTGGCCACACTGAACTGTTGGGAGGATTACCCTCCGTGGGGGATCATCTCTAAGCGAATTGATCATTAACAATGTATGTTTACAGTCTGTGATTTGCTTCAAAATCAGCGAACCTTGATCTGTATCATCAGGACTTCTTCAAATAGGTATCTGTTTAGCGTATGCATAAAATATAAGCATTTCCTTCTATACAATACTGACACACTGTTACGAAAGAGTTTGTTACGGTTTATTTTGAGGTTACATTTAAAAATAAGGCGTCAGCTTCAAATCAACTATTTTATAAGCTTCAACCATTAATCAATGTAACGCTGCATGGATCAATGTCTGCGCCCGGTCTGTAGCAGAATAGTTCGTGTTTTTGTTGCTCTTGCTCTGCTATTATGATTACACTATACATTTTTTGCTGTAAAATTCAACCCATTTAAATGTGGTTTACAGTATCGTAAATCTGTCCCCTGTTAACACCCCGACTACTTTCTGAGCATAAACTACATTCATAAATACGATCAACGAAACATGAAGCCGGAGGAAAACTGAGCCGTTGTCAATGTCCGCCTCGGAAACAACCGACGGGCTGGGGAAATCCTCCCTCTGCAATGGTTCGCGTGTCGCTGCAACATTAACCCGGTGAAGTGCAAGATGTTTTCCCAGCGTTTGTTGGCGTTTTTTAACTGTGTGTGTGTTTTTTTACCTCCATAGTTCTCATGTAGTTCGGGACCCTTTTTAAAGGACATGTGAGTCGTTTTTTTTGGTATGATTATTCTTTTTTTTTAATTATATTTTTTCACTTTCTTTGCCAGATCGTTTGACAATACAGCATTTTTTTTTGTATCACCGGCTTTTGATAAGTTGTCTCATTGCATTGTGCACGCACACACGCAGTTCACGATTGATTTGCATCTGGAGCTGGCGCTTTGTTAGAAGCCCTTGTCAGTGTTCCCCCTTCGCTGTACAGAATGGGTTGTAAGGATGTGTTTTTTCTCTCTCTCTCTCTCTCTCTCTCTCTCTCCCTCTCTTTCTCTCCTTCTCTCTGCTTCGGTAGAATAAAATTGACGATCATGTTGGAAAAGGTTTTTTTTGCGTGCGTCTTTCTCGCTTTATTGTCCTCACATTAATGCTCACCGAAAGCAACCTGGAGCAAGCAGAGGGCAAGACACACAAAAAAAAAACGGACACACTCATGGAAAAGTTTGATCTACTCGTCTGTCATGCAAATGAAGTTTTTTTTTTTCACCACACTTCCTCCTCCTGCTGCAGAACGCTTCCCCTGCGCTGCGCCGTGAAAAGTCTGATCGGGCGAGAGACTTTTCTGCTACACATTGCTGCTGCCCCGAAAGCATTTTCCGGCCATTGATCTTTTCGGGCCAAACTCATAAACCCGTCAGACTGTCCGTGTGTGTATGTGTGTGTAAGTGTACGAGTGTTTGTATTTTTTTTTGCCATTTCTTTGAATACCCTCAGCGTACCTTAACCATTATCGAAGCGTTATGCGTACACGCTGCTTACGCTTGAGCTGTTCATTTCTCCTCTTTTGGTATGCTTTTTTTTATTTATTTGCTGCTTCCTTAATTCTATATCGCAGCTTTTGCTTTAAGGGATGTTTTTTTTTCCTTTCTTTTCATTTGGTTGCTTATTCACTCCCGTGTTAACGCACTGCTGTGCTTCTGCGTTCGGGCGAATGGATTTTCTCTCGCTTTGCATTTCATGGGTTGGGTAGTGCGCGCGCGCATTTTCAGCAGTACAGCGCATATGCCGACAGAAGCAAAAAAAAAAAAGCACCACAGAACCACGCTCACCGTTCCTACTCACAGGCCGTACGTGGTGCGTAAAAGTAGATTCAATTGATCGTGTACACCCGATGTATATGGTAATTTTTTCGGCGGGTTTTCAAATATCGTCCCTTTCCCCCGGTCAACGCAACCCGTTCGTGGGTTGTTCTCGTGTGTTAGCGCTTTTCGCGCCCCACCCGAGCGTCACCATGGAATCGAATTAATCGTAGATTAAGCCACCGTTGCTGAGCAGAGTGGGTTTGCAGATGGTGCTGGCACACCACTTTCGGACACTTTCTTCACCCTTGGGCACCATCGCCATTCGAAGCATTGAACCACTGGCTGAGGTCTGTGCGGTAGGGCTAGAAAGCAGACGGCGGGTCGTTTTTTTGTTTTGCGCGTCTAGCGAATTGATTCGCTTTGCCTCCCGCGTATCCGCGGGCCTGAAGGGTTGAGGTGCAACAACATAATTTTCCGATCCGATTCCAAGCTACGTAAGGTGGCCGTACGTAAGCTACAGGGTGGCGGGAATGGTTGTTGTAGATCGAATCTCTGTTCCAGGGCACTGAAGCTGTGTGGTAAATCATATCAAGGCAGCAAGGAAGGCAGCAAGGTAAGAAGGCAAACAGCCGAAACATGTTCTCATTGTTGAAAATCACACACACACACACACACACACGGTGGAGCGAGGTTTCGCTGCACAGATGCTCGAATTTTGATAAGAACCATAAATTACGCCGATGCAGTTAGCGCTTTTCCTCGCGTACTGTGTCTTGTTTTTGTTTTTTTTTTTTTTTTTTTTTGTTTTTTTTTTTTTTTTGGGCAGTGTTGACCTCACTCGACGAGTGCAAGCAGAGCATGAGGTTTTCATATTTTATGTGTTTTTTTTGTGCATCCATGATTCCAACTGTTGTGAGTTGAGGGTTGAGTTTTGGGTCGAGTTGTTCGAATCGAAAAATATCGAATAATTCTGGGTTTTGTCTTTGTCATTTCAAATTGTTTAAACACTTGTATAAAGTCCCATCTTTGTTTAATCTCATTTCGTTCGCCGCTTCCCAAAATACATTCAAAAACCTCATCGCTTCCTAAACCATAGCCCAATCACACGGCGACAGTGTTTACATTCCTCCACGAGAGTATACGTTTTGGCATTCGCTAATCACCGTATTTAGTACTTCCGGTACTTCCACCGCACCTACGAAGCAGCAGTTTTCACAATTGATTTCCCGCCACAAAAGCATCGTCACCCATGTGTGCCGTCGGATTAGCCCCTGCATCTCCTCCCCCTTCTTAGTTAATGTGTCGGTGTGGCAAGATAGATCTCGCGAGTCGCGTCGTTGTCTCTCGCTCTGGGCCAGTTAGCACGTTATAAATTATGGAAACAATGTGTTAGCGGTACTACGTGCCTTTTTATTGTTTGCTCACACTAGTGATATTACGGGATGAGGTTTTTTTTGTGTCATTTCCATTCCACTACCTCCATCAAAGCATATACTTTCATTGAAGCCGTGCCGTGCGCTAGTAGCCCCTTTTTGTTGCAGTTGTTGCCCGGTTTTTTTTTCTTTCATTGTCATGTGTTTCGTATCAGTTTCCTCGCTAATAGATAGCTTCAGCCTCCAGTTTCAACCCATCGAACCGGGAACCTCCTCTTCCCATTCCACGGCGTAGCGTAGGCTGCTCGACAAAGTACTCGACCGCCACCGGCGACCGCTCCCCCCGGATCCGGTGGCTACTAAAGCTATGCTATTTGCATAAATGCTATCATCGCTTCATCGCGGTCAACTGAATGAAGTGAGTTTGTGTGTGTGTGTGTTTTTTCCCCGTTTCTGTTTCTTTCAATCGTATTATTGAAACTAAATGCAAGTGTGTTGCACTGTCTGTTGGGAGTGCGAGGTGGAAAAACACAGCAAGCGCCAAACGGGTAAAGTAATGCAGTGTACGAGGCTTTGATGTTGGGTGAACATGCCACTATTTATGCACTTTGACGATGGATCTGTTTTTGTGTGATGCATAATGTGTGTTTCTTTTGTTTTCATCATTTCAAAGCGTTTTATGATTGAAACAAAAAAAAAATGCAATTTTCATTAAAAGAAATTTTTCAATCAACTCTTCGCTCAAAGCCTTATCCAAGCATTGTGTTTGTGGCTGCTGTTTGCAATGCTTTTGTCCCCATCAAGCTTTAAAGGATATATTTTTGAGTTATTTACCTCTTTTACTCTTGCTTTAAAAACATCCTTAATTCGACTAGCAAGCTGTCTAACAAATATTCAAATAATGTGGCAACGATTCTGCTAATTTGCACTAAACTACCAGCTATAAAAGCTTGCCGTCACGGTTTTAACCCAGTGCTTTTCAACAAAATGCTTTCCATTTCCTTGTGAAAACAATCGCTAACAACCCTCCCTTGGCCGCGCTTAAGCAAATTACATAGAATCCACCCCGGCTCGAAGGAACAGAATGCGTTCAATTGCATCGGCCATTCAGCCAGCGGGGCAGCATTGAGCCGCAACGGTTCGCGAATTAGGTGTGACTGTGACGGTGGGGAGTGGTGGTTTGTTCAGAACAAAGCGAGAAGGGGTGAGCAGGCACAAACAAAAAAAAAACAAAAGCAACACACTCGCTCAAACATCCACCACGAGCACGAACTCTAATAAATATTAATTAATCCTTCGCTAAAAATCAACAATTATCGCACAGCAATACTGCAATTAGGGGCTTGGAGTTCAGCGAGAAGTGAGAGAGAGAGAGAGACAAGCGAAAAAAACACTCTAAAACAAAGCACAGAAATGGGTGGGTGGGTGGAATAGGTGCCCTTAGAATGCAGCACAACAGCAGGCGGCACGTTATCGCGATGCATATGTGTGATGCGGCGTGTAAAAAATGGAAGCGAGCACACTAAAATTAAAAAAAAATTGCAGCTCGCGCAGATCGCTCTCCCTGCTTCCCTAACAATGCCACGGTGCCGCTGAAATGAGGTGATTGCAGTGGTGCCATTGAACAAAACAGTTCGCTGGGGAGTGTTATGTTGCACCCCACCGGCTGCACGATGCATCGCGCCATTTATGATGGAGGAGTAATTGAACACACCACCATGGAGTGGATCGGTGCTTTCTTTCTGGTGCACGCTGGATTTTTTTTAGTTTTGCAAGAACCATTTGCGAGATAGGTTTGGTCGCAGCAGCAATAACAGCAGCTGAAAAAATAATCTACTCCCGCAATAACCACACACACACTCACACAAGGAAGGGGTGCAAAGTGCAAATTTTTAATAATCGGCTGGCTGTTGGCTGTTAATTAAGGTCGCGTTTGGAAGCCATTTGTGGGCCCGCACAATTGGGACATTTCACGCTTCAATTAGTCCGCCAGTTTGGTGGTTTGAATGCTATCAATAGATGCAGATGTTGTTGTTTTTCCCCCTTTTGTCTGGATATCCTACTGAAGTAGGTTATGAATGACTGCATTTAGAGAGATAATAAATCAGAATATAATAAACAGAATTCTTCATTCATTAACTATGTTTAGAAAATTGTGTACCAGTCATAACATACCAAGAATCCGCACCATCTCAAAACTTAAAGTTGAAAGCTTTCAAATCTAGCAATATGTTTTTTCAGCTTCTTCACACTGAATTTCAACATTTAGTTGTCAAAGTGTTACTAGTTCTACCTTCATTTCTCATTATTTTTATAATGTTACATGGCATTTGTTGCATTTGGATCTCGTTTATGACTTGTTTCCTTGCTTATCCGGAGCTGCTTTTCGTTTTTGGTAGGCAGTAGGAGTTTCCGAAACTCCTCGAGACTTCGCTCGCATCTGTATCTTAGCCGTGGTGGCAAACGCCTTCCCGCCATCTTACCTCCTGCCAATTTACGCTGCATCTATAATTTACGCTTGGGTACTACCTAAACGTATTTTACGGTCTTAGACGTTCGGTTCTATGTATATTATATGACAAGACCAGCACACCGTACTTATCGACATGCTCCTTCTAAGCATCGTCCTCTCGATCGCGGATATTTGGAAGGTTAGATCCCATAAGTGCACATGAGCTTCGATCATCGCAACAGGTTCTTTCAGGACTACCGACTCCTCAGAATATGTTATCGCTAGATGCTGTTGTCGATGCTGACATTTGACCCGATGATAGGTGGAATCTATGACGATTTCAATAGTGCGTTCACGCAGGACTGTATTAGACATTAGGGACCATCGTCTGTTTCGTCTTTGACTCTTTTTTCTACAATCAAAGTTTCTCTGCTGCCTGCTCAATCCTTTATAGAGTTTTCCAGAAGTTCTCATAGCTGTGGGACGCTTTATTGACTCATTCTTAAGTGAAATGAACCAAATGTAATGGGAATTGGACTCTATAACACCCTTGTTGGACAAATCTCATAGGTTTTTTTCAATGGGCCTATCCAAAACGGATGCCATAGAGACCAATTTCCATCATTAGAAGTTCACTTCCATTAGAGTCCAGGAAGAGTCCCACAACAATGAGAACCCCTGGAAAAACCTGTACTGGGCTTCAGCTTCGTCGGAGAACCACAGATCAATGATGTAAATATGCCAGGATCTGAATTGACTTTCAGTCTCCGCCTATATGTTCCCACCATGATTCAACAGCAAATACTTTTTCTTTTGCAAAAGTGTCCTAAACGTTGAAAAACAAAAAATCTTTCGCTTTTGTGACTTAGGCACTGGTCTAATCTTGTTGCGCGCAACATTGTTGCTGGCAAAATGTATGGATTTTGACAGCTAGCGCAACTTTGTTGCATGCCAAATTCAATCCAATTTGATTTTTGTCTGGCAACATTTTCTATTTACCTTGGTCATGGTAATCGGTTGTATCAAATGACACAGCAGCAGTGTGCGTTTTGTTGACATCCACTAAATTTGGATTTTAAGCATTTATAATAAATTTTTTGATGTATATTTTGTTTTTTCAACACTTTATTCAACAAGTGAATGATAAAAAATAAACTCTGAGCTGTTAATAGGCAATTTTTTGACGCTAAACAATGTCAAAGCGAAATGTTGCCAGCAACATTCATAGACCACCTCAGCGATATGTTGCCGAGCAACAATGTTGCGCGCAACAACATTAGACCGCTGCCTTATCCAGCTTCTTTCCTTCTTAGCATATGTCGTCGTTAGTGTACCGGCTTGCGATGAAAGCACACCTAGTGCCGCCTCTGCCGCTTAATTATTCCTTCACACAGCACATAATTAATGTTTTCCACTCCCCATTTGCTCTGCCATCATCACTCTACCTCCCCAGTGTACCTCATTTACCTATGCTTTACAAGTTCGCGTTCATTTCTTTTCAAATTCACAACTCTTTACAAATCCAAACACATACACATACAGATGGTGCAAAAATCGCTGTATACAGCTGGGCTTTTGTTCAGAGCCTCAATCAGAAAGCTCACTCTTGTGTTTTAAACAGCTTCTGCAATTATGCACCGACCATGCATTACCACCATACACCAGGCAAACAAAGCGAAGTGAAAGAGTTTTTTTGCGAGCAGCAAGAACAAGAACTGCTGCAACCGCTTTTCGGGGGCCGAAGAAACCGTGCAACCTCTTTCCCAGCTATGATCTGCTCCGAGTAATGAGATGGCCAGCCAGCGGAAGGATTAAAAGGGATGAAAGAAAGTAAGAATGCGCGGGAAAACACCCCACATCTCATCCACATCCCCTTTCAGCAGGAACAGTTGAGCTCGCTGTGTGTGTCTTCAAACAGTTTCTTCCCAAAACGAGCGGAACGAAAAGGGATGTGCCGTATGCAAATGTGTCGCTGCGTTTTTTCTCCCTCTTTAGCTTTTGCATTTCCCCGTTTGGGCCCGGTGGTGTTTTGGGTTGATTAGATCCGTACGGTTCAAAGACCTTGCTGATCATTTGCATCCCGTGTGAACTGGCAGGCGAGAGAAGTAGGTACGTTCGGCTCGAGCGCAAGTCGATCGGTTTTCTAATGGAATTAATTTGTGCCCCGTTTACAGTCCCGGGCTTGGGGCTTTGATTCCTGTGGTGCTATTGATTTTGCTGATGCTAGCGGACGCTTCATTTGGCCCATCGGTCCTACCGGTTGATGTAAAACGGGCAGCAGAAATCCTAGAAGCTCTAGGACCAAGGGCTGGAGCAAGGATTATTGCAATGCCGTTGCCGTCGCGTTTGTGTATCAGCGTGTGGTGATTAATAGGATTTTAGCTGACTTTTGGAATCTCGAAATCGAAGAGATCCCTGCACGGAACCGCATTTGCATTCAGTAACGAAATCAAACGCTTCCAAGATACGTACGTACTGGTGTGCGATTTTGTGCGATTGGAATAGGCTTCAGCGCCGGGGTAACGTAGGGTTCGTACCTTTCATGTCTGCCTGGGAAAGGTTTACTTTCATCATGCATAAATTACATTAAACAGCAGTCGTGGTGGATTGATGGTGTAAGTCTTCTTTGACAAATGATGTTTTGTAACATGCTTTGCTTATCTGTTTTCGGCGCAAGTCAACGCAACTATAATGAGCAGAATAATTTGAATGCTATGTGATATCATGATGTGTGGTTTTGGAATAAAAAACATACTATCGTAATATAGTTACTAGTTTCAAAAAGTCAGAATAATCAAATTTACTATCAATCACTGATCTATACATTTGGATACTGATGCTTTAAAACATCTAAGTTATTCCAAAAGTAAAAAGCGCTTCAAAAATATTTAAAAAAAATGTATTTCTTTACTCACCATGCGTTGTTTTCGTCTCAAAGTTCAAGCACCCTCGAGACACAGCATCGACCAGCCCATCGTCCACTTGCAACGTCACTGACACGCGACAAGATGAAGAAGCCCGAAACGGACAACGAAGTCATCCGATTTTACTACCGCTACCGCAAAAGGGCAACAACGCTACTCGCTGCACAACTTGTTTCGATTTAAGGACATAAAGGTGAGCCCACATCCCAGTAACTACTTTTCGGGCAAAAGTTCGGCAAGACGCTCAGTCGCGTCAGACAGCAAAACCAATCCATTGGTTTGGGCACGCTGCGATTTTGTCCTGTCCACCACAGAAATTCTACGGAGCGCGATCAGCGCGTACAGCGCACGTAAAAAGCCGATGTTTATGTTTCCGTTCCTTTTCCTGTTATTCCAGTTCCATTCGCATGCTGGGAGCCGCGAATATCGTCGTCGTTGTCGTCGTTGGTCAGTGACCGGAGCTCTGCTGCGCTTGAACATTGGGTAGGAACCGGGCACAACAGTCCTCCTCCCGTCAGCATCACAGCTTTCTTTGTCGCATCTCGCTTCGCTCTCTCTCTCGTTTCAAAACCAGCCAACGATCAAAGACCTCACGAAAGACGCTAGTGCCACGGAACAGGTTGATGTTGTTTACATTCAACATTGTGTTTTCATGCTGCAACTTCGACGGGGCGCGCGCGCGCTTACGGTCATGCTGGTGTACCCGGCTGCCTAGCCGTTTTTGGCGGCCGTTCATCTTTGGAGGCCTTGTTGGGCTCGCTTCAGCGTCCTTTTGCGCACCATCGCTGGACGTAAGTGTGCCTACCAGACGCGGGCCATCTTTTCGGACGTTCTTCCCCAACCTGCCAGCGAACCCTTTCGGCGAGGCATAGGTTCGGTACGATTTTATTGCGTCTTTTCAATCGGGATCGAAAGAAAACTCTTCGGCGACAGATTGCTGTTTTTATGCTTCGTTTTGTCCTCCTCTTCGGCCCGGGCCGGCCCGGGTACGTTTTGGCGCTGCGATCCAAAATGCTGTCCAGACCGTGTTACGACCCCGTTTTACGTTGGGACTCGATAGATAGCTCGACCGATTCCGGCGGGGAGCCGTTTTGCTCTTCCAATTTGTATCGGGCCGATCGGGTAGCTTTCTTTTCCTTTTACTATTTTTGTCCTTATCTGATCTGATACTGATAGCGGTTCATTTACGATCGGTTTCGTGCGATGCGTGATGTGTTGCGTGGTTCGTACGGGACCGGACGGATGGAGCGACTGCTAGGCTCTCTCGGAAGCTTAATGATCGATTTGACGACTTTGGGGAGTACAACGACGGGGTCGTTAAAGTTACGGGCAATGCCCGGGTGATCGAAACTGTTCCCTTAATTGGTAGTACACACAGTGAAAAGTTCATCTAGTGCTAGCGAACTTGGGGACGGACGAAATAAAAGATTTTCTTCAACGGTGTTTACTTCAACGTTTTATGGGTTATTTTGTCAAAGTCATTTTAAGAGAAGAAGGTATGACAAAATATGAGTTTCGTTTTTTATTGAACAATGCTCAACAATAGCCACTAGCAAATTCATGTTTGTTGGCTAGAAAAGGTTTTATGATGCCATATTGTTGATCTGTTTTTGTAAATCTTGGCGAAGGAATGAGTTCTTCCAGAAATCTAAGATACACTCAGAAATGTCAAGTATTGTAACAATCCTCTAACAACATAACAAATCAAACATAAAATATCAAATAAAAGTAAATATTTCATTTGTTCAATTAACAATAATAATAATTTGTCATTTCAGTCATCTTTCACCTACACATTCATGTGAGTCATAATTCTTGCACCCTTTTCCTCCTTCATCTTGTTAAGTAACGCAATCCAGAGGCTTCTTCTTCGAAGGGTGAGCATATTAGTTTAACCTTTGGCGACCCTCTTTTCACGAGTCAACACAAGAACAACAAAACACACGCTCATTCTGGCACCAAACAAAGAAAAGCGGCCACCGCTGGTCTCAGTGCACCCTTGCGTAACTAGCTCAGCGTGTCTTTGGGCCTACGCTCGCACTCAATTCAGACTCCGAAACAACCTTAACATACAGTTTTGTGCCGATATCACGTTACTCGAGCCCTTTCCTGTGTCGGCAGCATGCTTCATGCTGGTTGCAAACATTTCGATACACGCGCGCCCGATACTTCATTTACTTCAATGTTTTTTTTATGAGTTCTGTACCATTCCCCAAAATAAAAACCCACTCGCGTAAAGGATAAAGACAACGGTGATGACCGTTGCACCATATGTGCATTGCCACCCTTCCAGCCATACCCTTCACCCACCCCCGTTCGCCGAACAAGCATGCTGACAAATTGATAATGGAAAAGTGTCGATCGTGCAGATAAGGGACGCCGGCAAGCAAAACGATCGACGCGCTGCGGGACGCGCTGACCTCAGGCGCAGAGATGCACTTAATGCGGCGAACAAGCAGAGAACGTACGCTGGACGTGGTCGCGAAGACACTCGACCGTGGCCTTTTTATTTGAGAGGAGCAATTGGAAAGGAAACAAAGAAACGAAAAAAAAAACCCACGCAACAACACCCCAGCGTTATTAACCCGGTTTGCTTTCCGAGCTTCGCGTATGACGAGCTAGGAATCGATGGGTTGATGGGGGTACAAAGAGAACACGTTGGCGTTAGGCTGCGCAGTCACCCAAAGGGAAAGGGAAAGGCTAGAACAATCGGTGCGGCGGGAAAGTGTCAGTCAACATAATGAGGGATCAAAACGGCCAGCAGCAGCAGATCGGTTACATTCTACGCACGGTCGCGCCGTGTTGTGGCGTTCCGCCAGCACTGCCAGCTCCGCGGTTTTGATGAGCGATAAATTAGAAAGATAGGCAGGCAACCAACACGGGACAGCGAGCCATAGCCACGGGAAAGTGTAATTGGGCAACAGTAATGCTGCGGGGTGACGTTGCGCTGAAGTGCGAGAAAGGTGACGGGGGGAGGTCACTTTTTTGGCGTTGCCACAAGAAGGCTGTAAACAAAGTGACCCTTTTGGTGAGGGTAATAAGGGTTTACCTCTTTGTTTGTGAGAGAAAATCAATGAATTCATCGTGCTGCTCGTAACGACAAACGTCTTTGTCAAGAAACAAAGAAAGTGCTGTGTAAATATTTTGCTTTGTGATAAATTAAAAAAATGGAAGAAATCTTTATGGGGAAACTGCGTGTTGATCGATCTATGGACGATGTTGATGTGCTTTTTTCTCTTAAAAATGAAAGAATTACTCAGTTAACTGTCCTAGATTGCTGTTAATGTTACTCTGAAGGTAAGTAAAAGTAGTATAAAGAGATTCAACATATTTCTCTCCATGAACAAATTACCACTTTTTCCTGGAAAAGGTACCCAAAATCGCTTCAAAACGCAACGAATATATTCGCACTAGCAAATAACATTAACATTTGAAGTGTATTAACCTTTAAGTTGGCAACCGGATACACGGGTATATTTTTTAACTTTAAACTGAAATAACTTTTGATATTGACCTAAAATTTTCCGTAGCCTCCCAACTTTTAATTTCGGATTTTTTCTGTAAGTATTTTATTTTGATTTTTTTTAAACTTTACCACATAAGTTGGCAACCAGCATACCCGGGTATTCCATACATTTTGTATGGCGAATGACGTTTCTCTTCTTCCTCTTTTCGTATTGTGCTTATTTTCGAGTCAAATTCAAGCGATTCCAAATTTCAATTTGACCGTTGAATTTATCATAAAATGAAAAACACGTAATGAATAAATGAAATAGAAGAGAATATATGGTCGAGATTACTTGCTTACAGCATTAAAATATAGAAAGCATTGTTTACCTATGAAAACCGTTAATTTTTTGCGTCAAAACGTGTGCAATACCCGGGTATGTCGGTTGCCAACTTACGTATGTTAATCTGGTTGCCAACTCTACGGTTAAACCGTCATTCATTGAATAGAAGAGTTAATCCATGCGAATGCCTGAAATAATCAAGCTCATGTGATGAAAACGCTTCATAATCCCCTACCATCGATCGTCACATTTTGAAACAAACTGTCTTGACTGCCCACGCGATAAGCCTGTCGCGTGTTTGTAATGCTCACTTATGTCGCCTGCAAAGGTGCTTTCCCTTCCTTTCGCTTCCCCTATCCTACCGTATCGTGCAAGATCTATTAAAAAGACATTTCACTTACACGAAACCTCATTTGTAGCTCCACGAACGCCCACCCTGACTGAGCACCCTCTTTCCAAAACACCACAATCTCCTAACGGGGGTTTTTTTTGGGGTGTCTATTTAAATGTCTTACACCACACCGTCTCATCGGCCAACCACACGCTCCCACCGTTTGGGGATGTGTTGGAAGGGACACCTCCGTCACACACTGCCCTCTCGCACTGCAACACCACGCGTCGGTGCCCTTTTGGCCCGTCCGATGGCCGATGACGGGCGCAAAGCTCGGCTCAATGCCTTCCCCAATCCAGCGTCGGCTGTGTCACACGTCCCGCTCGAAGCATACCGTGGGCGCCAAAATAAACATTTAATTAAACGAGCAAACGCTGAATTTTAACACAACTTTTTGTTCATTTCTCTTCCTCTTCTCCGCGTACGTTTGCAGTGGGATGGGAACAGCGTGGAGGCTGCTGGTACGGTCACTAGCTCGAAAAAAAACTGTCAATTAGAGTTTCGTCACCGAAAAACTGGTGCGAAGAGGGCAAGGGGTCAGCGTACGCACGTCGCCCGGTTTAGGGTTACGTTTTCAAGTGTCGTTTGCTGATGCTGTCGATCGACTCGACCAACACTTGATTTTAATGTCTTTTCAAGAGCTCGTTTGCTGCAATATTCCAATAGGATCAGCTCGTTTTAAGCAGCTTTTTACAAACAATATCCCCCGAATGGTGTTGCTTTGCCCGTTCCAGCCAAAACAGAATGCTCCATTCTGCAGCCGTAGCGTCGCAGATGCACCGAAACTTACCTCCAGGTAGGGCGAAAATTTAGGTCAAAAGTATGCTACAGCCTACCACACCCTCCAAAGGGGTCAGTTCCTTTCTTTCTGGTAAAATGTTCGCCTCGCCAACGATCATGGCAGTAGCAGCTGCCCACCGGTTCATTTACCTTCGGAGCAGAAGCTCCGTTCGTCCGCCTACCGCCTCGCGCAAAGAAATCTGGCCTGCCCCTGCGTCTCTCCAAGCGACGATGCCGAAAACCCCAAAAACGGAAAGTAAAACGAATCTCACCCAGTTTTATTCCGAGCCTTGTCCGTTTCGGGCTGGTCATTATTTTATACCACACCAGTGCGTTTTTTATTGCTTTCCTGCGCTGTACCAATTCCTTCCGGTGTGTGTGTGTGCGATTTATTTTATTCCCGTATCCTACATTTGCCCCAGTATGGTCCGGTTGCAAATTCTACGGCTCGAAATTTAAAGCAAGAGCAATACACAAAAACTCCCCACCAACGCAACCAAATACGGATGAAGAATGAAAACGACAGACTTGCGAATGCGGGCAGCGAAACCGTCCCAAGATGCACACGCTGCGTACTGTGCAAGATTCTCTCGCGATCTCGTAAACAACTGCATTTACCGTAAGCAGGAAAGCAATCCCGTCCGGCGCAAGGAAAGGCTTGCAGTTGACCGAAATTTGTGATCCTCTCACGAAACGCAGTGCAGTCGCTTTCACCGAATCCCGCTTCCCATTCACACACACGCACGATGTCCTGGTGAACTGGAGCACAAGGAAAGCGGAGAACGAGGTGCAGTTTGGTAAAAAAAGTGGTTTTCTCGATCGAGTAGCCTGATTATGCAGAACCCATTGGTCAAAGCGTCCTGAATTGTTGCATCCTGCTGCTGCTGCTGTTGCTGCCGCTGCCTGCATCTTTTACTTTATTGATGGCAAAGTGAAAAACGACTGCAGCAACCTACGCTGAACGCCAAAAAAGGGAGAAACTGCAGTACGTTTGTGGTTGTGTATGGAGCAGTCAACAACCCAAAATGAAAAATGTATCCCACCAGCAAACAGGTGCAGCCTTTTCGATCGCGTTGTGGGCCGGTTCACCAGTGGGGTCACTTTTACCGAAAATTGCCACCAAAGAAAGTCGTGCCTGGGTCGATGATCGGAGACACACGATCGCAGTGTCGTATGCTGGGGTGAGCTGCGCATTGCGTGCAGAATCGAAAGAGCTTTACTTGGGGTTTTGATGCACAAATTGTAGCCAAATGGGCTTCAAAATTTTATGCTCATGAAAAATAATTGATAAATCATGGCTCAGGGTAATTTGTGTTTGATTTTTTTCTCGGTTTCATTGCTGACGTTTGTTTGATAGAAAGGTAAGTATCGGAATTGCATTATTGCAGTACGATTAGTAAAACGACTTTTTTACAGGACCAACTAGTCCATGACGCGACATCAGGCATAATAATGTTGATGTCTCGTGATCCGTCTGTGACATCAATAGAAGCAGTAGAGATTTAATTTGGACACAAACATTTTCTATGTAAATTTTATCAACTTAGTATATAATGAGTTCGCAATTTGCTTCAATTAATAATTTGCGTTTGCAATTTGCGCTTGGTGTGATATTTAACTGTGAAAAATTAACACAAAAAGGCCACACTATTTATTATTATCATTATTTTTGTTTATTGCTAATGTCATCTAGCCTAGACTGGCGAACATTGGATCTAACTGAAATAAACATCATAGAAAACGAATTACAAACATGTAGTTAAGGCAGACGAATATAACAATAAATAAATAACTTAAGGCTTCGGATCGTCAACATGTGCCTCAAAGTGTCACTTAAAGATTATTTACACAATCGTTGAGATCGACAGTGTTATTTAGAAAGCTATATGAATTTATCATTAGAATCTGTAATGGATCTTTGGAGTCAAATTCCAACGTCCTGAATTCAGAGCTAAATAGCGCTCGTGACCTTAAACTCCTGACAGGGCCCTGAAAATGAATTTTTCGAGAATGGACGGGCGTCAATGAAGCCGTTAATGAGCTTATGTAAGAATAAAATGTACTGAGCCATCATTCGCCTGCGTTCGAAGAATTGAAGTCCAAAAAGTATGCATCTAGCACGGTAGCAGGGGTAAGTAGCGTTACGAGACCAACTTAGACGGTACCACAGCCTTTGGATTGATTCTGATTTTAGCCGTTAAACTTTGTATATTAGAGAGGAAAATTCTATAACTGATATAACGATAGCACAATACGAGGATTTACATGAATGCGGATCACTAAAGTTTTTTTTCCAACACGTAAGACAAATCCTAACAAATGAAGCGGATAATGTAAAGTCAAATAAAACAGACGATCTTTTCCTCAAACCCGTGATAATAGAACATTTGTGTACGTTGACACTCATCTGATTTACAGAACACCAAGTTAAAATATTAGACGAACAGTTTTGAAGAGCAACACATTCAGCAATATCAGATACCGGTGATCGGTCAAATCGTCTGCCTACAATGATTTTAAGCAGTTTGGGAGCTCATGAAACTAATGAAACTGCAATGATCCGAGTATGCTGCCTTGTGTTGCTTCCGATTAGTGTGTGAATGGTGCAGAAAACGATGAGTGGATCGTCTACTTGTTTTACGTTATCGATTGAAGTATGACAAAACATCAGCAATGACATCAGTTTAGTTTCGATACTGCGGTTTGAATACTGCGCTGAGGGAAGCTTGTCTGCTGCAAAGACTTGTTGGAAATTGTGGTCAGCACAGGAACAAGAGTATCTTTATAGCGAATAAGTACAGCGCGGGAAATTTGGTGTGACCCAAGAGAGTATGAAAGCTGCAGCTCTTTTCTTGCCGAAGAAACTTCCGATTAATGATGGCAGAGAGATGTCAACGGATACGGATAACGCAGTGATAGCAGCATTAGTGTCGAAGCTGGGAGCATCAACGTTAGTATACAGCAAATCAAAATAGGCTGCTTGACTGATGCTGTCTGTGACATCAGCAAACAAAGATTGCTTCAATATCTGCTTCAATACATGCAAGGTCAAGAAACTTCAACGATCGACAAACGACATATCGACTGGGCAAGGTGCCAGTATCATGCAGTATTCTCAGTGGTAATAATCTCACTAGCATAGTATTGAGTTTACTTGATCATGACATATATTGTCTTGATTATGAGATAATTTCTAAATGGCTCAAAATGTCAAAAAATGACTTAAAAGGTGCCTTTTTTGTAAGGTGCCTGGCATTTTGTAAGATAATTTTCCCCTATAGCTCACAAGAATGAATTGTTTAAGCGGGTTAAAGTGTGGTGTGAGAATATTGTTACAACAGTAAAGAAAAAATAGTACATCCTTTTTGAAAAGAACAAAAAATTTAAAATACTATGCGTATTCTGACTTTAATGCTCTTCAACGTGTTCGCCAACATTTGTAACATCTTTTACCTTACATTTATCTCTGAGCAGTATAAAGGCTTGATATGGATATAATAATCCAATAATCTCTTTTGTATTGGATCGTACAGCAGAACATTATAAATTCATAATTTATGCCGCATTTCCAAAAACGCATCCAACCGTAACTGTTGATTCTCAAACTGACAACGCGATCTGACGTAACGCATTTCCTTCATAACGCGATTAGTTTCCGTTTCGTCCACCTGAACGATTCGATCGCTCATCTTTCCGTGCGACCATTTTCCACCGGCACATCACATCATAATCCTCATGCACCCCATCCGCGCTCATGTAACATGCTTTCAGCGTGCCCTTCATCAGGACACACATGAGCAACAGATGCGATCGCCTGCGTGGCGATCGATTCGCCTTTCGGCGCCGACGCGTTTGCGCCTAGCATGGGGTCTTATTTCTATGATTAACTTAATAACCCCGCGTGCGCTCGTTGCATTTGCGTTCGCTGTGGCGCCCGGGCGATGGGAGAAAAAATTGGAGCGGCTAAGCGTGCCGTTTGGTTTCGCGGGACGGAAAATAGCGATCGAGAGCTGGAGGAGCGAATGGAGAAAAGAAAAGAACCGGTCAACGTTGAAACCATCATCATCAGCAGCAGCAGCAACAACAGCACCGTTGACCGCGTTCGTCCTGATGGAGTTTCCTTTTCTTGTTTTATTTGTCCTGCGCCGCCAGGTTGTCATCAGCACCGGCGGGGCAGCGCGGAACCTGTGCACATTGCAGCGCAGCCCACGTGAACGGCACTGTAATTTCACGTCGTTACGACTAATAAGAAGTTCGGCCTGAATGCAACCCCCCACTCCTCGATCGGGCAAAGAACAGCTGCTCTCAATCAAAGATAAACCTTTCCTTTGTCCTCATTCTCACGCAGACTCGCGCAGGAAGAGACCTACCCCTTCGCCCGTGTTCGGCCGCCCTTGCGCCCTGCGCGTGTTTCGGTCGGTCTTCGGGTCGGTGCCCAGCGCTGTCAACGACGGGTCCCGCAAGTCGAAAGGTGAAATTTTTAAGGGGTTTACTTTCCTTTTTTGTTCCCCGCCCGAATCCCGCGGTACCCGCAGCCAGCGTGAGATGCTTTACCCCTCTCTCTCTTTCGCTCTCTCTCTTTCTTGCAACGACGCAAGATCCTTTTCCCGTGCTTCGATCGTACTCTAGTCCCTCGAGTGCCATCCAGTTTTCGATTCACTTTGGCTGGAGTTTTGTGTAACGACGACGACATGAACATAGGCTGCAGGAAGGGACGGTCAAGAAGCAAAAAAAGCAGATCCCGAATCGGATGTTCCGCTGTATTTGTATGCGCGTAAAGGATTCAAACGCACTGGCGAGGATGTAAGCGACGAACCGCATGGGATCGGGGGGAATGCTTGGTGGCATGATTTATGCAGGAGAAGGAATGCAGGTTTCCTGCCGTGTACGTGCGTACAGCAGCAGATTGGTGGCTGCTGACCAGTTTTGCTTTTTTTTGAGTGTGTTGTGTAGATGTGTGGTTGATTCTTCCTTGCGCAAAGGACAACACTTTCCCAGAACTTTCTACACGCGGGAAAGGCCTGGAACGTGGGAAGAGCAGGATCGCGTCGAAGAAATGATGCGCTGCGAGAATCGAAAAAACGGTCACAGAGGATGATGGCATACACACATGCAAAGCGAATAAGCTTGATGAAAGAAACTAATAAAAAATACATAAAATTTGTATATCACATTAAATAAGGGAAAAACATGTCAATATAACAAAAAGATAATTGTATGTAGTTTTAGTATTTCATTTCATTTCATTTCATTTCATTACATTTATTTAATACAATATCCGCCATCAAGGCTAAATATAATAGACTTAAAACTAATTTAATACTAACAAATAAACAAAATAATTCATGAAAAACTAAGCCTAACTAACCTAGTCTTGACCTAGCAAAAAAGAAAAGAAAAAAAAAACAAGAGTAGAGCGTAGAGACTATCATAAACTTAACAAAAACAAAAAAAAAAGAGAGTAATAGAAAACTAAGGAGAATAATTAAAGGGAATTAGAAGAAAAAATACGGTTACGGAAAGAGTTAAGAGAGGAGTCGAAATCAAAGAGATAGTAAAAGTGGTTAAACAACCTGAAACAGGACAGAAGAGGGTCATTGAAAGTATAAAGAGTATGACGTGTTTCAATTGACAGAGGATCACGTGGACGAAGAGAACGAGAGGGAACATACAGCGAGATGGACGAGAGTAAATCAGGAGCATCAGTAGCAGAAAGTAATAAGCCACCAATAAAACAAGCCTGAAACACTTGGCGGCGGAAGCTTAAGGAGTGAAGATTGAATAACTGCAATCGCGTTTCATAGGGAGGTAGTGAGGCAGCACCGAACAAACGACGAAAGGCAATCCTGGTAAAGAGGCGCTGAATGCTTTCAATTCTCGAACAGCCATCAATAGTGGGAGGATTCCAGATGATACTTGCATATTCAAGAATAGGCCTTACCAAAGCACAATAAACGATTCTTAGGATGCTTTGATCTCTAAAAATAGAGGTAAAACGTAAGATAAACCCAAGGGTTCGATTTGCTTTTAGTAGCACCTCATCAAGCTGCAGTTTAAAGTTAAGACGACAGTCAAGTATAATACCAAGGTCACGGATGGACATAGCACGAGAGAGGGAAGCGCTAGAGAGAGTATAGTTAAATAAAATAGGAGAAAGAGAGTGAGAGAAAGAAATAACAGAACATTTTTCGGGACACAGGCGAAGTAAATTGGATGAACACCAATGAGCAAAAGCATTGAGGTAATGCTGAAGTCTCAGACAATCAGAAGAAGAAGACACAGGTAAAAAGATTTTGATATCATCCGCATAAAGGAGATGACCATCAAGAGGTAAAACATTACAAAATTATTATTATTACATTATCAAAAATCAACAACATAAGCCTGAGAAGAAAGTCAAACATTCTCTTATAAAACAACAATTGGACACCCTAAGCTCCCTGGCGAGCTCTATCCCTATCCAGTTCCATCGGAAACAACAGACCGCAGGTACGAACCTGCTCCCTAACCATGACCTTTTGCTCTTTGACTGCAAGATAGTTACACTTTGTGCAGTTTTGATTAAGCGATTCAGATAACGTCAATATACAAAAAGTGTGTGTGTGAGAGAGAGAGCAAGAGAGAGAAAGAGAGAAAAAAGAAATGACAGAGAGCAAATCCCTCAAGCAAAAGGGTGAAAATGAAAACCCAACTCACACAAAGCTATCATAACCCTACAACTAACAGAGTAGCATAACCCGTTTGAAAGAATGTTTTTTTTTGTTTTTTTTTTGCATTTCACGAATCAAAAATTTGCATTCCCATTAACCGTAAAATTTATGTGCACTTTCCTCCCATTCCCTTCCTCTCCCCCCTTTCAACCTTTACTTATTCCCTTTTCCCAGTGTGACACCGGATACTGTTGCGTGCGTGAGTATTAGCGAGTGCATTGTGCGTTCCGCGATTGGCATAATATTCGTGCACATACAGCCACACATTACAACGCACAGAACGGGGCAGACAATTACGCTAGAGCAGCGAATAGAGGTGGGCTAAAGGACGACGAAGGGAGAAATGAGTACTGTACACTTGCAACAGAACAAGCACACACACACGGTGATACAAAACCGATGCACAAAGTATTTGCAAACAGTGTGCAATTCTGTCTTTCTTTTTTTCGCTATTTACCGCAGTGACAACGAGCGGTTTATTGTCTGGCGTTTTATGAGACTGATTTATGTTACGATTGTGTGTGCGCGCGAGCTAGTGGAGATGTCTATTTTTAAAATACCGGCTGTCCCTTCGGTCGATCGCGCGCTGCCTTACTACCCCTGGCAGTCCTGGCTCGGGACATCCTGCCGGTCGGTGCTGCATCATTGTGCAATAAATAAAACAATATTATGACGTGAAAATGAGAGCCTGATTTGGGTTCGCTGGGGTTGGGAGAGTGAGGGGGAATAAACGCAATCGCAATGCAATGCTGCAAGCTTCAAGCCTCGCCCCTCTCCCGTTCCCTTTTTTATACAATCCACCAGTTATGTCGATTGCAAAATGACGGGCTTCTTTTATTAGTGGTTTAATGTTTTGTTTTTATCATTGCGTTTTTTTTCTTCGCCCCAACAAACGTACACACGAGCCGAAATGTAGTAGTTAAAAATTATTGGTCAACCAGGTGCCCGGGCACGAACCCGGCCCGATACCCTTCCCAATATGGCTTGACCTTCGCGCGCGGACGGTGCAACGATGCTCATGCCGGTCTAATGACACGATGTTCGAACAAGCCGAAAACATGAGCGCGGCCGAGGCACGATGTCGATTAAAATGGTAATGTGGCTTGGGTGGTTTTACTTTGCATTTGGATGTTAATTAAAAATTTGCCTTTAACGTGCCAATTGCCGGGTTGGGGAGCGCGGGTTTTTTGGCCGAGCTCAACTCAGCTTTCATACGGAAGGAAATGTGTACGGGTGTGTGTGTGTGTCTGTGTGAAGGCTGTTTCTCGAATTCAAAAAATATTGCTTGTTTATCAAATAGCTTAAAACCTTTATTACGATTCATTGATATCGTCCCAACGTTGTTTAAACGATTGATTCATCAAATTTAGCCAAAGAGCCAATAAATTTACCAAAGCGCTGTTGAAAACTGTTCAAAACATGTCAAAAACTGTTGCAAAACTGTAACTATCAAAGAGCGCATATTGTAGATGTTAGATAGCACATGATTCTGAAATTGGATAAGATTTACATTAGAGATGGATTCTCCGGATCGCACCCACGGTTCCGATCCAGTTGTGACAAGTATGATTCCGATTCCGACTCCAGAGAGATGGCTTAGAGATGGATTAGAGATGGCCAGCTCCACCGGATTCATCCGAAATCATCCGGAATCGTGTGGAATCGTCGTAATCGACCGGAATCGACCAGAATCGGCTGGAATCGATCGAAATCATCCAGAATCGTGGGAATCGATTGGAATCGGGTGGAATCGTCCTGAATCGTCCGGACTGTATAGAATCGTCCGGAGTCAACCGTTAGTAGTGAATGTGAGAAGACACATTAAACACATATTTCACATTCTCCGTCATTGCTTTGCGCGCACCTCTGGCAAGTAAGCCTTCCTCACTTGCTTGGAGCGTTGATGAAACCTCTAAGTATACTGGGGACAAAAGGGCACACCCGGTTTACGGTTTTCAAGTGTTTAGGCAATCGGTAGGGTGGTAGTGAACTCCGACCGGATCATTTTTCTTTGTATTTTTTGATGTTTCTATTGCTCTAAATAAGATATTTTTTAATGCATGATCTTATGCGCAGATCACTTAGCAGCATAAGTTCAATTAGCCTAACTGTGATTTATATAGCAGTAACTTATTGGTTTATCCATAGTAGATATGTGTGCTCGGCCCATTTAGCAATCGAACATATAAAGGAGATGTTATTAAAGTCGCGCGACTTGATAACTACAACGGTGTTCATAATTAGAGCAGTGCGTAGCTTTAGAAATCAAAATTAATACTAGGCATAGGTTTAGTTGTTGATTAACACTAGGGATACAGAACCCGTCAATTTAGCAGAATTTTAAATTTGCAGTGAAATACGAAAAATACCTTTTGTTTAATTTCAATTTTTACTTTTCATAGATTCATCATAATGTATTATGAGTTTGTAGTATAAGTATTATTTTTTAAATTTCATATACTTTCAGATACATATGTGGTAGACTTATCTCTACTATCTTTTCTATTGAAAAAAAGATCAAGCGTTTTAATGAAGTACTTTCCTGAAGCACTGCATATAATTATTTCCTATTACGCCCAACACACTCAACCCGAAATTGATGCTTTTTAAAAAAACACAAAGCAGTAATCTTCTGAGTTAATTTACACTTCCGCTAAATCCCAAATACAAACAAATTTATACAACCTCCTCCAGAAGCAATAATTCACAACCCAAATAACTCATTCCGGTTCAGATTGCGTCCGCTAACTGCAACGCAGGCCATTCATACCGTGTAGAATCTTCCAGCTGGTCGACACTGTCAAACGGCACCCCCTCATGAGTCATGACGCACGTCAAACGGCACTAACCTTCGGTAACATGTAATTAAATTCCTCACCTTCGAGCACAAAAACAATCTTCAACAAAGCAAAGCAAAACACGAAATACGAAAAAGAAATTCTTCTCCACACTACCTCGCGCATATCTAAAATATGATTTCACAAATCAACAAGTTGGAAACAAAAGTCGAGTGCCGGCGGTGAAGATAATAAATGAATTGAATGCATAATGTGCTGTATAATGCGTACTCCAAAATCCCGGTCGACAGACGGACATGCGCTGGGAAGGAAACGTGGGGTAACAGGCTGTACCGAATCACGCATAATTTTTAATTAGTCGGTACAGGTCGAACCTGGCACGCACAATGCCTCTGCCCAAGTCTAGAACCACCCGTAGATGGGTGAAAAATGGAAAAACAAAACACTTGTACAATGGATGCGCATTGCTTAGCCAAATTAGATTCGTACCATTCATTATCCTTTCGCGGTCCGGTGGAAGCTTAGCCAGTGTACAAGGGGCACATGAAGCGCGTGGGTTTCGGAAGACAGAAACGTTTGAAAAATGAATCACCTCAGTGCAAGAGGGGTTATATTTTAATTCGATCACTGGCACGTCACCTGTTTCATCCGCCCTGTCATGAATATATTAATGTGTTTTAGAATACAAACGTGATCGTTTCCTTCCTTTCTTAAAGCGGTTTCCACACGCAGGGTGGGCGAAGAGCGTAGAAAGTGCCGCCACTGACAGCCGGGGAAAGACACTGGTCGAGAGCATAATTTACTTTCCGCGTTCTTTCGTCTCGGCGAACGCTTGTATAGGTAACAAATTTCCTACTTTTTCCTCCCGTGTTTGTTGGTGTTTTTTTGCCTCTCACCTTCGCATAATACTACGTTCTACCTCGAAGTTAATCGTTGCGCTGCCAGCCATTAGCAGCACTAAGTGGTCAATTGCGGAAAGGGAAGCGAACCACCGCATCGAACAAACCGTCCAAACAAATAACGAGCCAGAACCGCGTCTAGGCAAAGGAATAAAAAATTGGTAGAAAGGAAAACAAAACTCGCTGCACACCACAACAACAACAACAAAGCTAGTAGCGAAACGACTCCGGGAGTTAGTCCCTTGGGGGAGCCGGATTATTAAATTTTAATGACAAGCAATCCGCGAGCAAACGCTTCAACTTGCCAGCAAAACGCACAACAATCCAGGCAGCTCGACTCATTCTCACAGACGTACGGGCAGCAGGAAGCAGAAGGAGAAGAGGGGGAAGTAAAAAAGGAAGTGGCCACACTAGCCACTAGGCTCCCGAAAAACCGGTCATCATGGGCATAGGTGCAATACTGGTACAGTTCACAAACACGAGACAGGGCTGCAGGGACCGAGCCAGTACCGCGTGTCATAAATATTGATGGCGCGAACGCGCAGTTGCAATTGCACCGTCGTGCCCGCTAGTGGTGAAACTGTCCAACCGAAACGACACAGTACTAACAGCAAAAACAGCTTCAACAACAACAGAAAAAAAATATATAGGCGCAAATGAGACTGGCCATCAACTGGGGGATGCATTAATGGCGCGAAACCGCAATCCTAAGGCAAAACGCAACACGGATCGTTCACTTTCAAACCGTAGCCCTTCAGGGTTCGCCGGTCGATCGCTGTTGCTGCTGAGTCATGGGATCGGCAAAGCAGCAGCTTCCCTTTTTCGCGGGCATTTCGGACGATTCGGTGGCTCCGAACCAGCTACTGCACTTTGGGCTCAATTAATACACTTTTATTTGTTTTTATCGTTGAGCGTTGCTGTGATGAATTTTAATTTGAACGAATACTTCTGTTCGGGGTTGAGGTTTGATGTTTTTGTTGACTGTAACGCTTTGCAATGGTTTGGGAAGTCTGCAAAGGTTTGGTAGAACATTCTGTGAAATTCCTCTTTTATTGCGTAAGCAATGAGCATTTAATGCATTTGGCAGACTGTCTGGACTCTTCATGTAGTGAATTGTATTTGCAGGAATTTTAACGCTCCGTATTCCCTGACATCAAATTGCAACACAATTTTTAGAAAGGTGAGAGCTTCCAGACCAGCAGTTCAAGTGCGATCACTTGACATAGTAAATGTATTAGAATCCCTTTATCGTTTCCACTGTAAAAAGAGAAGTGTGAATATTGTGGACCTATTACAAAAACTTCAGAAAATGCCAAGAGGAAAAACAGGCAACTGAAATATTAAAATACATTGGAATTAGGCAGCTATCACTATTTTTAGGAAAGAAAGCGCACAATATTCTGGCTATGTAACCTTAAACATAATAAAACATCCAGAAGGCATTTTTCTTGAGTAAAAATTACTCTCGCAAAACATAACTTCTATCGAACATGTGTATTCAAGTAATGATGTTATTATCAACCTAATAAACTATCAAGTGATTGAATTAAAACTAAGCAGATATTCACCATCGTCTATGTTATCAGGGGCTGTCCCGTGGTACAGTCGTTAACTCGAACGACTCAATAACATGACCATCAAGGGTTCAAGTTTCGAATGGCTCGTACTCTCTTAGCAAGGACTGACTATCTGACTGCGTGGTAATGAATTATGGTCTCGAAAGCCTGTTTAGGCTGGCATATCCTCGTAGGACGTTACGCCAAATAGAAGAAAGTTATCAGAATCAGATGTTTCTATAGTGAGCTCCAACAGAAAAACATGTCAGAATTGTAAGGATCTTACTTTTGCATGTACTTGAGACAACTCTTGAGTTACAATTAGATTCTGTTTTTTCCAGTAAGAGCTAAACTGATGCGATGAATCAATAAATGTTCTACAGGTTGTTGTTAGTGTTTTTGTAGAATTATAGAGGTTTTGGACCTCGTGGGTCTCTTTCGCCTTTTATGTTCTACAGGTGAGTGTATCAATTAAGAACAGCTATATGACAAAGAAAGTTAACTTCAGACTGCCTCATATATGTAATATTATTTCTGCGTTCAACAACTTCCTGTAATAATATCAGCTGTTGGAGATTTAAAGAACATCTTGATCCACAAGTACAGCTGATGTCCCGAAGTATTTTATACATGTTCCAAAGTGCAATGTCGCAAAGATCACAGCTTTAGCTCATACAGCGAACTCAAAAAGCTGCCCTTCTGCTAGCTTTCCACCTAGCTCGTCTATTAAACTCACAGTTTCCCACCGCAGAACCGTATTGTACCGCGCTTGAAATCAACACGATGCAGCCACTCGTCAAACGGTGGGATAACAAGCATCACGACGCAAACTGTCACCTTCGAACACACGCTGGATGGCTTCGGGTTACAATGCTGAGAAATGTTGTACCGCGCGTCAGTGACAGTTGTTTCGCTGCCCTTTTTTATGTGCCTGCTACATACCAGCCTTTCCTTGCTTCCCTTAACCGATCGGTAGGTGACATCCCGAGGAGACGGGGTGTTGTTGTTCTTGGACATTTGCAGAAATAGGCAATGTTTTGCATTCCAATGGTTTTCAGCGCGCTTTTCCCGGGCGCAAGTGTACAGTGGGTACGCACCCGGGCCTCGAGCGGGCCTATTACATCGGCCCCAAGCTGCGAAGGCCATGCGTCTCGGGACTGACCATTTACAGTCACCGCAACCGACACTCGAAATGCGCCGTTCGAGTGAAGGTATTAATTACTTATAAATCTCGACAACCTGGGAAAACAAATCGTGATCTCTTCGCGGCGACGCAACCCAAGAGACAGCGCGATGCTTACCCTTGTTTTCTTGGCGTGTTTTGTTGTTGTTGTTGTTGTTGTTTTTGTATCACTCCATTCGGCTACACCGTGGTCCGTGGCTGCTGCAATGTAGCCGGATCGGTACATTGCACGAGAATTTCGTAATTAATTACAGTGCCTAGCCCACATCTTATCGTGCGTATGTACGTCCATCCGTCCGTTCCGGGGGAATCCGTCACATGGGAAGTGAGAGACAGACAGAGACAAACAGAGATAGAGAGAGGGACAGGACGAGGCCAGACCAACTGGTACTTCTTTTCAGGACAGGTGTAAGACCTACACCGTACGAACACCTTCTCCCGGCCGGGTGACTTGCACCGGGTAAGGGTGACTTCGTGCGCGAAGCAGTCGCACGTCTTGTAGTAAATTTTATGCACTCTATGCACTCTATCCATCAAAAGCTGCTGGATGCTGTTGGAGTACCTCTCGTGTGACCATAAAATTAAATATACATTAACTACCAGCGGACCAACTCTCCGGCCCGCCGGGCCTGGCTTTACCGGCCGAGGAAGGTGTCTTTTAACGAGTAACTAAATATGTTGCCTACAATGCTGCTTCAAAACAACATCCTGATACTGGTTTCTTTGTTAAATGAGCATACGTTTCACTAGCCTGTAGCAGTTTCAGAATAAATGCTTTATTAACGACACGTATATGTTTTAATTAGGATAACAATTTGTTGATAAATATGTTTAATTTCTTTGTAATTGACATTTATTTCTTCCGAAGATAGCCTCCGCCATCCATCGGTAGCCTTCATTAACTCAGTGTTAAAAAGGTTGTACCGATCGGGTGCTCTCGTTTCACTCCACTCGCTACTTTGTCCTTTTGCCTGGGAATCTAAAGTCTTCCGCGCAGACACACACACACACTCGGCAACACTCGGCAACCACTTATCAACACGCATCGCAAACACCATCGCGAACCACCACGATCGCCACGATCGCCACGATGTGTATAATTAATTCATCTGAACAGTAGTAGCACACCTAAAAATGGTAGCACCGTACATCAGGTACTTATTTGTGGCCATTAAGGGCCAGCGTCAGCTACCCACCCAGTTTTGCGGGAAGCTCCCAGAGAAGCTCTTGGGCAAGCAAGGTGTAACTGCATCCCTGCAGTGCGCACCTGTAGATTGCGCCTTCCTCCAGCTACGCACTACCGAGGCCGGGCTCGATATTGCAGCACTCATTTGCAGGCATTCGGGAGCTCCGGTGTTTACGGCTAGCTTTGTTGCGCATTTAGGGTAAAAGTACATTTTATCTAGACATCCTTGAACGAATGCAAAATGAAACGTCTTTTCAAACAACAAAAATCGAACGCACAAGACTACAATTAGCAATGCTTCAAGCGTACTCAACGGATAATGCAACAAAATACTTCCCTATGACCCGTCATTATTGCCATGCTGCGGAAATGATTATTCAACTATCAGGTTTTTTTTGTTTTAAATGTTTCTAAGGAGGAACAAATGAAGTTGATCATTAAAAACACAAATCTGCTGCTGTTTTATGGGCCCACTTTACAACCATTAGCATTCCGCACCCAATTAAAGCTGCTTAAATCTGTCGTTGCTTCTCTAGCCCCCCATGATATTCGATGATATTGATCCTTATGTGCGCGCGCGTCAAGTTTTTACGACCACGGCTCGGAATCGGACCCGGAACCCGGTTGCGGTGCGATTATTACTTGTCGCGACCAGGACGCATCCACAATCGGCCAGGGCGTTTGGGTCGTAAAACGGCAAACGGTGCGTTCCGCTCTGCTCACCTGCTATGCAGATTTCGCACAGCTTCTGTCGTACGTGATAATGATGGCCGGTCACCGATCTAGCGTTTATTACCCCACGGGCCGGTTTCCAATTTCCTTAACCAGGAATTAGGTGATTATTGCGATGGGAATGATCCACAGCGGAAGGATAACGATCGTACCCAATGGCAGCATGTGTAATAGGGAGAAGAGAGAAAAGAAACCTTTTCAACATATGCTTAACACTTTCCTTAACTAGTAGGATTTGATTGGGCTTTTGTAGATGGGGATTGAAGACAACAACAACAACAACAACAACAACAACAACAACAACAACAACAACAACAACAATACAATACGGCCGAACCGGTGCTTTGGAGATGAAATACAACCCGAAAAGTCGTAAAACGTATGATCGCTTTTCTGGTTGAAACGGTTTTCCTGAGCTAATGTAGCACAGATGGTAATGGGTGTGCCCGTACGTTTTTTGTTCATAAATATTTACATAACAGCCCCAACTGATTGGGGATGTTTCCTTGATAAAAACATATTTTGAAGAACTCCATGCAGACATAAATGATCATCTCATTTTCCAATTATATGAGAAAAAATAGACAACAAAACTGCATTATTCTCTTTCAGTTTGAATGGGAAAGAGAATATAATATTTAAAAACATGCTCGGTTACAAACACATTAAAATTAAATTTCTAAAGTAACTAACGCTGGTATTTTTCTACGCTAGATGTCATTGATCCTCCATATCAAGTTAATAAATCCGCATTTAGTTCTCATACACCTTTGTTTGATATAACAGCATGAATTTTAACCACAGAAGAATAACACGCAACAAAAATGGCGTATCCTCAGAGCAAGCTAAAAATAATACGACTCCCGGGCGTGATGCTGCACGCACGCGTTTAGCGTTGGTCACTTTAATCTGACCGCCCCTGAAAAACAAAGGCAAAACATTTTTATTAGCTGAAAATGAAAATGAATTCCTTTAAATTGTAAATTTATAGCGCCACGAACGCGCCAAGAATCAAACCACAAAAGCCGAAACGCTTATCGGTTTACCTTTTGGTTAGGTGAAGCGGTTTTTGGTCTGTACCTACAACCACAATACTCGCACAGCCGGGTCGCGCATTAGGGAAAGGTATTAGTCAGCATCGGAATCGCAAATCGTGCGCCCAAGTTTGGGAGTGTGCGATAAGCGGGTTTGCCTTTCCTAAGCAGAATGAAGTTCTCACCGATAAAAGCATTTTGTCACTGTCCAAAGTCGAACCCAAAGCACCATTAAAGCATCCTTCCGTTCGTTATCCTGCTCAAAGATTCTAGGCACATAAATAAACAACCAGCTCGCAGTTGAACCACTCGATCTCATTAATTCAACCATTCGATTGGTCGGGATCCCGTATCACGTGTGTCGCCGGTCGGCTAAAGTCGGCCATCAATACAACAAACACCCTCAAAAGCGAAGAGAAGCTAAAAAAACCGGCCCCACACCGGAAGTGTGTACAACTTTATGAGCCGACTGCAAAGTAAGTACAGGCCAGGAAGGTAGTGCAGTACAAATTCATCTTCTCCCTATCAGTTGACCGATCGGTATCAACCAGCACTAAGGCCGGGGATGCTACAAGTTGCTTAATTAGCAACCATCACGCATTGCGCTCAACACCCTAGGTACTTGTCGGGCAGGGGGTAGCAAGCGGTCGCAAAATGCACTGCAACAAACCGGTCACATAAAACCACAACAGTTCCCCTCAACCACTCGGCGATGGAGTGATGGAAAACGCATTAAACATCTCGTTCCGTCGCATAATAATAATTGTCGCGCACCGGTATGCGCGCCAAGGCGGGTTCGATAAAACCGCCGGCCGGGTTCGTTGCCGTGCCGAGCGTTGCAGTCTTTTCTTATCGCCCTGTGCCGCCGCACGACGGATTAGCAGGTTATCGCTATTGCAATGTCCGCCGCACCGTTGCCGTACAGGTGACCGTGCAGGCGCCCGGGCCTCGGTAACAACTGCCCAATCCCCCCCTCCTCATCCGGGCGGTTCGGTCATCGAAATGCGAAAAGTTACAACCGTTTAATTAAATCATTTTCTGTCCCCTGTCACCCTCCCCTTTTCGAGGGACACGCGTAAGCCGTGCAATAATCGCTCGACCAGCCGGTGAGTGCAAAAATCTATCAATAATGCTTTCTTCACTGCCAGCAATGCTGGGCTGGACTCGTCGTGAGGGGTTGCTGAGTGAAGCAATTAATGACGAACTTTAATTAAATAAACCGGGACCTATTTCGCGGCAGCACGGGCAGCAATGTGTTCTAATCGGTCGCATAAAGCGAACTCAACCTTTTTGCCCGATAGGCAAGGCACCGGGAGAGTGGGTCTATAAATTGTGGTATTTATTCAAATAATCCTTTCCGAACGTCTCGCGGGCAGGCAGGCGAACGTGCAAAGTTCGACGTGTTTTATCCCCCAGGGCAGATAACGAAAACGGCAACAAAAATGACACTTGCTATGGTAAGCAGATCAAATAACTCGAGCAGGAGAGCGTTCACCGGGGCAACAGCCTAGCAAACAGCTAGAGTCGGCCGTAGAATCACACTTCCAACAGCCAGTCGTCTCAATCGGATCTGTCTGGGAAAAGGATTCTATCGAACGGACATAAACAAACCCCACACACGTCAGCAGGTCAGCCGTAGCACACCGGTCGAAACCTAATTCGTCGAGAGTGAAATATAGTCCCCGGTGGACTTATCACGATCTTCTCGCTGACTTTTGGTGCTCGAGCATTATACACTTTCTTGCACCAATTGTATGCAAATCGGGCGGCTTGTGGGTTGTGGGATTGACTCGATACGGTTTGACTTTGAACCGATTGAGGGTATTGGAAGGCACGCGATGAAGACCACAGAGTGTTGAAAGGCAGATCTGTTTTCGGTACATTAAATATCAATCATTTGTTTTATTTCTTTCAAGGCAGAAGACTTTTGCTTGGTTTTATCTAACAAAGCCTTATAATATTCCCAAATTTTGGTGTCATAATTTATTTCATAATAATAGGGTCAAAATAACTGTTTACTTTTAACCGTAAATCATTGTACCGGTTTAAGAATTTATGGGCAATTTTTATGTATGGAACAGCTTACTTAAAACTTAAACCCTTACCCCGTCCTAACCCTGCCCAAAACAAACGTCACATTTTACGACTCGACAGCACGCGATCTACAGCGTGTATACACATAAACACACACGCCGCATATGACTGCTTGATGACAAAAACCAACATAAAACCGATCCCTGACCGGCCGAAGCAGGCGGGATAAGATAGTTTCACAGAAATGCAGTACAGTGCACACTGTCCCACCCGCCGAGGGCACACTCACCCCGTTTAAGCCCGCAGACGGAGAAAAATGCATCGATTGTTCACAGCTCCCTATGGCCATGCACTTGCTGCAGCGGTGCTGCGCACGGTGAAACAGTGGACGCCTTTGTGTCTTGTGCCGTTGCGCATTTGAATTGCCAACGCACTGTGACAGAGGCTAGCCCGCCTTATTCCCCCCCACTTCCCAGATGGATGGATCTAATCTGTCATCGACGGTTGATGGAAATGAGGAAAGGCAGAAGAAGCAGCAGCAGCCCTGTAAGCGATCGAACGAAGAAGAAAACACAGGGAACCGTATAGAGAGGAGTCGAGCACAACAAAAAAAATACACACTCCTCAACCGAGTTAAATGGACAAGGCATGCAATATTGCCATCTTTTCGGGAGGCAACCACTGGGTGGCGCAGTGTATGGCAAAGCGACACGTCCCGGCCCCGATCCGTACCGTCCTGGTGGGCCTGTACCGAAAAAGGCATTACACTTAACCGTAGCAGGCCGTGGCTGGCTTCTTCCTTCTTTGTCCCGTTTTGGCGAATCTCATCAAAACCGACCCGTCCGGGCAGCGGCAATGCCTCATTGACAGAACTGCATTCAATTGCAACACCGGTGCAGCATACCCTTTTTGTGTCGGGCGGAAAAGGCGGCGGAAAACAAGGGGGGCCACACTGCAAAGGAAATCAGAAAAAACGGTATCCCGTCACCGGTCAACCCGAGATGCAATCATAACGATCGCCAACATATTATGCTAATCAAATCACATATTTGCGACAAATAGTTACAAATCACCATGATATTGGCCGCCACCGGACGATCGATTGGTCGTTTGGTTGGTTGGCTGCTCTCCCGGGAGACAACTCGCTTTCCATATCTCTTTCACACCGGCCCTGGGGTCTTGATGGTTTGCCTCCCTTTTTTATAGCTTCTTTCGTCACCGGCATTGACACGACTCGATCCTCGATATGATGTGCATCGGCTACATACAGATAAACAAAAAAAAGAACATACTGCATTCATAGTTCAGCGTGGAATGAAAGGAAATTGCATCGAAGCATTGCCAAGCGCGTTGAGCTCCATCTATCAACTTCACATGTATGACTAACGCTCTCCGATCGCTCGCTTGCGCAGTTCATGCGCATAGAAATCTTCCACATCGGTTGCAATCGTGCGGTATCATGCTTCTGCTACCACACAGAACACAAAGCGATTCGTGGAATGTGTACGCGAGCGGGGCCGAATCGCGAAAGTTACCAATCATTTGCTGGAATTACATTTTTTTTGTTCCCTCTGCTGCAATCGCGATTTGATGCGGATGTTGCGTCGTCTCATCGCATCGCGACATTCGAATGCGTCCCTTTGATCGTTTGTGGATGCAGTTATGGCGGTGATAGTGAAGATTTCACAACGGTGTTATGCGAAAGGCACAAGGGCAAGCGTAAGGGTGCATTGTGGCCTGCGATCTTCGTCTATGGGGGCACGCGAAACAATTAGAAAATTTCTATGACGGAATTAAAAATTAAAAAAAAAACTGACGAACGACTAGAATCAATGTCGGGAATGATGAATCAGCTGATCAAAACGGTTGGGCCCGATCATCCATTAGCTGATTGTGCAATATACTTTTATTCATACTTTTGTCCATCGTTTCAAAGATGAATTGTAGTGTCGTAACAGCATATTTTCTTTTAACCAATGGTTACAATATACAGCTTCTTTCATAACATTTCCTTCCATACCAATATTCACCGCATACGTGGAATAACAAACATCGCTCTAACGATAAAGTATCATTTACTTTTATTTCCTCCCTCCAGCTTCTATCAAGCAGCTGGTGGTTAGCAGCTCGTTAAACACTCCACCAACGCTTCGTACACGGGGCGATCTTGTTAGCATACCCCCATCCAGATTGCAGACCGCCCGAAGATCGTCCACTGATTGATTCACCGCGACAGATGTAGTAAAATAAATTGTGAAATAATTAATGCTGATTACAATCCAATCAATCCGACCCCGCGTCCCTGCACCGAGCCCGTTCTCTCCCTCCCAAAAAACAGCGCTTATAAAGCGATCATAAACCGGCGCGCGCGCGTAAAGGAAACGCGCGTTTCTTTCTTCTTTTTTTGCATAGAAATAGGCATTTTATGCGACGGCGGGACACACAGGGCACGCGCATAATTGTGCGCCATAGGCTGGCAAGACACCTTCTCACACACACCCGCTGCTGCTGCGGCCCACGGGATCGCGGGATCGTAAAGAGTTATAATGAATGGTGCCATTACGCGGCTGCAAACGCACTCTTCGCGGGCTCTCGGCGTGGCCTGTCAGTGTGTGTGTGTGTGTGTGTGTGGGATGACGGCGTGTGTCGGCGAGGCGTGATTCATGCTCGATTGGCTTTCACCCGACGGACTATTCACGCCCGTTTATGCGCGGCTTTTGTGCTGTTTTTTTTTCTTCTGCGTGCAAACGCACCAACATCAAAGCAGGAGGGTCACACAACCGCGGACACATAACAGTCAGCATTCGAGGCTTGTACGGAACTGCAACTCAGACCTGCAGTATAAGCTTAGCTTGAGCTTTTCTATTCTTCCACTACACTGCCGATAAGCATCGACTGATTGCAATTGTTACAAATGATGTACAAAACCTGAAAAAACAGCCAAAAGCACCACCAGGGCAGCAGCATCGAACGGGTTGCTGTGGGTGTCAATTTGTTTTTTTTTTCAGAACCAATCGATCGCGACATTGATCGATTACGCGCGAGGACGCACAGCGTTTGCATCAGACCAGCATGTAACAGCAACCACCCCCAACGCAAACAATGAGTCACAATGTGTGGCGCGGCTTGCTACTCCCGAATAGGGAGGCGTTGGCTGTTGTTGTTGCTGTTGCTGGTGCAAAAATTCGAACCCATACGCCTGCCGGGCCTCATAAAACATGCTGCTTTCTGTGCTGATGAAAGGCGGACAGCAACAACAAAATCACTACACGCACTACATCCCATTTTGCTTGCTCCGCTGTGACATGTGCGTAAGATGGCTTTGTTTGTTTGTTCCGCGGTTCAATGTACATATACATCTTGTTAAGTGTGGTGCGATTTTTTGTTGTTGTTGTTGTATTTTTTGTGTCCTTCCTGTGCTGCGTGAATTATAAATTATTTATGAAGCTGTAATATGATGAGATTACCAAACCGAGGGCGCGCGCCGAGACATCGCGCACACACACACCACGCCTGGTCATCGAACCCTTAGGCGGGGAGAAGGTTAGGAGGTAGGAGCATTTTCAGCAAATGGTTCGTCACCGAAGGTGAACTGTTGCGTTTGCAGCGGGGAGATGTTGTGAAATACTTCTGCGAGGAAAAAGCAGCAGCTACACAGAGCAGTGTTCGCGTCCAGCAGCATTTTCCGTGAAGTTAGTTACAACTTTAGTGTAGTGCCTCTCACACTTACTTTTGATATTTATTTTAAGCTTCAAGCTGTAATAACCTAGCTCTCGCGAGTGCCTCTCCCAAGCAACGTACGCGCTACATCGCCCCAGGTTTCAATCTATCGTCCATTTCTATTGCTTTATTTGACGCAGCCGCCCCGAAAGGTGCCAACCTCATGGCGTCGTTGCGTAAAATCCTGCTCTCACGCCACATGACGCCTTACCGATGACCACTCGCCTTGGGGTATCAGGCCACCTGCCCCGTCCGGCAGGAAGCACACCCAAACCCGCAACGTATCGCGTGCGTACCCGCTTTGGCGTAAACAAAGCCCCGCAGAAAACGACGATAATGCTGGAGAAAAGTGTACGCATCCAACGAGTTGTCCGGCGAAAGCCACACGAGGCTCGACAGAGAGAGAGAGCGCGCGCGTTTGTTTGCCTTCGGGCGGGATGTTTGTTTTGTTTTAGATTTTGTACATTTCACCCTTCGTCTACCACCGCCGGTGCTGCGCGTGCTGCCTAAACACACGACGGCTGGAAAACGGTTGATGAAATAAATGGGCAAAAAAACGGTCACTAAATTCCACCTGCACGCACTAGCACTGGTAGGCCGCCGGTGGCAAGCGCCAGCGTGATGGACAGCAGTAGGTGTGACTGGCGATTGTGGGGCAGAAGCGGGCGCGAACGCGACGACAAAAGCTACCTCTTTTCCCTTGCTCAAAAAAAAAAAATATAGAGGCAAAAAAGCGTGCCAGTGGAAAATGGGTGGCATTCAACCTTAATGGAAGCAATAAAATGAAGAAAAATCAACTACACTCACGGGCATGAATTAAACATGAGCTGTGGTCTGGGGGGGTGTGGGAGAGAAGAGAGCTTTTCAAACCGGTGGATTATTCTATTCCCTCCCCCCCCCCCCCCACCTCCTCAAAGGGTGGTTATTTGTTTGGCTATAAGCTACGGTCGTTATTGTTTCGTATACATTTGCCCCCCAACCCACGGGCTAATATCCATTCCAGCGCCACGCTTAGTGCTGCGTGGCAGCTGAAATGATACGAATTTATTAAAACTGCACGGACAGATTCGGGTTGTGACGTCAATGGGGAGACTGTTTTTCCACCTCGGGGAGAAGCTCGCATCTCGTAACGGTATTCAAAAAATGACCAAAAATACACGCTACATCTCCAAATTGAATACAATTACAACCAGCTTGTTGCATTATTCTACCAACAAGGTCTCGTGGATACAGATCTTCTCTCTAATGCTAGGTATGTAACAATCCATTTAGATTCTAAGAAGTACACACTCTTTAATTGGAAACCAACATCCTGTCGGGATTATTTATCTTCATACTAGACACCCGCAGTCTTACTACCGCAGATCATGGAAAGCAATCACCTCATTACATTGATCTCGCCCAACACCGGATGTCGATCTTAACGGGTCGCCGCATGCAAAACTCCTGCATAATCGAACCGTTTGTCTGTTGCCGTTGCTTAGACGGGCAAGATTTCTCGAATGCATCGAGCACACTGCAATGTATCATCGGGCGACGAATGTTTGCAAACTGGCTGTGCTTTATGGCTGTGCTACTGCCAATGAGTAATGCAAATAGTGTATCAAAGAGCTTCTTTTATTTCAGCTTCGGTTTAAAAATAGCTAAAAGTCACGCCTTTCTTTTCAGTTAGCGTAAAAGATTGCATCTCTAAGTAAATGTGAAAATGGCTTGCAATAAAAAACACAACATTTTCTTCGTCGATTGTTTTAGTAATGTTTCAGGATTTTTTTTCTATTTCAGTGATTTATTCTTTTGTTAGTGAGTCATCAATTCATGCCTGTTTTAGTGATTCATTCATTGACAGTTCTGATCCGAGAGTTCAAACAATCATGCATCTCAAAATCGTTTGGCTTTTTGTTGTTTCCGGTTTGAAAAAAGATGACATACTTACATTGCGTTCGAGAACATCGTTACAGATTATTCAATTCGCTGATTCAGTGTGACTATTCACTCTATTAGAATACGTATCTTGTACAATTTGAACGAAGTTTCAAATTCAAAACATCTAAGAGGGATTCGATTCACTCACTTTCTCTCTCTGACGAGCTCACATTTTAACTCATCTAATAACTATACCGACTCACTATTTTCGAATTTAACTTATGTATTCTCTGTGCCGATTACTGCGAATAAAATAAACGTGTATGAAATCTTACAAGAATGAATCATAAAAGCTGTTTATTGTAGCAGTATTAGTAGTAGTAGTTGTTGTAGTAGTAGTAGTATTAGTAGTAGTGGTAGTATTGGATATATTTGGGCCATAAATTTAGATACATACATTTGTATTTACATTACTGTAGCTTCCCTCGCTAACTAGACCTGTCCTTAGCATTGCGGATTATATTAAATTATACGTTTTGCCTATTTGGTGATTGAAAATATGAGTAGAAAAAATTTCAAAGAAAACCTACTACGTTCCTAACAACCAAGAAGAAAAAAAGTTTTGTTTAATTCCATAATCTGAATGGCTTGGATATATTCTACTAAATTCAATATACGTTTTCCTAACTTGCTATAACGTTTTCAATTCTTTACTTGGATGGATTAGATGATTTGGGGTTTGAAGGAACTCGGGCCTATATTATTTTCTTTGAATATTCGCCAAGTTTCTTGTGATGTAGTCGTGTATACATTTTCTATTGAAATACGAATGTTAGTTCGTAGGCTGAAATTTCAGCCTGTCAGCTGTTTGCATTGTATAGCAGTTTTCGAGCAGCTATCTAAGTGTGTATAATATACAGGTGGTATTATCCCAAGAGGTATGAGTTTAGAAGACTGATTTTTATCGCTTCTGCTTCTGAATGAAGATTTTAAGAGTGTTTTGTGTATTCGTTAAGCCTTCAGAAAGCTTGTTTGGACAAAAGTTTTTACTCATCCTGTCAAAAAGTGATATTCAAATTTAGTTTTAAAAAACATGCTATGAGACCACCTGGACTACATACACTTTGATTCTAGATTCCACCACGTGATCTCTTTAATGCACCTTGGGGTAAATGTAAACAACACCGTGTTTTCGAGCAGGCACTCGAATCAAATTCTAACTTTGAGGCTAGAATAATCTAGACTGAACATTGCAGGCTAGTTTTTTGTGTGGTTTTGTATGGAGTGTTTACATGATTTCAGCCTCCAACTCTCAAACTACATACAAAAAATTGACTAGAATCGTGAAGGGCCCCATTGGCATATTGCATGTGCTGTAAAGAGTTGTTGTTCTGAACCAAGGGGTTACGTTCAGAATACTTTTAAGAAATTTATTTTTTATTCTTTATAATTTGATCTTATGTGTTTTGGCACAAGAATTCCATACCGGGGATTCATAGGTTATGTTTGGTCTAATGACAGTGGTATAAAGCACGAGCTTATTACTGAGATTCCATTTGGATTTCCTGTTCAGCACACTGTATAGGGAACGAAACACTTTTTCGCATTTTATTGTTGTATTTTCAACGTGTAGTTTAATTGTCATTATTTTGACGAATTTTTTTTCGTATATATTCAACCGATTGCTTCTATGTTATGTTCGAGTTTGCTGTTTTTGTGTGTTAGCTTTTTCTTTCTTGAACAAGTAAATTGCGTAAAAAATATTGCTTCAAATTTTTTGTCATCAATTTTCAGCTTCCATTTCTTACAGTAGTTTGAATGTTTCTTTTGTGCTTAATTAATATTTGTAATTAGTGCATTAGGACGTTTTCCTGATGCAGTTATTGCAACATAATCGGCATAAAGATATTGTTCGCAATTTCGCATTTTTTGGAATTTCAAAAATTTAAATATTGAACAATAAGGGAGATAGGACGCTCCCTTGGGGAACTCCTGCTAAAACTGTTCATAATACAAAGATTCATTTCAATTCCATGCGCTGAGCTAGATTTACTCACTTAGTTTACCACTTCTCCACCGAATTCACTTGGATCGATTTCAAATCACTCTTTGAATCTTGCTTAGTCCACATATTTCAAATTAAAAATATATGACTAGTGTAGTGCGTGGTTTTAATAGAGTATTTACATATTTTCTGGCTTCAAATGCCCTACTCCTTGTAATAAAAACTAGCTTTAATCGTAAACCCTCTTTCCCCCGTTAGGTCTACAATTTTAATATGTTTCCTCACTCTATAAATATGAAAAGCGATTCACATAAATTGCAAGCCCGATGCTTGCATACTATCGCCATCCTATCGCTCATACTCCTCGGGGCAATAAATTGTGCATTTCTTCATTGACCGATCCTAACATAATCGTGGCCACGGTTTTCGCTCCACCGTTTGCCTACGATGCGCAGCACAGCCAATAAGTAATTCATTTTCAATTACCATGTTAACTGAGGCCGGTTTGCTGTGTAGCACTTCCCCCTTCCCATCGGCACCGCCCCATGCTAACGACATTTATGAGCGCGTCAGTGAAAAACGATACACATTTCTCACCAGAACGAAACCTCAATCAATCAAGTGCCGTTGCAAGGAGTTGGAAAATATCCGTCCAAACCGTGCGACGCTGCAAAATGCAACAAAAACAACGCTAAAACCCGCTCACACACAGCGAGATGCACATAGAAAACTATTTTATTGGCTTAAAATGCCAGCAATATTGCGGATGCACCACCCGCCACACTATCAAACGGTTGACACCCCGATAATGATTGATATCGCCGACAATTACTGCGTCGGGGTGGTTTATTTTCTCCGCCAAGCGACTCCCATGCCTTTCCGCCTCTCCGTTTGGATGTAGCGGACCGAACCCAACCCCATTCAAGCTTCTGCAATGATAAACGAGTGACCGGCGGCCATCGGCCGGGTTGAGGTCATGTTTGGGTGTTTTTATTCGCTGGCGCAGCCAATTTTCCACCACCGTTCGACACCATCGATGGGTCCGGCTGACATGTGGGCTAGCTAATTTTTCACCAATGCACCTCTCCCATCCTCCCACTTCAGCATTATCCACAGTCGTGTGTGCACGCTACGGTGGTTGTGATAAATGGGTCCCCGGCTTTTCCATTTTCCGATTGTCGCCCGAGGGCAAACTTAGAGAAAAAAACCTCCGCAGCCGGTTTGGTGGAATGGAAATTGATATGCATACCCCATTGCCACCTTGCCATCCGATCCGGTAGGCCTTCTTGTGTTGATAGTGTTTTTGCTTTTTTATTATTATTGCCTGTTTACGGATTGCACTCAGCTACACTTTGCATCCTGCGCTCTATTCGCACGATCATGATCGGACCCGGGCCCGGGCCTGTTCCCGCACCCAGATGACCTTAGCGGTCGCGTAACTAATTTCCAGCCCCCGGGGCCCAGCCAGCTCGATGGGGGGCTGGGAAATGGTGCCGAACACTGGCCCCATCAGCAGGTTGTCGCCCGGGAAAGGAAACGATCGCCCATCACGTCAGCCGCCGATCCATCAAGCGCGATCGACAGCTCTGACCATGTTTGTCTGTGGCGACGACTCCGAGATGCAGTACAGATGGGTTTCATTTTACCGTTTGTGTTTGTCTGTTTCTTTTTTTTGCGTCTAAAGAGAGTTAGCGATGCAACATAAATCGATTATATAAGCAATGATTGGTCATGGGATGGATATGCGGTGTGAAATTTAGTGGAAAGACTTTTTTGTATTAAATCAAGCAGAAATGTGCTTTTTCAATAGCGTATCATTTGCCATTAGATCGGATAAATGCACTGCATGATTGGAATATTTCTTGAAATGACCTGACCAGAAGCTCATACAGCAATAATTCAAGACATTTTTTCATGAATTGCATATTTGCATATTGCTAAGCACGATGTAGTTACCACATTATGTAATTACCATCGAAACTATCTAATAAATTCACAATTATCCACCTCAATACCATCATAATCGTACGATAATAGTCTAACCTTGGACCCCATTCCGCTCAATTCCGCATTCCCCTACCCAAAAAAACGGAAAAATACACTCATGCAAACAAGCGCACACCGCAAACACTCAACAACAATGTGCTCCTTAACGGATTTGGTCCGCTCGCTCGCAGCATCCCGCGTGACCCTGGCGGTGCGAGTGTCACCTTCGCAGGATCGAACCCGATCGAACTGCAATCCGGCAATTGCCGGAACCTCCCTCGTGGTACCACACCCTATCGATCCGATTTGAGCGATTAACTCTCGAACAAAAGGCATTACGTTTAACGATTATTTGAACACCGAGCGCTTTTTTCCTGTTCCAAATCAAAAGGGCTCTGCAAAACCAACGACGGGCGACGGGTAAAAGCGAACGGAACAAGACCAAATAAACCGCATCGCTCCACGGCTGCTGTCCTTCCATTCCGTTCCCTTCCTGGTTGCTGCTCGCGTATTTTTTCCTCTGATTTTAGGCGGGTTTTGAGGCGGATTTTAAAATCGATCACAAGCGATTGGAAGGGTCGTTGGGCCGGCGGACCAAGGCAAAGGACGTGCGGCATCGCCGGTAAATAGAGAATCAATCGAACGAGGGGTGTACCCGGTGGCATTATAATCTGTTTGTTTACGCTGACGCAGCGGTTTCAAGTGCTTGCGTGAGCTGAAGGAGTCGCAGTGGAAAAGGGAATGTGTGAAACAAAACCACAAAGCAGTCGGTAATGTGTAATGTGTTTTGAATCCTTTGCCGAAAGGATAATGAGGATATGAGGATGTAAACGGAGAGGAACTAGGGAATAAGCATATTTTGGTGAGCTATTTATAAATAGAATTTGCGTATTATAGTTTCATTCTATCCCAGTTACAACTAAAAATTGCTTTGATTAGTTTTATTTTACACTTCCTAGTCAGGTTGATATGATAATAGCACTATTGAAAACAAGTGAGATATATTTTCAAACTCTCTTGTATAGTTGTGAATTTTGTTACGCTGCATCATGCAAACATAATATAAAAATACTTTATTTAAGAAGATTTCTGGATGTATTTTACAGGGTTTTCTACATTTTATTGGTTGGATCCCATCAATTTTAGGTGGGTTCGCTTTTTTTGTGCGTTCGCACGATTTTTTGGCAGTTTCGCAGAATTTTTTGGTCCAACTGTATTGATATTCAATCGGAAAATACCAATAAATTTGGGGAACGAACCAAAAATCTATGGGATACGATCAAAAAATCGTGGGAACGCACCAAAAAATCATGGGAACTGACCAATAAATCGTGGAAACCCTTTATTTAATTAAGATATGACTCAAACTATAATTGTCCCTCAAAAATTGAAGTAAGATTTTTGAATACAAAAACAAATGCCAATTTTAACCTGTTTTCTTTTTCAAGCTATAATATTGATATTTCAGCCTGTCATTGAAACAATATTCATAATTCAGATTATACTAATTTAACAATTACGTTTCTCCTTCCACGTTCATAGTGGATTTCACCATTTGTGTTCCAACAAAGATACGATTTAAGATCATTCTGTGTGTTTTCTGTTTGAAATTGTTTTTAATCATATTAAAACATTTAAAAAATATCGAATCAAATAGCGGTTTATCTTTCTGGACAAAATATTTATGCACCAGCAAATAAATACAATCATACGTGAAGTAACTCTACCAAATGCGATAAATCGGCGTTTGTTTACACTTTTTTCGGGTAAAAATAATATGGACTGAAAATCTGTTTTGCGTGTGGTTTTGTGTCAAGTGTTGACATGATTTCGACTGGCATGTGTCAAACTCCATAATATTGAATGATCAATGATAATTGTCGCAGCACGTAATCAACAAATAATCACAAAAGAAATATCTCCTTATAAATAAAGTTTAAGTTGTACAACTTATTAAAGCACACGTTGACGGATTCATATAATGTAAAAAGGCTTTAAAAAGCGTAACTTGCGGATTTTAAGTAATAATTCGTAAAATAGGGAAATCTTAATAAACATGTACTCCAATTACGATAAATCATATCGTAATAAGAAAATCGCCATTTCAGTTTAATGTAACATTCCAAATTGCCAAAAAAGTCGCTTCAACTCTTTGCTTCCACCTTTTTCTAAACCGCCCATCTGTTGTACGTCTGCCAAACAGGAAACGAAGTCCCGCAAAATTCATGACCAGCTGTCTCCAAGCCACGGCTAAACAATAAAATTTGCAATTACACGATGCATCTAAAACGAAACAAAGCAAAAAAACACCATTGCATCACACCTTTCCAACCGTTCTCAGGTCTAATCAAGCCGGCTAGCAAACCTAAGCACCGATTGTACGCTGCCCAAACGCAGCGGAAACAATGCATCATTAAACATTGGAAAACTACGAAAAGCAACATTGCCTTCACTTGCCAGAGCCCCTCTTGCCTTTGCTTTGGACGGTCCCGCGGATGGCGAGACGGGACGAGACGGCAATGATAGGATCTAATGCACGATGCAACTAACCCCGACCCCACAGCAACGACAGCGCACGTTCTAATTTACGCAGTTCAGCAAAAAAAAAAACAACCCGATCGTGCCAAATTGTCTAATTGCAGTTTTGGGGAGTAGCCTTTTGCTTCGTTCTATACTATCGATAATGGAAAAAAATGCAGTCGTAAAAACTAACAGAGTTTAGAAACCTTCAAGTACCTTGGAAGCGATTGGAAGGAAGTGAAGCCTAAAACGGACCTGCCTAATGGTGCATTAGACGCGTGCAGGTGCAATCGATGCGTGACGCGATGCTCTCTCACTTCCCTTCTAATAGCCGGATTCGCCCGGAGCGCATACAACACGGTACAGCCGAAAAAAAATTAACACCGCACCTCACTGCCGGTAGGAAGTTGGCCGATTTCAATGCCCAATTGTTCGTCGGAATGTGTTGTTTGTTTTTGTGCACACTCTTTCTCGCACTCTTCCCCTGTATGAACCTTACGCCCGTGAACACCCTCATTGCTTCAATGCGACCCTATTTTGGGGCTCGGGGTTGGCAAAAATTGTGCAATTGCACTTTACGCTGCAGTTACTTTCGCTTTCAATTGTCGATCACGGGCGCACCGAACCAATCAACTAAAACGGCTCCAGACGGCAAAGCAGGGGCGCCGATACGGGCCAAGCATCGAGCCAGACAGGGTGTCAGACAGTCTGGCTTAGTTGGGCTCCGATGATGGTGGATACGGGGGTAAAAAATGCTCACCCAAAACAAAGGTGCAAAAAGGAAGTAGACATCAATCGGGCGCAGCAGAAGGACGCATCGGAAGTGACGGTCTATTCCGCCGGCGGAACACAACACTGTAACCGCCCCGAACGGCCAGACGATGCACACATTTTTGGGGCAGTTTTTCGTTCTTTCGATTGTGGTGCGGTCAGTACAGTTCAAGGACAAGGTTGTACGTGGCTAGCCGGAAAGTATGGCAGCCTATTCGAGGCTGCTGTGTGCACTTGAGGCGCTAATTTTTCCGCTTGCTGTCGATGACGGGCTTGTGTGAAGATCTAATTGGGCGAAGGCGAGGTACATCGACAGACTGCAACAAAGCGTGGGAATGACAGCTCCGCTAGGAGTGTGAGCGGATTATGTAGATTTGTCTGTCTGTTGTCTAGACTTCAACAGTCACTAAGGGTCATGAATGGTACATACAAAACAAATCAACACACCAATGTTCAACCTCTTTACGATCCTCAAGATAGGGAAGACGGCACGTGTGACTGCCGAATTGCATGAAAAAAGTCATCTCATAGATCTCACCTCACCCAGTGGAGCAGTAGAAGACCGACTGTACGTAAGCATCTATTACAGATTCATCATAGTCACCCATCGATGCCTGGGTGTGAGATGATCCAGACGGACGTACGCCCAAAGGTTTCATTTTGAGCCTCATCAGCGCAATTGCTCCGAAAAGCTGGGATCCATTCGCTTCACAAGCATCATTGAGCTCAGGAAACGAGAGCCCATGTTTTTTGTGTGTCTGTAAGCTGCTACCGTCGTCCGATTTCAATGAGCCAACTCAACGAGGAGCAGCAAAATCTGGCCTCTTCGTCAACGCCGCAGTATCCGTGGGCACAGTTTTACATGATACTCTGCTAGCTAGTTGGTAGGATGTTGGATTAACGGAAGCTCTTCAGAGAATGCTCTGGAATCTGAGAAAAGAGTGCGACAGCCTATGTCGCTGGATAGTGGGATGATCGAATAGAGAAATCGTACGAGATCTCTAAAAATGTTCTAAAAATAGTATTACATTTGTGATAAGAAAATCTTTATAGGCAAGTTTTTACTTTATTGCAATAGATGGCGCTATACCTGTCATGTGCAAAGTAAGTAGTCTAAGGAACTATTGGACGTTACTCAGTGTTTTACCTAAACGACATTAAATTATTGCATGTGAAAAAGAAGCATTAAAATATTCCTTTAATTATATTCATTATCCTTCAACTCTTGGTCTAATATTGTAATTGGAAATTATTTTTCTAAAAGATACATCAAAATGTTACTATTTACAATAAAAATTCTAAACCTTTAGCGGAGTTTTCAACCGTTGTACAACCATCCTTTTTAACGGATTTACACTGTCCCTCGCTATATTTACAGATGGATGGCTTTTGAAAGCTTCGCCCCCCACAAACACCCACTCAACCCGACAACACCACCGTATCCTTCCAAGTGCAGCCAAGTGTGAAGTGTGAAGCTGGCGCATAATTATCACAAAATTCCGCACTAATCCCAGGCGACCTCGGTGCGCACTACTCGCGAGCGTAACCGAGGGACTCGAACAAAGGACGTTCGCCCCGGCGTATCAACTCCAGGAGGGCCACCTTCTCCGTGCCGTCACCTTGCCGTGGAAACGCGCTCGCGATGAAAAATGATGACGCGAGCGATGAAGTGGAAACGCGAGCAAACAACTCAGAATGCCGTCTGACACTCCGGCTCGACTCGGGCAGGGTGGCTGCCTGGACGATCTGCCCAGGCAGCCCAACCTCGCAGCATCCATGCCCGGGGAAGTAAGTGGCAAACACTTACTCTAATGAACTCTTCAGCGGTTTTTGGTACGCGTAAGAAGGCAGCGAAGGCACTTTTTTTCTGTCGTTCGCCCCAGGAACGGGACCCAAAAGCGGGCGGATTTTGTGAGCATGCAAATTAAGCTTCTCCTTGCGCTTGCCCATCGTATGCCACCCATACACAGACACATGCGGGACCAAAGTGGTGGATGATGTCGCCGGTGGAACCAACCGGCACACCCACTCGAGCGGCTCAAGTCCACGGGCTTAGTTTGCGGGATGCCGGGCGGGAGTGCCTTTTATTTTGTGTCCTCCGTCAAACAATCCGAACGGTACGCGGGACTTATAATTCGAGCCTCGCTTTCGCCACGATTGACGCGCCCCGGGTTGACAATTGCTTCCGGGGCCGGACTGGGCCGGGTCGTGCAGGGATCTCGGCAGCGGCGACTCTGTTCCCGCCCGGTGCAATGTGAAACAAAGTTGCAATGCTCGCAACACGCCGGAATGCGAATTTGCCGAAGGTGCGAATGGTATTGTGCTTAGCGTGTGTCGCTCCAGCCGGCAAATGGGCCGGTGCATCTCATCAACATTCCTGCTAATGGCAATTGGCAGTTACTATTGTGTTTGTTTGCAGCATTATTTTTTCTTCTTTCTCGCTCAAAAGCGCAGATGTGCGACTAACTTTAATTGCATTATTACTGGAAGGTGTGGTTGCGCACGGTCGTTTTCTTTTATTGCACTGCTTTTATGTGCATTAATTAAGTAGAATGGAATTGTGTTGGTCCTGTCCTGCACCGTTCACTGACATTATTAGCACTAGTCTTGGGCATTGAAAAAAATATTTGAATAAAATAGAACAAAGACTTTCGAAAAAGCATGTGTAACAGGTACAGCTTTGCTTCGTTTCTATGCGACAAGACTAATTATCCTTGACGCGAGCAATTTTGCTATTCAAACTAGAGCAAAGCTAGTGTTTACATTGATGAAACATGTTGTACTCCACTTTCTGTGAAGCAAAATAATTAAGAAAACACCGTTCGACCAGTTGATGGACGGATGACACCAGCCCAAAACAAACAAGCTTATAAACAGGGAGAAAGAGAGAGAGTGCAACAATTTATTTATCGATGCAAAGCCGTACGCATTACTTTGTCGCGAAGGTTGGTGCGTTGTGCCACGCCTTGCACCGAATGCCTTTTGTGCTTTTTTGTGTTTTGTTTGCTTTTACTTTCGCTGTTGCTGTGTTGTGTTGCTGGCGAAAAGTGCAGTGATCCAGTGCAGTGTAGCGAAAGCCAAAGCTATCTGCGAGGAAAACAAGATACTATTAGGTCTTGACATGACAGCATGGCACGTTCCGGTGCATAGGTTTTTATTCAACCTGCGACACATTACACTGGAAAAGCCGACCAGCCCAACAATTGAACTTGGCTGGTGCCCTTTCGTCACAAATAATAGACACTTATGATTTTGTTGCATGTAATGCGATGAAGAATACAGTCTGTTTTTTGATAGCTTCAGTGTGAACAAAACACTGGTGGTTTTCAGAAAGTTTTAGAACAAATAATTAGTACTGACCAACTGTATAGACCTTCGTTTTTATGTACTTACTGCATTCCATTGCTTTCTCTCTTTTGTTATAGTTTATCTCAATATTAATTTATTCAAATTAAGAAAAATCGCAAAAAAACCCTTATGATGCAATTTGACGGTTGGCTGTTTCTAACCTCCTACAGCCCAATATCTCAAATACACATCTGGTGCGAGGCACGAACAGACACCATAACGATCGAATTCTTTCATACTTCAGGATGTTCTTTCTACCCGTGCTCTCGCCGTCCGCACCTTCATCGCGCCATGGCACTGAGCTGGTCAGGGCACGAAAATGGAATCATATCGATCGCTCGATCAATGCTCATGCCCTCACGAACGCTAAACCCCTAAACGAGGCTCTAAAGAGCGGTTCCAAACGGACCCTCATGCACAAGTGTCGTAAATAAGCCCGACCCGAAAAACCGAGAAAAAACCCCTCGACAGGCAGCCGAAATACAGCCGATGCTATCGCCACTTCCTTCCCGGTTGGCGCAAACCATTCCTTGGCCTTTCGGCGAGGACGAGATGGACTCCACCCGGTGCTGCAGTGACCACCGGAAGACACGAGACACGATGAGTCGGTCCCTGAGAAGGCGCGCGCGGTAGCAGCCCTTGGTCAGCGTGCAGCTCCGAAGACGAGCGGCAGCAACTTGGGGATCCTCCTCCTTCCCTCTGACACGAAGACACACAAAACAAAAACAAATGAGACAAGACCAACCCGCAAAAACCCAAAATTAAACGAAACGGCTCGTGAAGCGGACGGATAAAATGTGGCCAATGTGGCAGCCATCCACTTGCACGGCGAATGCAAAATTTATTGCCGATAAAGGGAACATGATTAGACAACAATGAGCGTAATTGAAGTTGAACATGAGCATTGGGCCCGGTTGCAAATAACGGCTCGGCCGCACAAACGGCTGATACGCGACGTAAGCGGGTTGTGCAAAATGTGTAAAAAGGGGTTTTCGGGGCCAAAAGTGTAAAGCAAAAACCAAAAAATGTACGTTGGAAAAATGATGCAGCATTTATTTCGCTGCCTAAACTTCTGCCTAAACAGCTGAATGAGCACGATGGCAAAGAATTTGGGACTCGTTGCTGGTACCGCTTTAGTGCTTCCTGTGCCCCCGTTGCATGTGTTGCCGATTACAGTAGCAAGTGAGAAAATGTGCAATGAGGAGATACAATTTGAAGATACTCGGTTAACATGTTATGTTAATTTGGTTATCAAGTTCATCACCAGACTAAACAAAGTATTTGATGAAGGACTATGTATTTGGCATTCGTTTTACCAAACTTGCAACACTGTCCTTGGATGTTTTATTTTCATGAGAGTATTTACACAGTTTTGAAGTGAAAACTTCTTTAAAGTACTAGACTAGCGTCTGTATATATATTTTTCTCAAATACTAATACATTGGATGCATTTTATAATATTATCCTAGCTTTTGCTTTTAACCTCCTTTGTCTTATAACATATTCTTCGTTTTCTTCTGGATGCTCGGTCTCTGGCTGCAACTTCCCATCCATGTAGATAGGTCTTGCTTCACCTGAACCAGCTGATCGTGCTGAACTGAGGTTCGCTGTCGAACACCTTCTTGGTGGGGCACGAGTCCAGCATCCTTTAACATGCCTCAGCCATCATATCCTGCCAGCCTTTGCTACCGTTAGGATTAGGCATGTGTAAAATGAACGAGAATCGCACCGTTCGAACAGTTCGGTAAAGTGAACGAACGAACGAGATTCTTAACAAAAAGAACGACCAGGACTTTTGGAAGAAACTGACTACACCGAACGCGTTCGAACGTTCCGTCAGTGTTTGACGGCACACATAAATGTGGTAATGAAACGTGCAAAATCATATTGCTTTCTCGCTCTTTCTCGCACCGTGCGAACGGGTCGTCAGAGATCAAAATGTACCCTGTTGGTGTTGAAATCGTACCCATACAACTCAATTCCTCGAACGCCGTCGAATTTGTCCAGCAGTGTTCGATACGTGTGCTGTTGGTGTGGAAATCGTATCTATACGACTGAATTTATCGAACGCGTTCGAACTGGTGTTCGATCTGTGTTCTGTTGGTGTGTAAATCGTACCTACACAACTGAATTCATCGAACGCGTTCGATCTGATCGGTTAGTGTTCGATCTGTGTACTGTTGGTATGTAAATCGTACCTACACAACTGAATTCACCGAACGCGTTCGAACTGGTGTTCGATCTGTGTTCTGTTGGTGTGGAAATCGTACCTACACAACTGAATTCATCGAACGCGTTCGAACTGGTGTTCGATCTGTGTTCTGTTGGTGTGGAAATCGTACCTACACAACTGAATTCATCGAACGCGTTCGAACTGGTGTTCGATCTGTGTTCTGTTGGTGTGTAAATTATACCTATACAATTCAATAGATCGAGCCCGTTCAAACGCATTAGTCATTGTTCGCGAATGAACTGAACTGAATTGATTGCGCTCATCATGTTTATCCATGTTTAAGTAGTTTTTTTTTTTTTATAGAATCCTTGAGTGTGTATAAGACATAGGGTACAATATATGCTGGAGACATTTTTGCTCGTATTAGTTTTTTACATGCTAGTTTTTGGTCGGTTTTGCGATAGATTGTGTTGACCAGACAACAGATGGGCTGATTTATTTAATGTTTTTAAATGATTGGTTTCAACCGCAGAATGAGTACTTCTTTGGCTACAGTATGCGTCTATGGTGGGTAAATGAAAAAAATAACGAATGTTCTTTGTGAATAAAAACCCCATGAAAAAAAGAACGAAAGAATCGTCGTTCACGTTCGGTTCTTTTTGGTGAGCGAACTAGTTCGTTCGCGTTCGGTGAAAAGAATCGTTTTGCCCATGCCTAGTTAGGATGCTCGGTTCGCCGTACAGCTCAGCAAGATCGTGGTTCATCCTTCTCCTCCACGCTCCATACTCTAACACACCGTCAAAGATGGTTCGTAGGATGCGTCGCTCAAACAGGCCGAGAGCGTTTGCATCCTCCGCTCGGATGGTCCAGGATTCGTGTCCATAGAGAACAACTGGGCGAATCAATGTGCAATATATCACACATTTCGTGAGGGCTTGAAGTCTTCTGGAACTCAGCAGTCGGTGAAGCCCATAGTATGCACGATACCCTTGGACAATGTGTCTCCGGATTTCGCTGCTGATGTCGTTCTATGAAAGACCGTCACAAGATAGCAGAACTTTTCTATCACTAATTGTCGAGATTGTCGCTGTTAACTACCTACAAATACATTGCCTCTCAGTGCGGCCCTATCACGGACTGAGCCTCCGGCTAGCAGCTGCTTCGTCTTCGTCACATTGATCGTTCCAAGTTCGATACTCTCATTGATCCAAGTTCGATACTTTCAGCTTGCACTGCACCCCGTTCAAGGTGATCTCTAGCTGCCGGATCAACTTATCAGGAAAGTTGATGAAAGCTGGATGATATCCCAAGACTCATTTCGGTAAATGATGTCGTAAGTCACCTTGAAGTATTTCAACAGGTGGTGCGTAGGGATCTGTCGCTCTCGGCGATTGTGGAGAGGATCGCCTGAGGAGTAAAAATTTGGTCGATAGTTCGTCTGGTTGGTTACTAAATAATGCATTTGAAAGGTTTAATGTCTCACTATTTTATAATGACTTCCTAGCCTTCCATTCGATCATGACTAAAAACAACATTTAACTGTTTCTTTTTTACCCTAAAAATGCTCCAACGGAAATAATTTCAACATTAAAAAAAATCCCGAACCATTTCTAAATGAATGCATGGTCTCCAAAAAAGAGTCGTATTGTTTATCACACTACTCTCCTTTATCTCAGCATCATCAGAAGTAAGTGTTTAAGATCTTAGACATTACAGACAGGATAATTGTTCCCAAACCTGCAGTCGGAAACTGCAGCATTTGAGGCGAAGCGAAGCAAATACACGAAATACCATTTACCGGGCGCAATCATACGGCTCACTACTCGCCCACACAGCGCAGCGGAAGCCCATGCCAGTCTTGGCCTGACTGGTGGCCAGAAATCGTTCCACCCGAAACGGTCCACCACTTCCGGGGACAATTAAGAAAATCCGGCAATTTCCCCTTTTTTCCACCCGCTCACCCAGCCGGTGTGCAAATAATGACAGCGCCAAACCGGGCAGGGTCTGCTAAAAGATGCAGAATGCATATATCTCGAGAAAACCTCTTAACTGTCTGTCTGCCCGGTCGCATGGTTTCGCAGCTAGCAAGCTGATGCATGAAGTGTACCGGGCATGTAAGAGGACTACTTTGCCGCCCATTGTTTCGCGCACGGCACGGAAACGGAACAGGAACAAACAGCGCTGCGGGACAATGCCGCACTGTTTTGCATGAACAACAGCAGTAGGGAAGTGAGGACAACGTTGAAAGCAAAGGAAAGAAACGAGCGCCGAATGATAAGAATGAGGACGAAAAACAATAGCTCCGAGGCCTAGCAGCAGCAGCAGCAGCAACAGCAACCAACGGCATATACACATCGCTTAGGAGAATTCTAGTCGACAGATGGAACCGGTGTCACTCCCCCGATAATAACCCAAATGGGTTTCCGTGCGCGTTCGCGTCCTTGTGCACGTTCCTGTCGAGCCCGAGCGTTACATGCATCATCATGAGAGATGTCACAATGTGTATGCATGCTAAACCACCCACCACCGACCCTCCCAAACACACACACACATACATAATCATTCTAAAGGAGTATGAGCCTTTCCTTCTCATACGGACTAAGCATCCGACCATGCTAATGACGAGTAAAGTAGGATGTGGAAGTAGCTATTATTACGATTCACGTACCACCGGGCGCATTCGTCGTCGTCCACTCCTTCCAGCCGTACAATGTCGCAAGAAAATGAACCACAATTACACGGCAACGGGGACGGGCAGCGACGGCAATTGAAAAACATCCACTATTGTTAGGCGGCCGAGACGTGAGACGTGCAAAACATTCCGCAATCCTTCATTTCAGTTCAGATGCTCGGATGTTGTACAGAGCGCGGTGCATAATGAGGGAGTTATGTTTTTTTTTCTCTATTTTGCCGGGAATAAAAGAGTATTTTTAATATGGAATTTGAAAATTTTGAACGGAGAGGGAATGAACTCGTTGCGTAGAAAGTGCGTGCAAAAAAGATGCAATCATGTATATGATTTCCTTTTGCTTAAGTCGCTGGGATTGTTGATGTGGCGTTGACATACATAAAAGCCTTTACTCTCAAACTACTACTCTGAATAAATAGTTAATAATCAAAATAATTTTTCTTTTTCTAGACTTTATTACGATGTCTAAAGAGATAATATTTTAAATTGCTGTGCTCAAAATCAATAATTCTTTTCTTTAAGGCATAGGAACATCTTATCCACGTGTGTCATAAGACTATATTGACCGAGACTAGGATTAAACCTATCTGAGTCACTAAGACTATTGTCCATTATAATTGTAGAGAACTTTTGTACATTTCTCTATTAGTTCTTTCTCATGATTTTGACCAATCTAGCCAGTTTTCCTTAGGGACAATACAATCTCAGCAACATCTTTCTGTTATGGTTGTAATAAGACATTAGATGTGTCAAAATGTATATTGATAGTGTTTGCGCAAGAACATTTTCGATAACTGTTCTTATATAATGAACAGCTCATAACGAATCAATAAGGGAATCGAGAAAAAACTGGAAACCATTATACATTTTTATTAATTTATCATTAATGTTATCATCACCCAAAAAAACATCATTCTTAAATTATGTAAGCTTTAAATAACCAACTATAAATTTGTTTCAAGGTATCATAGTGACTGAATTCAAATATTACACTAGTTTTGTGTGTGGTTTTGTATGGAGTGTTGATTTTAGCCTCCAACTGTCAAACTCCATACAAAACAGCCGTCTAGAATCGTGAAGGGCCCCATTGACAGTCATTCGGCCATTTACCACATTCTTATGTCGTTATAGATTGATTAATTTAGATATTATCTTGTTTTCAAATTACTCAACTTTTCATCTACAAAGTCAGATAGCTGAAAAACTTGCCATAAAAGCAAAAAATTCTGAAAAGATAATCACCAATTTCTCTCCAACATGCACCAATACTTCCACCAAACCAAAATCAAAGCTTCACACGTGAGCCGTTCCCTTCAAACACTGATGGTAATTTATTTTCCTTTGATCTAACTAACATACACAAAAAAATCGAATCCACCTGTACTTTGAAACACCTTTCAGATTAAAATAAATTGTGTGTTAAAGCATCAACCGGTAAAGTGAAACGAATTGCGAAACCACCCACGATACCCACGAATAACGAGTTAAAGTGACTGTATGATATGCACACACACACACACACCAGCAAATTACCTCCGGCAATTGAAGGTGCTTGAATTTTCCGAAAGATTAATAAAACCAAACTTCAGCCTTGTTCTAAAGTCGTCTCATCATTCGGCGGATCTTGTGAAACTGTTCTCTGTGCAGGGGTTTTTTTTCTTCTTTCTGCCATGAATTTTGAAGAGAGCTAGACTGACAGGTTCTTTTTCGAGCGGGTAAACGGCAGCAGCCATCGGTAACGTGTGTAGAATCCTCGCGAGCACGTTGAAATAGCTGGCCGTATGTGTTCGCTTTCATCTTTGCCTTTTGAAACGGGGAGTTTCGTTTTTTATCTTCACCTAAGCACGCTAAAACCGCACAGCCAGCGTCAATTGACGAACTTTAGCGGAGTGGAAAAATCACACCAAACCAACCATATGGGGAACCCTCTGAAACTTCAGGATTGGATGTAGGCAAATGTGATAGCAAAAAAAACACACTTTTCCATTAGAAAGGATCAGCGGTTTAATCAATTTCTTATCCTTTCGTTGGCCTTTTGCCTGGCGTGTTGGCTTGCCCTAACGCGGCAAAGAAGACGAGTCGCATCGGAAGTCGCCGGCTGGAAGTTCGGCGAAAGTGGCAGCGGTTCCAGCAATCCACCGCTAAGCTTCCACTTTCCAGCGGGGGTGGAAAAATCCCTTATCAAACGTCGACTGTGCCAGTGAGCGAACAACGGCGCCGACGGCGACCAGGGCTGGCGGCTGTTGCCACCTCACATGACATGATCAAAAATGCGCCAGCCAGCTCGAGCATGCGGCGTGCTCAAGTGCGAACCGCGACCGGAAAAGCTGGTATGGAAAACCGTTTTGACTGGTTTTCTTTTCCTTTCCTTTTTTCCCGGACTTTTCCCGAACCGCAACACTCGACGTTTCAGCTCGCACCTCGCGGAAATAAAAAATGGAAAATCGAAATAATCCGAAGGGAATAAAGTTCCTCGAAATTATTTCCTGTTTTTTTTTTTTCGTGTGCCGCTCCGGCCACCCGGTTCGGTGAAACCTTTACTCGCCCGAAGAGGCCGGATGGAAATTGGATTTCTTCAGATAAAACCCCAATCCGCACGGTCCACCCTCACCCATAACAGACACGGGAAGGATAGGAATTTAACGAACCTGTTTACGACTTACGCGGTGATATTTCGCGTTTGCCTTTCGCCGCGTGATAGAGCCCGGCTGCGATTTCCCTCCCTTCCGCCACTCAAGCTCTTCAACAAGTCTTCCTCCACTGACTGGCGGGCACGAGCGACGGACTGGCGGAAACCATTTTGCATTGCGCTTCATCGGAGCCGTGTATTGCGTGCTTAACAAAAAAAAACCGAATGTAAATTATGCCTTGAATTACACCGGCCTAAAACGGTGAAGTTGAAGCAGTTAGTTAGTTGCTTCAGTGGCAGCCGCCTCGCAACAGTACCGCGGTTCGCGGATGATCATGCCATCTGTGCTGAACCGTTTATTATGCTTCCAACCGACACAACCACGGGAAACTAGCGAAACAACACGGCACAAGAGGCAAGATGCACAAACGAAAACTAAAGCCGGCGGGGCCGGTGGTGGGGCACGAAGTTTCCCTGCGCTGCCTGTGGAAATTGCTTTAAACTTTCAAATCAGATAAGCTTCACATCATCCTAACCGTGAGTCGCGTTTTGTTTGTATGTGTGTGTTTGTGTATCGGTATGTACAATGCCGGTAGCCGGTTTTGTTTCTTATTTCTAATTTCATTTCCCGTCTAAACTCTTTATTGAAGGGCCTAGCTGAAGAGATTTGATTTTAAAATTGAGCTGCGCTACTGTTCAAGCGATTGCGTCAGACGGTACAGGGTTGAGAAGGGAGTGGAAAAAGGCTTTATCCTCGGAGTCAGCCTGCTTGATCAGTGAGGAAACCTAAGACCACCGGTCCAGGGAAAACATGGTTGCATAATAATTCAATTTTCTTTGAATTTTTTGTTTCAAACTGTAACTATGCTTTCAAACAAATGCAATAATATGGAGAGAATCGTTACTGCTTATCAAAAGAACAATAACAACGAAAGCTTTCAGAAAACTCGCGCAAATTGAATTTGGCTTGCAAATACGTCGACATCCTAACATAACTTTACCGAATTTGCAGCTATCATTAAGATTAATAAGTATTGTTCCCAATCGATTGCTATGGAACTGAGTAGTACTGATACGAAGGAAGAAGAAGAAAAAACAGAAATGGCAATAAAGACACACTATAAAACATTCGCAAAATATAGTCCATCCAATATTGCGAGGACAATACCATCTGCAACAACAACAAAATCCGCTCTTTCTGTGGATTAATGGTTTGAAACGAATACCAATATATTAGCTGACTTATGATTGGAGTGTATTTGGCGATCAATGGGATCGTTGGCGGTTTTCACTGTTCATAGTCTGATTCACTGATCATAGTGTTCCTGTTGAGTCAAAGCTAAAGATAGGATGCCTTTAATACCATCATGACATTAACTTTTGTAGTTTTGATAGAAATGTCTGTCTTAAATACATTTTTACTGAGGAAACATCTGGAATGGGATACCAATATGTTAACTAATACAACATGTTTTTTTAATAGTTATAGTGTTCTACTTGATGACTTCTCTTGTGATATTAAAATATTACTTAAAAAATAAAACGTCATACCTCCATGAATCGTTCGAACTAAAACGAATATTGACTTTCATAACAATGTGCAGCCATTTCGATAACTTGAAGGATAATACAGACGTACAAACACAAACGGCAGCCAGTCTAGGCTGGGTAATATTGGGAAATGGATTCTTAATCTTCGTTTGGCGTAATGACCTACGCTAGGATTTCGAAACATCACGTATCTGAATAGTCAATCCTTGCTACATGAAGACGATCCTACAGACTATACTACCGAATCCCTTAGACTTGAAGAATATTAAACTTTACTTCATGATTATAGTATACATGTAAGACCAAAGCCAACCATTTCCAAACAGGATACGAATGAGTCCAGTAGGAACTTTTTCACAGTGGAAGCTAATTACTAAATTCATTCAATCCACGATTGAAAGCTACCAAGTCTTGAATTCTCAATTTTATTGTTGGCTTTCTTAATGACATTACTCAATAACTAAACTGTAAATTTTCTCGAACTGACATGAAAATTAACTACTCCCAGGATACGCCAACATTTCAATAAGTCTTGGACAGGTTTACATCTTGGAAATAAAATAGACAAGTGTTTCACCGGGAATGGCTTCCAGTTCTGAAGATCTGACAATGATATTTTATATGTCGGTCTTTATATCTGCATGATCCATTACACAATATTTTATTCCTGTAATTGCTCGAACTTTGGAATTTCTGAAAGGCGAAAAATATACTACATTAATCAAACTTTAATCAAATCAAAGTTCCACATTGCGCAGTGCGTAACTCACACCTCTACCGACCTTAAAGAACAATTTGTCCTGCGTCGCACAAATCAATTTGCCCAAACAAATTGCAAATTTGTCATTGTGGCTCATCCTACCACTCACAAACATATACCAACGAGCAGCCACACCCAATTTCGATGACAATGCACAAAGTTCTTGTACTTTCGGTTATGAAATTGTACTTTCAAAATCAATTCACTAGTAATAAACATTTAATAGCCTACATCTCCCCTCCCCCCTAGCCCACTCAAATGTACCGTAAACGGTGTGCCCACACTGCCGCTAGAATGTACCGTTTTGGCGGTTTCGCTTCGAACGGACGGACGCAGGCGGACGTGTTTTGAATGCTGTAGCAACGGCGTGTGCACTTGAGCATCAACATTTTTCCCACTTTCCCGGAGGAAAACTCTTACCATTGCCGCCAAAACGCAATGAAAAGAATATGAAACCTCGAAACCTTTGAACGGTGTGCTACCGTTGCTGGAGAGTGTGAGTTGCAAAAGGCAATAAGCGAAAATAAAAATGAACCGTTCACCATCCTCTACGTGGCAAAGTTAGACATAGTACAGCAATGTTGGGTAAAAGGTAAAAACAAATCGCAACCACCAAGGAACAGTGCAAAGGCTTGTAATGGGCTCGAGTGCTCGGGTTTCTGAGTTTGTTCGTGGTGTTGTTGTGTTTTATTTTCTTCTATTGCTGTGTGGTTCTAGGCATATCCAGGCAGCGAGATGAGAGTAAAAGTTCAGGTGAGGTTGGGCAATAAATTAAATTTTCAAACAAACCCGCTGTAGCAACCGGTACGCGGATGCAGTCCAGTGGCGAACTCTGTTCGGATCTTTGCCTGTCAGTTTTTTTTTATTCAATTAGCTTCTCTCAACCATTTAAGCGGCAAACGATACCTTATGATGTCGCAACAGACATGTTGATTGCATTATGAAAATCGAAACAACTATTTCATGCAATAGTTTTGAGTTTTTAAACAAACGATGGAGTACTATTAGCTTTGAATACTTGAGTTACTTGCTGAAAATAACTATGATTTGATTGCAATTTTGAGAAGGACTGAGAAGGAGAACAGATAAATACCAGTGACAAACTCTTTTTTTATCAAACTATCTTAACTATTCTTACATGAAAAGACATCAAAATCTGTAATGCACAACAACCCTTCCCTTTTACAAACGCCATCCCTCAACTCCTCCCACAAAAATGTGAGCAAAAATGAAAATCAAAGGGATCTGGGCACTCACCTCGTCCTGCACTTGCAGCTGCACTAATCCGCCCTACACACATGCTTTTACACGTATGGCGGCACTCTAGCACCCCCTTACAACCGACGAGTGGCACTTGGAAGCGTCTGAGAAGGCGCACATCCACCTCCACCCCGTACGGAGTGGCTTTTCACGAGGAATTTTCGCGTGCGCACACATTTTTTCTTCACCTCCTACTGGGACGCCCAATCCCACCAATCCCACTCGAGAGCGCATGAGAGCGGGTGACGGTTTTTTTTCCTGCCATGGTACATGGTAACTCTATCGGCATATGCGATCACGTCATATATGCGATTCCTTACCCCACGGAAGATGTCTCTCCCCCGGCGTGTAGCGTTCGCTGGATTGATTCGTTAATATGTGAAGAGGCGCATGCGTTTTTATTCGCCTATTTTTTCCTACTTTTTCGTGTGCGAGTAGGAGCAAAAAATTGTCATATATTATGAAGCGACGGGCGATTTCCCGCTTTTCTTCCAGACTCCAGAGCAGCACACATGAACACGCCCGCTCGTCGAGGCTGAATTCTTAATATGATTCGCGCAGAGGCTTCTCCATCCAGCAGTCGTGTTGTGTGTGTGTCTGTGTAGGCATGTCTGAAGAGCCACAGCAGCACTAAAGGAAAAGCAAGGACAAGCGTCTCCGTACCAGTTTCTAATCCCGTTCTCAACTCCCCGTTGTGGATATCAACACGATGGATTGGGTGCCGCGGGAATGGAAACATACTTTTTTCCCCTTTGCTTCATTCGCCATGTACACACATCCTACATTTCGGGCACGAATCAGCAACGCTACCAACTGGCGTAAAAATTTGCATCTAAAACTCCATCCACGAGTCTAGGGGACTAGTCGCGCGGGAGCAGACGGCAGAACGGTTTTCCCCCTTTCTCCAGCGAGCATAATAGCGATGGGATTTTCCATTGCCAAGTGAAAGTACAAAGCCTTCGAGGAGCTGAAGAGCCTCGGCATTAGGAGCCGGCAGACGGGAAATGGTTCGAAATTCTTTCACGAACCATTATATGACGCGGAAAAAAAGGTGCACGGAAAACTCGCCGCACCAAATGCAGAGCCGGGAAGGGGTGGAAAATTATGAGCAAAAAAGTTATGCCACAGGATTGATCCCGCGAATGTGCTGGTAAGCCGCGGCGGTTCGCGCACTCGTCGGCAAAGGTTGCAGAATCAACATTTCGCGTACTATAGTAGGTTGGGTTGGGACTGGTTGGGAAGCACGGAGCGTACCGGGGCGAGGGTGAAATGGCAAAATCAATGCTCAACGGTTGAATAGTTCCTCCTTTGCATGTGTGTTTTCCCCGTACGGGGTGTTCGTTTTTGCTGCTGCTGCTCCATGGCGGGTAAAAGGAGTGCACATGACACGAACGAGGGGACGAGCATACAGCAAATATGATTTTTTCGCCTAACGACACCGGGCGCGCGCACACCGATTGGTTGAAAATAAAATTGATGATGCTGAAGGAAGCGATTGAATTGAATTTGAAGGCACGGGCACATTTGTTTCCTGAACGACTGGTGAGGAAACAGTGGGGGAGAGAGAGAGTTGGGCGTTGGGTGGAAATGAAAAAAAGATGATTTGAGCGATTGAGTTGAGCGATTGGAAGGAAATGAAATTGACGCTAAAGATGGTTGTTAAATTGTTGGAGAAAAAGTTTTATATGCATGGCCGTTTCGGGTAATGCGAGGACAGGCAATGCTTCTGTTATGCACCAAACAGAAGCGTAACTAGATGTTAAATGCTATTAAACAGCCTATTTTTCATTGTAATCAAGATATTTTGACTAACTGAAAAATAAGTAGACTATCCATTCGTTTGATGTTTTTTAATCAAATTGTAAAATAAAAGATGCAGTTAATGATAATGATTTTAAACTTATAAGTATTAATATTGTTTCTAATTTGTTTGCTGTTTTAACAAATTCATTTGCTTGTTTATGCTATTCATAATTTTTATTTAAGTATTTTCTTCGAATTTTTATCTGATGTTTCCCCATTTCTACCGCTTCTTGCAAAGCCTTTGTACTTAAAACTTCTTAACTCCTACTTTAAGCTACTTTTCTAGCCTTCCCAAACGCAACCCGCAATCACCTTCAACAAATCCAAAACAAAGCTGCTTCTGTTTTCGTTCGCTTGGTTTGTGTTTTGCCTCGCCTAATGCCTCACAGCTCCGGCCGTTTAGGTTTACGCTCGCGATGGTATCGCTTTGTTTTGTTGATGTTTGAAAAATTACACTTTCGCCAACTTTTATCTCTCAAAACTGCACAACCAAAATCGCCCCCGGCTGCGGTCCAGCTCGGGGGCAAAATCAACCCGACAGCGAACCCCAAACGCCCAGTACTCCTCCTGCCAGTTAAGTTCAATAGTCCGAGCGGTGGTGGAAGGAGACGCCCAAAAGATGATAAATTTCAGTATGATTAGTTTTTCATTTTACTTTTATCACTTTGGCACCCATCCTGTCTGATGGCTGAGTGTACTGGGCCACACTTTGGGTAGGTTGGGTATTCCCGTCGCGTGTTGAAAAACGGCAAGGCGCTCACTTGCCTTCCTTCCTTCGGTTTGGGTCGGGAAAACTGTTCCCTGTAAGTTTTCTTCCGTGCAAGTTTTTCCTGCCCATTTGCGGACGGCTACACTGTACTGCCAAGTACGGAAAGGATAGATAGGCACACTCCCCCAGGGAAAAGGTGCAACGAAAAGAATGTGGTGGGGGGGAGCAAAAAATATTTTATGTGTACCATTTTTCATGCAAAATATTTTCCATTTTTTTGCACCGCGTGGTCTTTTGCAAATCTTTGTCCACCTTTTTCTTCTTCTTGTGTCCCCATCGAGTGTGGTTTTGATGCAATTGTATTCAGATCCCCTGGCGATCGGTAAAAACAGGGGAAGCAAGGAAGTGAGAAAGAGCGGCCAGGCTCATTCAGTTGGCAGAGAGCCATTTGGGACACGGATGGTTTTGGTCGCGGCGAATGGAAGAAGAATGTTTAACGGGTAAAAGAGTGGTTTCGTAGTGCAGGGGAAAAAAACTTTTACAGTATCGGGTGCGAAATCGATGAATGAGTCAATGGGCGTTATCGGACTGGGAAGGAACTGTTTATGGTCGGAACTGAAACGTTTTTTTTTCTTCTATGGGAGCCAAAAGACATCAGTTCAGAAGTGGAGGCAAAAACCAAACCAAATTCACGATCTGTTTCGCCCGAATCAAACTAGAGTGTCTTTACCACGAAGGAAGTGTTAACATATTTCTTGTGATAACGTCACAGACGAAAACTACTCATTTTAATGATGCCATATTTCGTCTGGTAGTCGTAAAGTGTTCTTTAGTTTGTTTTTTGTACCTAAGTAATTTTCGCAATTTGTACTGTGCTTTTTAGATTTGTTTTTTTTCTTTCAAGAAATACTGTTTTTAGTCTTTATTTTTCAACAATTAAAGGATAGTAAGGAAATGAAAGCAAAACGAACTCTTACAAGTTTTCAATAAAAATGCTTGAATAATATGGGTGTATTTATTATATTGGCAGGATATAATCAATATATTATTGCTTCCATCAAAGAATTGTGAATGTGTGAATGATTCAAAAATGAAAACTGTATGTGAAAAACGGTCGTTTGACGAATTCAGAAATAATGAGGAACATCATGGTGAGAAGATTAAAAATAATATGGCCACCAAAAATCCATGAGTAACTAGCTAAAGATAACCCATCCTCAGATGATATTATCAAATTTCATAATTAGCTAAACCAACTCTTGCTAATTGAAAACAAGCTGCCTTTACTCACTATGACTCAAACTCACAATGAATGCATAGCGAACCCTCACAGGTACTCTCCCGTATGAAAAGCAATTGCAATAAAATGAAATACCAAAGGCAACCCCCCTGCCATGCGGCATATTACATTTCAAAACTATGATTTTAGCTCTTTCATCAAAATCTTACCCGGAAACAGCACAAATACACTATGGTACTATTCACTATGCTCTTTCGCGTGAATGTAATTCCCCATGGTTTTGGTTGGAAGATTCGCGCAAGATAACATTCATACCCTTGCGCCATATTACGCCCGCGCACTCAATGACAAGTCGTCAACAAAAACGGCATCATAGCAATTGTTTTTCAATACCAGCTTCATGCGACACCGGATGCGTTATGAATTAGAGCTCTCGGTGACGGGTGACGGTTCGCGAGATTCTGACCGGAGTGGGACGACACTTGCAGGCTTTTTCACTTCGGGTGGATGCTTTACAAAAGGTTTACATCTCCACCGCACACCACCGCCACTGGTTGCTTGCTTGGCAAAATCTTTCTTTCTTTTCTTTTTTACAGTAATTAGAAGATGGAAGAGTGGATGGGTTTTGTTGATTATTTTACCCAACGCCTGCACGCCACCGTCGTCCACACTTTATCCCCAGTGCAAACAAACAAACTCTCTAACGTTTGCGAGACCATTCAAATTTTACACTACATGTTCAGTCCATCTTATCACAACGACTAAATTTCAACGCAACGGCTTTCAAAGCACCTCAATGCTTGTGTACAGAAATTAAAAAAAATCTTCCACTTGTTCACCCCACCCAACCAGCTGCCAGCTTGTCGCTTTGAATGGGAAAACGGTGAAGAATGCAATGCGAGAGAACGATGCGTTATGGATAGGCGACAAGCAAACCATTCATATTTTCTTCGACACAACACTAACCCAACAAGCAAGCTTTGGTTACGAACTGCAAAATTCTAGGAAGCCCTTTTTCTGCCTCCTTCTGCCCAATCCACCTGCATCCACATCAAGCAAACAAGGGCGCAGGGATAAAAAAAACACACTGAAAGGGAAAACACTTTTCATGTTTACATTGTGTTCATGCTGCAAATTACTTGGCATTGAAATTTGTCATTCAAAAGGACCGCTTCCCATGAGATGCCAAGCAGTGGTGCCAGAGTGGCAACAGAATTCTTTTGGCTTATGGCTTTACGGACCATCACCACCACCGTTCCCATTCAAAACACGGCCGCCAGTTAAAAGGGGTGTTGCAGCCCGTACAGACGCCTCGCGGGTGTGAAATGGACCTTTGGAAGCTTGGGTTGGAGATAACTTTTTTTGTGTTCGTCCTCACAGCAAGCACTAGCGAAACTCATACACATTCTTCGGCGTGTATGGCTTGTGTTTGCGTTGCTTATGCTTTGTTTTAGTGCAGTAGCGTCTTGTTTATTTGTGCAGTGATGTGGGGTACCGAAACTGAGGCCCCTGGCCTGGGGAAAGCAGAAGGTTTTGTTGCTTTCTTGCCGACTTCAACGAACCCCCGCGTGAGTCAGTCTGGTCCGGTCGGGGTATTTGTTCGTTGAATTGAAGTGAGCTTGTTGATGTGTTCGTTTTTTGTGTTTGTTCAAAAAAAAAATATGGATGAATGCCTTTACTTAACCTTTATGAATTTTTAATGACAGTCCGGGCGGGATTGTTCGAATATAAAGCTGTTTTTGCAGTTTGCAGTATCTCAATGTCAAAGACGAAGAAATAAATAAATGTTATCAACATTACGATGCTTTCGTTTACTGGATGATTTCAGGAACTCTCATATTTTTTTAATTATTTTCCAAATTCTAACTTTTTAAACTTTTGGATTTTTTCTGACTTTTTGACTATTTGCCGATTTAAAAAAAAAATGCTTCAAAAATATTGAGACAACCCAAATAAATTGTAAAGACAATTCAAATAAATTTTGAAACAATCATTAGATTTTATTAAAAAGAAACGAAAATCAGGAACCTAACAAAAAATCGTGAGAACTATGGGAAACCCCGTTTGCTTGCTTTGTTTATAATTGATTTTCAATTAAGAAATTCAGTACATAAGTTGTTTAACTTGTGTTCCCGAGATAATACATGAAAAATATCACTAAAATACATAAAAACATGAAAAAACATTATCTGTACAGTAAACTTAGCAGGCAGTTTTGTAAAATATATTCTGAGGTATATTGTATTACTTCTTTATCTATTTTAATCCATCTTTATCAACTGCATTGCAAAAGATACAAAATGTTACAATAAAACAACAGATTTGATGCCCTCTTAAGAGTTCAAACCGACAAAAAGGACATTCTTTCATTTCTTCAGAAACAAAATCCTACCGTCTTATTTTTAACTCCGCACTATAAACCCTGAACCTTTGAATTCACCTTCCATTCTAAAAACATGACACATTCTTCTCGACGAGCTGTCCAATTCTTCAAGTACTTTTGAAAATTACATGCCTAAGATTACAGCCATCCGCAAGCATGAAAAGCATCCGCCACTTGAAAGTGTAGCGACCGCGTCATAACACTGCCAACTCCCATAACGGACGGGGAGGGGGATCCGAGATTATAATCAAAGTCATGAACACGACCTCCTCCAAACGCACACACACATACGCCATCATTCTGGGGATCTCATCCTTTCCTGTGATGTATGTCCTATCCCACCTCCAAAGGGAGAAGGAAAACAGACAAGGACAATGTGACAAAAGCCATGTGCAAGTATGCGCTTTCACGGGCAAAGGCCTTGAGTGTATGAAAAGATTCCGTTCCTTTTTTTTATGCCATAAGGCTGGGTGCCCTCTTTACATGTTTTTGAAGTGCGGATGTGCAGTACACACCGGCGTATGTCAACGCCGCCGGGCAGACAAAACCCCTCGCTACAAGAACAAAAAAAAACAACGACTCTCTGATTCGTATCATCAAGTGCACCTTGTCCCGTCGCTTCCGTTCGGTTCAAGTTGCAAAGTGCAATCCGTTCTTGCTGTTTTTTTATCAGGAGGGCCCTGGTTAATGTGGAGGTGGAAAAGCAGGATGAAACTAAAAGGGGCACAGGGGATCCTTGCGAGAATCTGGAAAGAAAGCGCTCACAGTGCCGGTACGGTTCTCCTAGTAATCTCGATGTCGCCTTGACGTCACGTGAACTAAACATGTCCTTAGCCATCCATTTCCTTTTTTTGCATTTTGTGCCCACCACTCACTACTTGCATATGTAAAAGCCCTACCGCAGGCTCGAATGTACAATCTTTCGCGAATGAATGAAGAAAGCATGCAAAAAAAGAAACATATCCTGACTCCAAATTTTGTGCTCAAGCACAACCCACTTACCCGGCCCGGGAGGGATCTTTTGCAAAAAGGGGGTCCCGTTTCGATGGGGCCGGGATTTACACGTCATGCCGCGTGTTCTCGTATTTCCAGTCCTTAATACTCTTTTTGGCTTCACTTGAAATGTTTGCCATTCTTGTGGTAGCGGAACATTTTCCCCAACAGCACTTCAGCCAGGCTTTTCGCAACCACCCCGGAGAGCACACGGAAAGTCACGTACGCCGGGAGGATCATCCTGTCGGCTTTGTTATCGTCCCTGCTGCTCACGGTACTCACCATCACACCGTCCAGTGTGCTCGGTACATGCTCAAGTGAAAGGATTACACGGGTTAATTTGTGATATTTGAAGAGAGAATACCGCTCGTCAGCTAGCCCGGCGATCCGGTCAAGTGCCACTGGATGTTTTGTGTATCGGCGATGGGATGCATAATTATTGGCGGATGGGAATACCACAATAGAAATTAGCTGAAATGCTGCATTTCAGCTGCAGGCATTTGTTTAATTTTTGTTACTTTTTTTCTAGAAAGGTTCAAAATGTCTTCCTCCTCTGAGAAAGGCAGATGTACACTCGTGGAATAAGAATACTTTCAGTATCAATTCTAATGCCGGTTTGGGTTACTAATCAATTTCAGGACCAGTATGGATACAGTGACACCTCTAAGACTGATTTACATTCTATATAAGTTTTAAGATCGATTCGAGTTCAGCACTATTACAATAATCATTATGAGTTTGGGATCTATTTGAGGATTAGTGTGGGATGAGGATCAGCTACAAGATCAGTAACAGTTTAGCATCGGTTCCAGGACTATTAATGGTTCGAGTTATTTTCTATGATGTGTATAAGTTCAGACTCAGTTCCCAGATTTGTATCTCTCATGGATCTGGATCCGTTCCAGGTTTGTTGTAGAATTGGAATCAGTTTCATGCTAGATAACCGATCGGGATCATTTCGATCGGTTTCAGATTAATATGGGGTCAGGGAATGTTCCTGCACCATATTGGGTTCAGGTTCTTTTGGAGGAGTCTGAGTACAGACTCAGTTCCAGGATGTGTATAGATTTAAAGTTAGTTCCATGGGCAGTAAAAGACACATATTACTTACTTACTTATCCGGCGCTACAACTGCTTTGCGATCTTGGCCTGCCTCAGGAGTGTCCGAAACCGCTCACGGTCTCGCGCCTTCGTCTGCCAGTCCGTTATCCCAGCCTTAATGGCGGACGCCTCCACGACATCTTGCCACCTCAATTTGGGCCTACCACGCCTCCTCTGTCCTTATGTACGGCCTAAAAAGACTTTACGGGCTGGGTCGTCCGTTTCCATGCGTACAACATGGCCAGCCCACCGGAGCCTGGCGAGCTTGATACGCTATACGACAGTGAGGTCGCCGTACATCTCGTATAGCTCGTCATTATAGCGGCTCCTCCATTGTCCTTCCACACATACGGGGCCAAGTATCCTTCTGAGCATCTTCCTCTCGAACGCGGCTAAGAGGGTTTCGTCAGATTTGGATAGTGTCCATGTCTCAAAGGCGTATGTGAGTACTGGCACTATATAGGTACTATATAGTCCCAGCTTCGTCCGTCGCGATAGGTTCTTTGAGGTGAACTGCTTTTTCAGGCTGTAGAATGACCGGTTGGCAGCCAGCATCCTTTCGCGCAAGCTTCCATGCTATTTTCGTTGCTGACCTTTGACCCAAGATAGGTGAATTCTGGAACGACTTCAAACGTGCGTTCACCTATCTGTACATTACGCCTACGTTAATTCTGATTATTTATTAGTAGGCCCGCTGATGTTGCCACCATCAGTTTGGTAAAATAACAAAAACACATATATTTTCCTAAATTATTAAAGATTCAGGCCAGGGATCAGTTTATTGTGTGCATAATGTGTGTCGTTAGGCGCCAACAATTTTCAATAATGTGGAGATCTCCAAAACTGTAGTGCCATCTGGTAAAAGCCTGTTTCAGACAACTATTGCCACTACACTTGTGATTCTCGTATATAGCTGTCTCCAGCAAACCAAGTAAAACATGTCAATGCAAGTCTAAGTTTGCAACAAGTGTAGACAATATTGTTCGGCCCATTCTTTCAATATTTTAGATTTTCTCCGCTAATTAATTTCGCAACAGGATATTCAACTCTTCTTCTTCTATTTGGCGTAACATCTTACGAGGACATAACAGCCTACACAGGTTTTCGAAACTTATTCAAAGTCACGGTCCCACAGTCGAATAGTTAGTCTTTGTTACAGTGAGACGATCCATTTGCGACTAGAACCTATGCCGGTCATGTTATTAAAACGTACGAGTTGACGACTGCTCTACGGTACCACCACAGTCGGCTATTGTCGGCTCATAACCGTCATAACCGACCATGTTCTCCACTAAAAAATCTCGAACATCATTCAAACAGACTAACAACAACCTTTTGCTTTGCATGACTTCCAACATCAAAGATGTTTTGCCTGCGTTCAAGTGAAAATTGATCGCTCACTGTATCAAGCTTGAACAGTCTGCCGTAAAACAACCAATTGCTTCTCACGGAATTCTACTTTGACAGCAACCCGATCCTACCCGATAGCATGCTACCTTCTCGGACCTAGACAACAACAGCCAACGAAAATTGAAATACTCTCGATAGCTTTCGGAGAGCAAAACGACGACGGTAGCAACAACAACCACTACATTCCCGACCCGCCCGATCGATACACACTGACACTTGATGCAATTTTGCTTCCGTGTCAGCTTCCGTGGCCACCGTTGGTTAGGCTTTTTTTTTCTTTTTGCCTGACGCAACACTATATCCGTGCCACGGAATTATGTGCCCTGGGGCCATCACGAATGGGTTTGGGTGTTGGAGCTGGCATTCTAGGCGGTCTTGGGGTGCGGCTGAATAGCACCGGAATGAATGGAATAATATCAATCGTCTTAACTAACCTACCTTCGCTACCGGGTCCGGGTGGTTTCCGTCGGAGCAAAAGAAGCAAAACCTTCCTGAACAGACCGTTTCGTTTGCTTTGCCCTGCGTTGCCGGCAGGCATTCGTATCGGAATACGGCGAAAGTAGCAAATAACGTCACGCTCCGGGTTGAGGGCAGGGGTTTACGGAGCAAAATCGATTGTACGAAATCTATCATGCTAATGTTCAATGTCTGGTGTTGATGACGTTTTTTTTTTTACCTTCAGCGTACAGGCTTTAGAAAAGTGTGCTTTAAGATAGAGAAAACTCCCTGAATTGGTGAAAGATATCACCACTTTAAATGCGTTCCTGTCAAAAGGCGAATGCTCACATGCCAGCAAGAGTTAAAGTGAAATTGCTTTCCCAAACACAGCGTTGTCACTTCACGCAGTAGCAATGCAATGACCTCACTCGCCATCAGAAGCCACTCGGAAACGAATCCCATTCAAAAACTCGAACATCTTTTTCGTTCCCTTCCAGCGCACGAACCTTCAGCAAACGTTCTATTTTGACCCCAATTGATTTCCCCCACACTGTCCTGCTGGGCAGTGTCCCGTCACCGCCAGCTATCTCAGCCCGTAAAGAATGGCAAACGCATTACGCCGAGCACGCCGTCAAAAAGTTAGTTTCCGGAGGCAAAAATACAGTTTCCGGTTCGTCGGCTCTCGGCCCGCCAAACCCCCCTGAAGTGTTCTTTTTTGCTTGAATACTTGGCTCTTGAGCGCGGGACGGGACGGGACAGCACCACGGAACGTCCAAAATGGGCAACACGATTGCCAAGAGTTTGGCAGAAGAACGCTTACACAGTTTAATATCGCTTCAAACTTTTGCCTGAATCATTTCTTTGCTATTGCCACAACACCTGATGCTAATAGATATAAAGAGGGCAGAGAAGCGCGCGCGAAAGAGAGAACGAAGAAAACAAACCATTTTGCTAACACAAAAACATGTGTTGAAACAAGTTGGCCGAATATTGTCAGTTTCATTTCATGATTTGCTTTGAAATAGAAGAAAAGTTTTCTTCCTCTCTCGCCATAAATAGTTTATTGGAGCTACAAACCAGGACCTTCCCATTATGCAAGGAAAAATCCCATCCATAAACATAACTCCAACAATGGCTCCCCTCCAAAACCATGTCTTATTAAAGCAAGACCCATCGTCTCAACATCTTTACGACAACTCGTAAAACAAATCAACAACACCGAAACGCAGAATCGCCCTTTAGCGTCTGGCCGTGGTGCCGCTAACGTTCGTGCGGCTGACTTTAAAATTTAATTGACCTATCGATTTTCATTCGCCCCAAACTGCGACAAGTGAAAGCGAGGGTGCGCATTTGACCCCCTGCCAGAGGGGGGAGAGGAATAGAAGGCGACCAAACAAGCGAAGTAAGCGCGCTCGGTAAGCTCGTAAAGTCTCGTGAAAGTCGCGAAGATTAAAATCAGTCCACCGGAAGCTGGACCCTTGTGCTATCGGTACGGTACGGATGGTGAAATGGATTTTTCCACCCGCACTCCCGCAATGTCCTTTTACCCAAGACATAAGCCCAAGCAATTGTACAACCGATGCGATGGGAAAAGGAAGCCGCGGAAAAAAACACACCAAAAGCAGAAGCTTTTCACTTGCAAAACGAGAGTGAAAGGGAACTTCATCAAGCAGGAGCGGCAGTCGGAGCGGATTGTGGTGATTGTGGTGCGAATTCCTATGCTAAGGACACCGAATCATTCCCCCCACCCCTGGCCGGGAATGCCGTCTGTCTGAGCTGGTGCTCGGAACACTGGCCACATTGGGGGAGGTGAGTAAAAACTTTATTTCCATTACCGCAACTGTGGCATTAAAAAGTACATAATGAGAATTTTCCTACAGCCCCAGCCCAGGTCTCAGGGGCAGAAGAATGAAAAACGGCATGCAAAGTGGAATGGACGAGAAGATACCGTCGTCCTGCTGTCCCATTGGAGTCCTGCTACTAGCGCTCTGTTTCCCATCGTCGTCCTAGCTTCCGGAGTTCCGGGGCAGACCACCGAGCTCCATGCCTCACAGTGTCACAGTGCCTTGCCCAGCCAGACAACAACGGCCATTCAGCATTCTTTATCTCTTCCCATTCGCACAACCTTAACCCCTCCCCAAAGAAATGAAAATGGGACCTTCAACTCATCGATCTGTGGTGCTCTGAAGTGCTTAAGTGCCTTCAAACTTTGCCGTTTTCCATTCGCCGCACAGACAATCGTCGCCCGGCTCGTCGCCCGACCACCACCCGGGACCAAGCTACCGGAAGATGACCGTCCGTTTGACTTATGGCGACCGGGCTACGATTAATATCCCCCGGGGGGAGACACACACACACAGACAAACACGTACCAGCTGGCACTGTTTGCTGCTTAATGTAGGTCATTGTTTCATTTACCAGTGCGAACGATTACAATGGGGCAGAACGCCCGCCGCCGCTTTGGGTCAAGACCGTACTCCTGGGGAGGGAACTCCGACGTGCAAAAGGGAAGCGGCAATTAATGGGCGACGGTGGGCAGCGGGGTTCGGTTTAACCTTGATCTTCGTTCATTATGTATTCACGAGGTGATGCGTACCGGGCGGTTGCTTCATTTATTTCTGGAGCAAATTTCAACTTCATCGAGAGCGAAACCGCGTTCCCATCATTGCCTGTGGGAACAAAGACGAACAGGATCTTGGCCGCCGTCTCAAAGTCTTGTTCGCTCTCTCTCTCTCTGTCCTTCTTTCCCGTGGTTCCGTTTTTGCTCCCTTCGGCTGCCTGCCTGATGACGGTAGAGTCCTGTGCACACAGACGTCCGCAAACGAAAAACGTTTAACTCCCTGGCAGCGTTCAATGACGACGATGCCTCGATGACGGACCTACCATAGCGGGGGTACGAACGCAACATCAGAGTCATGGGGGCAGCGCCGGACGGCTTCCGCCGTAGACGCGATGATTGCATTTTCCCCTCCACGCTCCACCAACCCACCGATGCTTCTTTGCGTTGTTTGTTTTGATTTTTAATTAAAGGATTATCGCTTCAACGCTTTCCCTTCCGAATGGCGCGGTCGGGCGAAGGAGCAAGCCCTTGGCGAAGGGATTAAATTAAAGCCAAAGCAAGGCAAATACATACGAACTACGAGGTGAGGTACCAACGAGCGGGGAAAACGCAAAAGGGCGTACTACTTGCTGCGAATGTAGAACACTGGGACGGCCTGCGTTACGTTTTCTGCCCGGCTCTCGAGGCTCTTCCTTCTGGACGTACGAGCTTCCCCTTGTTTTTTTTTCTACTTAGCGTCTTGACTGTAGATTTTCTTTAATTTCAGTGCGCGTTTCACTTTCGTCCGGAACACCGGTAATTGAAGGCAATTCCCATCCCATCGTCCTCGTCTGCCCGTCTTAGCGCGTCTTGGCGGGATTTCCGGGCAAAAGGATGTTTTCAATGCGTTCCCCTTCTTGCCCCCTCCTCCCTTGTTCATGTCCAATCGGTGCCCGCAGAACGGTGTACGTGCTAATTGTGGTCCAATTCACAGACGATGAATCGAAGTCAGTCGCTGGTTGGCTAGGCCACGGACACGGATGTTTGTTTGATTGGGAACAGCTGGCGCTCGGAACGGTCGTCCGGGGCGTTGGGAAGAGTTTTTTTTTTCTGGGAGGATAAATGTAGAACAATGCACGTCTGCTCCACTTTTTAACGCATGGGAAGCGGTAAAGGAATGCTGTCTGCCGATTCTGATAGAAGGACATTGAAGACGGAGAAAATCATCAGTAGGGTATGATAATGACTCACCGATCGAAATCTTTAATTAATATTATGTATAAATAAACTAAAATTCAATTTTCATTTACTTAAAAACTTTGATAATGATTTCATGATTTGTTAGATATAAAACATCTGATTGCTTACAGGCTATTGAACCACCAAAAATGTTTCTTCAGGGCAGCTTTTGCCATGTTCATGCATTAATACATTCTTTCATTTGGAGTGTGGAAATGAAAGATCTGAATATTTTCATGATTTATCATAACATTTGTCAGCTTTACTTTCCAGAGATTGCTCCTGATGCATTCCAGAGATTGCGTTGATCCTCAAAAATGTACAAAGAATAGCAATAGTTATCAAGCTGTTTTAGAACATCTGCATATTTTGTAATGTAGTAGTTTTGGGATTTAAATGTGGATTGAAGGCGATTGTGTGTGCTTGAAGATAGATTGAGTATACTCATGAGTAGAGGAAGAATAGGCTTGCGTACTACCTAGCAAGGTAAACTACCTTTGATTGCACTATTGAGTAAGTATACATTCCTGGAAGTCTGTTGCGTAGACCAATTACCGGGCCTTTTTAACATGTTTTTATTATAATGATTAACAAGTTATTCCTTTCGATATTCAATATGAATCAGGCCTCAAAATTGATCTTCGATAAACCTTTCTTAACTGAACTTTAATAACCTTTTTTTTTGCTACTGTGGTCCCATGCGAACTTCAAGGACTTCTGAGATTAAGACTTCAGAGTTTTAAAACAATCAAGAGATTTCGAAAAGATTGGAAAATATCAAAACATTGGATATGCTAGACTGTACTACTAGCATGAATTAGTTTAGATGGATAATTAAATCATTCTCTGGGATGAAATTCTATAATAAAATAAAAAAATTAAATTACAAACGATTATTGTCCTCCAAAATTCAACGATAAATTGTTTTCAGGCTATCAAAAAAGTGTTTTTGTTGATAATTTACACTTAAAAAGAGTTCAATATTTCGTACCATTGCATTAAGAATTGTATAATCCAACCGAAATAAACCTTCAACCTATGCTTTCCAAATCAATTACCACAACGAGTGTTCTCTTAACTATCCGTCTCATACTTCCCCTTCAAGCGCATCTCATTCACTCACTTCATTGCCTTCAGCTACACGATACTAAATGCAAATTAAATTCAAACCCACCGCAATAACACCCGATTGCTTTCCAATAAACCTGCTCATCCGCTTGCCTGCTAAAGGGACAAACAGCCTAAAGCGAATAGAGAACAAAATTGAAAGAAGAAAAAAAAACGACGAAAAGATTTCACGTTGCCACCGCGCGTAACAGAGGTGAGGGGAATGGATGCAAATAAAATGCATCCCGAAACGCATCGATTACCCTGTTCGCACGTCATATTTTTGTTGATCTTGTCCGGCTCAACCCGGCCGCAGCCAGGCCCGAGCCCGTTGCATATGGACCAGCAGTGACTAGGACAACAGAAAATGGGGAAAGAGATCCGAAGAAAAAAATACACAAAAGTGCATCTCCCACCAACTTCCCGTGCACCAGATCGGCGAGGGAAAAAAATCGGGCCAACGACCGACTCGTTGTGGATCGAAATCGGCCGAGAAGTCAAAGCAAAACAAAAAAAAACGCTTTCGAAAAAAAGGAGTTTAGACTTCATTTGACCATAGCCACGGAATTGCAGCATGCAGCAAGGCAGAGGAGAAGGACAATCGCTTCGGCCAGCAATTTTATGCATCGTCCCAATTCCATTTCAATCCGCGGCTGATACAATCGCGACGCATTTCGTGTGCTTTTTTCTCCTCTTGCCTCTTTCTTGCTCTCCCATTGCGGGCCGGAAACAAATCAAGGGGCAGTGCAAGCGGGGATAGCGAATCAGTGAATCTGATTCCTGCATTTCAGCTGATTCGGCTTCATCTGGCTTTGCGTTCACCCGCCCTCCCCTGACGGGAAGCGGAAGACAGCACCGACAGCGTGCACCGGCAGATGCAATCCGCATGCATCCGCGATACGATCCGCGCGAGCGGCAAAATTTATGACCAAAATGCATTGCCGAGCTGGTGGGAAAAGAGGTGCGGTTTGTGGCTGGCATTGGCGAATAGGAGAACCAACAAAAAAAAAACACATCCCACACCGTGTCCACCGTGCAACAGCTGCCTACCGATTATTGAAATGCAACCGAGCTGGAGGCATGGCGGAGAGAGGAGGTCGCAGAAAAATGGGGTGAGGAGAACCAGCCACCAACAAGTTGTGTGGCGAGATTCGCTTCCGAGGCGAAAGCGAAATGCAGGAGCAATAACTGCAACAACTGCAACGATTGCAACCTAAAACAACAACACAAAAAAACAGGGTAATATTTAAAACACGCACACAAAGCCACCACCAGCTCCCGGTGGTGGGATGCTGAATTTGCATCCGGATTGGGATTGGGCCAACAACACACGGGCTTAAACGATGTGTGCGAGTGTGCGTTTATGTATGTATGGCAGCCGCCTGAGACCGGCCAAACGGTCCATATGTTTGTTTACTCTGCTTTTGCTGCTGCTCTGGATTTGCTACGGTCCTTGTTTTTTCTTTTCTTTCGTTTTGCTTGCCGAGTGCATCTCACCAGTGCAACACCATTACGCTGGTGCAAGTCGGTGCAACGCAAGGCACATGCAAATCGGCCCGAGATTTGGATTGAAGTATTTAGGTCAGCTTTTTGCGGACCATTTTTTTTTGCTCGTGAATTTCACTTTTTCGATCGCTTTTCTGGATTCGTGTAATTGCATACGGTACTAATCGCACTTGGCTGGAGCCCGGTGTTTCACACGACTCATTTTGGGATTTGGTGGGAAACGCTTAAGAGCGATTGAATACTATTAACCGTTTAAGGAATGTTCAAAGCTGGTCAGTCATGTTTTTCGAAACATTTGGAACAATTTATAATGTTTTTTAATTATGTACATGCTCTCAATTGCCAGAGACGCTGAAGAGAAAATCAATAGCTTCCTAAACTTTATAGAAAATTAAACACCATAAATGTGCTAAAATTACAAATAAAATGTAAAAATGTTTTCAAAATCGTTCTACAAATCAATGATGTTCTTAAGGTGCAATCCAACACACGGACTGCAAGCTGTATCCTGAGCTTCTCTCTTAACATTTTCTAGCGCCATCTGTTGCTGGTAGCTGCAAGCTTGAACATGTCCTGAAAGCTTTTCCTATCTTTATATCGGATGGTGACTTTGGTAAAGGAAGAAATGTGCACTTATAGAGGGAAAATGATTATAAAAAATCAGAACTAAAATAAAATACGTTTACTGACCAAATTCGAACATAGCTTACAATCATTTTATAATGAAAGAAATATAAAACAATATTTACAAAAGACTCAGAGTGTCTGGAACGATAAAATTAAGCATCAAATGCTGTCATTGCTGATAGAGGTTGGTAAGCTATGAACAAAAAAAGAGATTAAATTGGTAAAGTAAAAAAAAAATAATTATGATGCATTGGCCAAGAAAAGACGCAGATCTCTTCATTCTGCACATTAAAATAAACTAACACATTCTACACAAGTTTAATAAATAATATCATCGTTTATTCTAACCATTTACACTAAGGTTCACAGAACATTTCAACCGTAATCGCGTAGGTCAGCGGACTCGGCCCATTGAGTCGATACCCGACCGCGGGCGTACCAATCTGACCGTCCGTCTTGTCCACCGTGAAGCCCAACACCGAGTACCGGTCCGCGTTCATCGTGACGAAGTTGATCTTCTTGTCGTTCGGATTGGTGTAGCTGACCGACGCAGGCAGGGCCGTACCCTTGGACAGAGTTTTCGAGTAGCACAGCAGATGATCGGCGGGTTTGGTTCCGAAAAAGTAGCTCTGCTCCTGCGACACCACCAGCGACAACGCCCGGCAGCTAGCCAGACAGAGCGCACCCAGCACCAGAAGCCTTAACGTGGTCATCGCGTCGTCGCAAAAAAAAAAGGTGCCGTTATCTGTTTTCGCTGCTAGCTCCCCGAAATCGTAACGGGCTGCCACATCCGACTGAACCACAGGCGGGAAGCTGTTGTCGTTTAAATACCAAAACCAAACGGGCAAAATTCAAGTATACAAATTTGGCACACCTCGGCTCCTTGACAGTGAACTCTTTTTTATTTTGGTTGCTTGAAACATTGAAAACGAGATAAGATTGCACTTTTCATGGGCAAGAGAATTGCACGCGAAAGTTAATCCGACAATGCAGTGGCTTGAAACGATGGAGAAAGTTTGGTTTATGGCAATGTTTGGTCGCCTTTTTTGGGACAGCAAGGAAGTGAAATTTATTGATAAAAATATCTTAAAATAGTGGCTGATAGAAGTACCATTCGTGGTAATAACCTCCAATGATAGTTCCTTTGGTGTGGGGCGTTTGGTCATTTCATGCACATGGTTCATGTTTAAAGCTTTATATATGTGTATGAAATAACGTAACAAGTATCCACGTCAAAGATAAATGTGTTTAATTGAAACAAATTTATTTTTAAAAAAGCTGGTTAAACAATTTTTGATACAAAATTACCGTGAACATGAATCGCAGTTTTAAAAACGAATCGCAAATAAATCGTATTTCTGAAACTCTATATTTTTTATTTTGCTTGATTAAGTGTAATCTGTGCCAGCTTTTTTATTATTCTCACATAGAAGTTTTATGATCAACGATTATTGTTCTTATGAAGAACTGAATTCTTTCAAACAACTAATATTAATGTATTAGTCAGAAAGGAGTATACGAATCCAAGACATTATGGTTGCAAAAAAAAGATTATTTGCCACTTATTCCATGACATTCCACTTGTGGAATAAAAAATAAAACATTTAATGAATATATGTTTGTATTCAATGTCTAAAAATACCTTTTATTCGAATGATTATTCAAAAGTCTAAAGCAATGGAGTCTCCAGCTAATTTTTTTCAACAATATATTTACGAGTAAAACAAACCCTGTTACTACAAAAAGAACGGTCGCTCATTAAACTTAAACTTAATACTTGCGATTGGTGGAACGGAGCAAATGTATTTTCCAGCGAATTATTTATTGAATACACGAAATATTCTGATTTTTTGTTGCTAAAAGTAAATGTCCAAAACGTGTGATCGGCAGAGTAAGGCTTTGTGGCTGTTTGCTTTCTATATGCCGGCTCATTTTCCTTCATGCATGTGATTAAACCATCATACATTTTGAAAAATTATTCTATCAATTGGACTCATTACGTGGAGCTCTTGGGGCATTTTAAAGGAATGTACTTCTTTTCGTCGCAAAATTTGCCGATCACTGCCGCGGACCATACAAACATTCAAATTTATAGTCATAATTGTAAGAATAATTCAAGTCAACTGGTTAAAAATTTGACAATAAATATTTATTAAAGTAACAAAACAATGCGCTCCTTTCTTACTGCTGCTACATTACTTTACACAATAGTACTTCACTATAATGGCGTACGGCAAAATAGACTTTGCATTTATCTTAATTGTAACGGTCGTTGTTCCAATCTTGCCACTAGAAATATCGGCCGTAAATCCGTGCGTTGAGTACCTGTCTGCCGCCAGCGTAATAAAGTTGATGTTTTTAGCCTGCACACGGAACGAAAGAAGATTCGTTTATTAATGTTTTATTTCATTCCTTTTCCTAAAAAAAAAGAGATAACTCACCGCTGTCGGATTGGTGTACGACACATCCTGTGGCATTACCGAGCCTTTGAGAAGCGTTTTAGAGTAGCACAAAATGTCGGCCGCATCTTTTGCGCCGAAAAAGTAGCTCTGCTTCGACGTGTTCACATCGCTCGACGTGTACAGGCCCCGGACATCCGGGCAGAGGACGACGATCAGTCCCGCGATCAGCACAAATCCCGCTGTCCGATGCATTCTGCTAGTGCGGTCCGTTCTGTATGCCGGGCGGTGTGCCCAACCAAGCCGCTTTTATAAACTTCCAAGCCGTTACGTTTTGCTCTCCTGCGGTGTACCTGTAATTGAGGACAGCCTCATTGAGCCGACAGTTTAATGTCCTTTCCCCCCGACGAAAACAAAAACAAACCAAAAAACCGACCACTCCAAAAATTGGTTTACATTTTTATCTCCTGTTTCTACCACTTTCTCACACGATCTTACCCAGAGAAAGTTACCTTTATTTCCTTCCAATCGTTTGTATGGCCGGGCTTGGAGAACGTTTCCGGATTTGCGAAGCGAAGACACTTTTGGTAGCAGCCAAAAGTGGTAACGGACGTGAAATAAAATTTCACCTGCACCCCTTGCACCGAAATGCACTGCTCCCAGCACATCCTTCCCTTTGCCGTGCTGCACCGTCAGGCGCGGCGCGAAGGGATTCTATAAAAGTTACCGCTCCGTGCGGGACATGTTTCAGTTCCGTCGCTGGCTCGATAAACAAGGAAATCGATAAAAATGCATCCCACGTACCGGCTGAGTGCGTTCTGCCTGACCGTGATCCTGTGCAGCCTGGCGGCCCGAGGCACGGTGGGCTCGCTGCAGACAAATACCAACCCGGCGGTGAAGGAATTTGGTGTGGCGGACGCTAAGCTCGTGCTGTGCTTCGACAAGACGGTCTACGCGCTTAGCCGGAGCCCAACATCGTTGGCTCACATTACGGTAGGTTGGACCAACTGCATGGGATCGTCTTGAAATGTGCGTCCAACATTACTGATCTATTTGTATTTGTAACACTTATTTTTAGGACAAAAACATCAACTACGTCAAGGTGGAAACGCTCAAACCAGGATACTATGGTGGCGTCAATGCTGAAATTACCGGCGGTGCCATCAAAAAGCCGAACATCGTCATTACACTCACCGAGGGTGGTAGAAGGAACATTTTCAAAAGTAACGTAAGGGTGCAAATGTACTGCGAAGCTTAAATTGCCATAATTTATTAAAAATTGAGTATCTACATATTGTTATAAATGAAGAAATTAAGGTGTTTGTTATAATGATGACACATTTATTATAAGGCTTTGTTAAATATTTTCATTGCGTTCTGTAAGGATTTTGGTTTGGTTGGATTTGGTTGAAATAAATCTTTTGTTTACAAAACTGGGAAATATTACGTTACATTTTATGTGTTTTTTGTTTCATGGTCCTGTTTCGCTCTTTCTCAAATCCGCGTGCAATAATACGCTGGACCTTCACCTTCGCACGGTGACCTCAAAACACTTTTATTGGCACAGACACTGGCGCGGACACTGCAAAAAGTAATAATAAAATGCTCCGTAACTGAGGCCACCCAATAATCCCCGAAAATCTCTCCCGCAAAACTCCCGCAAACGAACACGCTCAGCCAGCCAGCCTGGTTTAATGTTATCGATATAAAAACGAACCATCCCGCACCAGCACGGTTCAATCTCGTCGAAAGTGATCAGGAAGAAAGTCATTCCGCGTACGTTCGTGACCGTGCATTACACCATTCTTCCGAAACTGCCCCAAAGCATCGACCGTAAGAATGGACCGTTGTTGCCTGTTTGTGATTTCTGGATTTCTGCTGATTGTCGCACTACACACGACCGGGGCGAGCTTGTTGAACACGAACCAGGATCTGGTGGTGCAGTTCGGAACGTACGATGCAAAGTTCCAGCAGTGCTTCTACCAGAAGCTTTACTCCGGCATGATCAGCCCGCAAAGTGTGACGTTTAACAATGTAAGTGGTGTAATCTAATGTGTTTTGTTGTCTGCTATGCAGTGAAATTCGTCAATTTGATTTGCCTTGTTCTGTTCTCTCTGTTTAGCCGGCGGCGAAAGCGATAAAGTACGTTATTGTGGAATCGGATCAGAAGATTGATCTCGGCGGTATAGCGGCCTCGATCACGGCGGGCACGGTCGGTGACAGCAAGGCGATCACGGTTCAGGTAAACACCTCGCCGAACACGATCAAATTCCTGAACAATTTCACGGTGAAAATGTACTGCGAGAAATAAAGTAGTTTATGTAGTTCGTTATAACATTTTCGGTTGTTTTATTTCGGATCCTCTGCGTCTGACCAAAGATCACTCTTTGCCATATAAAAAAAAAAACAAACAAAAATATCATCTTACCTTTCCTTATTCTTATTCTTACCTATGTGAGTTTGGACCTATACGCTCCTATGATGGTACTCCTAATTGTTGTTTGACTACTAAGGGATACCGACTTGCGTTTACTTTTTAATTTATTTAGTTTATTAACATATCTGATTTTCTTTGATGATTCACGATATTATTTTTGTTCGGAGGAACAGGACTGAGGAACATCCCTGTCATTAAAATGCATTTTAGACTCTTTTTGGTTATTCCTAAGGATGGCAACAAATTGTTGTATTGTATTGTTGTATTGTTTATTGTATAAGTGATTGGCCAAACAAGCGGCCTTATCACTGAATTAAAACTAAAACTTAAATAACTAACGCAGTGTACAATGACAAAACCGATCAACAGAATCTAGTAGGTAGGTGCCAGTCAAATAAAATGTAACGCTGATTAAATTTACGGGCCATCGCAGTCATTGGGTCGTTCTCGCTATATGCACGTCTTGTAAGGTCAGTTCTTAATAGTCTGTAGTTACGGAACACTCTAGGAGGGACATTTATGTTGACTCTAGCCAGTAGTTCTGGCGAATCTATCTCACCGACAATAAGTTTGGACAAAAACGTACATTGGGCATTATCACGTCTCCTAGCAAGTGTGTCCAGACCAAACAACAAACAACGAGTATGATACGATGGACGAGGGGTTACATTACGCCACGGAGTGAAGTGTAGGACAATACGAGTAACTCTCTTTTGGACAGCTTCTATTCTATTGGACCAAACACTAGAGAACGGACACCAAACTGTAGAACTAAACTCGAGGATGGAACGAACATAGGACTTATACAGAGTTAACAGGCAGTGTGGGTCATTAAGTTCTCTCGAATGTCGACGAATAAATCCTAGCATTTTGTTAGCTTTGTCTAAAATATCACAGTATTGTTGTCGGAAATCTAGTTTGCGATCCAGGGTGACTCCTAAATCCCTGACCGTATTGCACCGCGGTAGTTGTGTCCCTGATATGCTATAGATATACCTTATCGGACTAGCTATTCTAAAGAAAGACATTGACGTACACTTATCAACAGAAATTAGCAGGTCGTTGTTGATACACCAGTCAGAGAAAACATCAATCGATCTTTGCAGTGAAAGAGAGTCGGAAGTATTCCGTACGATACGAAACAGCCTAACATCATCCGCATAAAGCAGACAATCTGCTTCCGTAATGGCCAGTGTGACGTCGTTAATAAAAAGTGTGACGTCGTTAATAATAAATACAAACAAATAAATACGTTACATTTAAAAAGCATATGAATTGCTTTCTCTGGTAATTCACTATGGCTACAATTTGGATTATCCGCAATTCTTATTGCATGCAGTCAGCAGTTTTGCTAGGTTGTATCCCACTAAGATTCGATTAGTTGTTCGAATTTCGTTTGCTGACAGGTTGACTTCCTGATACTAAGACTTATCTACAAAAACTGATTGAAAATACTTAAACCTTTTACCTTTCTTTGACGTTTGTCGCTGTCACTTTTGTAGCGTCGTCTTGTCTTAAATTTATTACGAATTTCGGATACCCACTTTCAAACTCTCTTTAGCTACTTCGTCTACTTTTTGTTTCCCAGAATGCCTAAATATCTTGGGATCCATCTAAATTCTTATGGGTGTGTTGTCCTCACACCTCATACTAGCATATCTTGTATTGAAGCGTCATAATCATAAAACCAGCAAATAATTGATATCGATAAAATTAACATAAATCCGTCTCATTACGAAACATAATATGCCCATTTATTTGCATACTTTGTTTTAACACGTTCACATTGAATCTCCATTTCCTTCCACACCGCTTGGTAAACAAAACTGCAATTACACGCTCGAATCGACTAAACAGTACATTTATGCTGCGATACAAACACTTCGCTGCCATTCTCCACTTGAGCATCGATTCGAGGCCTACCAACCAACATTACCTCCAAAAAGGAGATCGGCTTGCCCGTCGTGAACTATCCCAGCGTCCGCTCGCCCGTGACAGGTGAATGGGTAGCGCCGCGAAGAAGTCATTTAGCGCTAAGATTGATTTCCCTCCCTAGTCGGCCACTCGCACCCGCTACATTGTGGCCAAGGGCACCGACGCCGGCGCCGATTGTCTCAGTCAATCATTGGCGCATAATTCAGCCCGCTTCGAACTGCAGATCGATTTGGTGTCCGTTGCGGCGATCGTGATGCTATTATTTTGAGCGGATGGGAGGAAGTATGCGCGGGCAATTTGATGCTAAATCCTTCCCAATCCCGCGCACTACCGGGCGGGTGGGAATTTATGTCTTCTTGTGTTCAAGCGGGGTACACGACTAGAAATGTGATTCGCGCTCACGACACCGTTGACGGTCGGTGCCGTCAGCGAGGAACATTATTAGACAAGCGGTGCCGTAAATTAAGCTACCGAGCCCTTGATTCATTGTTGGCGAGGTGAGTACGTGCACTGTGTATGTACGAGGAGTGCAAAATCCTTGAGATTGGTGTTAGAAAGGAAGTAGTGGTCCAGCAAAATAATTGTTTATAATGTATGTATACATTCTATAGTTTTTTTTATTAATATTAAAAGTATAATTTACGAGACAGTATGCTTTCGAGTGTCTTCAAAGACTTCCACAATCCGCTTTAAAAAAAGGACAATAATAATCTCCACAAAAACCAACGTCTTAAGAATAAGCTGCCCCACCTCGGCCAACCAACCAATGCACGAACGCCCACCGGGACTCGGGCTAGTGGGTTTCCTTTCCTTCCCAAGGTACACCCGACCCAACAAGTCCAGGAAAAGAAATCCCCAAACCTAAGCTTCCGCCGCCTGTTCGAATGGCGAGCAGGCGCAGCGTTTCCAGCAGCCGTGTCCACAACAGCTTCACGCGAACACGGTCCAAACTGATTGTTTTTAATTATAAAAGTAATAAATATAAATGAGCTTCGCGCAGTAATGGGGCGATCCAGGGCGAGGTATTTATGAAAACATGTGTCGTTCGTGCTGGAAACTGGAGCAACCTACTGGGTGATACGCGGGGGCTTCGCAGTCGACGCGAACAACCAGCCCGAACTGCCGAACCCGTTTGCTGACATCGGCGGGAAGAGCGTCCAGCCAAAAGGGAGTGGCGCTGGCCGTCTGTGTAAAGGGAGAGTGGGAAAGGAACTGTTCATGTTTTGATAATTTTCTCTCAGTTTCTTAGTTGTTTTGAAGTTCTCTTTTAAACAACTGTAAGATGTTCAAAAAGAAACAGATATCTATTTTTAATTATTTGAGTAATTTTTTATATTTTAGTATTACGAAAATCAGGTTTATGTACATTTGAATTTATTCGTCTTTATACAATTTATACTTTTATCTTTCTAGTTCATATCTAATATTCTTAGTCTTGGCTTATATACTCAATCATAGCATAATATGAAATATGACAATACAATATTCAATAGAAATGAATCAAAATAACATCTTAAATTGTCACAAATAGACAATTAGCAAGAGATAGAACAAAAAACGACTTTTAAAATGTATGCTTTAAAAACAAAGAAATAATTTGCATCAATTTGAAATGTAGATTTTCTCTCAAAATTGATGATTTCAATATAGTAGGTGACACATTTTCCTGTTCCTTTTATTCTTTTATCATCTGATCATCATTTTTCATAACAAATGTTTCCATTTTTTCTCATTTATTGTTATTCTACAATCGATTTTCAAACTTCTTTTTTTTTACTTCTATGCTGCTTACATACAATCCTCCCACTTTTCCTCGCTTTTCTCAGCTCGGCTCGCCTTCCCAGGCCAATGAATACAATTATGCTCTATCGAATCATGTTGTCAATTAAACCGCTCGGTACCAAAAAAGGCAAAAATAAATTAGCGTAAACCGATACAAAACACAAGAAAATTTAGATAAGAACCCCGTCGGGTCCCGGTCCCGGCAGCTCCCGCTCACCAGCTCGAGCTGCAACGACACAGGGCGTGCATAAATTAGTCACCAGCACGACTACGGTTTTGGGGGTGATCCCGAGAGGCAAACGGTGGCCGCAGCCGCGATCGGATCGTACATTCCATACGCCACTCCCACGACGAGCCGTGCAGCACAAACGGCAGACGGAGCGAAAGGAAATAAGGGCAGGAGCGAGTTCTGCCCGAACCTTTTTGGTGCAGCCGGGCTGAGAGAGGCAGGGGCAAAATTGGAAAAAAGGAACCGGAAAGCAGGGTCTGCGTGTACAAAACCGTGCACACCGGTGTGCGCAGGGCCACCGATTCAGATTTGTCATTTGCCGTGGCCCGGTTTGCAGTGGGTGGGACAGTTTGTCGTTGCATACGACAGGGTGTCGCTGTTTTGCACATGCGAACTGGGCCCGTTCGCTTCTCCGCCGTGGCTGTCACCCCCCGTATCTCCCGTAGGAAGTTATCCCGGGGCCTTGCACACGGTGCCCGGAGGTCCCTGCGCCCAGATAGTGTCTATGATTTATTACCGTTCGGGGTGTGATAAATAGCGCCCGCGCGATCGAAAGCCGATCGAAATCGGTTCCAGATAAGCACGGTGTTTGTCAGGTTTTCTTCCCGCTTCTTGGACTTGCTTGCTTGCCGTTCCCGGGGGCGTTTGTTTTATCCGGTGTGTTTGCACACCGTTCGCTTCCCTTTTCCACCGTACCTGGGACTGTTCTAAGCGGTCGCCCTCACAGGGTGACTCCACACCGGCCAAGAGCGCAGAGAAAAGCTGTCAAAACACGGGGGGAAAATCGATGACAGGATGCAAGTGCTGTGTGCTGTGATACTTGTGCCGAGCGCCATGTACTGTCTTGCCAGCGAGCGAGCGCCTGTGGAGAAGGCGCAGAAAAAAGCACCCAATCCATTACCTCGTACCGATGTTCGATCGGTGTACAAGCCAAAGATAAGCATCGCGTGAAAAGCTTGGCTATTGAAACAACGCTGGAGCAATGCGCCCGCCCGTCACGACCGAAAAGGGGCATTGAAAATCGGTCGGGAAAATGTGTTTCTTAGTACTATCTTTTTTTTTGTTGGTTAGCTTCAACAATGTCCCAAGGTGGTTTGCGTGCTTATTTGCGGTATATTACTCGATCCTTCGATATCTTATCTTAGCGACAAGAAGTCGAGCCTGATGTGAATTAGCCCGCGATGCAATGATATCTCATTCGGTTACAACGGACACCTACCGCAGACACCCCTGCAGACAAGATTCGCGATAGGCGTTGTAGCAATAGCGATAGCACGACGTTGAGATAGATTAGGCTGATTACCATAATTCAGAAGAGAGAAAAACTTACACACACACACATGCTCGGGAATTATGCAGCACACGATGGGAACGGAAAGTCAATGATTTAATGAAATATGGCTAATAATGAGGTATTTTACGTATAATGTAATTTAACTTCAATCTATCTCAGTGAAATATTAATCATCCGGATTGTATTGTTTATACCTAATTGATAGTTTTCTTTCACTATGCATGTCACAATCGAAACGTTGTACGTGAATACACCTAAATTTTATTGTATGATATGTTTTTAAAGTTTTTGCTATATTTCTTGAAAAATGTGTGCTACCATATAAACATAGTAGAAACATGCATGAAGAATTGTAGGAAATTCCAAGTTTTTCAGGTTCAGAGGCCTAGTTCTAATGGCCTTCAAGCGATTGTTCTACTTCTTAATATTATTATTATTTTTTAGAGAGCTACATCTCTGGGGCGACGAGCTTCAGGGCCCATCAAAAATAGTTTTTTTTATTGATGTATAAAAATCCACAAGCCTCTGAAGCTTGGGACCAACAAGTACTGCAATATGTCCTTAAATTTCAGAATTTTTGTAGTTTATTTCATGAGAACTGATATTTTTGTTGATCATGTGTAGTTTTCTTAAGTTACATTAGACTATTCCTTGTTATTAGACTACTTTTATGTGTGATTTGAAGTAGGGTGTTAAATTCAATAATTTCTATTGAAGCAGTAGTACTAGAGATACAACTCAAGAGCCATATCTTAAGCGACACCAAAGTCCTTACAAGTGTCAATAAGACGACAAAATTGCACAATTAAACCTTTATTTTGAATGCATGGAATGGTTAAAATGTATAAAGCACAGCAAGCGAAACACTACAATGAACATAGTTCTACTAATGCCAGTAAAATGCAATATCACCTTTGCAATGCCACAGAATAATTGATCTGCTTGATCCAGATATTAATACACATATGAATATCACTCACCATCGCTTTATCTATTCAATCTCCAGCACAATCAAGCCATTCGGCCAACTCGACCCAGATCTCACACACGAACGATGCCCTCGAAAGAGGATTAGCTGTGCCGCGCTCTCGCCCACCCACAGCACAATCGTGCATCTGTGCAAATGCAGCTCCGATGTTATGCATCGATCATAAGCACAATTTCGCAATTCTTCACGGTTCCAACGAAACTACTAGCAGCAACAGCGACATAACGTGCATCCGTCCAACAAGAATTGGCGAGAAGCAGAGCACGATCGGAAAATTGAAATTCATCAACTGCGAGCGGCTGCGAGATGTGTGTCATTCGATTGCAAATCTTCTTACACCGGTCACCATTCCCCATCACCCCCCCATCTCGATGTGTTATCCCTTCACTGTGCTGCGGCCCTTCGGTACACTCGATTACCTTCAGATATGCAGCTACCTTTAGACCGAGGTTAGACAGAGAGTAGAGGAGGCGGTATTGGTGCAATTGGCGGGAAAATTATGGCAGCTCTAGCAATATTTTCTTCTCTCTCGTCTGCTCCTCTAGCGCTTCCGAAACGTTAAAATACATTTCGCGCTACCGACTCGAGCTGGTGTCCACCCCTTCTCTTTGCTTCCATCCATCGGACGGATCGATTTAAAGTGGTCACGTTCATTTTTTTTTTGTTTTTTTCTTCCGTGAACGTTGCACCGAATGATGAAATCAATTTTTCCCATGCATCTAAACCATTTCCTTTGATGCGTACCGCGCGATACTGCCGCTCGGTTGGCAAATTCCCGAGGAAACGGCGGTATGCAGTTCTGGGCCCGCTGTGGTTGGAGCAGAAAAATTTGTATCTCGATGGAAATGGCGATGGCCGGTATGTCCGCTCAGGTGACATATTTCACCGTGGGGCTTTTAAGATTGTTTGAGGATGCTATCGATTACCGCTCTAGGTTTTCAAGAATTCGTGATCGAGGTTAAGCATTAAACGGAGATTAAAAGTAAAGGCCGGCAGACGAAATTAATGATGTTTGTATAGTAAATTACTTTAGTGATCCCATTCCTCTTCTTAGCAGCAATTTCATTCAATTCATTCATTTTAATCACATTTTAATGTTGAATCGTGTTAGATGTAATAATAACTAAATGCTCACTGCAGTCCAAAAGCCGTGTAATTCACATCATTCATAGATTTTGCCTCATTAATTTTTACATTACTAGATATATACAACATTACAGGCTTTCTTACAACTGTTTCCAGATTTACAACACTATAAATAACATACAATTGGTTAAATTATAATAGAAAATCCTTTCCAACCGCTTGAAACATACACTCAAAGTTCCACGACTACGGCCGGCAACCCATTTATTAAACACAATTTGTACAGTGAATGCGTGATTGTCTTTGAACCTACGCGCGACCCTTTGGACGACCCCCTTTGCGTTCAAAGGACCCCCGTGCGTCCAACGCAACACGAATCACCGCCGCCTGCCTGTACTGCTGCTTTTCTGTTTCAATTTTTTCCCGCTTCCAATGCCGTTTCGTACGAAACACCGCCGCCGTTCCGGCAGCTGGCATTGCGGCCCCGAAAAGTTATGGCTTCCGTTTACAATGGGTCCCAAGCCCAAACGGCCGCCCTGACATGACGAAACCGCCTCCCCCTGCGACACCCACCGTTCGGGGCCGCCTTTGGTCGGCCTACGTCCATTTCCTACGCCAGCCGCGCGCATGCAGCCCATATTCGGCGCAGCCGCAGAAAGCTATGACAAATGTAATTGTACAATAAATCCAAACCTAGCGCAACCGACCGCGAGCCGGCGTGGCGGTGCAATTGCACCCGATATTGTACCAACCGCGCACCAAAAACGGATTGCCGCCGTGTGTCAAAGTTCCAACAGGGCCGCTCAAAGCGTTTTAGATAGCTTCGGATGGTAAATTGACACACAAAAAAGCCTGCGCTACGGTTCGCTACGGTATGAAAAATGCTTCTGCCTATCGATGTTGGCGAGCAATATTGGCGCGAGCTGTGGCTGACCGACTGGCTGGTCGGTTGCCTTTTGTGCACTTTCTTCGTGCGCCGAAAAAGGACAGTCAATTTTGCGATTTATTAGGGACGATTACAGACCATTCCCGCACCGATGGGGCTCTGTTGCTGTTGGTGGGCTGGGTACTGAGTCTGGGCGGTGGCATAAATAAGTGACTTTATGAGGAAGACATTTATAGTTAAGCGGGATGTTTACGGCAAGAGGGCTCGTAAACTAGGTCTAACGTACGTACGGTTAAGTGGAGCTGGGGAGTCAATCCCACTGAATGGTTCGCCGGGTCAGATGTGTCTCTCGAGGGCTGCATTTTGAGTTCTTTAAAACTGCGACGCTATGGATTGCGGATGTTAATGCAGTGATTGAAAAAATAAATAATAATAAAGTTTCAGCAATACACAGCTTATGGAGGTTTGTAGCCGTCCATTTGGAAAACAAACTGCTAACAAACATTTTCTAATTTTCTTAGCTCAGAAATTGTTATTTCATTGATTTTTCAATGGTTCCACATAAAAATATTTTGATAGTACTTTTGCTAACATATTCATCATTAGTAACATGCGTACTAGTGATTAGTAGTTTGGAATGGTGTCATGGTGTCATCTACCTTTAAACTAGAACTCTACAGTCTTCGAACGAATCCAAAAGTGTCAGGATGAATCCGGATGAATTTAAACGAACACAGTGTCTATCGAACAGATTCAAACGACATGAATCCGGATGACTAATGATAAATCTGGATGGTTCCGGATGAATCCAGACGAGTCAGAACGGCTCGGAATTCGTAATAACGAGCCTGTGTCTCATCTTCACTCATGCGGACTCAGCTTAAATCATTCGGGTTCGTCTTTTAGTTTCCTAAGTGTGCAGGTTTGGTCGAAATCAGACATAGTTGCACAGAGCCTATAAAAGGCGTCTAGATTCGCTCGAGCTTCTTCAAATTTCCTAATCAATTGTTTTTAAGACCTTGGATCTTGTTCGTCTTGTTTGACACAACTAAAATTTGAAGATAAACTCTTCCTTACTGTTTCGACCTACCAAGTTCTTCATTTTACTTAATATTATATTACCTTTCAGACTGTCATATGTAGAGAAGTCCTTCAGCTTTATTCTTCTAGCACACAGTCTATAGATCAACAAAATAAAAGAATTCTCGAATCCTAGAATTCTATAATTTTGCCAGCTTGATTAACAATTACATAAAAAAAATTACTTCATTCCTCGGTTAAAACTTGCTCTTTTAAACTAGCAAGCCATCATGTATCTACCAAACGTCAAGCTAAACACTCGTACTACTTCATGCTCTTACCTCATACTTCACAGATCTTATTTGCATAAACTATCTAGATGGAATAGCACCTCATAAAGTAGCCGACTTTATTCCCTTTTTTTTCTCTCCAACAATCGCGATTGTGGTGACATTCTCAACGACACGTATCCTCGGACCACGTATGCTTGCCTCGAACACACCTGGACCCAACGTACTTCCTTCGGACGGCAAGATCGCTACCTATCTTCATGGTCCCGCCCCTTATCGGGCCCGAATCGAGCACAAACACAAAGCACGACGCTCGCAGCATAAAAGTGATGCGAAATTCTATAAAATACAACCAACGCACCACCAACAACACCTCACCAGACGGGCTAGAACATTCACCCCTCGTTTCGAAGGTGTGTGGAATTTTCCAGCGAGCATAACTAAGCCCACCTACCCGCCTCACGCTCGCCGAGCGCGAAACAATATTTCGGCGAATAAATGGACCATTCGGTGCTAATCGCACTAATAACTTATTCAGTCACCCTGCAGGCCGCGTCTAGTGCTAGGAACAGAACAACAACAACAAAAAGCTCCCTCGTCACCTTGTTCTGAGCGGTAGGCAGCGTCGCGGGGAACCCAAGCCGTTCGGACCACAATTAGTCACCCAGTCCAACATAACAGGGACCATGGAACAGGCCGTGGAAAAAGGCCGCCCCAGAATTATGGTCCGACTTTTCACGCACCACGTCTTGCGCCCGGCTGCCGTACGGTGTTGGTTCATTTGAACGGCTCGCTGGGTCAGCAATTTGAAGCCCGATTTATTGGACGATTGTTCTACATTTTTGATTTCGTTAATTACGCCCCCTGGTCCCCGCTCTCCCCTTTTCGGGACCTGTTGATTGAGAACGCGCGTACACGTAAACGGTGCATAAACGGGTACGTCCGGCCGGGCAACATTGTTGCCGTTGGGCCAAACTCCTGGCTCCGGCCTTTGCGATAATCTTTGAAAAAAAAAACTCGCCAAACAAAGCGGGAAAAAGCCCTTATTCGAGCAGTATCCCTGTTCCACCATTGAGCTGGCTTAACGTGACCAGCCAGCACATAAAACCTAAAGCACCCGAAACCACCTCACCAGAGAGAAGAGAGGAAAAAAAAACAGATAAACAGTAACGATTATGGCTGACAACTGATATCCCATTCGTAGCTCAGAACCGTGCAGGGGATGGAAACGGTGGAAAACCCTTCAAAAGCAGGGGGAGGGCGAAGGGAAAAAAGACGAATTTACGATCTCACCTGTGCCATAGATTCTGCGTCACCACTGTTTCTGCTGCGCCTGCTTCCCGTTGGCGATGGTGGAAAGTCAGCGAACCGTCGAATTGCGTTCCTAATGCTGCGTTTCGATCGCCACGAACGCCATAGCGAACGCCAGCCGCATCCGGCGGGTGAGAAGCGTGCTTGATTTAATGTTACGACCAACGTCAGAGGCTTCAGCAGGCCCATTCGGAGGGCTTGATTTTACCAAGTACCTACTAAACCTGCTTGCTTTTCTGGCTCGGTGTGAAACGCCCAAAACGACGGCGTTGAAAAAGGGTAGCCAGTGGTCAGCCCTGTGAGCTCTGAGAGCTTTCAAATAATCTAAAGGTAAATTATTCGATCATTCCCGCCGGCGATCGAGATAAGAAGCAAATGGAGTTTTATCCCATTTTCTTAATTACTTTATTATAATTTTGTGTGTGAATTATGAGCAAGTCTCGGAGGCCGAAGGGTGTGTTTTTGTTTCAATTGAGACGGTACCTCGAATGCATTAGTTTTTTTTTTATTTCCTATCCTTATACTAACTGCCTTGATGGGTTCGGTTGATGATCGTTGGTTTTTATATGATCGTTTGTGAATGTATGTTTGAAGTCGTTTGTACGATGATTTCCCCCTTTTTCATTTGCATATTTTTTTAAGTGAGATAAATTCAATGCACGTAAACATGGCTGTTATCTTTGGTAATGTCAACGATCTTGTTAGCTTTTAGATTTCTCTATTTATATCGTGCTGTGGTGGCGGTATGTCACGATGGTTGAGCAACAGCCAAAGATAAGGCAAACTGATTGAATCTCAAATATTTTAGACATCTACGTAACTTTAACTAATAAATTAAAGGAGCAATAAACAACGAGCGTACCGTGGGTGTAGAAGCATGTTATCGCAAGACCTTAACAGTGAAAAATTGAGCATTTGCATTAAGCTGTAGTATATTAGACTACAATAGAGTAGTGATGTTGCTGAAGTGTTTGAAGCACTGAAATAAGATTGATTGTTCTGAAAATATTCTCTGATATTCTGCAATTCATCAAACCTTATAACCATCATCGCCTTTTCTTTGATTCGTTGCTTTTGCAATGCACTAACCCTTCGAGGTGACACGTCATTTGTGTATTACGACCAAGGTTCTTGAGCTGTTAGTTTATCACCGATGACCTACTGCCATCCTTCCGCGATTTGTTAACAACTATTTATTCGAACTACACACTGCTCACTCATTTAATCTAGGATCAAGGAGTATTTAAATCTACGTCTCTTAAGATTAGTCTTAAAGGTGCCGATAGTGTCTTTTAGTGTTGGGAGCTTGGAAACGGAACTACCCAATTCCAATTTCATGTTGGGAATCATTTCCGGAGCCAATTCTGATGCTGCGATCGATTCTGGAATCAGAATTGGCTCCGGAATCGGAATCGACCAGGAATTGCAATTTGCTCCTGTAATGGAATTAGAATTAACTCGGGAATTGGATTAAGCTGTGGATTTAGAATCAGTTATTGAATTGAAATAAGAAGTTTCAGAAGTGATATCAGTTCGGGAATCTCCACGAGAATGGATCGTTTACAAGCAAATTTAGATTCTTTGCAGCTATCAACACGTAGCATAATAAGATCCAATCGTCTATTCTTATGTAGATGCCAAAACCGACTCCGATCCCGGAACCGATTATGATCGGAGCCAATTTCAGAGCCGATTCGGATTCCGGAGCCGATTCCAGAAACTGATTCCAGATCGACTATCCATAATCGATTCCAGAAAACTTCATTTTTCCCATCATTAATGCCTTTGTTGTAAACACAGTTATATGTTGATTCTCCAGATTTGTTTAATAAGTATCTAAGTATTATAATCTATGTACTAATACAAATTGTATTGCAATAAGGATTAATAGGGACCACCAACACTTAAGAACTTGAGGCGACTGTAAACACAGTTATATGTTGATTCTCCAGATTTGTTTAATAAGTATCTAAGTATTATAATCTATGTACTAATACAAATTGTATTGCAAAAAGGATTAATAGGGACCACCAACACTTAAGAACTTGAGGCGACTGTACAACTACAATGAACCTGTATTGCATATGTCCCTCAGTTTTAGCTCATCCCATTAATTCCATGACTACAGCACTTTGAATAACGTATTTCATAATCACCACCAACGCAATCATCTTCGCGCTAATTAGTGATGGATTGATAGGTATTGCATAGTTTTGAAATATGTTTCAGTCGATTACAACAGCATTAGTGTTCCAAAAATTGCTCTAAATTAATAAATAAATAAATAAATAAATCTTGTGTTGTGTGCCCATAGCTGACTCAACTCGAAACAAAACAGATATCTTTTACAAACATTCTCCAAAGTGTTGCTGGCGCCAATTAGCGATCGTCATCGATTGATTCGCTCACCGCACGCCTAGACGACATAAAACCACAATACATCAAACGAGCAAAACGCGCTGTTGTGGCCGTTGTTCATCTTGTCTACTAAATGGCACTGAGCTAGGTCTGTGGCAACGCTTGCAAGCTGCACACGTATGGGGCAACATTGTCGCACAATCGCTGTCGCCAGTGGCACCATTAATCATAGGCTGATTATAATACACGCCAAGAACCGTTGACATTCGAAGCGGGATTGGTGTGTGCATGTTTTTTTCTTTCCTTTCGTTCGTTTTTTGTAGTTTACTCTACTCTTTCGTTCCAATACTCCCAACGCACGCTTTACACACGGTGTGCAGCTTCAAGGGTGCGAGACAAACCGATGATAAGCAAACGGGTGCGCCCGAGAAGGTAAGGACATCTTACCACCAACCTACTAGCCAGGGCCAGGGTTGGGACAAATTGTTCAAAGGGCGCCCCCGGAAGAATTGCATCGGAAAACAAAGGATGCATTCAGCGGTGCTTCTTTTCTGTACGCTCACCTCACCACGATTGACAATCGATTATTACTTCATTAAGCATACAGCGTGCGATCGGGGCGGGGTGCATTCTCCATGCCCGATGCACCGCAAGGAATGCAGATTCGGCTCTGGGTTGGGAGCGTTTTGTCTTTTTTTTTTGTCTTGCCTTCGTGCGGGCAAGCGACGATTGTCGCATCACAAATTACTCACACCGATCGCACCAAATCTAGCGGTACCAGGCGGAGAGGATGGGGGATGGTGAGCGAAGGTGTGTCCCCGGGTTGTGGCAGTAGCTGCTGGTTGCGCCCTCACAGTGCACTGTCACTGGAATAGTACAATCGAGCAACAACGAACACTCGTACGTGCATGCACAATGCGCACCGCGTTCGAGATTGGAGAATAGAAATAGAGAGGCACAATTCTTATTTATGGCACGTAGATTAATCCCTACTCCGAAGGGGAAGGGTAGAAGGAGTTGGGTTTGGTGGGGACGGAAACCTATCCTCGTCATCGGCGGTGACTAGTTCAACCTACGTCCCAAATGGTGACCACCCTTTCGGGAGACACAATCGGGAATGGGAATATTAAGGGAAACGGGTAACGGCCTGCCACACACAGGCGAACGGGGTTAGAAATAAATGTGTGCACACACAAACACACACTCGTTCCAATAGCCAAACGGCTGGCAGTAATTGACGTGCCCGTGTCCGATCGCAAGGAGAAGGCAAGAATGGAGTTCAAATGCAACTGCGAGCGTCCACTCACTTGCACACATTAATGCACCCGTGCTGCCTTTCCAAAGACCCCCCCCCCCCCCCCCTCCTGTCGTCCCCCCAACACCACCTGGACCCTACACGCGAAGAGAAAGGCGCAAATTGTGTGGTACTGTGTGGGGAGGGTTTCTAGCTCTGTTTTGCTGATTCGAATTCGATGGGTTTTTTTTCTCTCGTTCGTTTCAAATATACCAAATCTATCCAACGCCGCCGGGTGACATTGCCCACAAACAGTCCCCACAACCAACTGCGTGTGTGTGTGTTTTTTTTTTGTGTCTCCATACGCACTCCCTTTCCCTTCGAACTATTTCCTTCGGGGCCTTCAGCTGCAACGAGTCCGTGCGCGAGTCGTCGCATGAGTTTGCAAACACCACGCGAGCCTGTCGACATTGTCATGACAGTGGCAAATTAATTTCCAATTCTACGGCTCCAGCCCGCCCCACGGGTGCGATTGTTTCCGCACCGCAAATCAACGCTCGCCTCCCCTCCGGTGCCAAATCGCTGCAGTTGATGCGGGAGGTAAATTGAGTTAATTGCAACTGCGCCCGTTCCGCGCCGGTAGGAAAACAAGGCAGCACAAACGCGATGACGGCCCGATCGCGAATCGCGCAAAATGTTTATGGATTAGGTCAGGGAGCTGCTTTTGGTATGGCTTTTAAGGCAGAACGATCGAAGCAGTTTGTAAGGGGGTATTTACGAGGGATTTTCGTATGATTTATACAATGGAAAAGCTACTACATTGATGATCAGTAAAAAAAGGTTTGAAAATGATATAAATTGTTGTTCTTTTAGCCTCGTAGCAAGGACTGATTCTCCGGCTTTGTGGTACTGAATAAGTCCCTAAAGCCTGTTTAGGCCGGCATGTTCGTGTAGGACGTTACGCTACGTAGATGAAGACAGTGAAGTATATTTATTATCGAACTGACTGATCCTTCCGATGTGTTTATTTTTATTCAAGAGGATATTTTATTATTTTTATTTACTTTTATCTTTTAAGACTTTTAGCCTATTTCTCTCATTCGCCTCTTAACCTTTACATTAGCGATGGGTTAAGTTGACAAAAATCCGGAGTCGACATCGATCCGACTCCGATCATTTTGGAACCGACTCCCGAAGGTAGGTCCGCTCAGCATTATCCGAAGTCGTCCGGAATCGGCCTAAGTCGTCCGAAGTCATTCGGGGTCGGAATCTGGAATCGGCTGGAGTCGTCCGAAGTCGTTTGGAATCGTTCGAAATCGTCTGAGTCATTCGGAATCGTCCGGAATCGGTTGGAGTGAAGTTGTCCGGAGTCGGCTGGAGTAGGCCTTCTACCCAAAAGCCTGTATACGAAGTACACGCGCAAAGTGAAAGAAAAAAAATGCAGCAAAATTAAATGCCTCATCAAAAGCACATTGCACCGGCCGGCTCTTGTTGACTCTGACCAACTCCGTTTTCGGTTGACTCCGACTGACTCTAGACGACTCCGAATGACTCCGCATACCAATGACTCCAGACGACTCCGAACGACTCCGGATGATTCTGGGCGACTTCATACGACTCCGAACGACTCCGGGCGACTCCGGATGACTCTGAATGACTCCAGACAACTCCGGACGCCTCCGATTTCGCGCAGAACTAGTGATTCGGATTTAGTCGGAGTCGCAATAAGACTAACAATAGCCGGAGTCGGATCGGAGTCGTGATTACTACTTTAGATATATGTAGCTATTTTACATTATTTCACTAATTTAAGTTTATTTCTATGTTCTGAGCTTTTAACTCTTAGTGTTTTAATCTTTTAACCTATGAATTCACTTATCCTCTTCTCTTTGCTTTACTTTCTTTCCGATCTATGGTTGTAATAGCTTTGATTAGCTTTGATATTAAGATTTTAATATTAAGCAAGTTTATTTGTGATTGTAACATCTCTTTGATTTCAATTAATCACCTTGCGCTGTACTATCAGCAAATATCATTTTATCTTTCATGCCTGTAGGTCTATTTTCTTATGACCCTTTACCTAAAATACTTTTGCAATCCTTGCACAAGAAAATGGCCATATGGTATGATGTGCCCGTCGTGTGCAACATGTAGACGAAAAGAAAAATGAATCGCACATAACATAGCGAAACACATTCCTCGGCCACTGCTGCCATCTTTTGCATTACATGCGACCAGCCGAATAACTTTCCTGCTATTTGTCGTTTCCTTCATATCGAACCACATCCAGCTAAAACCTTTCGCTATTCGAAGCATGTGCATGCGCTGTTTTTTTAAATGTTGTTTTCGCTACTACTAATACCGCTTTGCCCAAACCGCACCAACACCACACACACGTACCGTTCCGCCTGTCACGGTGTGTCATTTTTTCTAGACCATTTTTTTTGTTGTTGCTTGCAATGCACGGACAATCTTTAGCGTGCTTCTGCTTACGCCACACACTCACCAGCATCGATCACAAATATGTGCACTTGCAAACCGTGGAGCTTGGCTTGGCGCTGTTGTTGTTTCGCTCTAGAGCCATTCAGTTGGGGAAGAGGAGCGCGGGATCAGTAAAAGAGGTGCGTTATGTTGACGAATATGTGAAAGTGCACGTACCGAAACATTCGTACACACGGATTGCAAATTGTTAGAGTGCTCCGTACTCTGTTTCTGCTACTGCTGCGGCTCTTCATTCCACCAAAATGGAATGCGGCCACCGGGCTCACGCGGAATAGAATGCGTGATAGGGAATGAGCAAGACAGAAAGGAGAGTTTGTTTTTTTTCTTTGCTGCAATCCGTAGATCCGTTACGGCACATCAGCCAGCGGTATCGGTGCACTCTCGGGTGCATTTCCATTGCCTCTTTTCCCTCCCCGTTTTCCTCCTAAGCGTCCCAGTTCCCATTCACTACACGATCTACGATCGCGATCGCTTTACCTTTATCGATCGGACCGCGTGTGTACAGCTTCGACTCGTCTCGTCAGCCACCCGTCCACTCGAATCGAAATCATCGTCGAACGGGGCAACCTAGAATCGACGTGACCGTATCGTTGTCCCTACGGGGCCGTTGCTAGAAAAGGGCAGCCAACCTTCCATAGCGATCGTACAGTGGCAACCAAAAGAAAATGGCTTTACATTTGCAAGAAAATCAATAAAACTAGACCAGACGGCAACTACGAAACATCGAGCTGGTAAGCCAAGCTCTATTTCCCCAGTGGGGCTTCCAAGGGTAGTAGAAAAAAGCCATAACCGTCAACCGGTTGGACATTCCGATACGCGCGCTAGCGCGCGATACGCTAGCTTACGCACGAACGCAAAGGCGTTCATTTCACCCGTCCATCACCAAAGAACCTCTGCAGCAAAAAAAAGCTATTGCATTTGTCATACAGATGCACAGACAAGAAAGGAGACAAAAAAAACACAATCCCTTTACTAAAACAAAGCGGGAATAGCGGTCGCCGCAAAGAGAGCAAAATCGCCACGCCACGTTAGGCGGGGGTTCGTCGCTTGCCCAGTGATTGAAATCTCCATTCGCACCAAATCAATCAAACGTCAGACGAGCCTTCCGCCGTACAAATCGTTCCTGTACGCACACGGCGCATCAACTCATTTCTACTTCCTTTTTTGTATTTGTTTTCTTTTTCTTCCTTTCTTTTACTAAAATTTATTGCGTTTACATCTTTTTCCCCATTTCATAAAGCCTGTTGGTTCGTTCATTCCCTTTCCATCGTTGGTTTAAAACAAATGAGCAAACCCGACTACCCCTCCGATGCCCCGTTCATCGTGTGCGTCGGCAAACGATCAATCTGCAAAAAGAACACTGAACAGTGCTTCTTCGCGCAAGAAGATCGCATTTGAATGACTTCTACCGGCAATAAATCCTTTGCCCGTGCGCTCGTCTCGTTCGATCGTCATCGATTGGGAGACGGGCCGCACCGAAAGCTCATCGCAGGACCTACTTGTCATTTATGACAGTTCGTCCACTTTATCACTCACGCCAAGATTGGCATCAGCTACGGACACACACACACACACGAACCCTCTGCTCTGTCACATCTCACAGATTAACCGATTTGCATCCCGAGGAAAACGGGAATGACGGGCCGTTTCCTTTTCGGCCCATGGAAGCGCACGCGAATTCGTCGGCGGACGCTTTCGTTTTGTTCTTACGTTTCGTCAGTTTCGCCATTGCCCCGTTTGATCCTTCCGATTTGTGCCCGGAGTGTTGTGCGCGCTTGTTGTGCATGCCTCATGTCTGCCTCTCTCTCTCTCTCTCTCTCTCTCTCTATCAAGCGCCATGTCCTGCCTGGGGTTGTGTCTTGTGTTATTAACTGCTTCTAACGATTTTTCTGTCATTCCCAGGGGCTACCGTATTCGTCGCCGAGTCGCCGTAAATATATCAAACTGTCAAATGCGACCGGAGCTGGGATGGGAAGCGCCACCGAAAAACAAAGCTGCTACTGCCAAGCACCAGGTCGGCAGGTTTTGGGCCGGAATTGATGTCTTTCCGTTTTGTTTCTCCCGGTCGGGTTGGGTAGGTTTTCAGCAGTCTGAAAAAAGTCTACCAACAAACGCAAATGAAACATCATTTGCAGACAAATATGTCGTTGTTTCGTTCAACTGTACGCAGTGCAACACAAGCAAAAATAAACGTTAAAATTAATTTACCTTTCCTTCCCTTAGCGCTGGGAGGAGACATTCAAATTGGCAAAGCCCCCAGCCCAAAGAAATGGTTGCCAATTCTTCAACTCAACCACCCCAACGTTGTCTGCTGGTCTCGCTTTTGTTTTTCTAATTTCCGTTTTCCTTGCAAACACACTCCTCCAATGGAAGGGAAGCAAACCTCCGTCCCGTGTACATAGTTTACATTTCTGCATACTTTGCATAAATGTGGTTGCCCGCGTTGCATGCAAACGAACCGTTTGAACGGCGAGGCGCACCGTACCGCTTGGTTGGACGTTGGGAAAAATCGGTTCGCTATTGGTGTGTGTACCGGGGCGTATAAACGCCGTAAATGGAAACCATTAGGTGATCGACGATTGGGTCAAACGCTGTCTGTCTGCTCGCTCAACGGTGCGGACGGCGGTAGTCTAGGAACCGGACAGGAACGGTGGCACGTTAAGGATTGCATGGGAAATAAATTCTTCACCACTGCTGGTCCCTCACTGGAAGTGACTGGGTTCGTGGTAGCTGGGTCTCATTGGGGAATAGAATTATGCGGAAGTATCGGAAACAGACATGCGCTCTGACCTCCAAGAAGGGCTATTGCTTCTCAAGGTATGTTTGATGGCGCAGATAACATTTGAAACTATTTGGAGAGCTCCCTAATGGTTAGAACACCACTCCCCATATCGAAAATACATCCAATTTGAAGGCTACCTATGACAACAATACTGCCGATGTTTGTATACCATACTTTTGTTCTTTTTTGATAAATTAATGCTTAGTATACATGCTTCCTTTAATTATTTTAAATATTTTAAGCAAGTTTAAATAAGCCTCATTTTTTTTTGTTCAGATCAAAATAAACTTCTTTGTTGAAATTACTAATTAATGGAATACATTACTGCCGAAAAGAAATCTATTGCTGGAAAAATTACAAGTACTATTGTTTTGTATCACTGATCTCGTTTTGATTTCACTTTTGTCGCCTGTGTTGGTACAATATGTTGTTCATTAACATGTAAAACTACAAGAAGTTCAATTATAACAATCAAATCATCTTAGAAAGCTATTTATGACAACCTTTGTTACTTGTGTTTCACTATTGGTAAAATATCACGAGTAATAACGGTACAAACTTTTTGAATGTGTAACCTACAGCCAGAAATGTAATATGTCCTTTTGTATTATATATACAATATTGACAATTGTGCTTCTCAAATCATTTTTATTTCTCATTACTTTTGCTGGAAAAAAGTTAAAATATTTTAATTTTATTGCAAAATTTAAGCATAGAATTTTACGGTTTTTATCCCAGCTTTGCCTTATACTTGTGTTTCAGTAGAAACATTCCTCCATATAATAAAACTTCAAGCCAATCGAGCCTGGATCGCATCAGGGTTTGTTAGATTTTTTTCATTTGGAAATCATATAGGCTAAAGTCGTGAGGATTGTTTGGCATGTGGTTTTGCATTAAGTAAAGACATTGTTACAGTCCGAAAATATAAATCTGAAGAAAAAAAGGGTGTCGTAAATCCTAAAATTACTGTGGAATAATATGTAATCTTATTTCTAACTGGGGACAGTCCACTTGAGGCTAGAACCCATGACGGGCATGTTACTGGATTTTATTCGATTAATTGGTTGGTTTACGTTATTTTTTGGGCGCATTTCATGATTTGTTCACTAAATCTCACCGGTTTTTGGTTGGTTACCACGATGTATTGGTATCATCCCATAACAAATTAATACAAATGATAAAAAAAATCCTTAAAAAATTGTTAGAACACACCAAAAAAATATGGGAAGCAGCCAAACGTTTTCGGGAAACAACTAAAACCCTTAGGAAACCCTATTTGAGTCGTACGAGCTGAAGACTGTACCGCGGGACCACTCACTCTGATCGCTGCCAAATTGCGTCTTTTTTCTACTTAATTGACAACAACCATTTCCATGTCATCAGTATTTATCGATTGTTTTTGTATTCTTATTTATGATTTTTTGTACATTTGTAAGCACACATCAAACACATTAAATGCCAATAAAACCCTCAGCATCATTGACCTTTACAGATTCCAAAGACAAAGCGATACTCAGACACACGTCAAAACTCATCCGGCAAGACATCCAACACGGCACGATGCAAATGCACACGCAATCAAATCATTGTAATAAAATGTAAGCCTCCGACTGCTCCTTACAATCTGTAACTTTATACCGATCGGAGATCGCAATGTTAAGCCTACTCGATTGCAAGTCAAACGTTTAGTCATTACACTCCCCCCGGTATGCCTCAGTGTGGCCATTTCGTGACGCAAGTACCGTGGTTAACCTTACATCTTTCGGAAGGACGTTCGCAAAACAGGACGTGTCCTTGGCTGTGCGTGTGCTGGTTTGGAAAAGCGATGATCGCTGCATACCTTATACCCGATCAGCAATCAGGCAAGCCCGGGTAAGTGACGCGGGACGCGGGAAGGAAGTTAATTTCACTAATTATAATCATCTTACGCGAACGTGGGCTGAAATTGGAACTTCGGCAGCTACTCTCCGGTTGAAGCGATTAACGTGGCCCAAGGAACGCATCAACCGCCGGCATCACGCACTTCTGACATCAATCAAACAAAGCGTCCCTGTCTGTTACAGCATGCTGGAGGATTTGTGGAGGATTTTTTTTTCTTTTCCTCAACCTCCAAAAGAGGGAGCGCTCGGTCGTGTTTGTGGGCCCACACGCTAACCGGATCGTTCTGATTTGCTCATTACGATTGCTGCTGGGGAGCATTGCTGCTCTCTCGGGCTGCGCGCGCAACATTGTTGCACAAATGAAGGTAGCGAGCAGGGGTTTTCGGAAGAAAAACCCCCAAGCTCCGGGTATGGTCCTCCGCTCGGGGCAAGAGCTTAGCAACCCACGTCGATGTACACTCCGCACAGGCCAAGTAATTGCATGGTAATCAATCTTGATGCCGGGAACCCGGGCAGGCGGAAGCTGCCGGTCTGTGCGCAGGCCACGGTTGCCCTTTTTAGTCACATTTAGTTTGTATGTATGTGTGCGCAAAAATCCAAATCACAAAACTGCAACTGCGCGATCTTTGCGCGTTGGCGCACGTGTTGCGCGTAGTGCGCGACTAGAGAGAGCGAGCGTCCTGCGACGACGTTTCTGCTGCCGACCGATGCAACAAAGTTAGCTTATCGAAAAAACTTTACGATCGCGTTCCATTAGGCTTCGAGTAGTGGTATCGCTTAATAAATGGTGTTTATTGGTATAGCGGCGGCAAGAGGAGAGGCGATTCGCCCGTCAAAATGGTTAATTGAATAGAGCGGCCCGGCTGCGGCGCGAAAGCAGCCTGGCAACTTGGCGATGTTTTGCGATACATGCGGCTGGCATTAAGGCATTAAACCGGCAGGAATAATCAAATTAAACCTGCTCATCCGGTCGGAAGAAAAGGACGGAGCCTGTTCAGTCACTCCACGAAAAGGGCAGTCAAGGTGTGACGAAGGTTTAGCAGATGATGGTAAACATGCTCAACTGTTACGATGCATCACGGTCCACGGTCAAGGTAATCTAACGGAGATCTCCCGTGGACATGTATGGTATTAATCAAAAAGCTGCTTAAAACAAAAAAGGTTACACAAAACGTGCATGCTTGAGCGATTGAGATTCATTTCTGTCCCGCTTATACCACCCACGAGGCTGTCTCACACTTCTGAGTTACTCTTCGCATTCGTTTGCGTGTTTTACGTTTGCTTCGATCGTATCTGCGTACACCTCTCCCTGCAACCATGCAGCCAACAAAACGCTTTCGGACAGCCACAGGGCATCATTAAAACCATCAAACACGTCCCCCCGATGGCCCCATCTTCCAGCAAAAGATTTCACTTCCGGTTAATCTTGCCAGAAGCGTTCGTCCCCGACAGTTTCCAATGCGTTCGCGAACTAACTGACGGATCGCCTCCGGAGCGGGGAAGTTTTTACTGCACCCTTATCCTGCCCAACTGGCCCCGCGTGGAGTTGATGCGTATCCGCTAGACGTTTTTATTTCGCGATCCTACCCGAAGAAGAGGTACCCCCAAAATTCGCGACACACGATTGTAAATCGTTGCGGCCCACGTCGTCCAGCGATGCAAGGTGCAACTGCTGTTTTATGGCATGTACGCTTTTATCCTTCCCCCAGGGAGGAGGTCACTTGAAGGAGGGCAAAAGGGACACCCAAAAATCGCCGTTAAACCCATTCAAACTCATTCACCAGAGAAAGAAACAAAAAAAGCAACTGAATTCCCCATTCCGCTGTTTAGGTTTAAGTGCACACGTTCGTCACTAGTTTTATGGTGGTTTAATTTTCGGACGTTATTTACGTTTTGTTTTGAGCGTGATGGTATCGCGCAAGGCACACATAATGCATTAACCTATGGGTTTGTTTTTTTTTTCTTTTGCAGCCCCCTGCAAAACTTTCGCTTATCTCTAACGGGCTAAAAACTTTGCGGCAAACACACACACTAACCCTGGCGAATGATTTAACGGAATGCCATTTTAGCGCGGCAAGCAAGTTGCGCTGGGGTTTTTGGTCGTTAAATTCGCGTCTTTCCGCGCTCAAAACATAAACGGCGCGTTTTATTTTTGCGAGCTTTTGCAACATGGTTTACGATTTGTTTAATCGTTTGCAAAGCCCGTTCGGGACGCTGCTATCGGTACCATCTTGCTCAATAAAACACATCCGCTGATAACACCCAGTGCAAGGGGTTAGGAGCAGCGAACATGGGACCGTTTTTTGATGCGTTGATTCACAGCTTTCAACAAGCTAATTTATGTCAACCGCGATGCACTGCGATGAGATACCGCTGTGTTGATGAGCAATGGGTTTTAAATGCCATGTTTTATTAAATGCGGGTTTTATTTATCATTTGTTAATTTTGAGTAATTATTTATTTTGCGGAATTTGATCTTTTTTTCCTATAATATCTTATATTTGCTACTGTCAAGCATGCTAAACATCGCTAACAATACCATAAAGTTTATAATGAATCAAAATTAAAATCTGAAACATCCGCTCTTTGTGTAAACCACTCTGGCTGGGTGAGAAATTCGCCATTCCCTCAATAATTGACACGCTCATTCACAAGCCCTGCCGATACATGAAGTGAGTCAATCTTTAACAAGTTATAAATTATCCTTCCACCACAGCCGCATCCATCCCTCATCCGTACACCATCAGCCCACGCACAGTTTCAGCCAACACCCTCGACGATCGAGAGGATGGCGCAATGGATGCAACACAACACGATCACATCGGCACGATGCGCCACGAAACGCGAACGGCAAATCGCTCCACCAAGGTGCCGGGCGACACACCCGCGCCCTATCCATCAAATCATGGTAAATGATTTTTTAATAAGAATGCAATAAATTACCGCCTCGCTTCCGCGTGATGCACTTTTGCGCATCTGATGGCGCATCGACCACCCTCTCCCGCGTGTTTGGGTGCAGTGCTGGCTTGCCTCCTTTGGCGCTTTGGGTGCGATTTAATTTGATGGATATGAGCGCAAACCAAAATAATGAATAATAATGGCACAAACCGTGGCTCAGCTCAGAGCAAGAGGGGCTGTGGTACAACATTCATAATCCCCTCGGTGCTCCGATCAACGTTGATAATTTCAGCGGCTCGATCGCTCACTGCTCGTGCACCGTCACTCCCGTTGGTCTGGATCACAGTTTTTCCTCCCCACCCATCCACAATTTACGGTTTCGGCAACAAGCCGGTAAGCCTCGTGTAATCGCGTAATCGCGCACATCTTCAGAGCACGCGTTCAGCGCGAGGAACATTATAAACCGATTTTATACTTGCCAGCTACAACCAGTCCTCTCCCTGTTGTTTTCGGGATGAAAAATTACACCACACACAAGTATTGCATTGATTAAGGCTGATTTCGGTGTTATTAACTCACGACATCGCGGTTTCGATGCGAGCCGCATGTACACCCCTGTCAGGTACAGCGTTTAAGTAAAACGAATCACTTTGGGCCGAAAGATGGATGGGAACACAGCGCACTAGTAAGCTCCTTCCGTGTGTCCGGCCATCCATTTTTGTGGATTATTCGACCGCTGTAGTGCCAACAGAGCCGTATGTGGTGAGTAAACGACCCGGTCAAACTCAATCACTGTCGCTAGTTGAAACCGTGAAACGAACATGGTTGTACATTTGCTCGAAAGCATAAATTTCGAACTTATTTGTACCTTGTTCAACTCTTACTCTTACTTTTGATCTACTTGTTACTGGATGAACGCCACAATTCATGACTATGTCTTAGATTTCTTCGCAATCAACTACAACCGTTAATTGCTGCAGTCTACCCTGCCCACGTAATTCAAAGAGTTTATACAAAGGTTTATACAGAGGTCAGCAAAGTCTAGCCTGCAAAAATAATTTTACTTCGATTTTTCAGCTTAGAGCCTTCATAAATCTGTTTCTGCCTTGAGATCTGATCGCGAATGGCATATTGGTAAATATGATTTCACTTATGTCAAATAATTATTAACACGTGTTAACAAGCACTGGATTTAGTTTATTTTGAGAACAAAATAGATTGACTTGTAGAAATAATTGTTTTCAAGAAATTCATCCCTTCATGCTTCTATGGCAGTTAGAAAAATAATAACTAAACTTAACTGTTCTGTGTGATGTGTGTTTGTCCTAACCCAATGGATCTATAGAATAAATGCAACCAGACTACGTACTGCGTGCTGAGCAGTAGATCAACATGTATTTTTCTGTCATCAGGATACTGATGTTCTGTTATAATGAATATTTAATGTTTTCTTGACTGGTCGCGAGATTGTTAGCGCTATTCGAACACTGGCCTTTACAATGAACTATGATTTTTAGAACAAAGGAAAATACATGTTTACTTACTTACTTACTTACTTATCCGGCGCTATAACCGCTTTACGATCTTGGCCTGCCTCAAGAGAGTCTGAAACCGCTTACGGTCTTGCGCCTTCGTCTGTCAATCCATTATTCCAGCCCTAATGGCGGACGCCTCCACGCCATCCTGCCACCTCAATTTGGGTCTACCATGCCTCCTCTGTCCTTGTGGACGGCCTAAAAAGACTTTACGAACTGGCCAGCTTGAAACGTTGTACGACAGTGAGGTCACCGTACATGTCGTATAGCTCGTCGTTATAACGGCTCCTCCATTGTCCTTCCACACATACGGAGTCAAGAATCCTTCTGAGCATTTTCCTCTCGAACGCGTCTAAGAAGGTTTCATCAGATTTGAACAGTGTCCATGTCTCAAAGGCGTATGTGAGTACTGGTACTATATAGGTACTATATAGCTCCAGCTTCGTATATCGCGACAAGTTCTTTGAGGTAAACTGATTTCTCAGGCTGTAGAAAGACCGGTTGGTGCGTTCACCTATGTGTACGTCACGCCTATGTAAGTTTGGATCTATTGTTGGTAGGGACACTGATGTTGCCATCTGTTCGATCCCTAGGTAGGCTTCTGATACATGGGAGAGCCGCACACCAATGATGTTTATATCATCAGCTTATTCCAGGATCTGGGTTGACTTATAGAAGATGGTTCCCGAAGTCTCCACTGTTGAGTCGTGGATGGGCCTCTCTAGCGCCAAGATCAATAGGAGACAGGCAAGCCCATCGCTCTGGCGCAGACCTTTGGTGATAGCAAAAGGCCCTGAGAGTTTTCCATCCACCTTCATCTGTCAAGTAACGCTGGTCATAGTCATTCTAACTAACCTTATCAGTTTGACCGGGATTCCACTAGAGCTCATAGCGTCGTACAAAAATGCATGTTTTGAACCTCAAAACCAGGGGCGGTCCCGTGGTACAGGCATCCCCGTCGTGGTTTTAAGTATAAAAAGGACCGTCACACCGTGGCAAAGACTGACGGCTGGTATTGAACAAGTCTCGCAAGCCTTGCAATAGACCGACATGTCCGTGTAGGACATTACGCTAAGTATAAGAAGAAGATAAAAACTACAATCTAGCTGTTGCAACACTACCAGAATACATAATTGAGCACAAAGATCTCCTAAGAACCCTCAAATAACATCTTAGAAATTTCCAGACATTATAAAAAAACAAGAACATCATATTCAATGCCAAATAAAAATGAGAAAATATCTGGTTCTGAACACAATCGTTAACAATTTATAGTTGCAAATTTCTTTAGTCTTAAGCATCCGCCATTGAAAGCGTTCACGAAGTTTAGAATATATTTTTCAAACTTTCATTTCCTACTTTTAACTAGAAGCTTTCTTCTATACTTAGTGTGGCAATTTTTCTCATTTTGGCAGACCAATAATTTATCACCGTAACGAACATTAATTCACTTGGTAACCGTAAGACATCTATTACTTCAACAGCGTACAGAAGTGATTTAGCGAAAAAACAGACAGAGAGACAGAAAAGAAATCCATCTCCCGCCAAGACGCGCGACAACGCACGGGTGGCAACCGTGACAACGGTCCACGAAAACCACCGGCGACGATCGATCAGTCGATCGCTTATCAATAATTCATATTCAATAATTTACAGCCATTGACATCGGAATCGTTGATGAGGTTCGTGTTTTCCGACCCCGGTCGAGCCAGACAGCCCCAACAGAGTGGGATTTAGAAAACCTACCATCACCACCACCACCATAACCTCGCAGTACCTCCATCCAAAGTCCTAAGCCTCATCACAATGGGGAACATGTTAAGGGATACTTCGTGTGCTGTTCCGCCACCCCCTCCCCATCTCACAGGGTTGGTTCGTGAGGTGAAAGATGTTTTGCTGAATAAAAGATCATAAAATTACCTAAGCTATTGACATAGGCCATCACCACGCGCGTCAAAGCCACCTGTCTCGCCCAAATGGGGTTGGCTTTCATACGTTTTTTTTTTGGAGTGTTTGGAGTGACACCACGCCACCCAAATGGGGAGAGCTGGCTGGCTGGCGTGTAGTTGTGAAACCGTAATTGGTATTTTACGACGCCCGATTATGGATTTGCCCACTAAACCGAACCCGCCCGTGCTCATGTTGCGATCCCGAACGATCGTCACTACGGCGCGACGATCTCGGCTGAATAAATATGATAAATTTATCCACTCATTAAGTGATAAATCTTGTGATTCAATTTAACGGCACGGCATGGTTATTACGCGCGTCTCTTAACGCTCCAGCGCAATCCATCAGACATCGGGGTGACGAGACATGGCGCGCGAGACGCGCTATCACATTATTTCACCTTTTAGAGCTTAAGCGCAAATTAACATCTTGCAAATTATCGGATGCGGATGCTGTGCGGATGCAGTCCCCTTTTGGTTGATTGAACTGTTCGCACACGGACAGCAGGGCAATGGAGAGGGAGCTACTTTTGTTAACTTTAACGGTAAGCTTCCCGTGACCCATCGACACAATTTGGGAAATGATGGGTATTGAATACGGCTGCCGTTGGATTATCATTAACGGGCGCTTTGTGGAGAAAAGTAAGCTGAGCAGGGAAATCAAAATTAAAATTGAAGAATCGAATGATCGTTTACAAATACATTACAATAAAGCATAATAACATCCCCGGTATGCTTTCCGTTGCTAAACACGCCAATTGGGGCCACTCAACGGTCCTAACAATCATGGTTTAGCTAGGTTATGCAATAATAAATATATTTATTATTATTATCATTTATTTGTCATCCGATTGGTTACACAAAAAGAGACCAAGGGGCACAAAGCAAAACTACATGGATTTTACATAATCGATTTAATTGAGTTCCGCATTACTTTGTGTATCTCTGGGTAGCTATATGCGTAGTTGATGGGTCTGCTAAGCCGGTCAGCCGTGGTTTAGTCGTCAACTCGCATGATTCACCAACAAGCTCGTCATGAGTTGAAGCGCCGTATGGACCGTGCCCTCCCATACGTAGGACTGACTTTTCTGCTATGGGTAATCAATAAGTCACTGAAATCCAATCCCCCCCATTAGTGGTGTAGTGTAATACTAGCAGTCCTTTATCGGCGAGACCAGTTTAAGTTGAATTTAAGTTGAATTAAATGATAGCTTAATTTTATACTAACAGGTCAAACGTCAATCATGTGTTAGTATAAAATTAAAGTTATACACAATAGCACTGCAAAAGAATATTCCAAAAATTAACGTTAAAAATATTGCTCGCTCATCGAGCGCTGCAAAAATATTATTCTTTTAAAATCAATTTATAAATTCATTGGATAAATATGAAAACATACGTTTAATTGAACTTGTTCCAATACACTTTACTTGAAGTCTTAGCTGAGCGCTAACCAACTGCAAGGATTATCTCTAAACCATGTTTACTTCGAATGATCCACTTTCCCGTGCCACTCTCGAGTCGACCACTTGCAAAAAGTTCGATAAGATAGGAAATCATTTCCCTTCGCCGAGCCATCCTACCACATTCGAAGCCGTGCAAATTTGCATCCATTTCCATGATGTAATATTTAAGCCTGAAGCCTCCCCGCTCTAGAGCTCGTTCATATGCAAAACAGCATGTTTCTAATCCCAATCGCGAGTTTCGCGATTGCCTTCAAATCCAATCTCCGCACACACTCGAATAGATTTTGCCGCACAAATCGCAGACAGCCCCGACCCGATAGCTATTCGTTCCTTTCCACTTTGCGATCTGCCCCAAACACGGGAGGTACCGATCCAGACAGCTAATTGACCAGCTCCTGCCTCACAGAGCTGCTCCAAAGGGGCACAGAGATAGAGCAAAAAAAGGGGGAAACACAACGAACAACAACAAAACTTACATCCCTCAAGCTCAAAGCTCAGCTCCCGTTCTGCAGCACGTGCACTATGAATCACCGAGCTCCGGGCTCCCATTGGAATGTATCGATCGATGCATGCGATACGGACTGGGAACCTTTGGGGTAGAATCACAGCAAATGCACAAATCTAACTACCCCGATCTAACCCTCGGTCGACTGCGGAAAAGGGGAGCCGCTACTCGCCCACTTGGCCGAGTGCCGATGCCAACCCTTGACCGAACGGGACAAGACTTTCCAATCTCCCGTACCCGTTCGCCTTACCCCGGGCGGGTTGGATTGGGAAAATTTATGGTTTTACCGATTTATAGATTTCATTCAATGTGCTCCACATCTCTCTCTCCCACGAGAGGCCGGTCGCTTGAGGTTGTCAGTTTCCGTCGGTGGACGCAATGCTCTACACCTATTGCCTTTTTTTTCGTTCCCACCATCAGCAGCCCCAATGATGTTCTACCGATCAAGCTGTTGGTCGTATCAGTTGCATTTCAAAGTCTGTGGCCTTTAATGGGTCTTTCGAGTTCACATTCTTCAGATTTCGAAATCCCATTAGATCAATAGATCTTGAGCTAAACGTCAAATCCAACGCATAAATTGTCCATCGAGGTTTGTAATGTGGTTTAAATCTATTTTTGTGATTTACTATTTCCAATTCAAATTCTATTTTCCATTTTAATAATATTCCCACAACACTCGTACAATGTCATATGGTGACTCAACTTATCAACAATCCTTCTGTGTGTTCTGATCAGTCATGAGAGCCTCATGAGAACAGCACCGAACGACCCAGCGTATAAAAGGTTAATTTATTCTTCAATAAATTTCCTTCCCAATCAATGCGTCCATCCGTAATAGAATTATTAAATGATCGACAAAAATTAGCAATTTTATTTTATGGACCCCTTTGGCCCCCTAAGGACCCCTAAAATGGCTCCCCAAATGGCAGTGACAGTTTATCTGCTTTCGTACAAACTATTTCTTTATTAAATTATCATTACATTTTCACCCCATTCGACCATAAAAACAACATTTAAATGCCTTCCTTTTTTGCATCTTTCACCTGGGGAAAGATAATTTACAGCTTAGAGTGCAAAAATTAATTTCGCTTTCCAGTCATCCCAGACTACACTTGCAAGTTGTTGAGCTACATCTTACGAACAGGAAAAAAAGCAAAATCAAATGGTTCCTGCTTCTTTGCTTTTTAGTCACAATTTTTCAAAGACGTTAAACAAGTTTTCTGTCGATCGTTAACCGGCAAACGTTCGGCGGCTGCAAAGTACCACACATTCTAAGCGACTTCTCATCTGCAAGTGTTAAAACCCCCTGCGCCGAAGCAAAGGAACCTCGGTCACTTAATTAGGTGTGTGTGTGTGTGCGAGTGAGTGGATGTATGCAAAATAATAAACATCGCTACATAATGAGTGTATTATTGCACAGTTTTATGAGCCGCTGCCTTTCTAGCTGCTGGCTCCCGTGTGGTGCCGGAACACGAAGAGAAGGGGACGCCATTTTTCAATGTTGACCTCCTGGAAAATTGGTCCCGCCAGCGGGTTGTCCACTCGAGATGGTACTTTGCCGAAGCGCTAAAGCGCCCCGCAAGCTTTAAACGCTATCGAGCAGATCGCTCGACACACTTGTACGACACACGATCCACTCTCCCGATCGAACACTAACGTCCCCCGTAATCCGCCTGTGCATCCTTTACAGACGCTGTTGCGATAATGTTCTTTTTTGTCTGATTTGTAGCCATGTAGAATATAGATTTTTCTATCTATTAGTGCTGCGCAACCATCACCGTCACCGAGCGCAAGTGTGGGGCTGAACAATTATGAATTCGTTTCTGTTGCATTTCTCGCTCGGAGGCTCCCGAAGAAGATGAAGGGTTTGAATTACCGGAAGCCGTAAGCAACAGTGGGCACAGAATCAAATAGCAGTAAAACTCATCGCTAAGATTCGAACCCGGTAAGAAGCTGCGCAGTAGCGCGCTGAGCAGATCGCCTGCTGATCGGGTAACATTTGCCACGAGATCGTAAGATACGAAGCGTGAAACCAAATCCCCAAACACCCCGGGAGTGAACGATTTGGTTTCACTGCTAACCACACATTACACAGCCAGCAAATAATAATCGGCGTGGCGCGTGCTCTACCATCACGATCACGTAGTGCCCGGGCTGGTCTAGCTCGAAACGTTCGACCCCAAACCCCTGAAGCTTCGCATTTTACACGCGCAAAAACCATCTCCCACCCGGGCTGAATCTCCCGTGCCAATGATAAAACGGTAGCTAATTTATCGAGATTGATTTTACACGGTCACTATGGGAGGGAGGGGAAGCGAATTTGCTGCCGTAATAGTGGCGATCGATCGCGCGGGGGGTTCCGATTTGCCGAATCGATGAGTGTTGCTACCGATGCTACACACCTCTACGGAGTGTTTCGCCCGCCGGAGGTGCAATGCGGGGAGGTTTTGCGACCGGAACAGAAGATTTGTGATATTAGCAGACATTAGTTTCTTCGCTCGATCGTGTATTTACATGCATTGCCCTAGCAGTAGCACCACCACCACCACCACCAGCACACTGTTTGCATAGAGCGTGCGTGAAGGAAATGATTGCGTTTAGCTACGGGGCATCATCATAATCAGGCACGGGCGTATAGTGCGGTTGAGGCCCAAATAACCTTCCCTCCTGTGGAACGTGCACGTTTTTCTCTCTCTCTCTCTATCCGGTTCGCTTTATCGCTGACGGGCTACAATTGGGCCCAATTTTCAGGCCTAACCGAACGATTAATTTAATTATGTTGTTTTGCCCGCGCAAAAAGGGTGCCAGCCAGCCAGCCGGCCAGCCAGCCTACTTGCCAGCGTGTAAAACGAATCTGGTGTGATTTACCCACACAGCATCCGAGCAGCGCCGGGCTGCCTGCTGGCGAACAGTTAATGTTTCTCGCCTGCAATTATGCTTTATCAATATTATTAAACATTTATAGCTATCGGACGGGGGAAGCATTTTGTGGCGGTTTAAAAGGTTGAGTTTGCAAGGCCCACGCCCAGCTGTGAACTGTTGCGGTGTTTTTTTAGGACGGTGGAGTTTTATGGTGCGATGAAAAACGTTTATACTGTTAAAATGTTGTAGTTTTCTTTTGTTTCGCATGAATTAACAAAATACGTTAATGTTTCATAGAAAGCAATTGAGTTCAATCATTACATGGCAAGTTATGCATTCATTTTTCATCTAAAATTTCAAATATTTAAAGATGTATAAATGAAAACCCTTAAATAGTGCTACAGCCGTGTTTGTTATAACAATATTTTAAGGATACCAATAAATGTCGCCACTAGCTTTTTACATGTTTGCTTTGCACGGCAAACATCTCTTGATGTGATGTGATGTGTGATCTGGAGTCTTTATATTAGTCATTTCGTTACAGTGTACATTACTACATTACATTACATTACTTTTGTATACTCCAAATAAGACATTTTTCTTTACCGAAAGTGTGTTTTTCTCAAGTTCTCGGGTAGTTTTGCTTCATTATTGACAATGTTTAGAAAACATCTGCGGAAAGCAATCATATTTTACTGATATTTTGATTTAGAATACGAAGAACGGTCCAGGGCACCACGAATATATTGCGTGGATCAATAACTAGAGCCTGTCGTCCAAACACCTGCGACTTAACAATAGACACCAACAACATACAATAGACAAAACACACCAGAAACCAAACTATGCATAAACACGAAGATCACTGTAGTAACAACATCACTATCACCAAGTAAATAATAATAATTATAATAATTCAACCGCGTATGCCAGGTATAAGGCAAAACAACAAAGGGGAAATACCTTGCGAAGGGCATACATTGTTGACACAAGAAGTGTTAATAATACAGCTAATAAAAAGTAGTCATACTCAAAATTAAGTAGATATTTAAGTAGAATTGATTACTTAACTAGAGGCAATGTCCCAATAAAAAAAAACTAGAGACTAAATGCTTTGTACCCCAAATGAAAGTCCTGCCCAAAAACGTCATATCCCATTGCTTGAAATTTACGAGAGACATCCGGAAAGAAAATAACAGGACCCATTATGACAAGAGACGACGAATCTTGTCTATTTACCAGTATGCAACTGCTCCTATGGAACTAATCACTAAGAAACTTTGATATGGGAAATTCTACCTCAACCAATTTATCAGCTAATCGATAGAGAATTATCAGTTTGGGCACTTCACCAATAGACTTCCAAGATAGGACCATTACCATTACTTACAACTCTATTCACTTTCTGAATTCTTGGAGTGTCATCTTACACAAGGCAAGGTCGCTTTGCCGCAACACTTCCAGTATGAGAAGTCTCTGGCAGCATTTCCATGATGGCCTGGACGATCAATCGCCATTTTAAACCAGTTACCGCTTCCACAAGTTTAACAGCCTACGTCGCCAAAACGATGATGTTCTCTAACCGTCAGCGTCAGTAAGCCAAACTAAGATAAAGTCAAACTTTTATTTGGAATGGACAGCAACCAAGCTACAATGTATTACTCGATACAGATCTAAATTTCAACTGATAAAAAGGATAAAAATAGTGGAAAATGATGACACTTGTTTCGCACTATGAATAAGTAATATTTTTTTAATAAAACAAAAACAACTTCAAAGTTTGGCTTAAAATGCTATGAACTAATCAGTATTTCTAATACAATAACAAACGATTGTTGTCTTTTCTATCATTTGATATGATATGTTATAATTATAATTATCTTTTTGATCGGTATGTTCACAGTTTAGAAATTTAGGAACGTATTCTTAGTAGAAGATGTCTTTGCACGTATTACTTGAAGTTTAAAGTTTTTTTAGTAAAAATAATGCAGCAGCAAAACAGGACCCTCTATACATCTATGTACAGATAGTGATCTCGAAAAAAGGTTTGAAAATGCAAACCAAATGTTACTTTGAGTTACCAGTCCGATTTGGAGACATCAGTTGGGCACCTTAAAAGTACAAAATTTGACGCTAATAAACTAAAATTATTATTAACATTATAAAACAATTCAAATCCAAACCTTCGACTTGCCATCAAACCCACTTATTCACCACACACTTACCCGTCCACCCATTCCTGCACCGTTTGGCGTCAAATCGAAAAAGCTCACCCAATCGAGCACCGATGATTGGGATGTCGTAACACACCATCACACACACACACACACGCACAAGCGAGTCGTGAGCCAGCAGGAACGTCGATTTGAAATTCAAAATTTTTGCAGCCCACCTAAACGTGCGACCAACGCAGACGACAACGGCGACGACGGCATCTCTTGAGCAATTGATTTGTGTGACTTCCCAGGTCCCATGAATGAGGGGGAAAGGGACTTGCCGCCTGATCGTACATCCCACAGGGAACGTACAACATATCGAAAGCCACTCGCAGCGCAACACTTTCACCCGTCCCCGTAGCGGGCTGGAGCCCTTTCGAGCCCTGTCGAGTGGTGTGGCTTTGACACACACGTTTGACGCTGTCTTGAAGGGGGGAGATACTGCTTGGCTGCTACGAGTGACAGTTGGGGCGCGATGTGTAGTGAGCTGCTGCCCTATCATCATTGACGCGTTTTTCCCTTTTAAAGACGCAGTCGGTAACGATGCTTTGACAGGTTGATGGGGCATGATGGGATGAGCATGAGCACGGGACGAACGTTATGGGACATCGCGTGCTCGCGCACCGTACCAGCACGTGCCTGCCTGGGCCAAGACAACCCCCGTGCAATGGCGAAAGGGGCCAGCTCGTACGTACCAACCGATCGAACCAATAGATTCGGTAGGTGGCAGGTAATCAACCTTCCCGGGGCAAGCTAATCAACAGCCTCTGGAAACACTGGCACGGCTCGAGAAGGCAGAACAGGCCTCGATGCAAATGCTGTTGCTGTAGGTTTCTCCAACGCCAGCCCACACTCTATTCGCACCCGTCGTCGTCGAGCCGTTGAGCTACACACAACAAACGCGTAATCACCATTTCTATGCAAAACATGAGGTGCAGTCGATTGCAGCAATCGTATCCACTAGCGCGCGCACACACACACGTGCGCGCGGGCCAGTTGGACCTCCGTTGGACGATAATTTATTTCCTCCTGCACTCTTGCGGCACTGACGAGACTGGTAGAGACCCTACAGCCTGGCGCCACTGATGAGTTAGCCCACTTCTCCCCAACTGCCAGCGATTGCAGTGCGCACCGAATCCGAAGGTGGCGTGAGGCCATGCTGTTGCACAAGTTGCACCGCAAAAACCAATGATTTGGGGCAATATCAAGTCTCGCGCACCTTCCTACTCATCCGGGTTCCTGGGTGATCATCCCAGCAACCCACGACGGAATCTTCCGGCGAAGTTTGGATGCTCCGTGCGTGTGCCGCAAATCGAACGCAAATAATTCGCACACGGAGAGGGAGAGGCCAATGGGCCCAATTCCTATTCGTCTTAAATCATCCGCCGGGCCGCCCCAGTCACTGTTCAGCATAAAAGACACATAAAAATTCAAATCAACTCCATGGAACGCTGGAAATGTCCCGCGCCAGCTTTCCTGGGTGCGACAACTGTCGGCGAGACTGTGTTTGCCATCCAGAAGGATCCACAATGATCCTCTAGATGACTTTGGGAGATGATCTACACAGGCAAGTTTGCTCAGAATTCTTAATTTGACAAAAAGTATACAGAAAACTCATTGCAATAGACTCAACAGAAGATTGAGTCCAATTCCACGAACATTGGAAATATCCAAATTTTACTGATAGGGTCTGTCGGCGAAACGGTTTGCCTTCCAGAAGACTCTACAATGATCCTCTAGATAACGTTTAGCGATGATCTTCGCAGAAAAAATCCCTCTACATGACGTTTAGAGATGATCTTCGCAGACAAATTGGTTCAGAATTTTTAATTTAGTGAATTTATACAGAAAACTCACTACAAAAGACACAAACAAAACTTGTTAAATGTAAAATATGTAAGGAACGTTATGTAATCTTCAATTTATAAAACGTCTAATAATTTCCCAGAATGCAGCAAATATTCGGTCTCCCGGGATATTCCCCAAATAGACTGTGCCGCCATTCGTAGGACTGACTATCCTGATATGGGGGGGTAACCCATAAGGCACTGAAAGCCAACCCCACAAGTGGTACAGGCAGATCTTGAACGACAACGGTTGTTGAGCCAAACGAAGAAGAAGAGCAAATATTCCGCACCAGCTTTCCTGGGTGCGACTACTGTCGGTGGGACTGATTTTGCCATCGAGAAGAATTTACGATGGTCGTCTAGATGTCTTAAAGAGATGATCTTTACAGGCAATTTGAATAAAAACTGCTAATTTTGCAAAATATATATAAATAGAAAACTTACTACAAAAGACACAAAAAAGCGTGTTAAATAGACGAACTCTACGAACGCTGTAAATGTCGCATATCAGCTTCTCTGTCTGCGAAAACTGTCTTGGAAACACTTTGCCATACAGAAGGCTCCAGGATGATCCTCAGAGTGACTTGAATAGGTGATCTTCACAGACAAGTTTGTTCTGAATTTGATTTTATAGAATGGCATACAGAAAACTTACTACAAAAGACTCGGAAGCAGCTTATTTTGATGAATATGATCAGTCATAAGAACTTCTGAGAGAATGCATTTTGCAGCATTACAGTTTGCTATCCGGAAGATTCCGCGCTGATCCTCTGGTTGACTTGAAGAGATGATATTCCGATATGCTTTACAATTTCCTACGTTATTTTCACATTTCACAGTTGTAAATAATGCCTACAGGAAGAGATAAAACATGTTAAATGCATAGTTAACTGGATATGATGAATCAAAGGATCGAATTGTGATCTTCAACATAGAATAGAACAGTAACCGTGATATTACGCGTCTATTCGGGAGCATTTTAGAAGGGAAGGGAAGATGTTCATCGGATATTGTAGGAAGACCTTTTCCAAACACAAACGTCCAACCGTTGTTCAATTGTAATTACGTGTGATTCCTTTATTACGGATGCGGGAAGTGGCACCAGAGTCAGAGAGTTTCTTTTGTTTTTTTGCGCGAGTGCAAACATAACGCGAAGTTGTGTTTCATATGTTTTTATGAACTCTTTGTGTGTATGTGTGTATGTTTAAGTGTAATATTTGCGCGCTCTACACAACACGTTTCGGTACACTCTATCAATTTGCAAAGATATTAATGAATGCGCTTATATGTGTCAGTGTTCCAACTACTTCGAGTCGTTATATTACTCTTCATTGCTTGCATCATACCTTATTACTGGTTGCCTATATATGATATGGTACTATATTATTGACGGTTAACCGATAATGGGTTTGCTTGTATGCTTTATCGTGTTAATTGTGTGTTTTGCTAAAATCAGAACAAGAGTTGATTTACTATATGATTGGTAGAACTGTCCGTTTATTAGACAGCAAACGACACCATTCCTTTTGAAGGAGAAAAATACTACTGCGGTTACGTAGAAAACGAAACAGAAACGTTTCATAGTAAAGGTGTTGTAGAAGCTTTACACAAACAAAATAAACACTTTGGCAAGGTTTGTTTCTAAACGTGAAGATCAAACAAAACAAGCTAAGACACGATAGTTAATCATTTCATCCCTCCCCCTAATTCGACAGTAGCTATATGTTCATGTTCCAATGTGTGTGTGTGTCTCTCTGTGTAAGTACACACTAGTTTTGTGCTTTTAAAAAAGGGTTTGCAAACCAAAACCATCCGTCTACCCTTTTCGCTGGATATGATACTCTCATCGTGATGGTTTGCTTTGTTTTCGAATAATTTACCAATCTTCTGAGTCCGTTGTATTTTTTACTGTGTTTACTAATCGTTTGTTTTACTTCGTTTATTTTTTGTTTGCTTACTTGCTTTACGTACGCTTCGTGCTAGCTTTTTTCTATTTAGATGTTTTGCTTTAACTTTAGCTACAAAATTGTACACGGTTTATGTTTGCATTGTTTTGCTTCTATTTGCAAAGTGGTTGCAACAGTAGTTGGATAAGTTCGACAGGGGCGTGTGTTAATGCAGAGAAATATATAGAGAGAGTCTAAAGTGATGTGCTCGATATGCTTTGATACCGTGTAGACATGCCTCGGCCACGTGGCGAGACTTTTCACTAACTATCGAAATTTGTGGAGCTTTCGACTTTGGGTTTATAAACGGGATTAGTATGAACAACTGTCCTCTCATACGTTAGGTGTAAACGTGCGAAAGGTTAGAGAGACTTTAAACACTAAACGCTGGTCAGAGGAACGTTACCGGATTGTTGGTTGGTTGGTTAGCTATTTCCACCATGAGCCTTTCAAAATCAAAAGAAATTGCCCTATTCTATCGTTCCACTGTTTGCCCATTTCAACTATGTTTACCACATATGCAGCTTAAACTACAGCTTTCTGACCATCTTAACCACGGGGCCCCTTCTGGGCCAGTTTTGCCTGTCCTTTCGTTTTTATTGTCGAGAGTGTTTTTTTTTTTTCTATATATGTTTTACGCTTCCTTCCTCGCTCTGTTCGCTTGTCCTCTTCATTACAAAACAGTTTCCCTCTAACAGCCAGTGAAGATATTGTGTTGCAAGACTACTAGCTTATCACTACCATTTATCGCGATGCGTTCGTGCAGACTACTTCCCGGTTTACTATACCCAACGCTACCCCAGCTTGTTCACACATTCACTACACACGGTTAATAAACGATCACTACGTGTGCCGGGAGCTGCACTACACTAGCCTACCCTACGCTACACTTCCGTGCACCCGAAATCTCGCAGTCAAACTGGAAGAGAATAGTTCAAGTGATTGCAGTGCCATTTTACGCTGGAATGGATCAATGTGTGTTGTCTTTTTGGGGACTGAAACGTTAACACTTGTTGTTTTTTTTACAAAACGGCTATCCCGCTACGCTTTACTTTGCTGGTAGAAGGTGCAATTGAAATCGATGATTCCATCACGGCAATCCAAATCGTCCGCATTCAGAATGCAGTCTTACGTACGGTAAGCAATCGTATAAAATGAGTCTTTCTAAAGGGGCCTCACTAACACGGATTCGGTACCGTAACAGTTAGAAATAGGGGTTTAGTGATTAGTTTGTCTTTTTTTCGCCCTTCCTATTTTTCGTGGTCTTTCGCACCTGATAAGCTACGTGTTAGAAATGGGAACATTGCATTGGTTCAAAGATGATTGCAGTATAAAACTGTTATGTTACGTGTTGTTGCTTCTCTTTGCGTCTGCTCGTGAGCCTGTCTTCATGTAACGCATTCTAGAAAATATAAATAACACCTAGTTTCGATGACCTAATATTGAGCTTTCCTGTTCGAGCCATTCTTTTAAAGCATTCCACACAATATTTATAAATAAAATTAATTGCTAACCTAAACATCAGCTAAACTAAGCTTATACACAAACATTTTTGAAATACTCATTTGAAAAAAAAAAACAGATACAACTCTTATCGAAACGATAAGATGCACCCATAAAGAAATTAAAGCAAAGTACATAAGTTAACCTTTTTTTCCAGGCAAAACAGGCAACAAATCTCTTACACACACTCACATCACCATCGTAAAGCTTGTGAATAAATGTGCGCACCGATCGTTCTTTCGAACCGTCCCGATCGTTTCTTACTTATACTCTTATTTACTGTGTTTCCAGTGTAAGCTCTCTAAATACATTTGATTGGTATGTTGCTGTGACACGTAGTGCTGGCACAGCACCAGCCCTCTCATCTATAAACTAGCCATCCACATGCGCTGTGCCGTCACAGGATCGGTGATGCAAAGGTGTGATCCCTCAGCGTGCAATTGATCCAGAGGATCCACAACTGCGCTTTAACTGTGATGATGTGGAAGATTGTGAACGAAGCCGGTGCGCTATTGTCACACACACACGCAAACAAGAAGGGCAACAGTTGCTAATGCTGCAGTACCTATATTTAACCTATTTTTTATACGTATATCAACAAAGGTACAGCCCTCTTTCTAGTGAGGGCAGCAGGCAACAAAACAATGGCAAGGAGTAGGTTTTTCGCTTTCGAAGACAGACAGGCTATCTCGTCCCTAGTTTCCTATCAGGGTTAACAGGGTTTCCACTTAACGGCTAGGATGATATTTGGATTTGGAATTCCATTCATGTTACAACCTTCTTTACAAATTTTATAATTTTCGCTCTCGCTACATAAAACCCTACTACACAACCCCCCCCCCCCCCCCCCCATGTGTTTTTTATGATAAGAGTGTGGTATAATACTACTACTACTACTGATTATTACTGTAAGTGAGCGCGTGAGCATATTAGTAGATTACAGATTACAATACAAAAAGGGGGTTGAAAGCATCTACCAAATGTGTTTTTTTCTTCTTCTATGAATATACAAAACCAGAGCGCATCCGGGACATGTGCGGATATGCGCGTTCCCTGTGCTCGGCAGCTCCGAACGCTACGCGTTCCACCGGGAAGGGACAGGCTTCTTACTCTCTCTCTCGCTCATATGTACAATTCCCGCTACATTCTCTAAAAGGTACCATATTATCATATCACGAAAGCCTTCGCAGAATATTACCACCGGTGCGGGGTGGTGCACCATTCCCTTATCTCTCACTCTCTCCACGGGGTTCTCCAGGGCTGTGTCTGTTTCGTGGATTTTTTACTCTTCCATAATCAATTTATGGTTTGCCCTCGCTCCCAGCAAGATCGATACGGTTGGCGCCGCCACCCCGCCCGCTGTAGTGTACAGATGTAATGAGATAATTTGTGTGTGTGTGTGTGTGTCCGTGGTGTAAGGCATTTAAAATGGAAGTGGAGAAGATTTTGCAGGTCTACCGTTGGCTCCGGCGGCCGCCGGCCTAGTTGTGTGGTGCACGCTTGCCTACCATGTAGTTTTTCCACCGTTCCGCCGTTTGCGAGATCAGCGGGTCCGGATCGATCGTGGCCAGCAGGAGCAGCTGATTGACGTGCGTCGCATGGTAGTCCCAGCGGGCTAGGTTCGGTGCAATGCCTGCAAGCACACAGAGAGAGAGAGAGAGAGAGATAAAGCAAAAGTTAATCACAATAACCCTATTCACAAAAAATCGAACTTTGCTTACCAAGGGTAAAGTGTCGCAAGTCGTAGCTCGTCCCCGAACCGGTATCGTACAGTAGCAGCATCTTCTTCAGGCTGGCCATACCCTGCTCGAACAGTACCGCCGCCTCGTTCGATTGGTTCGCCGGTGCGGTCGAGTTCAGATCGTACAGCCCGAGCAGCGAGTAGATGAACCCGTTCAGCACGAACGAGTGCGGGGTCGTCGGGTACTCCTCGTACCACGCGTACTTCCCCAGGAAGGTCGCCAGCACGCCGCCCTGGTACGACGGTATCCGGAACAGCTTCAGCCCATCCAGTGCCGCCCGCAGGTACCGCTTATCGCCCTTCGAATGGTAGTACGCCCGGGCCAGCAGCGATATCGCATGACCCTGGGCCATCGCCGAGTACCACCCCCGGGCCAGCTCGCCAAACCCAGAGCCCAGCTTCCGCCGCACCGGGATCGGCCACCCGCCCGTGCTCGGGTCCTGGTGCCGAATCAACCACTCTGCCGCGTCATAAAAATGGCTAATATGCTCACTCGTCGACAGCGTCAAATTGTCAATGCTCCCATTGCCCAGCAGCGATATCTCCACCACCTTCAGCTCCGTCCGTCGCATCTTCCGCCGCTTGTCCGTGCTCGCGTACTGTGGCAGCCCCTTCTGCAGGTCCACGAACAGATCGCGCGTCAAATGCTTCCACCCGCCGGTACAGTTCAGCCCGATGCCGTAGTAAATGTTCTCGTCCTGCACCCCGATCAGCAGATCCGCCAGTATGTAGTACACGTGGTACAGCTTCTGCGTTTCCCGGTTCTGCAGCGTGACGCACAGCGTCGAGTTTGGCTTCAGCAGCACGTCCACGCTCAGCACCAGATCGAGCACGTGGTCCATCGGCAGCACGACCGCCGTATCGAACGATTTGCCGGTGGAAAAGCTCAACACTGCACCGGCCCCCGCCCGCGCCCGATCGATCGTCCGGTTCATCGAGCTGCCCTTCGGCACAATCCACGTCGCCGTCTCGCGCTCACCGTCCTCCACCGTCTTGCGGCGCGGTTCCGGCTCGGTCAGGTTTTTGCTATAATGCGACAGCCCGAACTGTGCGATCTGGGTCGCGTAAAAGTAGCCCTGGCTTTCCCACTGCGTCGAGATCGGCACGCCGTCGATCGCACTGATGCACTTGACGCGATCGCGCATCTCCACGTTGTAGTTTTCGAAGTACATAAAGATGCCGCGCGGATCGTACGCACCCTTCGGGTAGTTGACCTTCCCGTAGCTGTGCGTCCAGTCGAACCGCCGGCTGCCGTCCACCACGTTCAGCGACCCGTACACGTCAAAGTACTTCTGCAGAAAGGAAAAGGGCAGGTACACCTCTTCGCCCTCCTTCCGGCAACCGATCGCGTACTCCTGGTTGATGATGCAGTCGATTTCCTCCGTCTGCTCGAACGGACTGTCTGCTGGGAATGGTGTGTTAGGTTAGCAATAGAAGGAGAAGTGATTGCCAATAGAACGTAGGGAGGAGCTTACCACTGTCGCCATGATGCTGGGGCCACTTTGGCACAAAGCCATGCCCGACGCCACAGTTGGCCCACAGCGCGAACGTGATCAGTGCAACCGTCACGCACAGGCTTATCAGCAGGAACTTTAAATTCAGCCGCATAATTACGAGGAAAAATCGAGCCTGCAAAAGAAAAGGTACAAAGCGAGAGAGAGACAGCTTGTTAGTGTGGTTGCAGTGTGGGACGAGCATATAATATTTTTCAAATGATTGATGTTTCCACCTTGCCATCCGAATCGAACGCAGTATTGGGTCAGCCTGCAAGCAAAGGCACATCGCTTCATCATTTCCGTTCTAAGAAGTTCGTTCGGCACGCACCCCATCAGGTCAAAGCGAAACTTTTGGGTAAGATTGATACGACAATCCCCACAGAAAGGTGGAAGAAACACCCTCCACCAGTGCGTCACAATCTCGATTGGGTCTGTTTATCATATTGCTTGCAACCATCAATAACTTTCTTCCATCCCCTTTCCCCTTTGGGCCACTCTATTATCGTGCGATTTTCGCATGACACCGTCAATAATCATAAATCATGGACACGGCCACGACTCTGATCGATAACCGACCGGTACGTATGATTCGGTCCGGAAACGCAAGCAGCAGCGGGGGGGTGAGAGTTTCGGGATTTCCTGAAACGCTTCTACTTCATGGCCAAAGACGGGAAAACTACCACAAATGAATTCGACACCGGTCGATGGTTCGGGTTTTGGATGGACACAATCAAAAGCCTGCCCTTTTTCCAACCCATTAACCCCCTTGTTTTGCTGCAGTAATGCAAATTAATAAATCATAAATTTAAAAAAATAAAGTATTTCACATCGTTCAACTTACCTTTTGATCGTTTGCGGATGCGCCAACACCGTTTTTTAACGCAGTCATCGATCTCGAATGGATGTTCTCGCTTCGGGCCGGTTTGGGGTGGGTGTGTTGGGGAGGTGTACTTCCGTATGCAAATCTCACCAGCTTTCCCTGGCCTCCTATGCAAAACAGGGCCCCAAAACAAACGGCGATGCTGGGTGGTGCAAAATAGACCTCCCTTCCGCTCTATCTCTCTCCCTCTCCCTCTTTCTCTAGCTCATCGTGTATGTGTGTATATTTGCGATTTGCGAGTTTTCCGCAGCGTCCCGACACCTCGTTCACGTTCACGGTGTGGAGGGCAGAGACAGTTTTCATCCCATCATCAACACCGTCATCGTCATTATCATTCCCTGGTTGTTTGCTCGCTTTTCCGCAACACTTTTTCCGCGTTCCGGTTGGATTTTGTTTTTTTTTCTTCTTTCCTTCCGTTCACTTGCGTGGGTGGTCGAATGACGAAGGTCGCCTGAACCGACAGGGAAAACTTATTTTTGCCTCTAGCAACCACGGTCACGTTACGGCACGGTAGCTGGTGTTACTGAACGCAGTTGCCACACTTACTTTTCGCAACAAACAATTTTCCGGCCACTTTACACTTTCACCTTCCACTGCACCACCGCACGACCAGCAGGAGGTGTCATGGTGCAGGTGTGACCGATGGGAGTTTGCTTCTGTAGCTCGGGATGCTGAACTTGGAGCTTGATTGTCGCGTTCACGCACGTTCCGTGCAATTTTCCCTACCAGGCCAGATCCTTGGCCAGTCGGGAGGGTAGTGGACCGAAGGTAAGCAAAATGGTACGAAAAACTGCTTCCGCCTGCGTCGTTCCGCGATGTTCGCTTTCGTTGATGTGTGCACAGGCGCGTTCGTGTGTGTGTGTGTGTGAGTGTGTGTATGTTTTTCTTGTTGGAATCTGACAGCTGCAAAATCAAAACAAACCGTAACACGACCGTGTTTCACCTCCTGCACGACTGATGTATGAGAGGGTGAAATACGCCCAACGGAGCAGTCCAGCGGTACAGTAGAGTCCTTTGTCTATGGAAAATAGAAATAACGAAAGCGAAATTCTCGTTTCATGTGTAGGGTGTACCAATTGTTGTGCTAGCACCAATTGTTGTGCTATCGACAAAAAGATCGAAATTAATGAATAAATGTGGTTATTTGCGGTCAATGCCCAAGCGCCACAGATTAAGCTTAAACGACTGGAAAATTGAATATACATAGAAAAAAATGAAAGCTCCACAGCTTCATTGGTTTGATCAATAGATGGCGTATTACAACTCATCATTATATTGCTATCCTTTTCTTGCAATGTGTTTCGACAAGTTTCATCTTATCATGACCTATATAGCCTTCTAACTTTCTGAGCAAAAATCTATATGAATGGTCGTGTGGTCAGATACGTGGGTATCAACACCAACGACCATTACTCAAATCTCACTTGCTTCAGTGCTGGTGGTTTCCATTGGAGTTTAGTATTTAAACAATTGTATCGCCGTTCTAGTTCTAGCGATGCATAACTTCAATGCGAAACCATACAACAGTACAGGCGGTCCCCGAGATACACGGTTAATGGGGACCGAAAACGGCCGCAAAATACCGCGTATCTCGAATTTCCGCGTAAGTCGAATCTCGTGATTTCCTGCTAAAATATCACAAATTTTCGTGTAATTTTGCAAGTAGGGGGCGGTTTTAGTCACTTTATGAATTATTTGATATGATTCTGACTGAAAATAACTGTTTTAAACCTTTTGAAATAGTTTTTAACATTCGATCAAAACGGAAATTATTTGGCAATTTGAAATTGATGTGTCAAATCAGTACAATTTGCTCAAAGAATTGTCAAATTTAGAAAACCGCGTATCTCCGAATCCGCGTATAAGAGGTACCGTGTATCTCGGGGACCGCCTGTACAGAGGAAATGAGAAAGCTCTCCTGCAAGCGATGAAGCACAACTGGTTGGGGTATCCCACCAACAGAGAGCGCCACCAGCTTTTTTGCTATTTTTAGAATGAATGAGTCGTTTGCCGTCTGCTAAACGAAGTCTTTCTATATTCCGTTTAGGTAGAGAACTTGAGTCGTTTAGAAGCCGTTTAGTGGTCGTTTAGTGGATTTGTGGCACTTGGGTGTATTCATGTAATTTATCGTACTTCCTTAATTTCTAGCAACTTTCATAATTATTCGAAGTCAACTAATCAAATACAGTGGAGCGCCGTTCATCCGGGTACCTTTTATCCGGCTGTCCGTTAATCCGTGTTGTTGAGAAATTACAGTTCAATACGAAGGTGACATTGCGTTATAAGGCCGAAAACACACGGACCGGAATTTCGCGGCCGTGGAATTTCACATATACAGTCAGAATTCAATAGTTGAACGCTTTTTAGTTGGCATGCTTTTTAGTTGAACGCTCGATAGTTGGCTGACAGTTCAATTAAAAAGCATGCGTTTGTATGGGAAACCCAGTTTTTGAAAATTTTACAAAAATCTCATGCCTTGCCGAGAAAAAATTCATAATTTTTTTGTATGGAAAAACGTGCCAACTAAAAAGCCGCGAAATTCCGGTCCGTGTATTTTCGGTCGTACATAGCTAGCACAACATTTGGAACACATAGCACAACAATTGGTACATGGAAGAGGTTTTGGAAAAGGACTATAACTTTTGTAAAAAGTGTCTAATTTACAAAATGTTTAAGCAATAATGTAGTTAAGATGTGTGCCCATCTCCTTCACCATTTTTAATAAATTTTTATTCGGTAGTTTTGTCACAATTCATGTTTTAGTCCAAACGCTGTACAAACTCGTCCATAATTGGTGCACCTACTCTATGAATCAAACAAATATAAGATTTTTTTTCCAATTCACTTGAAAATCGAGAAATAATCCTTCCAATCCTATGTTCCTTTTTCGCGACTCAAATCAACACGATGCAAAAATACGATGCCCATGCAGCAAAAAAGTCATTCTTTCTCGTTCTTGCATTCATCGAAAGCTGTTTCGCCAAAGCGAGACAGCATGTCTGTTTTGCTTGCTGGAAGCGTTTCACCGCTGTCATCTCACAACTGTCAAACTCCCCAAAAACGCTTCACCGTAGGCGTGCGTGTGTGTGCGTGTGTGAGTGTGCCCACAGCTTCAGAAGCTAAAAAAAGCCAACTCAAGGAAAAGATCGGCAGACTCACCCGTGTACAGTGGACAAAAGCCCGTAAAAAGTGCTGCATTTTCCGGCTTTTCCACCACTAACGCTGTCCGTGCTTACGGATTAGCTATGTTGCTTCCCGTGTAAAGTGGAGGAGCTCGTTTCCGTCTACTTTTGGTGTTGCGAAAAAGGGAAGCAATAAAACGGTGCTGTGTGCTATGGTGAAAGCGTGCAGAAAGAGGAGCCCCGTTTAATGTCGGTAACGATTTAGCTTCTTTATATCCTCTTCGCACGGGAACAAGAACAACCGACCGTGATTAGATCCGCACGTTCACGGTGTTCAATTTGGTGGCAAGTGTACGTTTTACGGTAGTTTTTGCAAAATACAAACAAACAGCGCCTGCACGATGGCACCCCAGCCGCTGGAGCAGGGAGGAGCGGTGACGAGCTTCATCCCGACGGGGCAGGAGATGGCCCAGCGACAAAATCTAATCCCGTTAGGGCGTTTGATCGATTTCATCATCCAGCGAACGTACCATGAGCTGACGGTGCTGGCGGAATTGTAAGTGCCTCCCACCCATACCCACCCCGCCATACGTTAACCCTCCCGTTTGTTCTCGCTTGCAGGCTGCCCCGCAAAACGGACATGGATCGTAAGATTGAAATTTACAACTTTTCCGCCAGCACGCGGCAACTCTTCATCCGGCTGCTCGCCCTGGTCAAGTGGGCCAACTCCGCCTCCAAGGTGGACAAGTCGGCCAAGATTATGGGCTTCCTGGACAAGCAGTCGATGCTGTTCATCGACACGGCCGATATGCTATCGCGCGTGGCACGCGAAACGCTCGTGCACGCCCGGCTGCCCAATTTTCACATACCGGCGGCGGTGGAAATCCTAACCACAGGGAGTTACTCGCGCCTGCCGTCCGTCATTCGCGATCGGATTGTGCCGCCCGACCCGATCACGCCCGCCGAGAAGCGGCAAACGTTGCAGCGCCTGAATCAGGTCATCCAGCATCGGCTGGTGACGGGCAGCTTGCTGCCGCAGTTGCGCAAGTTTCGCATCGAAAACGGCCGCGTCACGTTCAAGGTGGACCACGAGTTTGAGGTGTCGCTTACGGTGATGGGCGATGCACCGACCGTACCGTGGCGGCTGCTGGACATTGATTTTCTGGTGGAAGATAAGGAAACGGGCGACGGGAAGGCGTTGGTCCATCCGTTGCAGGTGAACTACATCCATCAGCTGATCCAGGGACGTATCGTGGACTGTACGGATGCGCTGGCGGAGGTGTACACCTGTCTGCACTACTTCTGTCAATCGCTGCAGCTGGAAGTGCTGTACACGCAAACGCTCCGTCTGATCCGCGACCGGCTCGATGACCACATCCACGTGGATGAGTACGTGGTTGGGTCGCGCTTGACCGTGTCGTACTGGCGCGAGCTCACGAACAAGGATCCCAAATCGGAACTCGGCTATCGGCTAACGATCCAAACCGATCCGAACGATGCGGCAAAGCAGCTCGCAATCCTGCACGTACCGTCGATCGGCAACAAGGAGGCGGACATTGCGGACCGTGCCGTCCGGTCGGATCTGCTGTCGATGGAGCGGCTGCTGGTGCACACGGTGTACGTGCGGTCGCTCGCGCGCCTGAACGATGTGAAAACCGAGCTGCAGCTCTTCCTGAAGGACGTGGAGTACAATATCCAGGGCACGCCGGCCATGCTGACCGTGCCGGTGCTGAACCCGTGCCTGCGTGCCGAGCACATCTACATCACGGTCGATACGCACACGGGCATGCTGCGCTGCCACGTGCCCAAGCACCTGGACTGTCCGATCATGCCCGAAATGCAGCACGCACTGAACAACGATTGGTCGAAGCTGCAGCATCTGATATCGGAGCTGCGCTACTGGATCACCCAGCGGCGGTGCGAGAAGACGCTGCAGCATCTGCCGGCCGCGACGCAGGACCGGTTGCCGCTGATCTACTCGCACACCCACCCGATCGCACGGATGGGCCCGCACAAGGTGTTCATTCAGCTGTACCGACACGCGAACGTTATTTTGGTGAGCAGTTCTTTGTGATTTTCAGTTCGTCAGTAATAGTGACTCCAATAATTGTGCGGATCATTGTCCGGAGTCGGACCGAGTCGGCCGTAGTCTTTCGGAGTCGTCCGGAATCGTTCGGAGTCGTCTGGAATCAGTTGGAGTCGAAGTCTTCCGGAATCGGCCGGAGTCGGCCTTCGAATCAAAGGCCTGTATACGAAGTGCACGCGCAAAGTGAAAGACGAAAAACGCAACGAAATGAAATGCCTGATCACAAGCACATTGAACCGGACGGCTTCTGTTAATTCCGATCGATTTTGGACGACTTCGAATGATTCCGACTCCGGGCGACTACGACCGACTCCAAACTAGTGTTGGGTGAATTTGATTCAGGTTCATGAATCTTAATGAATCTTTGAAATGTTTCAATGAATCTGAACATCGGTTGCAAAGATTCATGAATCTCAAAAGATTTATGAAACTCAAAATATTCATATATCTCGAAAGACTCACGAATCTCTAGGGATTCATACATCTCCAAAGATTCATAGAGCTTGAGCTTCTCATTATTATTCTTCACGGAGTAACAACCTACGTGGTCATGCCAGCCTATAAGGCTTTCAAGACTTCTTGGGAAGTACCACGCAGCCGGATAGTTTGTTTTGCTACTGGGAGACGTTCCATGCGAGGCTTGATTCCACAACGGACATATTTTCCGATGGTGGGATCGGGTGGGATCGCGCAAATACTGTGTTTTTTAATCTTACATCTCTTAAGACTCTTGAATCCCTGGAGGTAAATGAATTTTAAAGGATTTAGCAATCCTATAGATTCATGTATCTTTGAAGATTAATTTATCTTTAGGTATGAATTCATATTTTGATATGTTTCATATGAATCTTTCGATCGTTCATCTTAGATATTCATGAATCTTTGAAGAATCGATTCGTCGATGAATCTAAACGAAAGATCAATGAAATCCAACACTACTCCGAACGACTCCGGACGACTCCGGGCGACCTCGGACGACTCCTGAAGACTCTGACTTTGGGCGGAACTAGTGGTTCTGATTGTGTCGAAATCGGAATCGGACTAACAATACCCGGAGTCGGATCGGAGTCATGGGTCCGCTCAAAAGAGCACATCACTAGTCTGTATTGTCTGTATTAATATATCCCTTTCTTTTTTGCAGATCGTTGAGCTGAAGGAGAAGAAAACGTGCCCAAACGAAATGACCTACACCTTCTATCTGGTGCTGGTAAAACCGTCCTCCGTCGAGGAGGGACAATCGCCCGACGTGCTTAGCGGTCAGCCGCCTCAGCCGTCGGCCACCGGTGGTCCTGCACCCGGCAGCGATGCGGCCAACGCCGCAATGCCCAAGATGTATCTGCGCGTCCTGTCCATGATTGAGTTCGACACGTTTGTAGCGACACACGGCCCGGGCACGTACATCGATGACCCGAGCCCGACCAGCACCAGCGGCACCAGCGTCAAGCGCAAGGTGTCCCCACTGGACAACGCGCTGTCGGCGATCGGGCCACCGCTGAAGCAGCAAAAAACCATCTACCCGGCGTACTTTATCCCCGAGCTGGCCCACGTGGTGGCGATGTGCGACGAGAAGCTACCGTTCGTCACGCTGGCGAAGGAGTTTTCGATGCGCAAGATACCGCACGGTGGTCTGCAGGTGGAAGCGAATGCGACCTCGCTCGTGCTGAAGCTGCTGACACTACCCCAGCCGAAGCCACCACAAGCGCCACCTACTCCCCAGCAGCAGCAGCAGCAGCAGCAGCAGCAACAGCAACAACCCGGAACATCCGACGCCAAGTCGTCCGGTGCTGGCGCATCGGCAAACGAACCGAAAACCGTACACGTGCCACCGATCGACAAGCAGGTGTGGAATGCGCTGCTCAAGCGTCTGCTCTCCGTGTCCGTACGAGCTCAGGTGAACAAGAGCAACCAGACGCGCCTCTGGACGATGGAGCTCGTCTTCTACGGCTCCCCGCTGCCCAGCCTGCACCACAAGGAGCAGGGCATGCGGCGGGCCGTCTATCTGCAGTACGAAATGCAACCGGTCGAGTCGGTGTCCAAGGTGGTCGATCAGCTGCTGAGCGACTGGTCCAAGATCGTGTACCTGTACACGCTCGTGCACGAGTTCCGCGAGCAGTACAACAACGAAAAGTACAACCTGCCCAGCATGGTGGCGATCAAATCGTACAGCTACACCAACCTGCTGCTCGCCTACGGCCCGAACAAGGACGTCAGCGTGAACATCTGCTGGGACACGGAGGCGAAGGAGTTCCGGCTCGTCTTCACCGGCGGCAACAGCGCGATAAACGCACACTCGATGATGCGCGACCAGCTGCAGGCCCACCTGAACCACAACTACAGCCTGGCGCAGGTCGTGCACATGCTGCACGAAACGTACCAGCCGCTCAGCTCGATCGCCAAGCTGCCGATCATACCGCATCTGGCGATCCTGCAGTCGCCCAAAATCCCGGTCCTGTCCTTCTGCATCATCCCCCAGTCGCCGACGCTACTGCGCATCTCCTTCCAGGGTGTGTACTGTCTGGAGGTGCGGTTCCGGGGCGGCGGCCTGTGCACCATCCGGGACGGTGCGTACAGCCGCTTCGACCGGAGCCACGTGGTGGAGGAATTCACACCGACGCAAGGGTTGAAGGGCTTCCTGTCGAAGTACGTGGACGAGACGGCCGTCTTTCGGCGCCGGTCCCAATCGGAGGATGATAATCCACCCTCCCCGGTGACGCTGGAAGATCCTTCCGCTGGTGCTGGGAACAATGGTGGCGGAGGAGGTGGTGGTGGCGGTGCTGGGGGTGGTGCTAATACATTCCTCAGCGGGGGAACGGGCATGAGAGGACCGCAGAGTCCGCGCGATCCGGGGCTACGGTTTGCGGCGCCGCTTACCCCACCCACCAGCTCCAACCCGCACACCCCCGCCAGTCCACACCCGATCGGTGGTGGAGGTGGTGCGGGTGGAGCTGGTGGCCAAGGTGGCCAGGGTGGCCAGGGGGGACAGCAGCAGGGTCATATGAATAATTTCAACATGACGTCACCGCCTGCCTCGCACATGCCGCATCCGTCGCCGGGCGGAGGACTGATGCCGTCGTCGCCGCTGAACGCCCAACCGAGTCCGATGGCGGCACACTCACCCGGCCCGAGCAGCCTGTCGTACATGCAGAGCCACACTGATGGTAGCCCGTTCGCAGCACTCTCGCCCGCCGCCTCCAATTGGCCCGGTTCGCCTGGGATGCCGAGGCCGTCACCCCGTCCCGGCCAAAGCCCGGAGCATAAAGTACAAAGTAAGCATAGGAGGGGAAAAATGAGTTGTTTTGGGGACTTTAAATACGATGTTTTTCTCTTTTTTCATAGCGTCTCATCATTACACGTCACGCGTTTTGCCGGCACGATCGTGGGCGGGAGCGATCCCAACCACGCTGACCTACGAAGCACTGGATACGCTTTGTCGTGCCACGCCTCACCCGCAAAAGGAAGTGCCTGGACCGGAGCTGAGCCCGCTGGAACGCTTCCTCGGGTCGGTGTTTATGCGCCGGCAGCTGCAGCGTATCATTCACCAGGAAGAAAGCGTAAGCTAGCTCCATCCTAACATATTTGAGCCTTTTTGTATTTAACGATTGCTCTTATCCTGATCCTACAGCTAATGGCAATTACCTCGAACGAGCCGGGCGTGGTCGTATTCAAAGCGGACTGTCTGCAGTACCAAGTCTTCCTCAACCCGAACCACATGCAATCGCTCCACCTGAAGGTGGACCAGCTGCCGATGGGGCCGATGATGGACGGCAAACCGCCGTACCAGTGGGCCGCCCAGGACCTGCAGATACTGGAGCAGTTCTTCGACCATCGGGTAGCCGCCCCGCCCTACCGGCCCGCCGTCATGACGAGCTTCACGCGCATGCTCAACCTGCCGGCCAAGGTGCTGAAGGACTTCATCCAAATCATGCGCCTCGATCTGATGCCCGAGCTGGTGCAGGGCAACAAGTGGAACGTGCAGTTCGTGCTGCGCGTCCCCCCGTCTGCAACACCGATCGTACCGGTCGGCACTACGACGATCCTGTCCCACCGGCAGAAGATACTGTTCTTCATCCAGATTACGCGCGTCCCGTACCTGCCCAACATGGAGTGGAAGGACGCGGTCACGATGCTCCTGCCGATGGTGTACGACATGAACATGAACCACACGACGCTGGCCGAGCGGCGCGAACCGATGCCACCGCAGCTGACCAGTGCGGTCAGCGCGCATTTGCGCCGCTTTTCCGAGTGCTCCGTGCTGCTGCCGGACGAGTGCTCGCTCTTTCCGGCCGTGCACGATCTGCTGCTAACGCTAACGCTGCCGAACGAACCGCCCGCACCGGGCCAGATGCAGATGCAGGTAAGGAATTTGCAATTTAGTGCAAATCAGAAATAGGAAAAAATCTATAACGATGGTTGTTCATTTCCCGTAGCAGCTCGGTGGTGTGATGCAACCGGGAGGAGGTCCGGGTGTGCCGGGCGGTCCCGGTGGACCGATGGGAGGACAGATCGGTGGTCCCACGCCGCAGGTAGTGCCGCAGGTTGGCTCCAGCCCTAGCCCCATGATGCACTCGCCGATGCAACAGATGGGCGGCGGTGGACCACAGCCCGGAGCGTACGGTGGGATGGTGGGAGGACCTGGAGGAGGGCCACAGTCCGGCGGACCCGTCGGCGGTGGTCCCGGTGGACCGAATTAAACAAAAATGTGTGTGTATGTGTGTGTGTAAACAAAATCAAATTACAGATAATGCAAACAACAACAACCGCAGCGCTCTTATTTAACTAATGTATAACTTGTATTGTAAAATATAAAACGCACCTTTGTGCAAAGGCCGTACCGACGTGCAACAACGTGTGACTAGAAATTATACACTCTTTGCCATTTGCTTGACAACCAATCCGTACGGTTTATTGAGCTTAATTATAGTTTCAGCACACAGTGGGATGTATGTACTTCCGCTTTTTACATTTACGCACACAAACAAACAAAGGGGCTACGCTTCCCATCGAGCGTTCCTCGTATCCTTCACAGACTGTTAAAACCGTTGGGTTGTTAACCGTTCGGTTGTTAGCCCTTATATCTTACCCTCAACATGGTTGCCGCTTGCTGCTGCTGTCCTAATCTAATTACCACCCGTGGCATTACACGAGCCCGCTCTACTCTACTCTCCACGAGAGAATATCGTGTGTCCCCGTCCCACTGTGTTTTTTTGTTTTATCACCAGCAACTAATATTAGTATGTATTTTTATTGTTTTGTTTGCTTGTTTTTTTACAATGGTCACCGATAAGGACAAACGTCGCCACAGCCACTGGGATATGCAATTTTTGGGAGCTTACTATCTAATCAAATATCACCCTGTAATGGAATGTCGCGCGTATATCGGGCGTGTTTCGGCTTTTTTCAAAAGGGCAAAAGAAATGGAATCGAACACACCTAAGCTGGTGATAAGGAAAGATTGTGTCAAACACACGTGAAAGCTGTAAAAAGTATGCTGAGGGAACAGATGTTGGAAGGGAAGAAAACGATTTAAAGCACACACACAACAACTCAAAATCTTTGGCTCACGACATTTTTGCGCGACGGTTCATCACTTTACGTTTGTTTTCAGAATGCAATAACATTTTATCAGCCCTAACCCGATGCATCTCCCTGTATGTAGTACTGGAACACTCTATTCCCTTGATGTTCGTTTTTGTGTGAGTACCGAAGGACAACTGACCGTGTTCTTTTAAAAGTACAAAGCGCACCCTGCCCAGCCATCAGATGACTCGCCGTCCAACCTTCGGCGTTCAATCCTCGGCCGTACCACCGTCCGCCGGGGACGTTTCCTCCTCCGTCACGGCAATCGGGGCCATCGTTTGCTCCTCGTCGTTGAGCGGCGCCGTCATCAGCACGGAGTAGCGGATCTTTTTCGTCTTGAAGTACGAGTACGAATTGTCGAACAGCACGTGATCTGTATGAATTGGGAGTGATAGGAAGGGAAGGCTTTAGAGATTAATGAATCGATAAAAAATATGAAATATAATGACGTACATGTGCATCCCGGCTGGCAGGTGATAAACCCGGACTCGTCCACCTGATGGGAGGATACTCGCTTGAGCGGCACCTCGATAACTGATTCCTCCGTCTTCTTGTTCACGCACTTCACGCCGAACTTGATGTCGTGATCGAACGTACGGAATTCCCACCTGCGTACGAAGGGAGACTGCGTGTTAATTGAATCGTAAAACAACGCCCAAGCCGAAGTTTGTCTAGCTTAAAGAGCAAATGTTTTGGCATTGCAAATATTGTCCCTGCCACACCCGACACATACAACGACCAGCCAAAACTCACTTCAAGAAACAGCCCGCATCCTCACAGTCGAACGTCAGCTTCAGCCGGCCACCCTTCCGGATCTCCGTCTCCGTGAACGTCAGATTGTTGTTGAAGCTGTCCTCCTTCGAGGTGTACAGCTCCTTCGGCACCTTGCCGCCCCAGCAGATCTTCGTCTCGCACTTCGGATTGCCGTCCGGGTCGGTCTGGGTGCCGCCGAAGTACGCCGGCAGCTGGTCCGCATCGCACCGCTCCAGGATCGCGGGCAGCCACTTGGACCGGTCCGGCTTGTAGATCCGTATCTTGTCGATCGTGTACTCGCCCAGGAACTTCTTCACCATGTTGTACGCGAACGCGAACACCTTCGGCGTGTTGATGATGTAGCAGCACTTCAGGATCTCCGGATAGTTCGCCTCGTACATCTTGATCAGCGAGATCACCACCTCGCTCGCCGGGCGCCAGATGTACTGCTTCAGGTTGAAGTTGTCCATATCGAACACGACGATAAACTGGCGGCTGTTCGGGTTGCCGGTCTTCTTGCTCTGCTCGTACGCCTGCTGCATGTAGCCCTCGAGCGCCTGCATCGTCATGCGCACGATGTCGGCCCGGGACACGCTGTGCAGCAGGCCCCAGATGTCGAACCCGGCGAACGGTATGATGATGATCGGTGAGCCTTCCTTATCGTAGCCGGACACACCGTGCGGGCTGTAGTCGAGCAGGATCTGGGGCGTTGGCCACTTGGCGATCTCGTCCGTGTTCCAGCGCTCCCGGAACTTCATCGAATCGCGCAGCATCTTTTCCGCCGCCTCCGGGTTCCAGTTGCGTGCTAGCGTGGTAAAACGTACGAGGTAAATATGTTAAAACTTTGGATTTTCACGATTATATGGCTACGCAACACAATTTCGGAGGTGTATAACAACTTTCACTACAAGATGTATAAAAAACCAGAATTCCTAGGTTCAAGGGGACAAACAAAACATATCCAGGTCTGATACAGAACCCATATCGGCACTGAAAATTATTCCGAATCCATATCGGTACTATCTTTGATCCTTAACCTTAACCGTATTTCCTGACATTGGTCCTGAACTCTTAACAATCCTTGAACTGATCCTGGATCTCAACCGACCCTGAAACTGATCCAACACCCATACCGGTCCTTGAATTGATCCTTAACACACATCGTCCCTCGAACTGTTCCCCAAATCATACAAGTTCTGGAACTGATGGTTTACCCATACTATTCCTGGAAGTGATATCCAACCCACACGGGTCAACTGCTACTGAACCCATACTTGTCTCTAACTGGTGCTGGTACTATACCTAGAAGCATATCGATCCTGGAACTGATTCTGAACTTATACCGGTATTTAAACTGATTCTGAACTCATATAAGCAGTGGATCTGATGTAGAACCCATGCCTGCCGTCGAACTGGTTCCCAACCCAACCAGCCCTAAATCTACTTCTATACTTATACCGGTCTTCAAATTGGCTCTGAATCCATAATCGTTCTTGGAACGATATTCTTCAAAGGATATTGGTTTTGTAACTGATCATGATCCTAAATCGATCATTGAACTGATCCTGAACACATACCGGCACATAAACTGATCCCGAATCCATATAGTTCCTGGAACTGATCCCGAACCCGTACCGAATCTGGAATTGATGTCGAGCCCATATAGTTCCTGGAACTGATCCAAAACCTATAGTGTACTGGAACTTATCCTGAATCCAAATAGATTTAGGAACTGACACTTAGCGCATACCGGCCATGGAACTGATACTGAACCCATACTATCCATACTGTTATATCCATTATTGTAGATTTAAGATTAGATTATAGATTAGATTAGATTAGATTATAGCATATTATAGCATAGAACTGTAAGGAGAGAAATGAGTAATAAAACCTGGCACTTCTCGTTGAGCCTTGCAAGTGAATGGATGGTGTGGTTATAACACATACTGATCTCAAATCAATAACGGCCCGGAATAGATCTTGAATCTATTCCAGGTTTTAAAAGTGAATAACACTTAAAATGGGGTTTGAACTGTTGCTGAATCCACACGGCTCCTAGAATTCATATCATATCTAAACTGATCGCCAACCCATACCTGTCAATGGAATAATTTCGAACTTATACCGTTTTTGCAAACTAGCCCTGAACCCAATACCGCTACTGGAACTAATCCCAAACTTATCTCGTTACTGAAACTGCTCCCTTTATCATTCAGGCATACAAACTGTATATGGATCTGTGTCAGTCATGAAACGGATCGCAAACCGATTCAGGAACCGACACAGTACCTACTCCACTCAAGTAAATGATTCCACCACCGTACTGCTCAATTAACCATTCATCAGTATTTTGATATCTTGTAAGGTAGTACAAGGCTCTCTAGGCTTTAAGTATCTCCTTGGAATAGCCATCTATTATTGCTTAGCTTTCCATTACAAAATGATGCCACTTTTTAAAATGAAAAGGAAATCAGCTTCAGCATCCGGTTCCTAATGAGTTCACAATTGAATCAGTTGAAAAAAGCGGTGCGTTTTACTGAACTTTTCATTTTGACCGCAATTCCACACGCCCTCCAAACGGCCTTCCAAGATCCTCAGTCCAACGCCGACCATTCATCAGCTGATTTGCTCAAGACAATTTGTGTACGCAAAACAAAACAGAAAGCGGCCCTCGCGGTGGAGGAAAGATGGAATGTGGCGAGGAAAAATGCCAATTATAGTTCTAAGGTCAGTCCACACGTGCCCTCGCGTGCAAATTTCCTCCCCACTCGGGGGTGGAACCATGATCGGTAGTAGATGTGACAGCACAACAAAATAAGCCGTTCCATCCACCCGCACGCGTGTAGGACGCATTGCTTCCAACGGCCTAAGACGTGGTATAGAGTCATTTCAGAAATATTTACTTCTTCACGCAAACCGTCTAATTACCGCGAACCGGTTCACCGGCAAGTGTGGCGACCTAATGCGAGCTAAGGCGCCTCCGATTGCCGCATTTCCAGCCTAGACCCAAGACCTCGTGATTGTGTGTATCGCTTACCTCGTAGCCAACGCACCAGATAGTAATCATCGTGCTCCGGTTTCAGTATGTCAACCACCTGCCGACGGAACTGTAATGAGAGGAGAACGGGGAGATAGAGAAAAAAATGCGCGCATTAGTAGATGTGTAATGTGCAATCAAAGAAATCGAGCAAGAAATCGATCGACCTGCTGCACTGCGGAGTGCTGTAATCACCATAGAAGGATGCCCTAGACGCGATAGAATTCTAAGAAAAGCTTGCGCAGTCCAAATTAGGGACCGAAATGTACAAATACACACATACACCTCACGATCAGGGTTGAGGACGGACGTGCTCTGCCTTTCATGTCACCCGCAATTGCAGATGTAGACAACCTTCAACTTCGCATCACTATCTGGTTCAATATCACCAGTGAGACCAGAGACCGAGTTCATAGGGACCGCGAACTGTCTGAACCTTGGCTTGCACGAACTCAAAACTCAAATGTCTCTTCAAGCCTTGTTTTTGTCTTGAACAATCCACTCCTCATGGACGGGTACTTTATTTTGCAAGCTTTATCCAAAATTTCCCACCGTTGTTACGTCAGCGTTGAGTTCCTTTCATTTTGAGCTATCCAAAAAAAAAGAGTCGGAACCTTCACTTGACGCAACTAGTGACGTAAGATTGACAGCTGAAATTCGCAAGTTATTAATTAAGTGGTGAATGCAAATAAGCGAGACAAGTCAAAACAGATCTGCCCCTGAAGATCACCAACATCAATCCACTGTCTCCAAGGCAACCGAGGGCGATGAGCTTGAACTTAAGTGCATCGCTACAGTGTATCTTGCGTGTAGACAATCATCGGAGAGGATAGTGTTAGTATACACGCGCCCCGCCCTACCTTAGCTACGGAATGCAAAAAGTGTGTGGGAACAGATAGTGATCATTTTTTGTTTGCATGCTTGCGAATGTTATATCGCCATAATTGCAAAGTTTTAACTCCCTTGTAAAGGTGGTGGACATTGGAGGGATGAGAAATTGGTCATGGTGTAGTAGTGTGTTGGAGGCGGCACGTACAATAGATTGATCGACGAGCCGATCAAGGTAAGGGTAATTGAATGGGAAGCGAAGATCATTTGAGTATCTTGATTAGAATGATACCTTTCCTATCACACCTGTGTGTTCTATCGCAAAGTTGAAGGAGAATGTGTGGGTAAAATGGCTATATTGAGTACTTTTGCTCTGTATCTGAGTATCTGAGTAAAGTAATCTTAACATTTCTGTTTTGACAGCGATCGACAGTATGTCTATGAAATAAAACGAACAACAGACTTTCAAAGAAGGAATTCATGCACAACGAGAAGTTACAATATCATGTAAGATGGGCCTCATGACAAAATGGCCCTATATCAAAACATAAAACGTAGCAAAGATGTTTAAGGCTTTGAACTGGCTTCATTCAATTGTTTAAATGAAAAGTTAAATCAAATCTTTAAAAAAAGAAACATAATCGACATAAATATCAGGACATGAACCCAGCTAAAGCAACTAGTTTGTAGTGTGCAAGTAGATTGGTTCTCACATACTCATAGACCTTTGCTATTATGGCATCTGCTTATGTTTGTTCTTTAATAAAAACGTGGAGCTTTCAGATCCATATAGCCGAACAAATGTAGCCATTCAAATACAAGAACATAGAACTATACTCAAATCTTAAGGAAGGATTATTTAATAGAATAAAAATATAATATTTGATTAACTGTTAAGACCGTTGATCAAAAAACATATCGTTTGTTTATGTTGTGTGACAACAAGGATAAAAAGTCTATTTTTAATAAGCTCAAAATAAAAAGATACTAGCATGTTTACGAAATTCATAGATCAATGTTATGTTTCTGGATGATCATTGCATTCGATAATTATTTGAAAAAAAAATTGTTTCTTAATATTTGCTTAAATTACACGAAAACTCTTCTTTGAGGTGGCAAAATAGCATAATTTTAGAGATTAATTGATCATGACCGTTTTGCCCTGCGTTCCTCTACACACAGACTTGCGGAGTGAGTGAGTAGCTGAACGTACTTAACGTTTTGACCTCTCTCCCGGGCAACCGTTTAATGCTACTACTACTACTACTACTGTCCCAGGAAAAAGGTGCGAAAAATTGCATTTCTCTGCCAGATGCAACACGCAACCGCAACAAAATTAAAACCCCAAACAAACGATAACCGGGCAGTAGCAATTCGATTCATTGTCATTCCATTATTTTCACGTCTATGTGTACGTCCTACGCCGGACACGCAATAAACGATGCATCATTTTATCTACAAGTTCCTGGTTGGGATTACACGAAAGCAGAGGATATACTTGCCAATCATTGGCACTTAGGATGACGTTGCGTTGCGTTCACGACTCCCCGAGAGGGTTAACAAGCGAACAGACACGTAAAGCTAGACACTTTTGTCTTTTTGCAACCCTTCAGTAACCTTCAAGCAGACGGAGGGTCAGAAACATGACTTTTGCAATGACTTTTGCACCGGCCCCAAGAAGGGGGTAATTAGCAACGTAATTGAATTTGATTGAATGGTTAGGAGGATTGCATCTTCCATGTCGTGGTGGGCGAGAAGCTGGAGTTGTGAGCCAATGACAGGTCAGGAAGGTTGCGAGCTTCTGATTTGATACGGTGAAGGAATTCTTAGTAAATCTCTCAGTGTTTTAGATGCATCCTTCGTTTACTTCGCGTAGTTTGAAAATTTAACTGACATCTAAGGGCTTGTAAATTATGCACTTGCTTGATAAAATCCACTATAAAGTGTACTACTAAGGTACTTAGGAGTGTTACTAAGCAAGCTCACGCTGTTAATCGTCTAACAACCTTGAAAATCGAGCAAATACAACATCAAAACGTCTCAACGTCTCCCCTGCTTTACTTTTTCCTCACGTTCATTGCTCCTTCCTTTGCTCCGTAAGGTCAATAAAGCGGCTAAATAATGATCGTTTTACCCCCGATTGCGCAAATGCCAACACCATCACCGACGCCACCGTCGGTCAACAAACGCTCCGAAATGGTCCGAAAATTGATGAGCCGCCCGTACGTCAAGGCAAAGGTCTGGTCGTATGAACAAAAGCCGATAGTCCACACGCGGGCAGCTGCCCTGCATCGAGGCAGCTGCATCTTGAACCGATCTTCTCCTTGGCGTACCGTGCATACCCTGGCGCTGGTCAGTGTCAACCAAGATTGAACCGGTCCAAACGAAATGGACACCACATACCTTGGCGTGGCATTGGCCTACGACAGCGACTGTTCGGCGTGGAGATGGCAGCAGGCCTCTCCAGTGCGCATGAAGTGGCGCTGCGCGCGAAAGAGCACGTGCGCGCGTGTTGCGCAATCATGATTCACTCATGACGAGCGCAACCAGTCGCGAATGAGTTTTGTGCGTTGAAATGAAAAAGAGAAAAAAAGAGGTTTCCAAAAGACTGTAAATCAATCGACGCGCCTCAAATTAGACTTCAATTCAGATGTGTACAGTGTTTCAAAATTAAGCTGGCGTGAAGCTGAAATACGTGCCCGCGGCCTTTGGGAGATTGTCGGGACCTTGGGCAAAGGGACATTGATGCTAAATGAATGTCAATTAAGCGATTGTGTGTGAGTGAATAGGAAGAAATCATATTACCCTTCAGGTGTATTTTCTTTCTTTAATTTTAGTCGAATATTCACGAACCGATCGAGAAATCTAATTCGCTTTTTTATCAATTTGTTTAACACAAAAAATATATTCAATCATGTGAAATTTTCTATTTTGAAGCCGAAAATTATACGTTCCCTATTTTCTATCAATTTTTTTTTTGGTATGCAATTTTTCCACCATTGCAAATTCAAGCCCACCTTTCATCTGTAATTCATCACGCAGCACATTGCAACAGTAACGCGCACTGCGTGCCAATCATGCATCCAGTTTCATTGCAAACAACAAACAGCAACGAAAAAACAGCAACACTCAAACCGCAATGGCTGAACCATCTTCTGACTCATCGATTTTTCACCCCACTTTAATGGAGCTGTTGCTTGCTTGCTTGCTTGCACATAGCGCAAATTACTCTACGCCTCCCCCTTCATGCTTTTCATCCGAATCGTGCGATCTCGAATGCATTTCGCGGACCAGCGGGGTTTTGCAGTAATCGAGTAAATCGATGCGCCGGAGCAAACGTTTCGTGCGCAAAGTTTCTCCCTCCTCGAGCGTTAATGCGATTTCACACACACACAAACACAAACCAACCATCACATTTTTGTGCTTTTTTGTGCAAGAAACATTTGGATGGGGCATGATATTAGACCTCCTTTCCGCCTGCAACCCTTTTGTGTCATTTATCGGTCGTAGATTGATTGGCACGGAAGCGCAGCATAAATAATTGCCGGTCACCTTTACACAGTTCCTACCCCTCAACAGGATGTATAATATTAACTGTCTTTTGCCTGTCAAAGAAGCGGCTTTGTCACAGTCACACATCACATTTGGATGTGAGATAAAGCCTTAATGGAGCAACGCGCAACGATGAACGGTGCTGAAAAAAAAAGATGCTTTAAACGCTGATGCATGCTCTGAAAGGTGTGAAAAATCAATATCATTCCTTTAGTGTTTAGGAGGAAAGCGTGGCAAAAGGGACATACAAAGTTGTGGAATGAATATTCCTTGGATTTTTTCTCGCAACACAATTATTCTTAAATTATTCTATGCCTCTACTATTTATCTATGGATCAAAATAACCAAAAAGCCTCAATAGAACGGAGACATTTGTAAAATAAATGTTTCACGTGATGCTATTTTGACACGCAGGGCAAAATGGGCATATGCATCTTTTGATTAGCTGTTCAGGAGAGCCCTTCGAAGTGATCCAAATATATATTATTATAATTAAAACACCTTATTACAACGGATTTAAATCTTTTGAAGCATGGCTTGTTAGCATTACAGGGTTTCACACTTTATCTCAAGACCGCGGGACCCCTTCCCGAATCTGTCTTAGCCAATGCCAAGACTGCGGTATGATGCTTGAAAACGTTGATGATACCTGAATTCATCGTATGCAATGCTGAATCTACGGCACATTTCTCGAACACATTGTTCCGCACCGAGGACTTACGGTCGAATATTTTGTTACATGTATAACCCAATTATTTTTTTGTTTTTTACCAAAAAAGAGTATTTAAACAGTTGAAACTACTTTATTACCACTTTTAAAATATTTAAATTAAACAAATATGCAATCACTTATTTTATTAAATTGTTTTTTTTTGGTAAAAACACGAAAAGGATAATTGGGTGTTTCTAATACACTGATGTGCACAAAGGTTATACGTGCAAAAAAATATTCGACCGCATGACCTCGGCGCGGAACAGTGTGTTCGAGAAATGTGCCGCAGATTCAGCATTGCATACGATGAATTCAGGTATCATCAACGTTTTCAGGTATCATACCGCAGTCTTGGCATTGGCTAAGACAGATTCGGGAAGGGGTCCCGCGGTCTTGACATAAAGTGTGAAACCCTGTATTATGTGGACAAATAAAAAACCCTAGCCTCACCAAGCACTCTATGTCAAAAACAGCTGCCGATTTTGCCATAATGTTGACTGACCATATTGCCTCATGTGAAGCATTTTTACAGTTCTTTATAATATTAATAAAAACACGCATTCAATTGCCATGCTTTCTACAGTCCAATTGTATCGAAATATTATTTATTTAAAAAATATACCACAGAAAACTTGCACGCATCCATGCAACATGCCTTAAAGCTTACACCTGTTCTCACTTTTCTCTGAATCGTTATCCGGTTGTTATGGATCGCAATCCATGAGAATGGATCGCAATCAACTACGTCTGAATCGTTTGCAACTACGACTGAATCGTTTTCAGCTACGTTTGGATCGCTCTCAGCTACCTTTGGATTTTACGGTAGCTCGCGCAAATTTCGTTTTAGCGCACCGTTTATTTGGTGACCGCGGGACACATTTGCACCCCAAGGAAAGAACTAAACAATTAATGCATTCAATTATAAAATCTTATCGTATTTTTTATATGAAGCTTACATCACCATTCATACGTTTTTGGTTATTAGACCAAGTTTTTCAAACAAACCAGCACAATCTTCTTCTTTTTAGCGTAACGACCTACGTGGTCATTTAGTCTTGTTCAGGGTTTCGAGGTATAGCCGGATATTCCATCTTTAGAATGAAGGAAATCTGTTCTGATGCGTAGAAGCAGACAATACTGTCAAATGTTGTTTATAGCTCAAAAATGGGTTTTTAACACATATTCTCAATTGGGTTCAAACATAGAACAATACGAAATTGTTGCTTTTCAAATTGTCTGTCATGAGGAGAATCGTGAGGTACGCCGAATGGTCACTAAATAAACTTTGCGCTGCAACGAGATTTACGCGAGCTACCGTAAAATCCAAAGGTAGCTGAGAGCGATCCAAACGTTGCTGAAAACGATCCAAACGTAGCTGCAAACGATTCAGACGTAGTTGATTGCGATCCAATCTCATGGATTGCGATCCATAGCAACTGGATAAAGATTCAGAGGAAAGTGAGAACAGGTGTATTTTCGAAGTAGCGAAAATTATTTCAGTTTGCTACTAAATCTAAATTTATATTGGTCTTGGTTGTTGTTGAATAACGGATGACTAAATCTACATGGTCTTTATAAATCATTCCAATAAATACATTTTGAAGCCGGTCTCGTAGTACAGTCGTCAACTCGTACGACTTAACAACATGCCCGTCATGAGTTCAATCTCCAAATAGACCGCGCCGCCATACGTAGGACTGACTATCCTGCTATGGGGGGGAATCAATTAGTCACTGAAAGCCAAGCCCACAAGTGGGTACAGGCAGGCCTTGAACGACATCGGTTGTTGAGCCAAAGAAAAAAAATACATTTTGAACCTTGAAATGCATCCTGTGAAATAATGTTTTATTAAAGAATGCCCATTTTGCCCCGTTTCCCCTATTTGTTCATGAATACAGAGGAACTATGTAATTGTGTGTTTAACAGAGGTTGTATTTTTAAAAATTAAGCAAATTTTAATAAATCAGTAAAAAAGTAAAATCATATCGAAGCTATCCTTTTACACATCGTGGTTTTTGAATAATATTTCTCTAGCTGAATAATGACCCTTTGTAGCAAAAGTGTATCAGCAGCTTAAAGCGTCTATAAACCCGTTCAACCGTACCGAAACGCGATGCCGGCTACGAACGATGCACATTATTGGCATCAATAATAAAACATTAAGCATGTTAAAGCGCTATAAAACCCATCGTCAAGCATTAGCTAACGCTAATGTTAAATAGCTCTTCATTAGGATGAAAGCAGTTTCCAACGTCCGAAACGTGTGGAAGTGGTAGTAACGGCGGAAGCTTTTAAATGTAGCTTACAGCAAATTTATTTGTAGCTCATGCAGCATGTACCTTCTGCAAAAAACAACTACTCAGTATCTCTTACAATGACCAACGATCATGTCGATCGTTTGACAAACGACAGTAAAAGTATTTTCATTAATGCTTTGCACCAACAAAGAGAGTAAAAAGAACTACAATGATGCACTAACAAAAAGGTGATACTAGCACCACGCTGATTGCAGCACGACAGCTTAGCCATCAATCATTGCGAGTGAAGTCAAAAGCGTCCCGCGTGTTGTGGTGTAGTGCATCGAACAAACAATAAAGGTTTACCCAGTGAGCTTCGAGAAAACCGACCGGCAGTGTGTTACAAAGTCGGTTTTTGTTATCCTTTTTGAATGTGCATTATGCAACGTAAACTATTGCATGGAGATGTTTATCAAAGAAACATCATAAAAGTTTGAGGCAAAAACCACGCCGGTACGCTGAAACCTTTGCATAAGCACGTCCGTTAGACAACAATTCACTGACATCCCACCACAGAAAGTCAGCCCCAATCAATGCTGCTCGACCTGTATCGATGCAAACCAATGTTTCGAACGAGCGCAAAAACTGGACCCGGTCAACATTGGGCGTCCTAAAAATATGTAGCTTTAACCTGTTTGTGTCTCTCGGTTCCCCGGTTTAAAGGAACCTGTTTCGGGCTTTTTTTCTCGGTGTGACATTAAACCTAACGCCAGTCCAGCACACCCTACGAAGCTGATTTTGCAATATGTTTTGCGACCGTGAACCATCCAACCCGCTTCGCAGCATTCAGTAAGCGTTGCAGTTCCCCATACGTTGTGGGAAATGCATTAGGCTCTGCGCCATCATCGATTCATTTCCATTCCGTTTTTTGTTTGTTTGCAAGCCACCAAAGCACTTCACCGTTTGCTACCCACCAGCACAGCATTACACGAAGCGATTTTACCCCACACGGCACGCAGGCACAGTCTGGAGGGATGGCGGAAAAGGCGGAAAAACTGCACTGCAAGGTGAGCAACTTTTTCTAACCACCCGTGCCCGAAGCACGCGCGCGTTCGCGACTCATTTTCTCCCCCACCAACCTTAAGGTTCGCGTTCGGGGGAAGCCACCGTTAGGAGATGGATCGATCGCGCAACAGCATCCGCGGTGCGGTGAAGCCGTGCAGCCGTGCACCATGACCGACTGTTGTCTTCGGCGGCGGGTGAGCAACACCTGGCCGGGTTTGCTGGTGTTGGTGTTAGAAACCGGCCAAGGGAGAGGACGGAAAGAAATAGGCATATCTTTGGCATAACATCTTTACCCCATATTGTGTGTGGCTATATGCATTTCAATATTTTATCGATCCTTTATATTTCCTTAAAAAATGCTCTTTTAGTACTTTACAAACCAACTAGTAAGTCACTCGGTCCTGCTCTCGATAAACATGGAGGATTTTGTGTAATACATTCATAACGGTTGAACCTACCCGCGTTTATCCATTTGCATCGAAACTCGAACACCTCTCCCCTTTCTACCAACCCCATTTGCATAGTTACACACAAACACTCACACACACACACACAGTGTCCGGTCGGTCTTCCAAGGTTGAACTCACACCGAAGCCAAAGTCTGGCGCTCAAAGTCTAGCGCTCTTTCTGCCTTCGCGCTGCGCGAGTTGATGCAGTGCCGATTGATCGGTTAACGTCTGGGCTAGCTGGCGCAAGACGACGATAAAGTGCGAGTCTAGGGCGTTCACCGACATTTCGGTACGGATCCGGTTGGCTAATATTACCGCTGCTACGGTCACTGTTATTAGTGCACCAGTAAGCACCATTACTGCAGATTATCTCTGGGGTCAGTGCGTCGACAGTAGGACAAAATGTGCTGCAGAAGAGTTAGTATTATTAAAGTTTTATATTTAGAAACTACTGCAATGGTTCATATTTTTCAAAAATCGTTAAAATTATTCAGCCATATATATGGAAGTCTTTTGAACATTGACTAAGCGACGAACCTTGTCTTATCGATTTTGATTGTTTTTAATTTTATAGAACACGAAACGTAATCTTTAAATTATTTCTTAGAAATCCTTAACCATTTTACAATCATGTGATAACAATTTGAAAAAAAAAAAACACGGTCCCAGCAACTAGTTATTGCAAGCTTAATGCATTATTTAAAAAAAATTGAAATAGTTTGATGATAAACCATATAACCTAATCGAAACAGTGTCCTACTTGCTTAATAATTATACACTACTGCGGATGATATTCGCAACCAGCGGACAATTACGGGCGATTTTACCGAAATCAAACCCAACATTGCGCTGATAGTTCACTTCCTGACTGCCACCCACCTTGTCCCACCTCGACCCGGGGCAGATCAATTAAACATATAATGTGGAATTAATTGCCAGCCTCATCGCTCTCGGGGGTGGCCGTTGTTATAATTTAAGGCCGGATCAAGAAATCAACCGACGGTCGTTTCGAGAACCATCCTGCACTTAATGACGCAGACAAATGCTTATCCCCTTGTCCGTGCACGCTGTCGTCATTCGTTTACACGCGATAGCTGATACAATCCCGTTTCATCCCCCCTTGATTGATACAGTTTCGCCACGACGATGAAGGGTTCCTTTCTATCTAGCATGTTTCTAGAATACGCTACAGCTAGTCCGACAGCGCAGTGCACATGAGTTAACTAATTCAAAACAATGATTTGAAATTCTTCAACAAATATCGTTTTCCATGCTAAAAAGAATCTACTGTTTGCAAACAATAATGACGATGATAGGAAGCGCATTCTCACCGCAAACAATTGGTTAGATGATAGGTGCACGTGCTACGATTGGGGTTCGTCGCTTCTGTTACACGAAAGACTTCAACGCATAGTTGTGCGTGTTTATTCGCCATCATGTACATTTTATTCGTTTCATTGTGGAAGTGATTAGATGTTGTGAATTTTATTTAATATTTCATTAGCAAAATCGACTAAAATTGAACAAAACAGCGATCATTTCCCGAATTGAATCATACTAACAATCACTACCGGCATCCAGTCCATAAAGCTACAGAACAAAAAATGGTTCAACATTTCAGCCTAAACACCCCGCGACCATGGCCTAACGTCAAGGTTACGGAACCGAGGCGCGTACCACCGACGACCATCAAACGCAAACACCGTGCTAAATATGAAACGAAAGCCATAAAGCCAGCCACCGAAATGGTACAGACGCACTAAATGCGTATCGGAGCTACACACAAGAACACCAGAGAAAAAAACCTCCAAATGCTTAACACAAAACACGGACAGACTTGCAGACTAAACCGAACCAAAAACATAAGCGAAGGAGGAGAGAGAGAGAGAGAGAAAAAAACCTATACACATTAACACACACGATCTCGTCTTCCGTTGCACTTCCTAATGGCGCAGGTTTTGCCACGCGTGTTGTTGTGCCGCTGCCGGCTAAACCGAAACAAGTGAAGGCTGTTTTCGAAGGCTTTTGCCTGGAACGTTGAACACTGACCACGGCCTGTCTAATCCTTGACTCCATAAGCAGAAGGGCGGAATGGTGGACGAAGGTGGCCATCAAATAATAATAATCCGAAATTAAAACTGCGTGCCCAGACGTAAGAACCTACAAACGGTCGAAGTGTAGCAGCAACAATCGATAGGGCTAGAGCATTCCAGGAAGCTTAGAACAAGCTGTTCAATGAATTGGAAATGATTGATGCGAGCGTGGTTTTGTTTTTGGTTAGCGATTAATCGTTGCGCTGGAACAACAACGGCATGCGATTTAATATACACATTGGTGGTTTTTGGAAAGCTCAATCTGTTCGCTTTGTTCGAGTTCGAGCAAATCATCGTGGAGCATTATCTTTGTTATGGTACGGCCAATTATTTTGTACCCACAAATAAGGATTTGATGATAACAAACACACAAGACGGTATGATAAAGCTCGATAAGCAAACTGTACTAGTCATTTTGTGGTCAACCATTTGATTGTCATCGCTTGATAAGGTTTCTTGGAAATTGATTGACATTCGTCGCAAGAAACACCAATCAGCTATTAAGCAGGCACAATAAAGGTAACCATTTTCATTCGATCGGTAATTGCAAAGCCGCACTGGATAGTCTCTAATGTAAGGTTCCGATCATACCATACACACATATCGTAAAACCTCCATCATCAACGAATCAGTCACGCAAAATTCGTCCCAGCAGCGACAAAACTGCGACAATGAACAGCAAAATTGTTGTCAACCTGCTCCAATCTGCGCCTCCTCAGCTTATCGATCGCTACGAAACAAAGCACACTTGCCCACCCCAAACACCATTTCCCACCCGTTTCCCGGATGCACGATCTAATCGTATTATAGGGGTTGCGATTAACTTTTACACGCTTTCAAAGTGTGTGTGTGCGTGCGCGTGTGATAGTACGGGAGACACCCGTACGGGGGTACCGGAAAACACATTTTTAATTGTACGACACACGATCGACAGACAGACGGCTGTGGCGGGTGGTGTACTCGTTAACGCATCGTTGCATGAAATTGCACCAAAGCCCGAAATCGGAGCTCACCGGCGCTTTCGATTCAACGCCCTTCCCCCCGCCGCGAGTGCCTACTTTGGAACTTTCTACTCGCGATTTTTTGTTGTTCACCGTTTGTTTGTACCGTTTGTTGTATACACATTCAATGCCTTATCTTGCCGCTTACAGTCGAAGCAAAGCAACAACACAGTTTGATTGTCAAAAAGTGCGCACAAAACCAGCGTGCACCATCCATCTGGTATGCTGTAAAACGTTCGAAGGAAACGAACAAAACAACCATCCCCCAAAACAGTAAAATCTTATCTTATCGACAACACCTGGCCGTGACCGGGCCACCTCGGTTCGTGGTATGGTGGGTGCGGGCGCCTTACCTTCATCAGCGCAAATCGCTGGTCATCCTCGAGGGAAAGCATTTTCATTGACATCGTGTTTACCTGTGGGGCAGAAACAGAACGGAACGCAAAATGCACTTTCTCACACACTTGCGTTGTACACACTGATGCACTCCACTGTGAAAAAAGAGGAAAATGGAATCGTTTAAATAGATGCGTCTCGAACGAATTCGATCGGAATTAGCAGGCACGAGATTTACACTAAAGAATCCGGCACTTATCGGTATCTTATCGATTGTCACCGTGGCCTGTATTCATTAGAAAAATTGCAGTAATTGCAGTTGTTGCTAGCGGTTGCTAGCTGATTGATTGTAACACAGCCTGTAACAATCTGGAACGTTGTTGAACAGCTGTTCTTGATAATACTGTTTGCAATGTTTGTGTGACTGTATTGTGAATTGAATACGTGTTATTCATACATCCATACATCAGTTATAAAATTACGCACTATAAATGAAATTGAATATTTGACATGTTTTTTTAAATGAAAAATTTGAACAAAATGCCACTTTTTAATGGAAAAGAATGGCAATTTATTGTATATTTGTGTTAAAACAGCTTCTCCGTATGAACTTATTCGTTCTAAATGTTCCATTAGCTACATTTTCAATTCAATTACATCAACCCATGCTATCAACAGCTGCTTTTTAAACCCTTTTTGCTTAACATATAAAAATACATGAGTTCTTGTAACACACGTTAAACACTATTAACACAAATTCAATTTCTTTCCGCATTCTTCGCTTTTGTTCTGCTTTCAAATGCAAACACCAACTTTACATGAACTTCATTTTATAAAACTACCCACAGTGAGGAAGCAGCTACCATCACCATGCGAACGCAAAAAAAACGCACCTAATATGCTAACGCTTCTAACGCGAACTTGCAAACGGAACGCAAAACGGAAACGATAAAAGAAAGAGTAGCAGCACAGACACACACACACACAGACACCGTACACAGCACAAATAATTCAAGAAAGAAATGCACGGCACACCGCAAGCCAAACGCCAGCTGAACTTAAAAACTAAACCGTTTTGGGTAGTGCGAAATGCCGGATAGGTGGCGCACCGCGGTGCAATTCACGCTTCACTACGTTCCAGCCGGATTCCCGGCAACCAAGGGGGCCAAGGGGCTGCACGCACCCACTGCGCACGGATGGCTCGGCACGTTTGGGTGGGAAAATTCACAACAGAAAACCACACATACACATTCACACAAGAAACACGGTTTGAGTGCATAAATGAATAAAGTAAACGGGAGACCACAATAGAGGTGCACGATATCACACCACACAGCACTGCCGCAACGCACTGAAATGTACCTTAACAATTGCGGATCCCTGCGCCCGCACACACCTGCAAGGGTGCGTGAATAAGGTAAAATTAAGCTTGAAAATAAATAAACAAACACACACCACTAGCCCAAACGCGCAACTTCGGTCGTAGTAGCCGCAGCAAGCGTTGCGTTTATCGCGCACGACGGCTCGTTCGAGAATGCGGCTGCGTCGCCGGCGGTAGTAGCGCTACACGAGCGTTCGGTGCGTGTTTTCGTCGTGTCGGAGTGGGGTTAAAAATGCGCGGCAAGCTCATTGTTTGAATTAGAATTTTAAAGATTTCGTAATGATGGCTATTTCTTTCTAGTGGTAGTAATAAAATATGGAAAATGTTTCAATTTGTCATTTTCTACTAAGCTTGCAGCGGTACTTGCTGACTCCAGAACTGACTGTTCAACAATTGTTGAACAAAGTGGGTCAAATTTATCGCTAAATATCTTATGAACATTGCTTTTGAATAACAAGCAATTTTTATAGTAAAAAAGGTGAAAAACTTTGGAACAGAATTTGAATAGACCGTATTGTGGCCGATTAATATAAAGTAAGGACCCATAGTTCAAGACACCTGACGGTTAGAAAAAAGAAAATGTACACGATAATTTTAAACAAGTATAACATACAAACAAAAACTATTCTTTTGTAAAAAAAAACTGTAAAAAATAGACGACGCATTGTTCAAAAGGAAAATTTTCGTATTACTCTGTTAATATCAGATTAATTAATATCTTCATCGCATCTGAAATGTAAAGATCATACCCCATGATTACCAACAATTCATTTTTTTTCAGATTTCATTACAATTCAAATTTATGTACGATAACTTTCTGACTCTAAATTAAAATTCAAATGAATTATTATATTTGTACTAAAAATAACACACTGATTTCGGTAAACACTCCAGTGTTTGACACCACTGATTTTGTATTGGACAGTGGGCCTTCAAAGCGGTCGGTTATTGATACCAACACTAACTTTTACTTCTAGTCATTTGTGGGCTTGAAACTAAATGGATAAGTTATAATGGGAAAGGAGTTTCCCATCAAAAGCAATAAATTGTATTTTGTACTGAATGCAATCAAACACTGATTTATTTCCGAAAATATTAATATTATTATTTATTTATTTTTATTTATTTATTTTTATTTAGTTTTTTTAAGAAGATCTGAATTTTATCTATTTATATATTTTTATTTATTTTTCTAACAAGATCTGAATTTAAAACTTAAAAGCTTTAAACTTAGGGTAACTGTACCAGTTTTCGGCAGTGTATCTGTTTTCGGCAGGGTAACTAAAAACGTGAAATGCTGCACAAAAATGCAGTAAAAAATGTCACAAAACACAATTTTGTAGTGAAAGTTTACTCATTTGTTATTCATATGCGATGTTCCACACCATTTATTTGCGTATTTCCCAAAATATAAACTAAAGTGTGTACTAAAGTGAGCCGAAAATAGGAACACAGCCTGTTAAAAATAGGAACAAACTGCCGAAAATAGGAGCAAAATTAATGTTTACATTTTCACAAATATTTGTAAAAAACTTCTCTGAAACGCGCAAATAAAAAATAGCGTAACATGTTACGATAGTTTATCAACCAAAATAACATTACTTTCATGAAAAATAATAAAAAAAATGTAAGTATGTGAGCTGTTTTTGTGAAACTGCTGCACTAGCCTGCCGAAAATTTGTACAGTTAGCCTATCTTGGAATCGATAAGCCAAAGCGCAAACTCGACTCTGCAATGAAATCATTAAATCAAAAACATCTGCGATTGTCGCAAAAATACTTGCGATTGTCGCAAAAACTTCTACGATTGTCGCAAAAACTTCTGCGATTGTCGCAAAAACTTCTGCGATTGTCGCAAAAACTTCTGCAATTGTCGCAAATTTCTCCGATTGTCACTAAAAGTTTTGCGATTGTCGCAAAAACTTCTGCGATTGTCGCAAAAACTTCTACGATTGTCGCAAAAACTTCTGCGATTTACGCAAAAACTTCTGCGATTGTCGCAAAAAGTTTTGCGATTGTCGCAAAAACTTCAGCGATTGTCGCTAGAAGTTTTGCGATTGTCGCAAAAACTTCTGCGATTGTCGCAAACACTTCTGCGAATGTCGCAAACACTTCTGCGATTGTCGCAAAAACTTCTGCGATTGTCGTAAAAAGTTTTGCGATTGTCGCAAAAACTTCTGCGATTTACGCAAAAACTTCTGCGATTGTCGCAAAAACTTCAGCGATTGTCGCAAAAACTTCTGCGATTGTCGCAAAAACTTCTGCGATTGTCGCAAAAACTTCTGCGATTGTCGCAAAAACTTCTGCGATTGTCGCAAAAACTTCTGCGATTGTCGCAAAAACTTCTGCGATTGTCGCAAAAACTTCTGCGATTGTCGCAAAAACTTCTGCGATTGTCGCAAACACTTCTGCGATTGTCGCAAAAAGTTTTGCGATTGTCGCAAAAAATTTTGCGAATGTCGCAAAAACTTCTGCGATTGTCGCAAAAACTTCTGCGATTATCGCAAACACTTCTACGATTGTTGCAAAAAGTTTTGCGATTGTCGCAAAAACGCAAATTTCTCCGATTATCGCAAAAAGTTTTGCGATTGTCGCAAAAACTTCAGCGATTGTCGCAAAAACTTCTGCGATTATCGCAAAAATTTCAGCGATTGTCGCAAACACTTCTACGATTGTCGCAAAAAGTTTTGCGATTGTCGCCAAAACTTCTGCGATTTACTCAAAAACATCTGCGATTGTCGCAAAAACTTCTGCGATTGTCGCAAAAACTTCTACGATTGTCGCAAAAACTTCTGCGATTGTCGCAAAAACTTCTGCGATTATCGCAAACACTTCTACGATTGTTGCAAAAAGTTTTGCGATTGTCGCAAAAACGCAAATTTCTCCGATTGTCGCAAAAAGTTTTGCGATTGTCGCAAAAACTTCAGCGATTGTCGCAAAAACTTATGCGACTTTTGCGATTGTCGCAAAAACTTCTGCGACTTTTGCAATTGTCGCAAAAACTTCTGCGACTTTTGCGATTGTCTCAAACACGATTGTCGCAAAAACTTTTGCGACTTTTGCGATTGTCGCAAAAACGATTGTCGCAAAAACTTCTGCGACTTTTGCGATTGTCGCAAAAACTTTTGCGACTTTTACGATTGTCGCAAAAACGGTTGTCGCAAAAACTTTTGCGACTTTTGCGATTGTCGCAAAAACGATTGTCGCAAAAACTTTTGCGACTTTTGCGATTGTCGCAAAAACTTCTGCGACTTTTGCGATTGTCGCAAAAACTTTTGCGACTTTTGCGATTGTCGCAAAAACTTTTGCGACTTTTGCGATTGTCGCAAAAACTTTTGCGACTTTTGCGATTGTCGCAAAAACTTTTGCGACTTTTGCGATTGTCGCAAAAACGACTGTCGCAAAAACTTTTGCGACTTTTGTAATTGTCGCAAAAACTTCTGCGACTTTTGCGATTGTCGCAAAAACTTTTGCGACTTTTGCGATTGTCGCAAAAACTTTTGCGACTTTTGCGATTGTCGCAAAAACGATTGTCGCAAAAACTTCTGCGACTTCTGCGATTGTCGCAAAGACTTTTGCGACTTTTGCGATTGTCGCAAAAACTTCTGCGACATTTGCCATTGTCGCAAAAACTTTTGCGACTTTTGCGATTGTCGCAAAAACGATTGTCGCAAAAACTTTTGCGACTTTTGCGATTGTCGCAAAAATTTTTGCGACTCTTGCGATTGTCGCAAAAACTTTTGCGACTTTTGCGATTGTCGCGAAAACTTCTGCGACTTCTGCGATTGTCGCGAAAACTTCTGCGACTTTTGCGATTGTCGCAAAAACTTTTGCGAAATTTGCGATTGTCGCAAAAACTTCTGCGACTTTTGCGATTGTCGCAAAAACTTTTGCGACTTTTGCGATTGTCGCAAAAACTTCTGCGACTTTTGCGATTGTCGCAAAAACGACTGTCGCAAAAACTTTTGCGACTTTTGCGATTGTCGCAAAAACTTCTGCGACTTTTGCGATTGTCGCAAAAACGATTGTCGCAAAAACTTCTGCGACTTTTGCGATTGTCGCAAAAACTTCTGCGACTTTTGCGATTGTCGCAAAAACTTCTGCGACTTTTGCGATTGTCGCAAAAACTTCTGCGACTTTTGCGATTGTCGCAAAAACTTCTGCGACTTTTGCGATTGTCGCAAAAACTTCTGCGACTTTTGCGATTGTCGCAAAAACGATTGTCGCAAAAACTTTTGCGACTTTTGCGATTGTCGCAAAAACTTCTGCGTCTTTTGCGATCGTCGCAAAAACTTTTGCGACTTTTGCGATTGTCGCAAAAACTTTTGCGACTTTTGCGATTGTCGCAAAAACTTCTGCGACTTCTGCGATTGTCGCAAAAACTTTTGCGACTTTTGCGATTGTCGCAAAAACTTTTGCGACTTTTGCGATTGTCGCAAAAACTTCTGCGACTTTTGCGATTGTCGCAAAAACTTCTGCGACTTTTGCGATTGTTGCAAAAAATTTTGCGACTTTTGCGATTGTCGCAAAAACTTTTGCGACTTTTGTAATTGTCGCAAAAACTTTTGCGACTTTTGCGATTGTCGCAAAAACTTTTGCGACTTTTGCGATTGTTGCAAAAACGATTGTCGCAAAAACTTCTGCAACTTTTGCGATTGTCGCAAAAACGATTGTCGCAAAAACTTTTGCGACTTTTGCGATTGTCGCAAAAACTTCTGCGACTTTTGCGATTGTCGCAAAAACTTCTGCGACTTTTGCGATTGTCGCAAAAATGATTGTCGCAAAAACTTTTGCGACTTTTGCGATTGTCGCAAAAACTTTTGCGACTTTTACGATTGTCGCAAAAACTTCTGCGACTTTTGCGATTGTCGCAAAAACTTCTGCGACTTTTGCGATTGTCGCAAAAACTTCTGCGACTTTTGCTATTGTCGCAAAAACTTTTGCGACTTTTGCGATTGTCGCAAAAACTTTTGCGACTTTTGCGATTGTCGCAAAAACTTTTGCAACTTTTGCGATTGTCGCAAAAACTTTTGCGACTTTTGCGATTGTCGCAAAAACTTCTGCGACTTTTGCGATTGTCGCAAAAACTTTTGCGACTTTTGCGATTGTCGCAAAAACTTTTGCAACTTTTGCGATTGTCGCAAAAACGATTGTCGCAAAAACGATTGTCGCAAAAACTTTTGCGACTTTTGCGATTGTCGCAAAAACTTCTGCGACTTTTGCGATTGTCGCAAAAACTTCTGCGACTTTTGCTATTGTCGCAAAAACTTTTGCGACTTTTGCGATTGTCGCAAAAACTTTTGCGACTTTTGCGATTGTCGCAAAAACGATTGTCGCAAAAACTTTTGCGACTTTTGCGATTGTCGCAAAAACTTCTGCGACTTTTGCGATTGTCGCAAAAACTTCTGCGACTTTTGCGATTGTCGCAAAAACGATTGTCGCAAAAACTTTTGCGACTTTTGCGATTGTCGCAAAAACTTCTGCGACTTTTGCGATTGTCGCAAAAACTTCTGCGACTTTTGCGATTGTCGCAAAAACGATTGTCGCAAAAACTTTTGCGACTTTTGCGATTGTCGCAAAAACTTCAGCGACTTTTGCGATTGTCGCAAAAACTTTTGCGACTTTTGCGATTGTCGCAAAAACTTCTGCGACTTTTGCGATTGTCGCAAAAACTTTTGCGACTTTTACGATTGTCGCAAAAACTTCTGCGACTTTTGCGATTGTCGCAAAAACGATTGTCGCAAAAACTTTTGCGACTTTTGCGATTGTCGCAAAAACTTTTGCGACTTTTGCGATTGTCGCAAAAACTTCTGCGACTTTTGCTATTGTCGCAAAAACTTTTGCGACTTTTGCGATTGTCGCAAAAACTTTTGCGACTTTTGCGATTGTCGCAAAAACGATTGTCGCAAAAACGATTGTCGCAAAAACTTCTGCGACTTTTGCGACTTTTGCGATTATCGCAAAAACTTCTGCGACTTTTGCGATTGTCGCAAAATTTTTTGCGACTTTTGCGAATGTCGCAAAAACTTTTGCGACTTTTGCGACTTTTGCGATTGTCGCAAAAACTTTTGCGACTTTTGCGACTTTTGCGATTGTCGCAAAAACTTCTGCGACTTTTGCGATTGTCGCAAAAACTTTTGCGACTTTTGCGATTGTCGCAAAAACTTTTGCGACTTTTGCGATTGTCGCAAAAACGATTGTCGCAAAAACGATTGTCGCAAAAACTTTTGCGACTTTTGCGATTGTCGCAAAAACTTTTGCGACTTTTGCGATTGTCGCAAAAACTTCTGCGACTTTGCTATTGTCGCAAAAACTTCTGCGACTTTTGCGACTTTTGCGATTGTCGCAAAAACTTCTGCGACTTTTGCGATTGTCGCAAAAAACTTTTGCGATTGTCGCAAAAACTTTTGCGACTTTTGCGATTGTCGCAAAAACGATTGTCGCAAAAATGATTGTCACAAAAACTTCTGCGACTTTTGCGACTTTTGCGATTGTCGCAAAAACTTCTGCGACTTTTGCGATTGTCGCAAAAACTTCTGCGACTTTTGCGATTGTCGCAAAAACGATTGTCGCAAAAACTTCTGCGACTTTTGCGATTGTCGCAAAAACTTTTGCGACTTTTGCGATTGTCGCAAAAACTTTTGCGACTTTTGCGATTGTCGCAAAAACGATTGTCGCAAAAACTTCTGCGACTTTTGCTATTGTCGCAAAAACTTTTGCGACTTTTGCGATTGTCGCAAAAACTTTTGCGACTTTTGCGATTGTCGCAAAAACTTCTGCGACTTTTGCTATTGTCGCAAAAACTTCTGCGACTTTTGCGACTTTTGCGATTGTCGCAAAAACTTCTGCGACTTTTGCGATTGTCGCAAAAACTTTTGCGACTTTTGCGACTTTTGCGATTGTCGCAAAAACTTCTGCGACTTTTGCGATTGTCGCAAAAACTTCTGCGACTTTTGCTATTGTCGCAAAAACTTCTGCGACTTTTGCGACTTTTGCGATTGTCGCAAAAACTTTTGCGACTTTTGCGATTGTCGCAATAACTTTTGCGACTTTTGGGATTGTCGCAAAAACTTCTGCGACTTTTGCTATTGTCGCAAAAACTTTTGCGACTTTTGCGATTGTCGCAAAAACTTCTGCGACTTTTGCGATTGTCGCAAAAACTTCTGCGACTTTTGCGATTGTCGCAAAAACGATTGTCGCAAAAACTTTTGCGACTTTTGCGATTGTCGCAAAAACTTCTGCGACTTTTGCGATTGTCGCAAAAACTTCTGCGACTTTTGCGATTGTCGCAAAAACGATTGTTGCAAAAACTTTTGCGACTTTTGCGATTGTCGCAAAAACTTCTGCGACTTTTGCGATTGTCGCAAAAACTTCTGCGACTTTTGCGATTGTCGCAAAAACGATTGTCGTAAAAACTTTTGCGACTTTTGCGATTGTCGCAAAAACTTCTGCGACTTTTGCGATTGTCGCAAAAACTTCTGCGACTTGTGCGATTGTCGCAAAAACGATTGTCGCAAAAACTTTTGCGACTTTTGCGATTGTCGCAAAAACTTTTGCGACTTTTGCGATTGTCGCAAAAACTTCTGCGACTTTTGCGATTGTCGCAAAAACGATTGTCGCAAAAACTTTTGCGACTTTTACGATTGTCGCAAAAACTTCTGCGACTTTTGCGATTGTCGCAAAAACGATTGTCGCAAAAACTTTTGCGACTTTTGCGATTGTCGCAAAAACTTCTGCGACTTTTGCGATTGTCGCAAAAACTTCTGCGACTTTTGCGATTGTCGCAAAAACGATTGTCGCAAAAACTTTTGCGACTTTTGCGATTGTCGCAAAAACTTCTGCGACTTTTGCGATTGTCGCAAAAACTTCTGCGACTTTTGCGATTGTCGCAAAAACGATTGTCGTAAAAACTTTTGCGACTTTTGCGATTGTCGCAAAAACTTCTGCGACTTTTGCGATTGTCGCAAAAACTTCTGCGACTTTTGCGATTGTCGCAAAAACTTCTGCGACTTTTGCGATTGTCGCAAAAACGATTGTCGCAAAAACTTTTGCGACTTTTGCGATTGTCGCAAAAACTTCTGCGTCTTTTGCGATCGTCGCAAAAACTTTTGCGACTTTTGCGATTGTCGCAAAAACTTTTGCGACTTTTGCGATTGTCGCAAAAACTTCTGCGACTTCTGCGATTGTCGCAAAAACTTTTGCGACTTTTGCGATTGTCGCAAAAACTTTTGCGACTTTTGCGATTGTCGCAAAAACTTCTGCGACTTTTGCGATTGTCGCAAAAACTTCTGCGACTTTTGCGATTGTTGCAAAAAATTTTGCGACTTTTGCGATTGTCGCAAAAACTTTTGCGACTTTTGTAATTGTCGCAAAAACTTTTGCGACTTTTGCGATTGTCGCAAAAACTTTTGCGACTTTTGCGATTGTTGCAAAAACGATTGTCGCAAAAACTTCTGCAACTTTTGCGATTGTCGCAAAAACGATTGTCGCAAAAACTTTTGCGACTTTTGCGATTGTCGCAAAAACTTCTGCGACTTTTGCGATTGTCGCAAAAACTTCTGCGACTTTTGCGATTGTCGCAAAAATGATTGTCGCAAAAACTTTTGCGACTTTTGCGATTGTCGCAAAAACTTTTGCGACTTTTACGATTGTCGCAAAAACTTCTGCGACTTTTGCGATTGTCGCAAAAACTTCTGCGACTTTTGCGATTGTCGCAAAAACTTCTGCGACTTTTGCTATTGTCGCAAAAACTTTTGCGACTTTTGCGATTGTCGCAAAAACTTTTGCGACTTTTGCGATTGTCGCAAAAACTTTTGCAACTTTTGCGATTGTCGCAAAAACTTTTGCGACTTTTGCGATTGTCGCAAAAACTTCTGCGACTTTTGCGATTGTCGCAAAAACTTTTGCGACTTTTGCGATTGTCGCAAAAACTTTTGCAACTTTTGCGATTGTCGCAAAAACGATTGTCGCAAAAACGATTGTCGCAAAAACTTTTGCGACTTTTGCGATTGTCGCAAAAACTTCTGCGACTTTTGCGATTGTCGCAAAAACTTCTGCGACTTTTGCTATTGTCGCAAAAACTTTTGCGACTTTTGCGATTGTCGCAAAAACTTTTGCGACTTTTGCGATTGTCGCAAAAACGATTGTCGCAAAAACTTTTGCGACTTTTGCGATTGTCGCAAAAACTTCTGCGACTTTTGCGATTGTCGCAAAAACTTCTGCGACTTTTGCGATTGTCGCAAAAACGATTGTCGCAAAAACTTTTGCGACTTTTGCGATTGTCGCAAAAACTTCTGCGACTTTTGCGATTGTCGCAAAAACTTCTGCGACTTTTGCGATTGTCGCAAAAACGATTGTCGCAAAAACTTTTGCGACTTTTGCGATTGTCGCAAAAACTTCAGCGACTTTTGCGATTGTCGCAAAAACTTTTGCGACTTTTGCGATTGTCGCAAAAACTTCTGCGACTTTTGCGATTGTCGCAAAAACTTTTGCGACTTTTACGATTGTCGCAAAAACTTCTGCGACTTTTGCGATTGTCGCAAAAACGATTGTCGCAAAAACTTTTGCGACTTTTGCGATTGTCGCAAAAACTTTTGCGACTTTTGCGATTGTCGCAAAAACTTCTGCGACTTTTGCTATTGTCGCAAAAACTTTTGCGACTTTTGCGATTGTCGCAAAAACTTTTGCGACTTTTGCGATTGTCGCAAAAACGATTGTCGCAAAAACGATTGTCGCAAAAACTTCTGCGACTTTTGCGACTTTTGCGATTATCGCAAAAACTTCTGCGACTTTTGCGATTGTCGCAAAATTTTTTGCGACTTTTGCGAATGTCGCAAAAACTTTTGCGACTTTTGCGACTTTTGCGATTGTCGCAAAAACTTTTGCGACTTTTGCGACTTTTGCGATTGTCGCAAAAACTTCTGCGACTTTTGCGATTGTCGCAAAAACTTTTGCGACTTTTGCGATTGTCGCAAAAACTTTTGCGACTTTTGCGATTGTCGCAAAAACGATTGTCGCAAAAACGATTGTCGCAAAAACTTTTGCGACTTTTGCGATTGTCGCAAAAACTTTTGCGACTTTTGCGATTGTCGCAAAAACTTCTGCGACTTTGCTATTGTCGCAAAAACTTCTGCGACTTTTGCGATTGTCGCAAAAACTTTTGCGACTTTTGCGATTGTCGCAAAAACTTCTGCGACTTTTGCGATTGTCGCAAAAAACTTTTGCGATTGTCGCAAAAACTTTTGCGACTTTTGCGATTGTCGCAAAAACGATTGTCGCAAAAATGATTGTCACAAAAACTTCTGCGACTTTTGCGACTTTTGCGATTGTCGCAAAAACTTCTGCGACTTTTGCGATTGTCGCAAAAACTTCTGCGACTTTTGCGATTGTCGCAAAAACGATTGTCGCAAAAACTTCTGCGACTTTTGCGATTGTCGCAAAAACTTTTGCGACTTTTGCGATTGTCGCAAAAACTTTTGCGACTTTTGCGATTGTCGCAAAAACGATTGTCGCAAAAACTTCTGCGACTTTTGCTATTGTCGCAAAAACTTTTGCGACTTTTGCGATTGTCGCAAAAACTTTTGCGACTTTTGCGATTGTCGCAAAAACTTCTGCGACTTTTGCTATTGTCGCAAAAACTTCTGCGACTTTTGCGACTTTTGCGATTGTCGCAAAAACTTCTGCGACTTTTGCGATTGTCGCAAAAACTTTTGCGACTTTTGCGACTTTTGCGATTGTCGCAAAAACTTCTGCGACTTTTGCGATTGTCGCAAAAACTTCTGCGACTTTTGCTATTGTCGCAAAAACTTCTGCGACTTTTGCGACTTTTGCGATTGTCGCAAAAACTTTTGCGACTTTTGCGATTGTCGCAATAACTTTTGCGACTTTTGGGATTGTCGCAAAAACTTCTGCGACTTTTGCTATTGTCGCAAAAACTTTTGCGACTTTTGCGATTGTCGCAAAAACTTCTGCGACTTTTGCGATTGTCGCAAAAACTTCTGCGACTTTTGCGATTGTCGCAAAAACGATTGTCGCAAAAACTTTTGCGACTTTTGCGATTGTCGCAAAAACTTCTGCGACTTTTGCGATTGTCGCAAAAACTTCTGCGACTTTTGCGATTGTCGCAAAAACGATTGTTGCAAAAACTTTTGCGACTTTTGCGATTGTCGCAAAAACTTCTGCGACTTTTGCGATTGTCGCAAAAACTTCTGCGACTTTTGCGATTGTCGCAAAAACGATTGTCGTAAAAACTTTTGCGACTTTTGCGATTGTCGCAAAAACTTCTGCGACTTTTGCGATTGTCGCAAAAACTTCTGCGACTTGTGCGATTGTCGCAAAAACGATTGTCGCAAAAACTTTTGCGACTTTTGCGATTGTCGCAAAAACTTTTGCGACTTTTGCGATTGTCGCAAAAACTTCTGCGACTTTTGCGATTGTCGCAAAAACGATTGTCGCAAAAACTTTTGCGACTTTTACGATTGTCGCAAAAACTTCTGCGACTTTTGCGATTGTCGCAAAAACGATTGTCGCAAAAACTTTTGCGACTTTTGCGATTGTCGCAAAAACTTTTGCGGCTTTTGCAACTTTTGCGATTGTCGCAAAAACTTCTGCGACTTTTGCTATTGTCGCAAAAACTTTTGCGACTTTTGCGATTGTCGCAAAAACTTCTGCGACTTTTGCGATTGTCGCAAAAACGATTGTCGCAAAAACGATTGTCGCAAAAACTTTTGCGACTTTTGCGATTGTCGCAAAAACTTCTGCGACTTTTGCGATTGTCGCAAAAACGATTGTCGCAAAAACGATTGTCGCAAAAACTTTTGCGACTTTTGCGATTGTCGCAAAAACGACTGTCGCAAAAAATTCTGCGACTTTTGCGATTGTCGCAAAAACTTTTGCGACTTTTGTAATTGTCGCAAAAACTTCTGCGACTTTTGCGATTGTCGCAAAAACTTCTGCGACTTTTGCGATTGTCGCAAAAACGATTGTCGCAAAAACTTTTGCGACTTTTGCGAATGTCGCAAAAACTTTTGCGACTTTTGCGATTGTCGCAAAAACTTCTGCGACTTTTGCTATTGTCGCAAAAACTTTTGCGACTTTTGCGACTTTTGCGATTGTCGCAAAAACTTCTGCGACTTTTGCGATTGTCGCAAAAATGATTGTCGCAAAAACGATTGTCACAAAAACTTCTGCGACTTTTGCGACTTTTGCGAATGTCGCAAAAACTTCTGCGACTTTTGCTATTGTCGCAAAAACTTTTGCAACTTTTGCGATTGTCGCAAAAACGATTGTCACAAACACTTTTGCGACTTTTGCGATTGTCGCAAAAACTTTTGCGACTTTTGCGATTGTCGCAAAAACTTTTGCGACTTTTGCGATTGTCGCAAAAACTTTTGCGACTTTTGCGATTGTCGCAAAAACTTCTGCGACTTTTGCGATTGTCGCAAAAACTTTTGCGACTTTTGCGATTGTCGCAAAAACTTCTGCGACTTTTGCGATTGTCGCAAAAACTTCTGCGACTTTTGCTATTGTCGCAAAAACTTTTGCGACTTTTGCGATTGTCGCAAAAACTTTTGCGACTTTTGCGATTGTCGCAAAAACGATTGTCGCAAAAACTTTTGCGACTTTTGCGATTGTCGCAAAAACTTCTGCGACTTTTGCGATTGTCGCAAAAACTTCTGCGACTTTTGCGATTGTCGCAAAAACGATTGTCGCAAAAACTTTTGCGACTTTTGCGATTGTCGCAAAAACTTCTGCGACTTTTGCGATTGTCGCAAAAACTTCTGCGACTTTTGCGATTGTCGCAAAAACGATTGTCGCAAAAACTTTTGCGACTTTTGCGATTGTCGCAAAAACTTCAGCGACTTTTGCGATTGTCGCAAAAACTTTTGCGACTTTTGCGATTGTCGCAAAAACTTCTGCGACTTTTGCGATTGTCGCAAAAACTTTTGCGACTTTTACGATTGTCGCAAAAACTTCTGCGACTTTTGCGATTGTCGCAAAAACGATTGTCGCAAAAACTTTTGCGACTTTTGCGATTGTCGCAAAAACTTTTGCGACTTTTGCGATTGTCGCAAAAACTTTTGCGACTTTTGCGATTGTCGCAAAAACGATTGTCGCAAAAACGATTGTCGCAAAAACTTCTGCGACTTTTGCGACTTTTGCGATTATCGCAAAAACTTCTGCGACTTTTGCGATTGTCGCAAAATTTTTTGCGACTTTTGCGAATGTCGCAAAAACTTTTGCGACTTTTGCGACTTTTGCGATTGTCGCAAAAACTTTTGCGACTTTTGCGACTTTTGCGATTGTCGCAAAAACTTCTGCGACTTTTGCGATTGTCGCAAAAACTTTTGCGACTTTTGCGATTGTCGCAAAAACTTTTGCGACTTTTGCGATTGTCGCAAAAACGATTGTCGCAAAAACGATTGTCGCAAAAACTTTTGCGACTTTTGCGATTGTCGCAAAAACTTTTGCGACTTTTGCGATTGTCGCAAAAACTTCTGCGACTTTGCTATTGTCGCAAAAACTTCTGCGACTTTTGCGATTGTCGCAAAAACTTTTGCGACTTTTGCGATTGTCGCAAAAACTTCTGCGACTTTTGCGATTGTCGCAAAAAACTTTTGCGATTGTCGCAAAAACTTTTGCGACTTTTGCGATTGTCGCAAAAACGATTGTCGCAAAAATGATTGTCACAAAAACTTCTGCGACTTTTGCGACTTTTGCGATTGTCGCAAAAACTTCTGCGACTTTTGCGATTGTCGCAAAAACTTCTGCGACTTTTGCGATTGTCGCAAAAACGATTGTCGCAAAAACTTCTGCGACTTTTGCGATTGTCGCAAAAACTTTTGCGACTTTTGCGATTGTCGCAAAAACTTTTGCGACTTTTGCGATTGTCGCAAAAACGATTGTCGCAAAAACTTCTGCGACTTTTGCTATTGTCGCAAAAACTTTTGCGACTTTTGCGATTGTCGCAAAAACTTTTGCGACTTTTGCGATTGTCGCAAAAACTTCTGCGACTTTTGCTATTGTCGCAAAAACTTCTGCGACTTTTGCGACTTTTGCGATTGTCGCAAAAACTTCTGCGACTTTTGCGATTGTCGCAAAAACTTTTGCGACTTTTGCGACTTTTGCGATTGTCGCAAAAACTTCTGCGACTTTTGCGATTGTCGCAAAAACTTCTGCGACTTTTGCTATTGTCGCAAAAACTTCTGCGACTTTTGCGACTTTTGCGATTGTCGCAAAAACTTTTGCGACTTTTGCGATTGTCGCAAAAACTTTTGCGACTTTTGGGATTGTCGCAAAAACTTCTGCGACTTTTGCTATTGTCGCAAAAACTTTTGCGACTTTTGCGATTGTCGCAAAAACTTCTGCGACTTTTGCGATTGTCGCAAAAACTTCTGCGACTTTTGCGATTGTCGCAAAAACGATTGTCGCAAAAACTTTTGCGACTTTTGCGATTGTCGCAAAAACTTCTGCGACTTTTGCGATTGTCGCAAAAACTTCTGCGACTTTTGCGATTGTCGCAAAAACGATTGTTGCAAAAACTTTTGCGACTTTTGCGATTGTCGCAAAAACTTCTGCGACTTTTGCGATTGTCGCAAAAACTTCTGCGACTTTTGCGATTGTCGCAAAAACGATTGTCGTAAAAACTTTTGCGACTTTTGCGATTGTCGCAAAAACTTCTGCGACTTTTGCGATTGTCGCAAAAACTTCTGCGACTTGTGCGATTGTCGCAAAAACGATTGTCGCAAAAACTTTTGCGACTTTTGCGATTGTCGCAAAAACTTTTGCGACTTTTGCGATTGTCGCAAAAACTTCTGCGACTTTTGCGATTGTCGCAAAAACGATTGTCGCAAAAACTTTTGCGACTTTTACGATTGTCGCAAAAACTTCTGCGACTTTTGCGATTGTCGCAAAAACGATTGTCGCAAAAACTTTTGCGACTTTTGCGATTGTCGCAAAAACTTTTGCGGCTTTTGCAACTTTTGCGATTGTCGCAAAAACTTCTGCGACTTTTGCTATTGTCGCAAAAACTTTTGCGACTTTTGCGATTGTCGCAAAAACTTCTGCGACTTTTGCGATTGTCGCAAAAACGATTGTCGCAAAAACGATTGTCGCAAAAACTTTTGCGACTTTTGCGATTGTCGCAAAAACTTCTGCGACTTTTGCGATTGTCGCAAAAACGATTGTCGCAAAAACGATTGTCGCAAAAACTTTTGCGACTTTTGCGATTGTCGCAAAAACGACTGTCGCAAAAAATTCTGCGACTTTTGCGATTGTCGCAAAAACTTTTGCGACTTTTGTAATTGTCGCAAAAACTTCTGCGACTTTTGCGATTGTCGCAAAAACTTCTGCGACTTTTGCGATTGTCGCAAAAACGATTGTCGCAAAAACTTTTGCGACTTTTGCGAATGTCGCAAAAACTTTTGCGACTTTTGCGATTGTCGCAAAAACTTCTGCGACTTTTGCTATTGTCGCAAAAACTTTTGCGACTTTTGCGACTTTTGCGATTGTCGCAAAAACTTCTGCGACTTTTGCGATTGTCGCAAAAATGATTGTCGCAAAAACGATTGTCACAAAAACTTCTGCGACTTTTGCGACTTTTGCGAATGTCGCAAAAACTTTTGCGACTTTTGCGATTGTCGCAAAAACTTTTGCGACTTTTGCGATTGTCGCAAAAACGATTGTCGCAAAAACTTCTGCGACTTTTGCGATTGTCGCAAAAACTTTTGCGACTTTTGCGATTGTCGCAAAAACTTTTGCGACTTTTGCGATTGTCGCAAAAACTTTTGCGACTTTTGCGATTGTCGCAAAAACTTCTGCGACTTTTGCGATTGTCGCAAAAACTTTTGCGACTTTTGCGATTGTCGCAAAAACTTCAGCGACTTTTGCGATTGTCGCAAAAACTTTTGCGACTTTTGCGATTATCGCAAAAACGATTGTCGCAAAAACTTTTGCGACTTTTGCGATTGTCGCAAAAACTTCTGCGACTTTTGCGATTGTCGCAAAAACTTTTGCAACTGTTGCGATTGTCGCAAAAACTTTTGCGACTTTTGCGATTGTCGCAAAAACTTTTGCGACTTTTGCGACTTTTGCGATTGTCGCAAAAACTTCTGCGACTTTTGCTATTGTCGCAAAAACTTTTGCGACTTTTGCGATTGTCGCAAAAACGATTGTCGCAAAAACGATTGTCGCAAAAACTTTTGCGACTTTTGCGATTGTCGCAAAAACTTTTGCGACTTTTGTGATTGTCGCAAAAACTTCTGCGACTTTTGCTATTGTCGCAAAAACTTTTGCGACTTTTGCGATTGTCGCCAAAACTTTTGCGACTTTTGCGATTGTCGCAAAAACTTTTGCGACTTTTGCGATTGTCGCAAAAACTTCTGCGACTTTTGCTATTGTCGCAAAAACGATTGTCGCAAAAACGATTGTCGCAAAAACTTCTGCGACTTTTGCTATTGTCGCAAAAACGATTGTCGCAAAAACTTCTGCGACTTTTGCGATTGTCGCAAAAACTTCTGCGACTTTTGCGATTGTCGCAAAAACTTCTGCGACTTTTGCGATTGTCGCAAAAACTTTTGCAACTTTTACGATTGTCGCAAAAACTTCTGCGACTTTTGCTATTGTCGCAAAAACTTTTGCGACTTTTGCGATTGTCGCAAAACCTTCTGCGACTTTTGCGATTGTCGCAAAAACTTTTGCGACTTTTGCGATTGTCGCAAAAACTTCTGCGACTTTTGCTATTGTCGCAAAAACGATTGTCGCAAAAACGATTGTCGCAAAAACTTTTGCGACTTTTGCGACTTTTGCGATTGTCGCAAAAACTTCTGCGACTTTTGCGATTGTCGCAAAAACTTCTGCGACTTTTGCGATTGTCGCAAAAACTTCTGCGACTTTTGCGATTGTCGCAAAAACGATTGTCGCAAAAACTTCTGCGACTTTTGCGATTGTCGCAAAAACTTTTGCGACTTTTGCGATTGTCGCAAAAACTTTTGCGACTTTTGCGATTGTCGCAAAAACGATTGTCGCAAAAACTTCTGCGACTTTTGCTATTGTCGCAAAAACTTTTGCGACTTTTGCGATTGTCGCAAAAACTTTTGCGACTTTTGCGATTGTCGCAAAAACTTCTGCGACTTTTGCTATTGTCGCAAAAACTTCTGCGACTTTTGCGACTTTTGCGATTGTCGCAAAAACTTCTGCGACTTTTGCGATTGTCGCAAAAACTTCTGCGACTTTTGCTATTGTCGCAAAAACTTCTGCGTCTTTTGCGACTTTTGCGATTGTCGCAAAAACTTTTGCGACTTTTGCGATTGTCGCAAAAACTTTTGCGACTTTTGCGATTGTCGCAAAAACTTCTGCGACTTTTGCTATTGTCGCAAAAACTTTTGCGACTTTTGCGATTGTCGCAAAAACTTTTGCGACTTTTGCGATTGTCGCAAAAACTTCTGCGACTTTTGCGATTGTCGCAAAAACTTCTGCGACTTTTGCGATTGTCGCAAAAACTTCTGCGACTTTTGCTATTGTCGCAAAAACTTCTGCGACTTTTGCGACTTTTGCGATTGTCGCAAAAACTTTTGCGACTTTTGCGATTGTCGCAAAAACTTTTGCGACTTTTGCGATTGTCGCAAAAACTTCTGCGACTTTTGCTATTGTCGCAAAAACTTTTGCGACTTTTGCGATTGTCGCAAAAACTTCTGCGACTTTTGCGATTGTCGCAAAAACTTCTGCGACTTTTGCGATTGTCGCAAAAACGATTGTCGCAAAAACTTCTGCGACTTTTGCTATTGTCGCAAAAACTTTTGCGACTTTTGCGATTGTCGCAAAAACTTTTGCGACTTTTGCGACTTTTGCGATTGTCGCAAAAACTTCTGCGACTTTTGCGATTGTCGCAAAAACTTCTGCGACTTTTGCTATTGTCGCAAAAACTTCTGCGACTTTTGCGACTTTTGCGATTGTCGCAAAAACTTCTGCGACTTTTGCGATTGTCGCAAAAACTTTTGCGACTTTTGCGATTGTCGCAAAAACTTCTGCGACTTTTGCGATTGTCGCAAAAACTTCTGCGACTTTTGCGATTGTCGCAAAAACGATTGTCGCAAAAACTTCTGCGACTTTTGCGACTTTTGCGAATGTCGCAAAAACTTTTGCGACTTTTGCGATTGTCGCAAAAACTTTTGCGACTTTTGCGATTGTCGCAAAAACGATTGTCGCAAAAACTTCTGCGACTTTTGCGATTGTCGCAAAAACTTTTGCGACTTTTGCGATTGTCGCAAAAACTTCTGCGACTTTTGCTATTGTCGCAAAAACTTTTGCGACTTTTGCGACTTTTGCGATTGTCGCAAAAACTTCTGCGACTTTTGCGATTGTCGCAAAAACGATTGTCGCAAAAACGATTGTCACAAAAACTTCTGCGACTTTTGCGACTTTTGCGAATGTCGCAAAAACTTTTGCGACTTTTGCGATTGTCGCAAAAACTTTTGCGACTTTTGCGATTGTCGCAAAAACGATTGTCGCAAAAACTTCTGCGACTTTTGCGATTGTCGCAAAAACTTTTGCGACTTTTGCGATTGTCGCAAAAACTTTTGCGACTTTTGCGATTGTCGCAAAAACTTTTGCGACTTTTGCGATTGTCGCAAAAACTTCTGCGACTTTTGCGATTGTCGCAAAAACTTTTGCGACTTTTGCGATTGTCGCAAAAACTTTTGCGACTTTTGCGATTGTCGCAAAAACTTTTGCGACTTTTGCGATTATCGCAAAAACGATTGTCGCAAAAACTTTTGCGACTTTTGCGATTGTCGCAAAAACTTCTGCGACTTTTGCGATTGTCGCAAAAACTTTTGCAACTGTTGCGATTGTCGCAAAAACTTTTGCGACTTTTGCGATTGTCGCAAAAACTTTTGCGACTTTTGCGACTTTTGCGATTGTCGCAAAAACTTCTGCGACTTTTGCTATTGTCGCAAAAACTTTTGCGACTTTTGCGATTGTCGCAAAAACGATTGTCGCAAAAACGATTGTCGCAAAAACTTTTGCGACTTTTGCGATTGTCGCAAAAACTTTTGCGACTTTTGTGATTGTCGCAAAAACTTCTGCGACTTTTGCTATTGTCGCAAAAACTTTTGCGACTTTTGCGATTGTCGCCAAAACTTTTGCGACTTTTGCGATTGTCGCAAAAACTTTTGCGACTTTTGCGATTGTCGCAAAAACTTCTGCGACTTTTGCTATTGTCGCAAAAACGATTGTCGCAAAAACGATTGTCGCAAAAACTTCTGCGACTTTTGCTATTGTCGCAAAAACGATTGTCGCAAAAACTTCTGCGACTTTTGCGATTGTCGCAAAAACTTCTGCGACTTTTGCGATTGTCGCAAAAACTTCTGCGACTTTTGCGATTGTCGCAAAAACTTTTGCAACTTTTACGATTGTCGCAAAAACTTCTGCGACTTTTGCTATTGTCGCAAAAACTTTTGCGACTTTTGCGATTGTCGCAAAACCTTCTGCGACTTTTGCGATTGTCGCAAAAACTTTTGCGACTTTTGCGATTGTCGCAAAAACTTCTGCGACTTTTGCTATTGTCGCAAAAACGATTGTCGCAAAAACGATTGTCGCAAAAACTTTTGCGACTTTTGCGACTTTTGCGATTGTCGCAAAAACTTCTGCGACTTTTGCGATTGTCGCAAAAACTTCTGCGACTTTTGCTATTGTCGCAAAAACTTCTGCGACTTTTGCGATTGTTGCAAAAACGATTGTCGCAAAAACTTCTGCGACTTTTGCGATTGTCGCAAAAACTTTTGCGACTTTTGCGATTGTCGCAAAAACGATTGTCGCAAAAACTTCTGCGACTTTTGCTATTGTCGCAAAAACTTTTGCGACTTTTGCGATTGTCGCAAAAACTTTTGCGACTTTTGCGATTGTCGCAAAAACTTCTGCGACTTTTGCTATTGTCGCAAAAACTTCTGCGACTTTTGCGACTTTTGCGATTGTCGCAAAAACTTCTGCGACTTTTGCGATTGTCGCAAAAACTTCTGCGACTTTTGCTATTGTCGCAAAAACTTCTGCGTCTTTTGCGACTTTTGCGATTGTCGCAAAAACTTTTGCGACTTTTGCGATTGTCGCAAAAACTTTTGCGACTTTTGCGATTGTCGCAAAAACTTCTGCGACTTTTGCTATTGTCGCAAAAACTTTTGCGACTTTTGCGATTGTCGCAAAAACTTTTGCGACTTTTGCGATTGTCGCAAAAACTTTTGCGACTTTTGCGACTTTTGCGATTGTCGCAAAAACTTCTGCGACTTTTGCGATTGTCGCAAAAACTTCTGCGACTTTTGCTATTGTCGCAAAAACTTCTGCGACTTTTGCGACTTTTGCGATTGTCGCAAAAACTTTTGCGACTTTTGCGATTGTCGCAAAAACTTTTGCGACTTTTGCGATTGTCGCAAAAACTTCTGCGACTTTTGCTATTGTCGCAAAAACTTTTGCGACTTTTGCGATTGTCGCAAAAACTTCTGCGACTTTTGCGATTGTCGCAAAAACTTCTGCGACTTTTGCGATTGTCGCAAAAACGATTGTCGCAAAAACTTCTGCGACTTTTGCTATTGTCGCAAAAACTTTTGCGACTTTTGCGATTGTCGCAAAAACTTTTGCGACTTTTGCGACTTTTGCGATTGTCGCAAAAACTTCTGCGACTTTTGCGATTGTCGCAAAAACTTCTGCGACTTTTGCTATTGTCGCAAAAACTTCTGCGACTTTTGCTATTGTCGCAAAAACTTTTGCGACTTTTGCGATTGTCGCAAAAACTTTTGCGACTTTTGCGATTGTCGCAAAAACTTCTGCGACTTTTGCTATTGTCGCAAAAACTTTTGCGACTTTTGCGATTGTCGCAAAAACTTCTGCGACTTTTGCGATTGTCGCAAAAACTTCTGCGACTTTTGCGATTGTCGCAAAAACGATTGTCGCAAAAACTTTTGCGACTTTTGCGATTGTCGCAAAAACTTCTGCGACTTTTGCGATTGTCGCAAAAACTTCTGCGACTTTTGCGATTGTCGCAAAAACGATTGTCGCAAAAACTTTTGCGTCTTTTGCGATTGTCGCAAAAACTTCTGCGACTTTTGCGATTGTCGCAAAAACTTCTGCGACTTTTGCGATTGTCGCAAAAACGATTGTCGCAAAAACTTTTGCGACTTTTACGATTGTCGCAAAAACTTCTGCGACTTTTGCGATTGTCGCAAAAACGATTGTCGCAAAAACTTTTGCGACTTTTGCGATTGTCGCAAAAACTTTTGCGACTTTTGCAACTTTTGCGATTGTCGCAAAAACTTCTGCGACTTTTGCGATTGTCGCAAAAACTTTTGCGACTTTTGCGATTGTCGCAAAAACTTCTGCGACTTTTGCGATTGTCGCAAAAACGATTGTCGCAAAAACGATTGTCGCAAAAACTTTTGCGACTTTTGCGATTGTCGCAAAAACTTCTGCGACTTTTGCGATTGTCGCAAAAACGATTGTCGCAAAAACGATTGTCGCAAAAACTTTTGCGACTTTTGCGATTGTCGCAAAAACTTTTGCGACTTTTGCGATTGTCGCAAAAACTTCTGCGACTTTTGCTATTGTCGCAAAAACTTTTGCGACTTTTGCGACTTTTGCGATTGTCGCAAAAACTTCTGCGACTTTTGCGATTGTCGCAAAAACGATTGTCGCAAAAACGATTGTCACAAAAACTTCTGCGACTTTTGCGACTTTTGCGAATGTCGCAAAAACTTTTGCGACTTTTGCGATTGTCGCAAAAACTTTTGCGACTTTTGCGATTGTCGCAAAAACGATTGTCGCAAAAACTTCTGCGACTTTTGCGATTGTCGCAAAAACTTTTGCGACTTTTGCGATTGTCGCAAAAACTTTTGCGACTTTTGCGATTGTCGCAAAAACTTTTGCGACTTTTGCGATTGTCGCAAAAACTTTTGCGACTTTTGCGATTGTCGCAAAAACTTTTGCGACTTTTGCGATTGTCGCAAAAACTTTTGCGACTTTTGCGATTATCGCAAAAACGATTGTCGCAAAAACTTTTGCGACTTTTGCGATTGTCGCAAAAACTTCTGCGACTTTTGCGATTGTCGCAAAAACTTTTGCAACTTTTGCGATTGTCGCAAAAACTTTTGCGACTTTTGCGATTGTCGCAAAAACTTTTGCGACTTTTGCGACTTTTGCGATTGTCGCAAAAACTTCTGCGACTTTTGCTATTGTCGCAAAAACTTTTGCGACTTTTGCGATTGTCGCAAAAACGATTGTCGCAAAAACGATTGTCGCAAAAACTTTTGCGACTTTTGCGATTGTCGCAAAAACTTTTGCGACTTTTGTGATTGTCGCAAAAACTTCTGCGACTTTTGCTATTGTCGCAAAAACTTTTGCGACTTTTGCGAATGTCGCCAAAACTTTTGCGACTTTTGCGATTGTCGCAAAAACTTTTGCGACTTTTGCGATTGTCGCAAAAACTTCTGCGACTTTTGCTATTGTCGCAAAAACGATTGTCGCAAAAACGATTGTCGCAAAAACTTCTGCGACTTTTGCGACTTTTGCGATTGTCGCAAAAACTTCTGCGACTTTTGCGATTGTCGCAAAAACTTCTGCGACTTTTGCGACTTTTGCGATTGTCGCAAAAACTTTTGCGACTTTTGCGATTGTCGCAAAAACTTTTGCGACTTTTGCGATTGTCGCAAAAACTTCTGCGACTTTTGCGATTGTCGCAAAAACTTTTGCAACTTTTACGATTGTCGCAAAAACTTCTGCGACTTTTGCTATTGTCGCAAAAACTTTTGCGACTTTTGCGATTGTCGCAAAACCTTCTGCGACTTTTGCGATTGTCGCAAAAACTTTTGCGACTTTTGCGATTGTCGCAAAAACTTCTGCGACTTTTGCTATTGTCGCAAAAACGATTGTCGCAAAAACGATTGTCGCAAAAACTTTTGCGACTTTTGCGACTTTTGCGATTGTCGCAAAAACTTCTGCGACTTTTGCGATTGTCGCAAAAACTTCTGCGACTTTTGCGATTGTCGCAAAAACTTCTGCGACTTTTGCGATTGTCGCAAAAATTTTTGCGACTTTTGCGATTGTCGCAAAAACTTTTGCGACTTTTGCGACTTTTGCGATTGTCGCAAAAACTTCTGCGACTTTTGCGACTTTTGCGACTTTTGCGATTGTCGCAAAAACTTTTGCGACTTTTGCGATTGTCGCAAAAACTTCTGCGACTTTTGCGATTGTCGCAAAAACTTCTGCGACTTTTGCGATTGTCGCAAAAACTTTTGCGACTTTTGCGATTGTCGCAAAAACTTCTGCGACTTTTGCTTTTGTCGCAAAAAACTTCTGCGACTTTTGCGATTGTCGCAAAAACTTCTGCGACTTTTGCGATTGTCGCAAAAACTTTTGCGACTTTTGCGATTGTCGCAAAAACTTCTGCGACTTTTGCGATTGTCGCAAAAACTTTTGCGACTTTTGCGATTGTCGCAAAAACTTCTGCGACTTTTGCTATTGTCGCAAAAAACTTCTGCGACTTTTGCGATTGTCGCAAAAACTTTTGCGACTTTTGCGATTGTCGCAAAAACTTCTGCGACTTTTGCGATTGTCGCAAAAACTTCTGCGACTTTTGCGATTGTCGCAAAAACTTTTGCGACTTTTGCGACTTTTGCGATTGTCGCAAAAACTTTTGCGACTTTTGCGACTTTTGCGATTGTCGCAAAAACTTCTGCGACTTTTGCTATTGCCGCAAAAACTTTTGCGACTTTTGCGATTGTCGCAAAAACTTCTGCGACTTTTGCGATTGTCGCAAAAACGATTGTCGCAAAAACGATTGTCGCAAAAACTTCTGCAACTTTTGCGACTTTTGCGATTGTCGCAAAAACTTCTGCGACTTTTGCGATTGTCGCAAAAACTTCTGCGACTTTTGCGATTGTCGCAAAAACTTCTGCGACTTTTGCGATTGTCGCAAAAACGATTGTCGCAAAAACTTTTGCGACTTTTGCGATTGTCGCAAAAACGATTGTCGCAAAAACGATTGTCGCAAAAACGATTGTCGCAAAAACTTTTGCGACTTTTGCGACTTTTGCGATTGTCGCAAAAACTTCTGCGACTTTTGCGATTGTCGCAAAAACTTCTGCGACTTTTGCGATTGTCGCAAAAACTTTTGCGATTTTTGCGACTTTTGCGATTGTCGCAAAAACTTTTGCGACTTTTGCGACTTTTGCGATTGTCGCAAAAACGATTGTCGCAAAATCTTCTGCGACTTTTGCGATTGTCGCAAAAACGATTGTCGCAAAAACTTTTGCGACTTTTGCGATTGTCGCAAAAACGATTGTCGCAAAAACGATTGTCGCAAAAACTTCTGCGACTTTTGCGACTTTTGCGATTGTCGCAAAAACTTCTGCGACTTTTGCGATTGTCGCAAAAACTTCTGCGACTTTTGCGATTGTCGCAAAAACGATTGTCGCAAAAACTTTTGCGACTTTTGCGATTGTCGCAAAAACTTTTGCGACTTTTGCGATTGTCGCAAAAACGATTGTCGCAAAAACTTTTGCGACTTTTGCGATTGTCGCAAAAACTTTTGCGACTTTTGCGACTTTTGCGATTGTCGCAAAAACTTCTGCGACTTTTGCGATTGTCGCAAAAACTTTTGCGACTTTTGCGACTTTTGCGATTGTCGCAAAAACTTTTGCGACTTTTGCGACTTTTGCGATTGTCGCAAAAACTTCTGCGACTTTTGCTATTGCCGCAAAAACTTTTGCGACTTTTGCGATTGTCGCAAAAACTTCTGCGACTTTTGCGATTGTCGCAAAAACGATTGTCGCAAAAACTTTTGCGACTTTTGCGATTGTCGCAAAAACTTTTGCGACTTTTGTGATTGTCGCAAAAACTTCTGCTACTTTTGCTATTGTCGCAAAAACTTTTGCGACTTTTGCGATTGTCGCCAAAACTTTTGCGACTTTTGCGATTGTCGCAAAAACTTTTGCAACTTTTACGATTGTCGCAAAAACTTCTGCGACTTTTGCTATTGTCGCAAAAACTTTTGCGACTTTTGCGATTGTCGCAAAACCTTCTGCGACTTTTGCTATTGTCGCAAAAACGATTGTCGCAAAAACGATTGTCGCAAAAACTTCTGCGACTTTTGCGACTTTTGCGATTGTCGCAAAAACTTCTGCGACTTTTGCGATTGTCGCAAAAACTTTTGCGACTTTTGCGACTTTTGCGATTGTCGCAAAAACTTCTGCGACTTTTGCGATTGTCGCAAAAACGATTGTCGCAAAAACGATTGTCACAAAAACTTCTGCGACTTTTGCGACTTTTGCGAATGTCGCAAAAACTTTTGCGACTTTTGCGATTGTCGCAAAAACTTTTGCGACTTTTGCGATTGTCGCAAAAACGATTGTCGCAAAAACTTCTGCGACTTTTGCGATTGTCGCAAAAACTTTTGCGACTTTTGCGATTGTCGCAAAAACTTTTGCGACTTTTGCGATTGTCGCAAAAACTTTTGCGACTTTTGCGATTGTCGCAAAAACTTCTGCGACTTTTGCGATTGTCGCAAAAACTTTTGCGACTTTTGCGATTGTCGCAAAAACTTTTGCGACTTTTGCGATTGTCGCAAAAACTTTTGCGACTTTTGCGATTATCGCAAAAACGATTGTCGCAAAAACTTTTGCGACTTTTGCGATTGTCGCAAAAACTTCTGCGACTTTTGCGATTGTCGCAAAAACTTTTGCAACTTTTGCGATTGTCGCAAAAACTTTTGCGACTTTTGCGATTGTCGCAAAAACTTTTGCGACTTTTGCGACTTTTGCGATTGTCGCAAAAACTTCTGCGACTTTTGCTATTGTCGCAAAAACTTTTGCGACTTTTGCGATTGTCGCAAAAACGATTGTCGCAAAAACGATTGTCGCAAAAACTTTTGCGACTTTTGCGATTGTCGCAAAAACTTTTGCGACTTTTGTGATTGTCGCAAAAACTTCTGCGACTTTTGCTATTGTCGCAAAAACTTTTGCGACTTTTGCGAATGTCGCCAAAACTTTTGCGACTTTTGCGATTGTCGCAAAAACTTTTGCGACTTTTGCGATTGTCGCAAAAACTTCTGCGACTTTTGCTATTGTCGCAAAAACGATTGTCGCAAAAACGATTGTCGCAAAAACTTCTGCGACTTTTGCGACTTTTGCGATTGTCGCAAAAACTTCTGCGACTTTTGCGATTGTCGCAAAAACTTCTGCGACTTTTGCGACTTTTGCGATTGTCGCAAAAACTTTTGCGACTTTTGCGATTGTCGCAAAAACTTTTGCGACTTTTGCGATTGTCGCAAAAACTTCTGCGACTTTTGCGATTGTCGCAAAAACTTTTGCAACTTTTACGATTGTCGCAAAAACTTCTGCGACTTTTGCTATTGTCGCAAAAACTTTTGCGACTTTTGCGATTGTCGCAAAACCTTCTGCGACTTTTGCGATTGTCGCAAAAACTTTTGCGACTTTTGCGATTGTCGCAAAAACTTCTGCGACTTTTGCTATTGTCGCAAAAACGATTGTCGCAAAAACGATTGTCGCAAAAACTTTTGCGACTTTTGCGACTTTTGCGATTGTCGCAAAAACTTCTGCGACTTTTGCGATTGTCGCAAAAACTTCTGCGACTTTTGCGATTGTCGCAAAAACTTCTGCGACTTTTGCGATTGTCGCAAAAATTTTTGCGACTTTTGCGATTGTCGCAAAAACTTTTGCGACTTTTGCGACTTTTGCGATTGTCGCAAAAACTTCTGCGACTTTTGCGACTTTTGCGACTTTTGCGATTGTCGCAAAAACTTTTGCGACTTTTGCGATTGTCGCAAAAACTTCTGCGACTTTTGCGATTGTCGCAAAAACTTCTGCGACTTTTGCGATTGTCGCAAAAACTTTTGCGACTTTTGCGATTGTCGCAAAAACTTCTGCGACTTTTGCTTTTGTCGCAAAAAACTTCTGCGACTTTTGCGATTGTCGCAAAAACTTCTGCGACTTTTGCGATTGTCGCAAAAACTTTTGCGACTTTTGCGATTGTCGCAAAAACTTCTGCGACTTTTGCGATTGTCGCAAAAACTTTTGCGACTTTTGCGATTGTCGCAAAAACTTCTGCGACTTTTGCTATTGTCGCAAAAAACTTCTGCGACTTTTGCGATTGTCGCAAAAACTTTTGCGACTTTTGCGATTGTCGCAAAAACTTCTGCGACTTTTGCGATTGTCGCAAAAACTTCTGCGACTTTTGCGATTGTCGCAAAAACTTTTGCGACTTTTGCGACTTTTGCGATTGTCGCAAAAACTTTTGCGACTTTTGCGACTTTTGCGATTGTCGCAAAAACTTCTGCGACTTTTGCTATTGCCGCAAAAACTTTTGCGACTTTTGCGATTGTCGCAAAAACTTCTGCGACTTTTGCGATTGTCGCAAAAACGATTGTCGCAAAAACTTTTGCGACTTTTGCGATTGTCGCAAAAACGATTGTCGCAAAAACGATTGTCGCAAAAACGATTGTCGCAAAAACTTTTGCGACTTTTGCGACTTTTGCGATTGTCGCAAAAACTTCTGCGACTTTTGCGATTGTCGCAAAAACTTCTGCGACTTTTGCGATTGTCGCAAAAACTTTTGCGATTTTTGCGACTTTTGCGATTGTCGCAAAAACTTTTGCGACTTTTGCGACTTTTGCGATTGTCGCAAAAACGATTGTCGCAAAATCTTCTGCGACTTTTGCGATTGTCGCAAAAACGATTGTCGCAAAAACTTTTGCGACTTTTGCGATTGTCGCAAAAACGATTGTCGCAAAAACGATTGTCGCAAAAACTTCTGCGACTTTTGCGACTTTTGCGATTGTCGCAAAAACTTCTGCGACTTTTGCGATTGTCGCAAAAACTTCTGCGACTTTTGCGATTGTCGCAAAAACGATTGTCGCAAAAACTTTTGCGACTTTTGCGATTGTCGCAAAAACTTTTGCGACTTTTGCGATTGTCGCAAAAACGATTGTCGCAAAAACTTTTGCGACTTTTGCGATTGTCGCAAAAACTTTTGCGACTTTTGCGACTTTTGCGATTGTCGCAAAAACTTCTGCGACTTTTGCGATTGTCGCAAAAACTTTTGCGACTTTTGCGACTTTTGCGATTGTCGCAAAAACTTTTGCGACTTTTGCGACTTTTGCGATTGTCGCAAAAACTTCTGCGACTTTTGCTATTGCCGCAAAAACTTTTGCGACTTTTGCGATTGTCGCAAAAACTTCTGCGACTTTTGCGATTGTCGCAAAAACGATTGTCGCAAAAACTTTTGCGACTTTTGCGATTGTCGCAAAAACTTTTGCGACTTTTGTGATTGTCGCAAAAACTTCTGCTACTTTTGCTATTGTCGCAAAAACTTTTGCGACTTTTGCGATTGTCGCCAAAACTTTTGCGACTTTTGCGATTGTCGCAAAAACTTTTGCAACTTTTACGATTGTCGCAAAAACTTCTGCGACTTTTGCTATTGTCGCAAAAACTTTTGCGACTTTTGCGATTGTCGCAAAACCTTCTGCGACTTTTGCTATTGTCGCAAAAACGATTGTCGCAAAAACGATTGTCGCAAAAACTTCTGCGACTTTTGCGACTTTTGCGATTGTCGCAAAAACTTCTGCGACTTTTGCGATTGTCGCAAAAACTTCTGCGACTTTTGCGATTGTCGCAAAAACTTCTGCGACTTTTGCGACTTTTGCGATTGTCGCAAAAACTTCTGCGACTTTTGCGACTTTTGCGATTGTCGCAAAAACTTTTGCGACTTTTGCGATTGTCGCAAAAACTTTTGCGACTTTTGCGATTGTCGCAAAAACTTCTGCGACTTTTGCGATTGTCGCAAAAACTTTTGCAACTTTTACGATTGTCGCAAAAACTTCTGCGACTTTTGCTATTGTCGCAAAAACTTTTGCGACTTTTGCGATTGTCGCAAAACCTTCTGCGACTTTTGCGATTGTCGCAAAAACTTTTGCGACTTTTGCGATTGTCGCAAAAACGATTGTCGCAAAAACGATTGTCGCAAAAACGATTGTCGCAAAAACGATTGTCGCAAAAACTTCTGCGACTTTTGCGACTTTTGCGATTGTCGCAAAAACTTCTGCGACTTTTGCGATTGTCGCAAAAACTTTTGCAACTTTTACGATTGTCGCAAAAACTTCTGCGACTTTTGCTATTGTCGCAAAAACTTTTGCGACTTTTGCGATTGTCGCAAAACCTTCTGCGACTTTTGCGATTGTCGCAAAAACTTTTGCGACTTTTGCGATTGTCGCAAAAACGATTGTCGCAAAAACGATTGTCGCAAAAACGATTGTCGCAAAAACGATTGTCGCAAAAACTTCTGCGACTTTTGCGACTTTTGCGATTGTCGCAAAAACTTCTGCGACTTTTGCGATTGTCGCAAAAACTTTTGCAACTTTTACGATTGTCGCAAAAACTTCTGCGACTTTTGCTATTGTCGCAAAAACTTTTGCGACTTTTGCGATTGTCGCAAAAACTTCTGCGACTTTTGCGATTGTCGCAAAAACTTTTGCGACTTTTGCGATTGTCGCAAAAACTTTTGCGACTTTTGCTATTGTCGCAAAAACTTTTGCAACTTTTGCGATTGTCGCAAAAACTTCTGCGACTTTTGCGATTGTCGCAAAAACTTTTGCAACTTTTACGATTGTCGCAAAAACTTCTGCGACTTTTGCTATTGTCGCAAAAACTTCTGCGACTTTTGCGATTGTCGCAAAAACTTCTGCGACTTTTGCGATTGTCGCAAAAACTTCTGCGACTTTTGCGACTTTTGCGATTGTCGCAAAAACTTCTGCGACTTTTGCTATTGTCGCAAAAACTTTTGCGACTTTTGCGATTGTCGCAAAAACTTTTGCGAATTTTGCGATTGTCGCAAAAACGATTGTCGCAAAAACTTCTGCGACTTTTGCGACTTTTGCGATTGTCGCAAAAACTTCTGCGACTTTTGCGATTGTCGCAAAATTTTTTGCGACTTTTGCGAATGTCGCAAAAACTTTTGCGACTTTTGCGACTTTTGCGATTGTCGCAAAAACTTTTGCGACTTTTGCGACTTTTGCGATTGTCGCAAAAACTTCTGCGACTTTTGCTATTGTCGCAAAAACTTTTGCGACTTTTGCGATTGTCGCAAAAACTTTTGCGACTTTTGCGATTGTCGCAAAAACTTTTGCGACTTTTGCGATTGTCGCAAAAACGATTGTCGCAAAAACTTTTGCGACTTTTGCGACTTTTGCGATTGTCGCAAAAACTTCTGCGACTTTTGCGATTGTCGCAAAAACTTTTGCGACTTTTGCGACTTTTGCGATTGTCGCAAAAACTTTTGCGACTTTTGCGACTTTTGCTATTGTTGCAAAAACTTTTGCGACTTTTGCGATTGTCGCAAAAACTTTTGCGACTTTTGCGATTGTCGCAAAAACTTCTGCGACTTTTGCGACTTTTGCGATTGTCGCAAAAACTTCTGCGACTTTTGCGATTGTCGCAAAAACTTCTGCGACTTTTGCGATTGTCGCAAAAACGATTGTGGCAAAAACTTTTGCGACTTTTGCGATTGTCGCAAAAACTTCTGCGACTTTTGCGATTGTCGCAAAAACGATTGTCGCAAAAACTTTTGCGACTTTTGCGATTGTCGCAAAAACTTTTGCGACTTTTACGATTGTCGCAAAAACTTCTGCGACTTTTGCGATTGTCGCAAAAACTTCTGCGACTTTTGCGATTGTCGCAAAAACTTCTGCGACTTTTGCGATTGTCGCAAAAACTTTTGCGACTTTTGCGACTTTTGCGATTGTCGCAAAAACTTTTGCGACTTTTGCGACTTTTGCGATTGTCGCAAAAACTTCTGCGACGTTTGCGATTGTCGCAAAAACTTTTGCGACTTTTGCGATTGTCGCAAAAACTTCTGCGACTTTTGCGATTGTCGCAAAAACTTTTGCGACTTTTGCGATTGTCGCAAAAACTTTTGCGACTTTTGCTATTGTCGCAAAAACTTTTGCAACTTTTGCGATTGTCGCAAAAACTTCTGCGACTTTTGCGATTGTCGCAAAACATTTTGCGACTTTTGCGATTGTCGCAAAAACTTTTGCGACTTTTGCGACTTTTGCGATTGTCGCAAAAACGATTGTCGCAAAAACTTTTGCGACTTTTGCGATTGTCGCAAAAACTTCTGCGACTTTTGCGATTGTCGCAAAAACTTCTGCGACTTTTGCGATTGTCGCAAAAACTTCTGCGACTTTTGCTATTGTCGCAAAAACTTTTGCGACTTTTGCGATTGTCGCAAAAACTTTTGCGAATTTTGCGATTGTCGCAAAAACGATTGTCGCAAAAACTTCTGCGACTTTTGCGACTTTTGCGATTGTCGCAAAAACTTCTGCGACTTTTGCGATTGTCGCAAAATTTTTTGCGACTTTTGCGAATGTCGCAAAAACTTTTGCGACTTTTGCGACTTTTGCGATTGTCGCAAAAACTTTTGCGACTTTTGCGACTTTTGCGATTGTCGCAAAAACTTCTGCGACTTTTGCTATTGTCGCAAAAACTTTTGCGACTTTTGCGATTGTCGCAAAAACTTTTGCGACTTTTGCGATTGTCGCAAAAACTTTTGCGACTTTTGCGATTGTCGCAAAAACGATTGTCGCAAAAACTTTTGCGACTTTTGCGACTTTTGCGATTGTCGCAAAAACTTCTGCGACTTTTGCGATTGTCGCAAAAACTTTTGCGACTTTTGCGACTTTTGCGATTGTCGCAAAAACTTTTGCGACTTTTGCGACTTTTGCTATTGTTGCAAAAACTTTTGCGACTTTTGCGATTGTCGCAAAAACTTTTGCGACTTTTGCGATTGTCGCAAAAACTTCTGCGACTTTTGCGACTTTTGCGATTGTCGCAAAAACTTCTGCGACTTTTGCGATTGTCGCAAAAACTTCTGCGACTTTTGCGATTGTCGCAAAAACGATTGTGGCAAAAACTTTTGCGACTTTTGCGATTGTCGCAAAAACTTCTGCGACTTTTGCGATTGTCGCAAAAACGATTGTCGCAAAAACTTTTGCGACTTTTGCGATTGTCGCAAAAACTTTTGCGACTTTTACGATTGTCGCAAAAACTTCTGCGACTTTTGCGATTGTCGCAAAAACTTCTGCGACTTTTGCGATTGTCGCAAAAACTTCTGCGACTTTTGCGATTGTCGCAAAAACTTTTGCGACTTTTGCGACTTTTGCGATTGTCGCAAAAACTTTTGCGACTTTTGCGACTTTTGCGATTGTCGCAAAAACTTCTGCGACGTTTGCGATTGTCGCAAAAACTTTTGCGACTTTTGCGATTGTCGCAAAAACTTCTGCGACTTTTGCGATTGTCGCAAAAACTTTTGCGACTTTTGCGATTGTCGCAAAAACTTTTGCGACTTTTGCTATTGTCGCAAAAACTTTTGCAACTTTTGCGATTGTCGCAAAAACTTCTGCGACTTTTGCGATTGTCGCAAAACATTTTGCGACTTTTGCGATTGTCGCAAAAACTTTTGCGACTTTTGCGACTTTTGCGATTGTCGCAAAAACGATTGTCGCAAAAACTTTTGCGACTTTTGCGATTGTCGCAAAAACTTCTGCGACTTTTGCGATTGTCGCAAAAACTTCTGCGACTTTTGCGATTGTCGCAAAAACTTCTGCGACTTTTGCTATTGTCGCAAAAACTTTTGCGACTTTTGCGATTGTCGCAAAAACTTTTGCGACTTTTGCGATTGTCGCAAAAACGATTGTCGCAAAAACTTCTGCGACTTTTGCGACTTTTGCGATTGTCGCAAAAACTTCTGCGACTTTTGCGATTGTCGCAAAATTTTTTGCGACTTTTGCGAATGTCGCAAAAACTTTTGCGACTTTTGCGACTTTTGCGATTGTCGCAAAAACTTTTGCGACTTTTGCGACTTTTGCGATTGTCGCAAAAACTTCTGCGACTTTTGCTATTGTCGCAAAAACTTTTGCGACTTTTGCGATTGTCGCAAAAACTTTTGCGACTTTTGCGATTGTCGCAAAAACTTTTGCGACTTTTGAGATTGTCGCAAAAACGATTGTCGCAAAAACGATTGTAGCAAAAACTTTTGCGACTTTTGCGACTTTTGCGATTGTCGCAAAAACTTCTGCGACTTTTGCGATTGTCGCAAAAACTTTTGCGACTTTTGCAACATTTGCGATTGTCGCAAAAACTTTTGCGACTTTTGCGACTTTTGCGATTGTCGCAAAAACTTTTGCGACTTTTGCGATTGTTGCAAAAACTTTTGCGACTTTTGCGATTGTCGCAAAAACTTTTGCGACTTTTGCGATTGTCGCAAAAACTTCTGCGACTTTTGCGACTTTTGCGATTGTCGCAAAAACTTCTGCGACTTTTGCGATTACGCAAAAACTTCTGCGACTTTTGCGATTGTCGCAAAAACGATTGTCGCAAAAACTTTTGCGACTTTTGCGATTGTCGCAAAAACTTTTGCGACTTTTGCGATTGTCGCAAAAACTTCTGCGACTTTTGCTATTGTCGCAAAAACTTTTGCGACTTTTGCGATTGTCGCAAAAACTTTTGCGACTTTTGCGATTGTCGCAAAAACTTCTGCGACTTTGCTATTGTCGCAAAAACTTCTGCGACTTTTGCGATTGTCGCAAAAACTTTTGCGACTTTTGCGATTGTCGCAAAAACTTCTGCGACTTTTGCGATTGTCGCAAAAAACTTTTGCTATTGTCGCAAAAACTTTTGCGACTTTTGCGATTGTCGCAAAAACGATTGTCGCAAAAATGATTGTCACAAAAACTTCTGCGACTTTTGCGACTTTTGCGATTGTCGCAAAAACTTCTGCGACTTTTGCGATTGTCGCAAAAACTTCTGCGACTTTTGCGATTGTCGCAAAAACGATTGTCGCAAAAACTTTTGCGACTTTTGCGATTGTCGCAAAAACTTCTGCGACTTTTGCGATTGTCGCAAAAACTTCTGCGACTTTTGCGATTGTCGCAAAAACTTTTGCGACTTTTGCGATTGTCGCAAAAACTGCTGCGACTTTTGCGATTGTTGCAAAAACTTTTGCGACTTTTGCGACTTTTGCGATTGTCGCAAAAACTTCTGCGACTTTTGCTATTGTCGCAAAAACTTTTGCGACTTTTGCGATTGTCGCAAAAACTTTTGCGACTTTTGCGATTGTCGCAAAAACTTTTGCGACTTTTGCGATTGTCGCAAAAACGATTGTCGCAAAAACGATTGTCGCAAAAACTTTTGCGACTTTTGCGACTTTTGCGATTGTCGCAAAAACTTCTGCGACTTTTGCGATTGTCGCAAAAACTTTTGCGACTTTTGCGACTTTTGCGATTGTCGCAAAAACTTTTGCGACTTTTGCGACTTTTGCGATTGTCGCAAAAACTTTTGCGACTTTTGCTATTGTTGCAAAAACTTTTGCGACTTTTGCGATTGTCGCAAAAACTTTTGCGACTTATGCGATTGTCGCAAAAACTTCTGCGACTTTTGCGACTTTTGCGATTGTCGCAAAAACTTCTGCGACTTTTGCGATTGTCGCAAAAACTTCTGCGACTTTTGCGATTGTCGCAAAAACGATTGTGGCAAAAACTTTTGCGACTTTTGCGATTGTCGCAAAAACTTCTGCGACTTTTGCGATTGTCGCAAAAACGATTGTCGCAAAAACTTTTGCGACTTTTACGATTGTCGCAAAAACTTCTGCGACTTTTGCGATTGTCGCAAAAACTTCTGCGACTTTTGCGATTGTCGCAAAAACTTCTGCGACTTTTGCGATTGTCGCAAAAACTTTTGCGACTTTTGCGACTTTTGCGATTGTCGCAAAAACTTTTGCGACTTTTGCGACTTTTGCGATTGTCGCAAAAACTTCTGCGACTTTTGCAATTGTCGCAAAAACTTTTGCGACTTTTGCGATTGTCGCAAAAACTTCTGCGACTTTTGCGATTGTCGCAAAACATTTTGCGACTTTTGCGATTGTCGCAAAAACTTTTGCGACTTTTGCGACTTTTGCGATTGTCGCAAAAACGATTGTCGCAAAAACTTTTGCGACTTTTGCGATTGTCGCAAAAACTTCTGCGACTTTTGCGATTGTCGCAAAATTTTTTGCGACTTTTGCGAATGTCGCAAAAACTTTTGCGACTTTTGCGACTTTTGCGACTTTTGCGATTGTCGCAAAAACGATTGTCGCAAAAACTTTTGCGACTTTTGCTATTGTCGCAAAAACTTTTGCAACTTTTGCGATTGTCGCAAAAACTTCTGCGACTTTTGCGATTGTCGCAAAACATTTTGCGACTTTTGCGATTGTCGCAAAAACTTTTGCGACTTTTGCGACTTTTGCGATTGTCGCAAAAACGATTGTCGCAAAAACTTTTGCGACTTTTGCGATTGTCGCAAAAACTTCTGCGACTTTTGCGATTGTCGCAAAAACTTCTGCGACTTTTGCGATTGTCGCAAAAACTTCTGCGACTTTTGCTATTGTCGCAAAAACTTTTGCGACTTTTGCGATTGTCGCAAAAACTTTTGCGACTTTTGCGATTGTCGCAAAAACGATTGTCGCAAAAACTTCTGCGACTTTTGCGACTTTTGCGATTGTCGCAAAAACTTCTGCGACTTTTGCGATTGTCGCAAAATTTTTGCGACTTTTGCGAATGTCGCAAAAACTTTTGCGACTTTTGCGACTTTTGCGATTGTCGCAAAAACTTTTGCGACTTTTGCGACTTTTGCGATTGTCGCAAAAACTTCTGCGACTTTTGCTATTGTCGCAAAAACTTTTGCGACTTTTGCGATTGTCGCAAAAACTTTTGCGACTTTTACGATTGTCGCAAAAACTTTTGCGACTTTTGCGATTGTCGCAAAAACGATTGTCGCAAAAACTTTTGCGACTTTTGCGATTGTCGCAAAAACTTTTGCGACTTTTGCGATTGTCGCAAAAACTTCTGCGACTTTTGCGATTGTCGCAAAAACTTCTGCGACTTTTGCGATTGTCGCAAAAACGATTGTCGCAAAAACTTTTGCGACTTTTGCTATTGTCGCAAAAACTTTTGCAACTTTTGCGATTGTCGCAAAAACTTTTGCGACTTTTACGATTGTCGCAAAAACTTTTGCGACTTTTGCGATTGTCGCAAAAACGATTGTCGCAAAAACTTTTGCGACTTTTGCGATTGTCGCAAAAACTTCTGCGACTTTTGCTATTGTCGCAAAAACTTTTGCGACTTTTGCGATTGTCGCAAAAACTTCTGCGACTTTTGCGATTGTCGCAAAAACTTCTGCGACTTTTGCGATTGTCGCAAAAACTTTTGCGACTTTTGCGACTTTTGCGATTGTCGCAAAAACTTTTGTGACTTTTGCGACTTTTGCGATTGTCGCAAAAACTTCTGCGACTTTTGCTATTGTCGCAAAAACTTTTGCGACTTTTGCGATTGTCGCAAAAACTTCTGCGACTTTTGCTATTGTCGCAAAAACTTTTGCGACTTTTGCGATTGTCGCAAAAACTTCTGCGACTTTTGCGATTGTCGCAAAAACTTTTGCGACTTTTGCGATTGTCGCAAAAACTTCTGCGACTTTTGCTATTGTCGCAAAAACTTTTGCGACTTTTGCGACTTTTGCGATTGTCGCAAAAAACTTTTGCGACTTTTGCGACTTTTGCGATTGTCGCAAAAACTTCTGCGACTTTTGCGATTGTCACAAAAACTTTTGCGACTTTTGCTATTGTCGCAAAAACTTCTGCGACTTTTGCGATTGTCGCAAAAACTTCTGCGACTTTTGCGATTGTCGCAAAAACTTTTGCGACTTTTGCGATTGTCGCAAAAACTTTTGCGACTTTTGCGATTGTCGCAAAAACTTTTGCGACTTTTGCGATTGTCGCAAAAACTTCTGCGACTTTTGCGATTGTCGCAAAAACTTTTGCGACTTTTGCGATTGTTGCAAAAACTTTTGCGACTTTTGCGATTGTCGCAAAAACTTCTGCGACTTTTGCGATTGTCGCAAAAACGATTGTCGCAAAAACGATTGTCACAAAAACTTTTGCGACTTTTGTGATTGTCGCAAAAACTTTTGCGATTGTCGCAAAAACTTTTGCGACTTTTGCGATTGTCGCAAAAACTTCTGCGACTTTTGCTATTGTCGCAAAAACTTTTGCGACTTTTGCGATTGTCGCAAAAACTTTTGCGACTTTTGCGATTGTCGCAAAAACGATTGTCGCAAAAACTTCTGCGACTTTTGCGACTTTTGCGATTGTCGCAAAAACTTTTGCGACTTTTACGATTGTCGCAAAAACTTCTGCGACTTTTGCGATTGTCGCAAAAACTTTCGCGACTTTTGCGGTTGCCGCAAAAACTTCTGCGACTTTTGCGATTGTTGCAAAAATTTTTGCGACTTTTGCGATTATCGCAAAAACGATTGTCGCAAAAACTTTTGCGACTTTTGCGATTGTCGCAAAAACTTCTGCGACTTTTGCGATTGTCGCAAAAACTTTTGCAACTTTTGCGATTGTCGCAAAAACTTTTGCGACTTTTGCGATTGTCGCAAAAACTTTTGCGACTTTTGCGATTGTCGCAAAAACTTCTGCGACTTTTGCTATTGTCGCAAAAACTTTTGCGACTTTTGCGATTGTCGCAAAAACTTTTGCGACTTTTGCGATTGTCGCAAAAACGATTGTCGCAAAAACTTCTGCGACTTTTGCGACTTTTGCGATTGTCGCAAAAACTTTTGCGACTTTTACGATTGTCGCAAAAACTTCTGCGACTTTTGCGATTGTCGCAAAAACTTTCGCGACTTTTGCGGTTGCCGCAAAAACTTCTGCGACTTTTGCGATTGTTGCAAAAATTTTTGCGACTTTTGCGATTATCGCAAAAACGATTGTCGCAAAAACTTTTGCGACTTTTGCGATTGTCGCAAAAACTTCTGCGACTTTTGCGATTGTCGCAAAAACTTCTGCGACTTTTGCTATTGTCGCAAAAACTTTTGCGACTTTTGCGATTGTCGCAAAAACTTTTGCGACTTTTGCGATTGTCGCAAAAACGATTGTCGCAAAAACTTCTGCGACTTTTGCGACTTTTGCGATTGTCGCAAAAACTTTTGCGACTTTTACGATTGTCGCAAAAACTTCTGCGACTTTTGCGATTGTCGCAAAAACTTTTGCGACTTTTGCGATTGTCGCAAAAACTTCTGCGACTTTTGCGATTGTCGCAAAAACTTTTGCAACTTTTGCGATTGTCGCAAAAACTTTTGCGACTTTTGCGATTGTCGCAAAAACTTCTGCGACTTTTGCGATTGTCGCAAAAACTTTTGCGACTTTTGCGATTGTTGCAAAAACTTTTGCGACTTTTGCGATTGTCGCAAAAACTTCTGCGACTTTTGCGATTGTCGCAAAAACGATTGTCACAAAAACTTTTGCGACTTTTGCGATTGTCGCAAAAACTTTTGCGACTTTTGCGGTTGCCGCAAAAACTTCTGCGACTTTTGCGATTGTTGCAAAAATTTTTGCGACTTTTGCGATTGTCGCAAAAACTTTTGCGACTTTTGCGATTGTCGCAAAAAATTTTGCGACTTTTGCGATTGTCGCAAAAACTTTTGCGACTTTTGCGATTGTCGCAAAAACTTTTGCGACTTTTGCGACTTTTGCGATTGTCGCAAAAACTTTTGCGACTTTTGCGATTGTCGCAAAAACTTTTGCGACTTTTGCGATTGTCGCAAAAACTTTTGCGACTTTTGCGATTGTCGCAAAAACTTCTGCGACTTTTGCGATTGTCGCAAAAACTTTTGCGACTTTTGCGATTGTCGCAAAAACTTTTGCGACTTTTGCGATTGTCGCAAAAACGATTGTCGCAAAAACTTCTGCGACTTTTGCGACTTTTGCGATTGTCGCAAAAACTTTTGCGACTTTTACGATTGTCGCAAAAACTTCTGCGACTTTTGCGATTGTCGCAAAAACTTTTGCGACTTTTGCGACTTTTGCGATTGTCGCAAAAACTTTTGCGACTTTTGCGATTGTCGCAAAAACTTCTGCGACTTTTGCGATTGTCGCAAAAACTTCTGCGACTTTTGCGATTGTCGCAAAAACTTTTGCGACTTTTGCGATTGTCGCAAAAACTTCTGCGACTTTTGCGATTGTCGCAAAAACTTTTGCGACTTTTGCGATTGTCGCAAAAACTTTTGCGACTTTTGCGATTGTCGCAAAAACTTCTGCGACTTTTGCGATTGTCGCAAAAACTTTTGCGACTTTTGCGACTTTTGCGATTGTCGCAAAAACTTTTGCGACTTTTGCGATTGTCGCAAAAACTTTTGCGACTTTTGCGATTGTCGCAAAAACTTCTGCGACTTTTGCGATTGTCGCAAAAACTTTTGCGACTTTTGCGATTGTCGCAAAAACTTTTGCGACTTTTGCGATTGTCGCAAAAACGATTGTCGCAAAAACGATTGAAACAAAAACTTTTGCGACTTTTGTGATTGTCGCAAAAACTTTTGCGACTTTTGCGATTGTCGCAAAAACTTTTGCGACTTTTGCGATTGTCGCAAAAACTTCTGCGACTTTTGCTATTGTCGCAAAAACTTTTGCGACTTTTGCGATTGTCGCAAAAACTTCTGCGACTTTTGCGATTGTCGCAAAAACTTTTGCGACTTTTGCGATTGTCGCAAAAACTTTTGCGACTTTTGCGATTGTCGCAAAAACTTCTGCGACTTTTGCGATTGTCGCAAAAACGATTGTCGCAAAAACGATTGTCACAAAAACTTTTGCGACTTTTGCGATTGTCGCAAAAACTTTTGCGACTTTTGCGACTTTTGCGATTGTCGCAAAAACTTTTGCGACTTTTGCGATTGTCGCAAAAACTTTTGCGACTTTTGCGATTGTCGCAAAAACTTTTGCGACTTTTGCGATTGTCGCAAAAACTTCTGCGACTTTTGCGATTGTCGCAAAAACTTCTGCGACTTTTGCGATTGTCGCAAAAACTTTTGCGACTTTTGCGATTGTCGCAAAAACTTCTGCGACTTTTGCGATTGTCGCAAAAACTTTTGCGACTTTTGCGATTGTCGCAAAAACTTTTGCGACTTTTGCGATTGTCGCAAAAATTTATGCGACTTTTGCGATTGTCGCAAAAACTTTTGCGACTTTTGCGATTGTCGCAAAAACTTTTGCGACTTTTGCGATTGTCGCAAAAACTTCTGCGACTTTTGCGATTGTCGCAAAAACTTTTGCGACTTTTGCGATTGTCGCAAAAACGATTGTCGCAAAAAATTTTGCGACTTTTGCGATTGTCGCAAAAACTTTTGCGACTTTTGCGATTGTCGCAAAAACTTTTGCGACTTTTGCGATTGTCGCAAAAACTTCTGCGACTTTTGCGATTGTCGCAAAAACTTTTGCGACTTTTGCGATTGTCGCAAAAACGATTGTCGCAAAAACTTTTGCGACTTTTGCGATTGTCGCAAAAACGATTGTCGCAAAAACTTGCGATTGTCGCAAAAACTTTTGCGACTTTTGCGATTGTAACAAAAACTTCTGCGACTTTTGCGACTGTCGCAAAAACTTTTGCGACTTTTGCGATTGTCGCAAAAACTTTTGCGACTTTTGCGATTGTCGCAAAAACTTTTGCGACTTTTGCGATTGTCGCAAAAACTTCTGCGACTTTTGCGATTGTCGCAAAAACTTTTGCGACTTTTGCGACTGTCGCAAAAACTTTTGCGACTTTTGCGATTTTAACAAAAACTTTTTGCGACTTTTGCGACTGTCGCAAAAACTTCTGCGACTTTTGCGATTGTCGCAAAAACTTTTGCGACTTTTGCGATTGTCGCAAAAACTTTTGCGACTTTTGCGATTGTCGCAAAAACTTTTGCGACTTTTGCGATTGTTGCAAAAACGATTGTCGCAAAAACTTTTGCTACTTTTGCGATTGTCGCAAAAACTTCTGCGACTTTTGCGATTGTCGCAAAAACTTTTGCGACTTTTGCGACTGTCGCAAAAACTTCTGCGACTTCTGCGAATGTCGCAAAAACTTTTGCGACTTTTGCGATTGTCGCAAAAACTTCTGCGACTTTTGCGATTGTCGCAAAAACTTTTGCGACTTTTGCGATTGTTGCAAAAACTTCTGCGACTTTTGCGATTGTCGCAAAAACTTTTGCGACTTTTGCGATTGTCGCAAAAACTTCTGCGACTTTTGCGACTTTTGCGATTGTCGCAAAAACTTCTGCGACTTTTGCTATTGTCGCAAAAACTTTTGCAACTTTTGCGATTGTCGCAAAAACTTTTGCGACTTTTGCGATTGTCGCAAAAACTTCTGCGACTTTTGCTATTGTCGCAAAAACTTTTGCAACTTTTGCGATTGTCGCAAAAACGATTGTCACAAACACTTTTGCGACTTTTGCGATTGTCGCAAAAACTTTTGCGACTTTTGCGATTGTCGCAAAAACTTTTGCGACTTTTGCGATTGTCGCAAAAACGATTGTCGCAAAAACGATTGAAACAAAAACTTTTGCGACTTTTGTGATTGTCGCAAAAACTTTTGCGACTTTTGCGATTGTCGCAAAAACTTTTGCGACTTTTGCGATTGTCGCAAAAACTTCTGCGACTTTTGCTATTGTCGCAAAAACTTTTGCGACTTTTGCGATTGTCGCAAAAACTTTTGCGACTTTTGCGATTGTCGCAAAAACTTCTGCGACTTTTGCGATTGTCGCAAAAACTTCTGCGACTTTTGCGATTGTCGCAAAAACGATTGTCGCAAAAACGATTGTCACAAAAACTTTTGCGACTTTTGCGATTGTCGCAAAAACTTTTGCGACTTTTGCGGTTGCCGCAAAAACTTCTGCGACTTTTGCGATTGTCGCAAAAATTTTTGCGACTTTTGCGATTGTCGCAAAAACTTTTGCGACTTTTGCGATTGTCGCAAAAAATTTTGCGACTTTTGCGATTGTCGCAAAAACTTTTGCGACTTTTGCGACTTTTGCGATTGTCGCAAAAACTTTTGCGACTTTTGCGATTGTCGCAAAAACTTTTGCGACTTTTGCGATTGTCGCAAAAACTTCTGCGACTTTTGCGATTGTCGCAAAAACTTCTGCGACTTTTGCGATTGTCGCAAAAACTTTTGCGACTTTTGCGATTGTCGCAAAAACTTCTGCGACTTTTGCGATTGTCGCAAAAACTTTTGCGACTTTTGCGATTGTCGCAAAAACTTTTGCGACTTTTGCGATTGTCGCAAAAATTTATGCGACTTTTGCGATTGTCGCAAAAACTTTTGCGACTTTTGCGATTGTCGCAAAAACTTTTGCGACTTTTGCGATTGTCGCAAAAACTTCTGCGACTTTTGCGATTGTCGCAAAAACTTTTGCGACATTTGCGATTGTCGCAAAAACGATTGTCGCAAAAACTTTTGCGACTTTTGCGATTGTCGCAAAAACTTTTGCGACTTTTGCGATTGTCGCAAAAACTTTTGCGACTTTTGCGATTGTCGCAAAAACTTCTGCGACTTTTGCGATTGTCGCAAAAACTTTTGCGACTTTTGCGATTGTCGCAAAAACGATTGTCGCAAAAACTTTTGCGACTTTTGCGATTGTCGCAAAAACGATTGTCGCAAAAACTTGCGATTGTCGCAAAAACTTTTGCGACTTTTGCGATTGTAACAAAAACTTCTGCGACTTTTGCGACTGTCGCAAAAACTTTTGCGACTTTTGCGATTGTCGCAAAAACTTCTGCGACTTTTGCGATTGTCGCAAAAACTTTTGCGACTTTTGCGATTGTCGCAAAAACTTCTGCGACTTTTGCGATTGTCGCAAAAACTTTTGCGACTTTTGCGATTGTCGCAAAAACGATTGTCGCAAAAAATTTTGCGACTTTTGCGATTGTCGCAAAAACTTTTGCGACTTTTGCGATTGTCGCAAAAACTTTTGCGACTTTTGCGATTGTCGCAAAAACTTCTGCGACTTTTGCGATTGTCGCAAAAACTTTTGCGACTTTTGCGATTGTCGCAAAAACTTTTGCGACTTTTGCGATTGTCGCAAAAACGATTGTCGCAAAAACTTTTGCGACTTTTGCGATTGTCGCAAAAACTTCTGCGACTTTTGCGATTGTCGCAAAAACTTTTGCGACTTTTGCGACTGTCGCAAAAACTTCTGCGACTTCTGCGAATGTCGCAAAAACTTTTGCGACTTTTGCGATTGTCGCAAAAACTTCTGCGACTTTTGCGATTGTCGCAAAAACTTTTGCAACTTTTGCGATTGTCGCAAAAACGATTGTCACAAACACTTTTGCGACTTTTGCGATTGTCGCAAAAACTTCTGCGACGTTTGCGATTGTCGCAAAAATTTTTGCGACTTTTGCGATTGTCGCAAAAACTTTTGCGACTTTTGCGATTGTCGCAAAAAATTTTGCGACTTTTGCGATTGTCGCAAAAACTTTTGGGACTTTTGCGACTTTTGCGATTGTCGCAAAAACTTCTGCGACTTTTGCTATTGTCGCAAAAACTTTTGCAACTTTTGCGATTGTCGCAAAAACTTTTGCGACTTTTGCGATTGTCGCAAAAACTTTTGCGACTTTTGCGATTGTCGCAAAAACTTCTGCGACTTTTGCGATTGTCGCAAAAACTTCTGCGACTTTTGCGACTTTTGCGATTGTCGCAAAAACTTCTGCGACTTTTGCTATTGTCGCAAAAACTTTTGCAACTTTTGCGATTGTCGCAAAAACTTTTGCGACTTTTGCGATTGTCGCAAAAACTTCTGCGACTTTTGCTATTGTCGCAAAAACTTTTGCAACTTTTGCGATTGTCGCAAAAACGATTGTCACAAACACTTTTGCGACTTTTGCGATTGTCGCAAAAACTTTTGCGACTTTTGCGATTGTCGCAAAAACTTTTGCGACTTTTGCGATTGTCGCAAAAACGATTGTCGCAAAAACGATTGAAACAAAAACTTTTGCGACTTTTGTGATTGTCGCAAAAACTTTTGCGACTTTTGCGATTGTCGCAAAAACTTTTGCGACTTTTGCGATTGTCGCAAAAACTTCTGCGACTTTTGCTATTGTCGCAAAAACTTTTGCGACTTTTGCGATTGTCGCAAAAACTTTTGCGACTTTTGCGATTGTCGCAAAAACTTCTGCGACTTTTGCGATTGTCGCAAAAACTTCTGCGACTTTTGCGATTGTCGCAAAAACGATTGTCGCAAAAACGATTGTCACAAAAACTTTTGCGACTTTTGCGATTGTCGCAAAAACTTTTGCGACTTTTGCGGTTGCCGCAAAAACTTCTGCGACTTTTGCGATTGTCGCAAAAATTTTTGCGACTTTTGCGATTGTCGCAAAAACTTTTGCGACTTTTGCGATTGTCGCAAAAAATTTTGCGACTTTTGCGATTGTCGCAAAAACTTTTGCGACTTTTGCGACTTTTGCGATTGTCGCAAAAACTTTTGCGACTTTTGCGATTGTCGCAAAAACTTTTGCGACTTTTGCGATTGTCGCAAAAACTTCTGCGACTTTTGCGATTGTCGCAAAAACTTCTGCGACTTTTGCGATTGTCGCAAAAACTTTTGCGACTTTTGCGATTGTCGCAAAAACTTCTGCGACTTTTGCGATTGTCGCAAAAACTTTTGCGACTTTTGCGATTGTCGCAAAAACTTTTGCGACTTTTGCGATTGTCGCAAAAATTTATGCGACTTTTGCGATTGTCGCAAAAACTTTTGCGACTTTTGCGATTGTCGCAAAAACTTTTGCGACTTTTGCGATTGTCGCAAAAACTTCTGCGACTTTTGCGATTGTCGCAAAAACTTTTGCGACATTTGCGATTGTCGCAAAAACGATTGTCGCAAAAACTTTTGCGACTTTTGCGATTGTCGCAAAAACTTTTGCGACTTTTGCGATTGTCGCAAAAACTTTTGCGACTTTTGCGATTGTCGCAAAAACTTCTGCGACTTTTGCGATTGTCGCAAAAACTTTTGCGACTTTTGCGATTGTCGCAAAAACGATTGTCGCAAAAACTTTTGCGACTTTTGCGATTGTCGCAAAAACGATTGTCGCAAAAACTTGCGATTGTCGCAAAAACTTTTGCGACTTTTGCGATTGTAACAAAAACTTCTGCGACTTTTGCGACTGTCGCAAAAACTTTTGCGACTTTTGCGATTGTCGCAAAAACTTCTGCGACTTTTGCGATTGTCGCAAAAACTTTTGCGACTTTTGCGATTGTCGCAAAAACTTCTGCGACTTTTGCGATTGTCGCAAAAACTTTTGCGACTTTTGCGATTGTCGCAAAAACGATTGTCGCAAAAAATTTTGCGACTTTTGCGATTGTCGCAAAAACTTTTGCGACTTTTGCGATTGTCGCAAAAACTTTTGCGACTTTTGCGATTGTCGCAAAAACTTCTGCGACTTTTGCGATTGTCGCAAAAACTTTTGCGACTTTTGCGATTGTCGCAAAAACTTTTGCGACTTTTGCGATTGTCGCAAAAACGATTGTCGCAAAAACTTTTGCGACTTTTGCGATTGTCGCAAAAACTTCTGCGACTTTTGCGATTGTCGCAAAAACTTTTGCGACTTTTGCGACTGTCGCAAAAACTTCTGCGACTTCTGCGAATGTCGCAAAAACTTTTGCGACTTTTGCGATTGTCGCAAAAACTTCTGCGACTTTTGCGATTGTCGCAAAAACTTTTGCAACTTTTGCGATTGTCGCAAAAACGATTGTCACAAACACTTTTGCGACTTTTGCGATTGTCGCAAAAACTTCTGCGACGTTTGCGATTGTCGCAAAAATTTTTGCGACTTTTGCGATTGTCGCAAAAACTTTTGCGACTTTTGCGATTGTCGCAAAAAATTTTGCGACTTTTGCGATTGTCGCAAAAACTTTTGGGACTTTTGCGACTTTTGCGATTGTCGCAAAAACTTCTGCGACTTTTGCTATTGTCGCAAAAACTTTTGCAACTTTTGCGATTGTCGCAAAAACTTTTGCGACTTTTGCGATTGTCGCAAAAACTTTTGCGACTTTTGCGATTGTCGCAAAAACTTCTGCGACTTTTGCGATTGTCGCAAAAACTTTTGCGACTTTTGCGATTGTCGCAAAAACTTTTGCGACTTTTGCGATTGTCGCAAAAACTTCTGCGACTTTTGCGATTGTCGCAAAAAATTTTGCGACTTTTGCGATTGTCGCAAAAACTTTTGCGACTTTTGCGATTGTCGCAAAAACTTTTGCGACTTTTGCGACTTTTGCGATTGTCGCAAAAACTTTTGCGACTTTTGCGATTGTCGCAAAAACTTTTGCGACTTTTGCGATTGTCGCAAAAACTTCTGCGACTTTTGCGATTGTCGCAAAAACTTCTGCGACTTTTGCGATTGTCGCAAAAACTTTTGCGACTTTTGCGATTGTCGCAAAAACTTTTGCGACTTTTGCGATTGTCGCAAAAACTTTTGCGACTTTTGCGATTGTCGCAAAAACTTTTGCGACTTTTGCGATTGTCGCAAAAACTTCTGCGACTTTTGCGATTGTCGCAAAAACTTTTGCGACTTTTGCGATTGTCGCAAAAACGATTGTCGCAAAAAATTTTGCGACTTTTGCGATTGTCGCAAAAACTTTTGCGACTTTTGCGATTGTCGCAAAAACTTTTGCGACTTTTGCGATTGTCGCAAAAACTTCTGCGACTTTTGCGATTGTCGCAAAAACTTTTGCGACTTTTGCGATTGTCGCAAAAACGATTGTCGCAAAAACTTTTGCGACTTTTGCGATTGTCGCAAAAACGATTGTCGCAAAAACTTGCGATTGTCGCAAAAACTTTTGCGACTTTTGCGATTGTAACAAAAACTTCTGCGACTTTTGCGACTGTCGCAAAAACTTTTGCGACTTTTGCGATTGTCGCAAAAACTTTTGCGACTTTTGCGATTGTCGCAAAAACTTTTGCGACTTTTGCGATTGTCGCAAAAACTTCTGCGACTTTTGCGATTGTCGCAAAAACTTTTGCGACTTTTGCGATTGTCGCAAAAACGATTGTCGCAAAAACTTTTGCGACTTTTGCGATTGTCGCAAAAACTTTTGCGACTTTTGCGACTGTCGCAAAAACTTCTGCGACTTCTGCGAATGTCGCAAAAACTTTTGCGACTTTTGCGATTGTCGCAAAAACTTCTGCGACTTTTGCGATTGTCGCAAAAACTTTTGCGACTTTTGCGATTGTTGCATAAACTTCTGCGACTTTTGCGATTGTCGCAAAAACTTTTGCGACTTTTGCGATTGTGGCAAAAACTTCTGCGACTTTTGCGACTTTTGCGATTGTCGCAAAAACTTCTGCGACTTTTGCTATTGTCGCAAAAACTTTTGCAACTTTTGCGATTGTCGCAAAAACTTTTGCGACTTTTGCGATTGTCGCAAAAACTTCTGCGACTTTTGCTATTGTCGCAAAAACTTTTGCAACTTTTGCGATTGTCGCAAAAACGATTGTCACAAACACTTTTGCGACTTTTGCGATTGTCGCAAAAACTTCTGCGACTTTTGCGATTGTCGCAAAAATTTTTGCGACTTTTGCGATTGTCGCAAAAACTTTTGCGACTTTTGCGATTGTCGCAAAAAATTTTGCGACTTTTGCGATTGTCGCAAAAACTTTTGCGACTTTTGCGATTGTCGCAAAAACTTTTGCGACTTTTGCGACTTTTGCGATTGTCGCAAAAACTTCTGCGACTTTTGCTATTGTCGCAAAAACTTTTGCAACTTTTGCGATTGTCGCAAAAACTTTTGCGACTTTTGCGATTGTCGCAAAAACTTTTGCGACTTTTGCGATTGTCGCAAAAACTTCTGCGACTTTTGCGATTGTCGCAAAAACTTCTGCGACTTTTGCGATTGTCGCAAAAACTTTTGCGACTTTTGCGATTGTCGCAAAAACTTCTGCGACTTTTGCGATTGTCGCAAAAACTTCTGCGACTTTTGCGATTGTCGCAAAAACTTTTGCGACTTTTGCGATTGTCGCAAAAACTTTTGCGACTTTTGCAATTGTCGCAAAAACTTTTGCGACTTTTGCGATTGTCGCAAAAACTTCTGCGACTTTTGCGATTGTCGCAAAAACTTCTGCGACTTTTACGATTGTCGCAAAAACTTCTGTGACTTTTGCGATTGACGCAAAAACTTTTGCGACTTTTGCTATTGTCGCAAAAACTTCTGCGACTTTTGCTATTGTCGCAAAAACTTTTGCAACTTTTGCGATTGTCGCAAAAACTATTGTCACAAACACTTTTGCGACTTTTGCGATTGTCGCAAAAACTTCTGCGACTTTTGCGATTGTCGCAAAAATTTTTGCGACTTTTGCGATTGTCGCAAAAACTTTTGCGACTTTTGCGATTGTCGCAAAAACGATTGTCGCAAAAACTTTTGCAACTTTTGCGACTGTCGCAAAAACTTCTGCGACTTTTGCGATTGTAACAAAAACTTTTGCGACTTTTGCGATTGTCGCAAAAACTTTTGCGACTTTTGCGATTGTCGCAAAAACTTCTGCGACTTTTGCGATTGTCGCAAAAACTTTTGCGACTTTTGCGATTGTCGCAAAACCTTTGGCGACTTTTGCGATTGTCGCAAAAACTTTTGCGACTTTTGCGATTGTCGCAAAAACTTTTGCGACTTTTGCGATTTTAACAAAAACTTTTTGCGACTTTTGCGATTGTCGCAAAAACTTTTGCGACTTTTGCGATTGTCGTAAAAACTTTTGCGACTTTTGCGATTGTCGCAAAAACTTTTGCGACTTTTGCGATTGTCGCAAAAACGATTGTCGCAAAAACTTTTGCGACTTTTGCGATTGTCGCAAAAACGATTGTCGCAAAAACTTTTGCGACTTTTGCGATTGTCGCAAAAACTTCTGCGACTTTTGCGATTGTCGCAAAAACTTTTGCGACTTTTGCGACTGTCGCAAAAACTTCTGTGACTTCTGCGAATGTCGCATAAACTTTTGCGACTTTTGCGATTGTCGCAAAAACTTCTGCGACTTCTGCGAATGTCGCATAAACTTTTGCGACTTTTGCGATTGTCGCAAAAACTTCTGCGACTTTTGCGATTGTCGCAAAAACTTTTGCGACTTTTGCGATTGTCGCAAAAACTTCTGCGACTTTTGCGACTGTCGCAAGAACTTCTGCGACTTTTGCGATTGTCGCAAAAACTTTTGCGACTTTTGCGATTGTAACAAAAACTTTTGCGACTTTTGCGATTGTCGCAAAAAACTTTTGCGACTTTTGCGATTGTCGCAAAAACTTTTGCAACTTTTGCGATTGTCGCAAAAACTTTTGCGACTTTTGCGATTGTCGCAAAAACTTCTGCTACTTTTGCGACTTTTGCGATTGTCGCAAAAACTTCTGCGACTTTTGCTATTGTCGCAAAAACTTTTGCAACTTTTGCGATTGTCGCAAAAACTTTTGCGACTTTTGCGATTGTCGCAAAAACTTCTGCGACATTTGCTATTGTCGCAAAAACTTTTGCAACTTTTGCGATTGTCGCAAAAACTATTGTCACAAACACTTTTGCGACTTTTGCGATTGTCGCAAAAACTTCTGCGACTTTTGCGATTGTCGCAAAAAATTTTGCGACTTTTGCGATTGTCGCAAAAACTTTTGCGACTTTTGCGATTGTCGCAAAAAATTTTGCTACTTTTGCGATTGTCGCAAAAACTTTTGCGACTTTTGCGATTGTCGCAAAAACTTTTGCGACTTTTGCGACTTTTGCGATTGTCGCAAAAACTTCTGCGACTTTTGCGATTGTCGCAAAAACTTTTGCGACTTTTGCGATTGTCGCAAAAACTTTTGCGACTTTTGCGATTGTCGCAAAAACTTTTGCGACTTTTGCGATTGTCGCAAAAACTTTTGCGACTTTTGCGACTTTTGCGATTGTCGCAAAAACTTCTGCGACTTTTGCTATTGTCGCAAAAACTTTTGCAACTTTTGCGATTGTCGCAAAAACTTTTGCGACTTTTGCGATTGTCGCAAAAACTTTTGCGACTTTTGCGATCGTCGCAAATACTTCTGCGACTTTTGCGATTGTAACAAAAACTTTTGCGACTTTTGCGATTGTCGCAAAAACTTCTGCGACTTTTACGATTGTCGCAAAAACTTCTGTGACTTTTGCGATTGACGCAAAAACTTTTGCAACTTTTGCGATTGTCGCAAAAACTTTTGCGACTTTTGCGATTGTCGCAAAAACTTTTGCGACTTTTGCGATTGTCGCAAAAACTTCTGCGACTTTTGCGATTGTCGCAAAAACTTCTGCGACTTTTGCGATTGTCGCAAAAATTTTTGCGACTTTTGCGATTGTCGCAAAAACTTTTGCGACTTTTGCGATTGTCGCAAAAACTTTTGCGACTTTTGCGATTGTCGCAAAATCTTCTGCGACTTTTGCAATTGTCGCAAAAACTTTTGCGACTTTTGCGATTGTCGCAAAAACTTTTGCGACTTTTGCGATTGTCGCAAAAACTTCTGCGACTTTTGCGATTGTCGCAAAAACTTTTGCGACTTTTGCGATTGTCGCAAAAACGATTGTCGCAAAAACTTTTGCAACTTTCGCGACTGTCGCAAAAACTTCTGCGACTTTTACGATTGTCGCAAAAACTTCTGTGACTTTTGCGATTGACGCAAAAACTTTTGCGACTTTTGCGATTGTCGCAAAAACGATTGTCGCAAAAACTTTTGCAACTTTTGCGACTGTCGCAAAAACTTCTGCGACTTTTGCGATTGTAACAAAAACTTTTGCGACTTTTGCGATTGTCGCAAAAACTTTTGCTACTTTTGCGATTGTCGCAAAAACTTCTGCGACTTTTGCGATTGTCGCAAAAACTTTTTTGACTTTTGCGATTGTCGCAAAACCTTTGGCGACTTTTGCGATTGTCGCAAAAACTTTTGCGACTTTTGCGATTGTCGCAAAAACTTTTGCGACTTTTGCGATTTTAACAAAAACTTTTTGCGACTTTTGCGATTGTCGCAAAAACTTCTGCGACTTTTGCGATTGTCGTAAAAACTTTTGCGACTTTTGCGATTGTCGCAAAAACTTTTGCGACTTTTGCGATTGTCGCAAAAACGATTGTCGCAAAAACTTTTGCGACTTTTGCGATTGTCGCAAAAACTTCTGCGACTTTTGCGATTGTCGCAAAAACTTTTGCGACTTTTGCGACTGTCGCAAAAACTTCTGTGACTTCTGCGAATGTCGCATAAACTTTTGCGACTTTTGCGATTGTCGCAAAATTTTCTGCGACTTTTGCGATTGTCGCAAAAACTTCTGCGACTTTTGCGATTGTCGCAAAAACTTTTGCGACTTTTGCGATTGTCGCAAAAGTTTTTGCGACTTTTGCGATCGTCGCAAATACTTCTGCGACTTTTGCGATTGTAACAAAAACTTTTGCTACTTTTGCGATTGTCGCAAAAACTTTTGCGACTTTTGCGATTGTCGCAAAAACTTCTGCGACTTTTGCGATTGTCGCAAAAACTTTTGCGACTTTTGCGATTGTCGCAAAAACTTCTGCGACTTTTGCGACTGTCGCAAAAACTTCTGCGACTTTTGCGATTGTCGCAAAAACTTTTGCGACTTTTGCGATTGTAACAAAAACTTTTGCGACTTTTGCGATTGTCGCAAAAACTTTTGCGACTTTTGCGATTGTCGCAAAAACTTCTGCGACTTTTGCGATTGTCGCAAAAACTTTTGCGACTTTTGCGATTGTCGCAAAAACTTCTGCGACTTTTGCGATTGTCGCAAAAACTTTTGCGACTTTTGCGACTTTTGCGATTGTCGCAAAAACTTCTGCGACTTTTGCGATTGTCGCAAAAACTTTTGCGACTTTTGCGATTGTCGCAAAAACTTTTTGCGACTTTTGCGATTGTCGCAAAAACTTCTGCGACTTTTGCGATTGTCGCAAAAACTTTTTGCGACTTTTGCGATTGTCGCAAAAACTTCTGCGACTTTTGCGATTGTCGCAAAAACGATTGTCACAAACACTTTTGCGTCTTTTGCGATTGTCGCAAAAACTTCTGCGACTTTTGCGACTTTTGCGATTGTCGCAAAAACTTTTGCGACTTTTGCGATTGTCGCAAAAACTTCTGCGACTTTTGCTATTGTCGCAAAAACTTCTGCGACTTTTGCGATTGTCGCAAAAACTTTTGCGACTTTTGCGATTGTAACAAAAACTTTTGCGACTTTTGCGATTGTCGCAAAAACTTTTGCGACTTTTGCGATTGTCGCAAAAACTTCTGCGACTTTTGCGATTGTCGCAAAAACTTTTGCGACTTTTGCGATTGTCGCAAAAACTTCTGCGACTTTTGCGATTGTCGCAAAAACTTTTTGCGACTTTTGCGATTGTCGCAAAAACTTTTGTGACTTTTGCGATTATAACAAAAACTTTTGCGACTTTTGCGACTGTCGCAAAAACTTCTGCAACTTTTGCGACTGTCGCAAAAACTTTTGCGACTTTTGCGATTGTCGCAAAAACTTTTGCGACTTTTGCGATTGTAACAAAAACTTTTGCGACTTTTGCGATTGTCGCAAAAACTTTTTGCGACTTTTGCGATTGTCGCAAAAACTTTTGCAACTTTTGCGATTGTCGCAAAAACTTTTGCGACTTTTGCGATTGTCGCAAAAACGATTGTCGCAAAAACTTTTGCGACTTTTGCGATTGTCGCAAAAACGATTGTCGCAAAAACTTGCGATTGTCGCAAAAACTTTTGCGACTTTTGCGATTGTAACAAAAACTTCTGCGACTTTTGCGACTGTCGCAAAAACTTCTGCGACTTTTGCGATTGTCGCAAAAACTTTTGCGATTGTCGCAAAAACTTTTGCAACTTTTGCGATTGTCGCAAAAACTATTGTCACAAACACTTTTGCGACTTTTGCGATTGTCGCAAAAACTTCTGCGACTTTTGCGATTGTCGCAAAAAATTTTGCGACTTTTGCGATTGTCGCAAAAACTTTTGCGACTTTTGCGATTGTCGCAAAAAATTTTGCTACTTTTGCGATTGTCGCAAAAACTTTTGCGACTTTTGCGATTGTCGCAAAAACTTTTGCGACTTTTGCGACTTTTGCGATTGTCGCAAAAACTTCTGCGACTTTTGCGATTGTCGCAAAAACTTCTGCGACTTTTGCGATTGTCGCAAAAACTTTTGCGACTTTTGCGATTGTCGCAAAAACTTTTGCGACTTTTGCGATTGTCGCAAAAACTTTTGCGACTTTTGCGACTTTTGCGATTGTCGCAAAAACTTCTGCGACTTTTGCTATTGTCGCAAAAACTTTTGCAACTTTTGCGATTGTCGCAAAAACTTTTGCGACTTTTGCGATTGTCGCAAAAACTTTTGCGACTTTTGCGATCGTCGCAAATACTTCTGCGACTTTTGCGATTGTAACAAAAACTTTTGCGACTTTTGCGATTGTCGCAAAAACTTCTGCGACTTTTACGATTGTCGCAAAAACTTCTGTGACTTTTGCGATTGACGCAAAAACTTTTGCAACTTTTGCGATTGTCGCAAAAACTTTTGCGACTTTTGCGATTGTCGCAAAAACTTTTGCGACTTTTGCGATTGTCGCAAAAACTTCTGCGACTTTTGCGATTGTCGCAAAAACTTCTGCGACTTTTGCGATTGTCGCAAAAATTTTTGCGACTTTTGCGATTGTCGCAAAAACTTTTGCGACTTTTGCGATTGTCGCAAAAACTTTTGCGACTTTTGCGATTGTCGCAAAATCTTCTGCGACTTTTGCAATTGTCGCAAAAACTTTTGCGACTTTTGCGATTGTCGCAAAAACTTTTGCGACTTTTGCGATTGTCGCAAAAACTTCTGCGACTTTTGCGATTGTCGCAAAAACTTTTGCGACTTTTGCGATTGTCGCAAAAACGATTGTCGCAAAAACTTTTGCAACTTTCGCGACTGTCGCAAAAACTTCTGCGACTTTTACGATTGTCGCAAAAACTTCTGTGACTTTTGCGATTGACGCAAAAACTTTTGCGACTTTTGCGATTGTCGCAAAAACGATTGTCGCAAAAACTTTTGCAACTTTTGCGACTGTCGCAAAAACTTCTGCGACTTTTGCGATTGTAACAAAAACTTTTGCGACTTTTGCGATTGTCGCAAAAACTTTTGCTACTTTTGCGATTGTCGCAAAAACTTCTGCGACTTTTGCGATTGTCGCAAAAACTTTTTTGACTTTTGCGATTGTCGCAAAACCTTTGGCGACTTTTGCGATTGTCGCAAAAACTTTTGCGACTTTTGCGATTGTCGCAAAAACTTTTGCGACTTTTGCGATTTTAACAAAAACTTTTTGCGACTTTTGCGATTGTCGCAAAAACTTCTGCGACTTTTGCGATTGTCGTAAAAACTTTTGCGACTTTTGCGATTGTCGCAAAAACTTTTGCGACTTTTGCGATTGTCGCAAAAACGATTGTCGCAAAAACTTTTGCGACTTTTGCGATTGTCGCAAAAACTTCTGCGACTTTTGCGATTGTCGCAAAAACTTTTGCGACTTTTGCGACTGTCGCAAAAACTTCTGTGACTTCTGCGAATGTCGCATAAACTTTTGCGACTTTTGCGATTGTCGCAAAATTTTCTGCGACTTTTGCGATTGTCGCAAAAACTTCTGCGACTTTTGCGATTGTCGCAAAAACTTTTGCGACTTTTGCGATTGTCGCAAAAACTTTTGCGACTTTTGCGATCGTCGCAAATACTTCTGCGACTTTTGCGATTGTAACAAAAACTTTTGCTACTTTTGCGATTGTCGCAAAAACTTTTGCGACTTTTGCGATTGTCGCAAAAACTTCTGCGACTTTTGCGATTGTCGCAAAAACTTTTGCGACTTTTGCGATTGTCGCAAAAACTTCTGCGACTTTTGCGACTGTCGCAAAAACTTCTGCGACTTTTGCGATTGTCGCAAAAACTTTTGCGTCTTTTGCGATTGTAACAAAAACTTTTGCGACTTTTGCGATTGTCGCAAAAACTTTTGCGACTTTTGCGATTGTCGCAAAAACTTCTGCGACTTTTGCGATTGTCGCAAAAACTTTTGCGACTTTTGCGATTGTCGCAAAAACTTCTGCGACTTTTGCGATTGTCGCAAAAACTTTTGCGACTTTTGCGACTTTTGCGATTGTCGCAAAAACTTCTGCGACTTTTGCGATTGTCGCAAAAACTTTTGCGACTTTTGCGATTGTCGCAAAAACTTTTTGCGACTTTTGCGATTGTCGCAAAAACTTCTGCGACTTTTGCGATTGTCGCAAAAACTTTTTGCGACTTTTGCGATTGTCGCAAAAACTTCTGCGACTTTTGCGATTGTCGCAAAAACGATTGTCACAAACACTTTTGCGTCTTTTGCGATTGTCGCAAAAACTTCTGCGACTTTTGCGACTTTTGCGATTGTCGCAAAAACTTTTGCGACTTTTGCGATTGTCGCAAAAACTTCTGCGACTTTTGCTATTGTCGCAAAAACTTCTGCGACTTTTGCGATTGTCGCAAAAACTTTTGCGACTTTTGCGATTGTAACAAAAACTTTTGCGACTTTTGCGATTGTCGCAAAAACTTTTGCGACTTTTGCGATTGTCGCAAAAACTTCTGCGACTTTTGCGATTGTCGCAAAAACTTTTGCGACTTTTGCGATTGTCGCAAAAACTTCTGCGACTTTTGCGAATGTCGCAAAAACTTTTTGCGACTTTTGCGATTGTCGCAAAAACTTTTGTGACTTTTGCGATTATAACAAAAACTTTTGCGACTTTTGCGACTGTCGCAAAAACTTCTGCAACTTTTGCGACTGTCGCAAAAACTTTTGCGACTTTTGCGATTGTCGCAAAAACTTTTGCGACTTTTGCGATTGTAACAAAAACTTTTGCGACTTTTGCGATTGTCGCAAAAACTTTTTGCGACTTTTGCGATTGTCGCAAAAACTTTTGCAACTTTTGCGATTGTCGCAAAAACTTTTGCGACTTTTGCGATTGTCGCAAAAACGATTGTCGCAAAAACTTTTGCGACTTTTGCGATTGTCGCAAAAACGATTGTCGCAAAAACTTGCGATTGTCGCAAAAACTTTTGCGACTTTTGCGATTGTAACAAAAACTTCTGCGACTTTTGCGACTGTCGCAAAAACTTCTGCGACTTTTGCGATTGTCGCAAAAACTTTTGCGATTGTCGCAAAAACTTTTGCGACTTTTGCGATTGTCGCAAAAACTTTTGCGACTTTTGCGATTGTCGCAAAAATTTTTGCGACTTTTGCGATTGTCGCAAAAACGATTGTCGCAAAAACTTTTGCGACTTTTGCGATTGTCGCAAAAACTTCTGCGACTTTTGCGATTGTCGCAAAAACTTTTGCGACTTTTGCGATTGTCGCAAAAACGATTGTCACAAACACTTTTGCGACTTTTGCGATTGTCGCAAAAACTTCTACGACTTTTGCGATTGTCGCAAAAACTTTTGCGACTTTTGCGAATGTCGCAAAAACTTTTGCGACTTTTGCGATTGTCGCAAAAACTTCTGCGACTTTTGCGATTGTCGCAAAAACGATTGTCACAAAAACTTTTGCGACTTTTGCGATTGTCGCCAAAACTTTTGCGACTTTTGCGATTGTCGCAAAAACTTTTTGCGACTTTTGCGATTGTCGCAAAAAACTTCTGCGACTTTTGCGATTGTCGCAAAAACGATTGTCACAAACACTTTTGCGACTTTTGCGATTGTCGCAAAAACTTTTGCGACTTTTGCGATTGTCGTAAAAACTTTTGCGACTTTTGCTATTGTCGCAAAAACTTTTGCGACTTTTGCGATTGTCGCAAAAACGATTGTCGCAAAAACTTTTGCGACTTTTGCGATTGTCGCAAAAACTTTTGCGACTTTTGCGATTGTCGCAAAAACGATTGTCGCAAAAACTTTTGCGACTTTTGCGATTGTCGCAAAAACGATTGTCGCAAAAACTTTTGCGACTTTTGCGATTGTAGCAAAAACTTCTGCGACTTTTGCGACTGTCGCAAAAACTTCTGCGACTTTTGCGACTGTCGCAAAAACTTTTGCGACTTTTGCGATTGTCGCAAAAACTTTTGCGACTTTTGCGATTGTCGCAAAAACTTCTGCGACTTTTGCGATTGTCGCAAACACTTTTGCGACTTTTGCGATTGTCGCAAAAACTTCTGCGACTTTTGCGATTGTCGTAAAAACGATTGTCGCAAAAACTTTTGCGACTTTTGCGATTGTCGCAAAAACGATTGTCGCAAAAACTTTTGCGACTTTTGCGATTGTCGCAAAAACTTTTGCGACTTTTGCGATTGTCGCAAAAACGATTGTCGCAAAAACTTTTGCGACTTTTGCGATTGTCGCAAAAACGATTGTCGCAAAAACTTTTGCGACTTTTGCGATTGTCGCAAAAACTTTTGCGACTTTTGCGATTGTCGCAAAAACTATTGTCACAAAAACTTTTGCAACTTTTGCGATTGTCGCAAAAACTTCTGCGACTTTTGCGATTGTCGCAAAAACTTTTGCGACTTTTGCGATTGTCGCAAAAACTTTTTGCGACTTTTGCGATTGTCGCAAAAACGATTGTCGCAAAAACTTTTGCGACTTTTGCGATTGTCGCAAAAACTTCTGCGACTTTTGCGACTGTCGCAAAAACTTTTGCGACTTTTGCGATTGTCGCAAAAACTTTTGCGACTTTTGCGATTGTCGCAAAAACGATTGTCGCAAAAACTTTTGCGACTTTTGCGATTGTCGCAAAAACGATTGTCGCAAAAACTTTTGCGACTTTTGCGATTGTCGCAAAAACGATTGTCGCAAAAACTTGCGATTGTCGCAAAAACTTTTGCGACTTTTGCGATTGTAACAAAAACTTCTGCGACTTTTGCGACTGTCGCAAAAACTTCTGCGACTTTTGCGATTGTCGCAAAAACTTTTGCGATTGTCGCAAAAACTTTTGCGACTTTTGCGATTGTCGCAAAAACTTTTGCGACTTTTGCGATTGTCGCAAAAATTTTTGCGACTTTTGCGATTGTCGCAAAAACGATTGTCGCAAAAACTTTTGCGACTTTTGCGATTGTCGCAAAAACGATTGTCGCAAAAACTTGCGATTGTCGCAAAAACTTTTGCGACTTTTGCGATTGTAACAAAAACTTCTGCGACTTTTGCGATTGTCGCAAAAACTTCTGCGACTTTTGCGATTGTCGCAAAAACTTTTGCGACTTTTGCGATTGTCGCAAAAACGATTGTTGCAAAAACTTTTGCAACTTTCGCGATTGTCGCAAAAACTTCTGCGACTTTTACGATTGTCGCAAAAACTTCTGTGACTTTTGCGATTGACGCAAAAACTTTTGCGACTTTTGCGATTGTCGCAAAAACTTTTGCGACTTTTGCGATTGTCGCAAAAACGATTGTCGCAAAAACTTTTGCGACTTTTGCGATTGTCGCAAAAACTTCTGCGACTTTTGCGATTGTCGCAAAAACTTTTGCGACTTTTGCGATTGTCGCAAAAACTTCTGCGACTTTTGCGACTTTTGCGATTGTCGCAAAAACTTCTGCGACTTTTGCGATTGTCGCAATAACGATTGTCGCAAAAACTTTTGCGACTTTTGCGATTGTCGCAAAAACTTTTGCGACTTTTGCGATTGTCGCAAAAACTTCTGCGACTTTTGCGACTGTCGCAAAAACTTTTGCGACTTTTGCGATTGTCGCAAAAACTTTTGCGACTTTTGCGATTGTCGCAAAAACTTTTGCGACTTTTGCGATTGTCGCAAAAACTTCTGCGACTTTTGCGACTGTCGCAAAATTTCTGCGACTTTTGCGATTGTCGCAAAAACTTTTGCGACTTTTGCGATTGTAACAAAAACTTTTGCGACTTTTGCGATTGTCGCAAAAACTTTTGCGACTTTTGCGATTGTCGCAAAAACTTCTGCGACTTTTGCGATTGTCGCAAAAACTTTTGCGACTTTTGCGATTGTAACAAAAACTTTTGCGACTTTTGCGACTGTCGCAAAAACTTCTGCGACTTTTGCGACTGTCGCAAAAACTTTTGCGACTTTTGCGATTGTCGCAAAAACTTCTGCGACTTTTGCGATTGTCGCAAAAACTTTTTGCGACTTTTGCGATTGTCGCTAAAACTTTTGCGACTTTTGCGATTGTAACAAAAACTTTTGCGACTTTTGCGACTGTCGCAATAACTTCTGCGACTTTTGCGACTGTCGCAAAAACTTTTGCGACTTTTGCGATTGTCGCAAAAACTTTTGCGACTTTTGCGATTGTAACAAAAACTTTTGCGACTTTTGCGATTGTCGCAAAAACTTTTGCGACTTTTGCGATTGTCGCAAAAACTTTTTGCGACTTTTGCGATTGTCGCAAAAACTTTTTGCGACTTTTGCGATTGTCGCAAAAACTTTTGCAACTTTTGCGATTGTCGCAAAAACTTTTGCGACTTTTGCGATTGTCGCAAAAACGATTGTCGCAAAAACTTCTGCGACTTTTGCGATTGTCGCAAAAACTTTTGCGACTTTTGCGATTGTCGCAAAAACTTTTGCAACTTTTGCGATTGTAACAAAAACTTTTGCGACTTTTGCGATTGTCGCAAAAACTTTTGCGACTTTTGCGATTGTCGCAAAAACTTCTGCGACTTTTGCGATTGTCGCAAAAACTTTTGCGACTTTTGCGATTGTCGCAAAAACGATTGTCACAAACACTTTTGCGACTTTTGCGATTGTCGCAAAAACTTCTACGACTTTTGCGATTGTCGCAAAAACTTTTGCGACTTTTGCGAATGTCGCAAAAACTTTTGCGACTTTTGCGATTGTCGCAAAAACTTCTGCGACTTTTGCGATTGTCGCAAAAACGATTGTCACAAAAACTTTTGCGACTTTTGCGATTGTCGCAAAAACTTTTGCGACTTTTGCGATTGTCGCAAAAACTTTTTGCGACTTTTGCGATTGTCGCAAAAAACTTCTGCGACTTTTGCGATTGTCGCAAAAACGATTGTCACAAACACTTTTGCGACTTTTGCGATTGTCGCAAAAACTTTTGCGACTTTTGCGATTGTCGTAAAAACTTTTGCGACTTTTGCTATTGTCGCAAAAACTTTTGCGACTTTTGCGATTGTCGCAAAAACGATTGTCGCAAAAACTTTTGCGACTTTTGCGATTGTCGCAAAAACTTTTGCGACTTTTGCGATTGTCGCAAAAACGATTGTCGCAAAAACTTTTGCGACTTTTGCGATTGTCGCAAAAACGATTGTCGCAAAAACTTTTGCGACTTTTGCGATTGTAGCAAAAACTTCTGCGACTTTTGCGACTGTCGCAAAAACTATTGCGACTTTTGCGACTGTCGCAAAAACTTTTGCGACTTTTGCGATTGTCGCAAAAACTTTTGCGACTTTTGCGATTGTCGCAAAAACTTCTGCGACTTTTGCGATTGTCGCAAACACTTTTGCGACTTTTGCGATTGTCGCAAAAACTTCTGCGACTTTTGCGATTGTCGTAAAAACGATTGTCGCAAAAACTTTTGCGACTTTTGCGATTGTCGCAAAAACGATTGTCGCAAAAACTTTTGCGACTTTTGCGATTGTCGCAAAAACTTTTGCGACTTTTGCGATTGTCGCAAAAACGATTGTCGCAAAAACTTTTGCGACTTTTGCGATTGTCGCAAAAACGATTGTCGCAAAAACTTTTGCGACTTTTGCGATTGTCGCAAAAACTTTTGCGACTTTTGCGATTGTCGCAAAAACTATTGTCACAAAAACTTTTGCAACTTTTGCGATTGTCGCAAAAACTTCTGCGACTTTTGCGATTGTCGCAAAAACTTTTGCGACTTTTGCGATTGTCGCAAAAACTTTTTGCGACTTTTGCGATTGTCGCAAAAACGATTGTCGCAAAAACTTTTGCGACTTTTGCGATTGTCGCAAAAACTTCTGCGACTTTTGCGACTGTCGCAAAAACTTTTGCGACTTTTGCGATTGTCGCAAAAACTTTTGCGACTTTTGCGATTGTCGCAAAAACGATTGTCGCAAAAACTTTTGCGACTTTTGCGATTGTCGCAAAAACGATTGTCGCAAAAACTTTTGCGACTTTTGCGATTGTCGCAAAAACTTCTGCGATTTTTGCGATTGTCGCAAAAACGATTGTCACAAAAACTTTTGCAACTTTTGCGATTGTCGCAAAAACTTTTGCGACTTTTGCGATTGTCGCAAAAACTTTTGCGACTTTTGCGATTGTCGCAAAAACTTCTGCGACTTTTGCGATTGTCGCAAAAATGATTGTCACAAAAACTTTTGCGACTTTTGCGATTGTCGCAAAAACTTCTGCGACTTTTGCGACTGTCGCAAAAACTTTTGCGACTTTTGCGATTGTCGCAAAAACTTCTGCGACTTTTGCGATTGTCGCAAAACTTTTTGCGACTTTTGCGATTGTCGCAAAAAACTTCTGCGACTTTTGCGATTGTCGCAAAAACGATTGTCGCAAAAACTTTTGCGACTTTTGCGATTGTCGCAAAAACTTCTGCGACTTTTGCGATTGTCGCAAAAACGATTGTCACAAAACTTTTGCGACTTTTGCGATTGTCGCAAAAACTTCTGCGACTTTTGCGATTGTCGCAAAAACTTTTGCGACTTTTGCGATTGTCGCAAAAACGATTGTCGCAAAAACTTTTGCGACTTTTGCGATTGTCGCAAAAACTTCTGCGACTTTTGCGATTGTCGCAAAAACTTTTGCGACTTTTGCGATTGTCGCAAAAACTTTTGCGACTTTTGCGATTGTCGCAAAAACTTTTTGCGACTTTTGCGATTGTCGCAAAAACTTTTGCGACTTTTGCGATTGTCGCAAAAACTTTTGCGATTGTCGCAAAAAGTTTTGCGAATTTTGCGATTGTCGCAAAAACGATTGTCGCAAAAACTTTTGCGACTTTTGCGATTGTCGCAAAAACGATTGTCGCAAAAACTTTTGCGACTTTTGCGATTGTCGCAAAAACTTCTGCGACTTTTGCGATTGTCGAAAAAACGATTGTAACAAAAACTTTTGCGACTTTTGCGATTGTCGCAAAAACTTTTTGCGACTTTTGCGATTGTCGCAAAAACTTCTGCGACTTTTGCGATTGTCGCAAAAACGATTGTCACAAACACTTTTGCGACTTTTGCGATTGTCGCAAAAACTTCTGCGACTTTTGCGATTGTCGCAAAAACTTTTGCGACTTTTGCGATTGTCACAAAAACTTTTGCGACTTTTGCGATTGTCGCAAAAACTTCTGCGACTTTTGCGACTGTCGTAAAAACTTTTGCGACTTTTCCGATTGTCGCAAAACTTTTGCGACTTTTGCGATTGTCGCAAAAACTTTTTGCGACTTTTGCGATTGTCGCAAAAAACTTCTGCGACTTTTGCGATTGTCGCAAAAACGATTGTCACAAAAACTTTTGCGACTTTTGCGATTGTCGCAAAAACTTTTGCGACTTTTGCGATTGTCGTAAAAACTTTTGCGACTTTTGCGATTGTCGCAAAAACTTTTGCGACTTTTGCGATTGTCGCAAAAACGATTGTCGCAAAAACTTTTGCGACTTTTGCGATTGTCGCAAAAACTTTTGCGACTTTTGCGATTGTCGCAAAAACGATTGTCGCAAAAACTTTTGCGACTTTTGCGATTGTCGCAAAAACGATTGTCGCAAAAACTTTTGCGACTTTTGCGATTGTAGCAAAAACTTCTGCGACTTTTGCGATTGTCGCAAAAACTTCTGCGACTTTTGCGACTGTCGCAAAAACTTTTGCGACTTTTGCGATTGTCGCAAAAACTTTTGCGACTTTTGCGATTGTCGCAAAAACTTTTTGCGACTTTTGCGATTGTCGCAAAAACTTCTGCGACTTTTGCGATTGTCGCAAAAACGATTGTCGCAAAAACTTTTGCGACTTTTGCGATTGTCGCAAAAACTTTTGCGACTTTTGCGATTGTCGTAAAAACTTTTGCGACTTTTGCGATTGTCGCAAAAACTTTTGCGACTTTTGCGATTGTCGCATAAACGATTGTCGCAAAAACTTTTGCGACTTTCGCGATTGTCGCAAAAACTTTTGCGACTTTTGCGATTGTCGCAAAAACGATTGTCGCAAAAACGATTGTCGCAAAAACTTTTGCGACTTTTGCGATTGTCGCAAAAACGATTGTCGCAAAAACTTTTGCGACTTTTGCGATTGTCGCAAAAACTTCTGCGACTTTTGCGATTGTCGCAAAAACGATTGTCACAAAAACTTTTGCAACTTTTGCGATTGTCGCAAAAACTTTTGCGACTTTTGCGATTGTCGCAAAAACTTTTACGACTTTTGCGATTGTCGCAAAAACTTCTGCGACTTTTGCGATTGTCGCAAAAACGATTGTCACAAAAACTTTTGCGACTTTTGCGATTGTCGCAAAAACTTCTGCGACTTTTGCGACTGTCGCAAAAACTTTTGCGACTTTTGCGATTGTCGCAAAAACTTTTGCGACTTTTGCGATTGTCGCAAAAACTTTTTGCGACTTTTGCGATTGTTGCAAAAAACTTCTGCGACTTTTGCGATTGTCGCAAAAACGATTGTCACAAAAACTTTTGCGACTTTTGCGATTGTCGCAAAAACTTTTGCGACTTTTGCGATTGTCGTAAAAACTTTTGCGACTTTTGCGATTGTCGCAAAAACTTTTGCGACTTTTGCGATTGTCGCAAAAACGATTGTCGCAAAAACTTTTGCGACTTTTGCGATTGTCGCAAAAACGATTGTCGCAAAAACTTTTGCGACTTTTGCGATTGTCGCAAAAACGATTGTCGCAAAAACTTTTGCGACTTTTGCGATTGTCGCAAAAACGATTGTCGCAAAAACTTTTGCGACTTTTGCGATTGTAGCAAAAACTTCTGCGACTTTTGCGACTGTCGCAAAAACTTTTGCGACTTTTGCGATTGTCGCAAAAACTTTTGCGACTTTTGCGATTGTCGCAAAAACTTTTTGCGACTTTTGCGATTGTCGCAAAAACTTCTGCGACTTTTGCGATTGTCGCAAAAACGATTGTCGCAAAAACTTTTGCGACTTTTGCGATTGTCGCAAAAACGATTGTCGCAAAAACTTTTGCGACTTTTGCGATTGTCGCAAAAACTTCTGCGACTTTTGCGATTGTCGCAAAAACGATTGTCACAAAAACTTTTGCAACTTTTGCGATTGTCGCAAAAACTTCTGCGACTTTTGCGATTGTCGCAAAAACTTTTGCGACTTTTGCGATTGTCGCAAAAACTTCTGCGACTTTTGCGATTGTCGCAAAAACTTTTGCGACTTTTGCGATTGTCGCAAAAACTTTTGCGACTTTTGCGATTGTCGCAAAAGCTTTTGCGACTTTTGCGATTGTCGCAAAAACGATTGTCGCAAAAACTTTTGCGACTTTTGCGATTGTCGCAAAAACGATTGTCGCAAAAACTTTTGCGACTTTTGCGATTGTCGTAAAAACTTTTGCGACTTTTGCGATTGTCGCAAAAACGATTGTCACAAAAACTTTTGCGACTTTTGCGATTGTCGCAAAAACTTCTGCGACTTTGCGATTGTCGCAAAAACTTTTGCGACTTTTGCGATTGTCGCAAAAACGATTGTCGCAAAAACGATTGTCGCAAAAACTTTTGCGACTTTTGCGATTGTCGCAAAAACTTCTGCGACTGTTGCGATTGTCGCAAAAACTTTTGCGACTTTTGCGATTGTCGCAAAAACTTTTGCGACTTTTGCGATTGTCGCAAAAACTTTTTGCGACTTTTGCGATTGTCGCAAAAACTTTTGCGACTTTTGCGATTGTCGCAAAAACGATTGTCGCAAAAACTTTTGCGTTTTTTGCGATTGTCGCAAAAACTTCTGCGACTTTTGCGATTGTCGCAAAAACTTTTGCGACTTTTGCGATTGTCGCAAAAACTTCTGCGACTTTTGCGATTGTCGCAAAAACTTTTGCGACTTTTGCGATTGTCGCAAAAACTTTTGCGACTTTTGCGATTGTCGCAAAAACTTCTGGGATTGTCGCAAAAACATCTGCGGTTGTCGTAAAAACTTCGGCGATTGTCGCAAAAACTTCTGCGATTGTCGCATAAAACTTCTACGATTGTCGCAAAAACTTCTGCGATTGTCGCAAAAACTTCTGCGATTGTCGCATAAAACTTCTGCGATTGGCGCATAAAACTTCTGCGATTGTCGCATAAAACTTCTGCGATTGTCGCATAAAACTTCTGCGATTGTCTCAAAATCTTCTGCGATTGTCGCAAAAACTTCTGCGAATGTCGCAAAAACTTCTGCGATGGTCGCAAAAACTTCTGCGATTGTCGCAAAAATTCTGCGATTGTCGCAAAAACTTCTGCGATTGTCGCAAAAACTGCTGCGATTGTTGCAAAAACTTCTGCGATTGTCGCAAAAACTTCTGCGATTGTCGCTGAAACTTCTGCGATTGTCGCAAAAACTTTTGGGATTGTTGCAAAAAGTTCTTCGATTGTCCCAAAAAGTTTTCCGATTGTCGCAAATTTCTGCTTTTGTTACAAAAACTTCTGCGATTGTCGCAAAAAGTTTTGCGATTGTGGCAAAAACTTCTGCGATTGTCGCAAAAGCTTTTGCGATTGTCGCAAAAACTTCAGCGATTTTCGCAAAAACTTCTGCGATTGTCGCAAAAACTTCTGCGATTGTCGCAAAAACTTTTGCGATTGTCGCAAAAACTTCTGCGATTGTCGCAAAAACTTCTGCGATTGTCGCAAAAACTTCTGCGATTGTCGCAAAAACTTCTGCGATTGTCGCAAAAACTTCTGTGACTGTCGCAAAAACTTATGCGATTGTCGCAAAAACTTCTGCGACTTTTGCGATTGTCGCAAACACTTCTGCGATTGTCGCAAAACCTTACGCGATTGTCGCAAAAACTTCTGCGATTGTCGCAAAAACTTCTGCGATTGTCGCAAATTTCTGCGATTGTCGCAAACACTTCTGCGATAGTTGCATAACCTTCTGCGATTGTCGCAAAAACTTTTGCGACTTTTGCGATTGTCGCAAAAACTTCTGCGATTGTCGCAAATTTCTGCGATTGTCGCAAAAACTTCTGCGATTGTCGCAAAACCTTCTGCGATTGTCGCAAACACTTCTGCGATTGTCGCAAAACCTTCTGCGATTGTCGCAAAAACTTCTGCGATTGTCGCAAAAACTGAATACGTTGTGTAATTAAGAAGTTTTCGTGAATCACAACAGCCGAACGATTTTGTACCAAAATTCATTTCGCACTATTTTCAGATTGTGACTGTACTTATTTTTATGGGCCAACCTGATGGTCCCGTAGATCGCCACCGAGGACACTCATCGGGCGTAGATCGAAGTGTGTGTGCGATCTATCGGGAGGTCAGCGAACGCGCGCTCGGCACGATGCATGAGTGCCGATCGGGAGAAAGGGAAAGATATGGCGCGCGTTTGAGAAAGGTCGTGTAACAAAGTGGTAGCAAATCGTTTAAGAGCAATCAATAATAAACAAGGACTTTCCGAACACATCGTTTTAAAGGAAATAACGCGTTAACGTTTCTTAGCGTTCTTCGAAAGAAAACGAAAATATAACACTTATCACAAAATCCATATCCGGTTCGAAGGACCAAATAAAATAGCTCGCAACTAAATTACTTTCGGATCGCTCGGTTCACTTCTAAACATCTCGGTGGTTACGTTACGACTAAATTATTAAACATATTTACAATTCACTAACATATTAATCTTATATCGACAACATTTCTATAAACAAGTAACTGAAACAAATAACCTTCTTTTGGGGTAATGGCTCATGCAATCTTTGCTTAGGGCGGCAGTCCATGAGATTGGCATGTTGTTAAGACGTCCGAGTTGACCGTGGGACCCTTTTTTTATAAAAATATTTATTACATGTATTTATTTACTTAACATTATTTACAATAGACAACAGGAAAGGACATCTAAATCAATCACAGGATCATTGTTTCCAATGATGTGGATAATATAGTTTGAAAATATGCGAAGTATTTCACTACAAGTTGCTGCACTTAAACCACTTAACTCAGGGACGTGTAGATCTTCGTAAGATAGTTGTCTGTTGGGACTGATATCGTTAAGACGTCTTTGTAAAACTGCCCATGCTGGTTTTGATCGGTGACACACCGAGAACTTATGTTTGATTGTTTCATCCATTGGGCAGTGTGGGCATGTTGGTGATGTAATGCGGTGATGACGAAAAAGATCAGCACAATTTTTTATTTTATTGTTCACCAGTAGATATAGGTATGATCTTTGTTCGGAATTTAGCTTTCGATTGCTTATGTTATGCCAGACCCTGCGCCAATTTCTTGTTGGTGTCTCCAAAAATACTTTGGGATTTGGTAGAGACTTTGTTATCTTTTTTGTCAGACTTTTTGTCGTTATTATAGTATCCAATCCAATTGGTATATCCCACCATATTGGTATTGGTATTGGTATCCCACCATATGTTTTTTTACAGTTTTTAGGCATGGATAGCTGCTTGGGACATTTGCTTCATTTACGTTATTAATTATCTCGGAGCTTACGCAAAGGCTGTCTCTGTGTGTTATATATCGATTACATAGCAGTGCTGGAACTTTTATGGCTGGAATGTGAAGGTTTAGTCCTCCACGCAGTTTTGGAAGAGCAAGTTGTTGTAGAGGAACTCTAGTACATCCACTTCCACTCCAGAGTAATAAGCCTATAAGGGACGTTATTTTTGCTATGTCCATTTCTCGAGCACCACACACCGAGGCTGTAAACCAAACCTTGGGCAATATGAATGTATTAAGCAGCGTGATTTTTTGGCATAGATTAAGGTTTCTTCTTCTGTGGTACCACACCATCCACCTGAATTTTTCTATGACTATGTCCCAATTGTTGCTCATTGCTTCACGGATGTTATTGGTGAATAGAATGCCGAGAAGTCGTAGTCGTTCTACCGTACGAAGCCATGGTGTTTCTATTGTGTTATTGGTGGTGATGTGTCCTATGTCTAGTGCTGTTGTTTTTTCCATACTTAGCATTGCACCAGAATAGTACCCGAATGTTTCTATTGTTTGTCGCACTTGCTCGATTTTGTTAAGGGAGGTGGAAATTACCGATATATCGTCAGCATAAGCATTGATCAGGTCATTCTGATTGTTACAAAGGCCTTCGAGTGTGGTGAGGAGCGGGTGAAGATACAAAACAAACAACATCATTGACAAGGGATCACCCTGCCTTACGGATCGTTGGATAGGAAACGATGGGGAGAGGTGTCCATTTACTAGTAACCGTGACGAGGATTGCTTTCCAATATACGTTAAAAGTTCTATTAATCTTGCGTTGAATCCCAAGGAGGCCATCGTTGTCCAAAGGAACCTCCTATCTACACGATCAAATGCTTGAGTGAGATCGAAAGAGGCGAGTTTGCCCCTGATTCTCTTTCTCTTGAAGTCTATTATTTTCTCTTTGATAGCAAGAACAGCTTCGAAAATATTATGCGGTTTGTTACTACATTTTTGTGATGGTGAAATGATGTGCCATGTTTCAATTATTCCCTGCATACGTATTTTAAGCATTCTTGAGAGAAGTTTGTAGTCAAAATTTAATAAAGAAATTGGACGAAAATTTGAGAGGCCCGCTGTGCTTCCTTTCTTTTGCACCAACACAATAATTCCATCCACGAAGCAGCTAGGTATATTGCCTTGAAGAGCATCATTCAGCACGTATGTTAGTTCTCGAGATATTATATCGAAAGTGCGAATATAAAACTCCTTTGGAATCCCATCGGGACCAGGAGATTTACGTGAAGCAGATTTTTTTATTGCAAAGAGGACTTCTTGCCTGTTAAAATCATTCATGCAACTCCTGTTTTCAACACAATCGTCTGGTATTACTTGACTGCTGGAGAAATTGTTACTTGGTGTTTCCGTGTGTTGTACTGATTGGTTATTTTGAGTGTCAGGTGTCCTCTCAGCGTATAATTCAGAATATTTTCTGTACATGTAGTTATTAATCTCCTCCACTGATTCTAAGTTTATGCCTTCGCCTGTTTGGAAACTGGTTATAATGTTTTGTCTCTTCCTCCGCTCCTGCAGATGAAATGTGGAGACACTTTCTCCATCAATATATGTTTCATTTATACGTGTAAAATGATGCAAAAAACGTCTTTGTAGAGCAAGCATTTTTCCTTTCAATAAATTTATATTCTTTAGTTTAGCTGGTTGTTGTAAATATTTTTCGTAGGATGAACCCTTCGATGCAACAAGAACAAAAATACGATAAGAAAACAACTGGACTGAGTGAGTCCGATTGAAGTACTATTAAGGTTTCAAAAGCAGTATCAGGGCATGGAATCAGGATCTGTTCCAGGACTGATATGGAATCTGAATCAGTTCAAGGACCAGTATGGGTGTGGGAACAGTTCCAGAGCCGCAAGGATTGCAGGATCTGCATGGGACCAGGATCGGTTACAGGACCACTATGGGTTCAGAGTAAGTTTTGGCGTGGGTTCGAGATCAATGCCAGAGCCGGTACGGTTTTTGAAGCAATTTCAGTACCGGTATAGAGTCAAGACATATTCCAGATCTGGTATGGGATCGGGATCAACTCCACGTTAAAGCAGTGCTCTCCAATATTTTTAGGATCGTGGACCACTTGGCTTATAAAATACGTTTGCCGCAGCCCACATCTATTAAGGCATGCATTTCATTGACTTTGTTCAACGTTTTTAATCAAAAATATGTTTTAATCTTATTCTAAACGTGCCTGTTAAAAATGTTATCTTGATTCTGGGCAAGAAAAATGCACGAAATATAATGTAATAGGCTTTTCTTCCATTTCTTCGCGAACCTCTTCTGTTAACGCCACAGACTACAAATTGGAGACCACTGAGTTAAAGGACCGGTAGGGAGTTAGGATCAGTTCCAGAGTCAGGTTCATGACTAATCCTAACACCTATATGGGTTTGGAAAAAGTTCCAGAATGAGTTCTGTAAAATTCCAGGTTTGCCATGGGTTCGAGATCAGTCCCAGGAGCGGTGTGAATTTTGAATCATTTTCTTTTAATGTATCCCTCGGAATTTAAAAAAAAAAGATATTTGCGTTCTCTCTAATAAAAAACCATTTCACGCATATCCCAAAATTTATCTTCCACAACCCCGTAACCGGGTCAAATTAACTAGAAGTTCACAAATTCACGTTCTACGTTATGTGGTGTATCGGCCTACTCTCACGTTTTATTTATGTTCTTTATTCACATCACCACAGCGTCCGAGTTGTTCTCAATCCACGTGAGGTACTCGGTGACGCGCGTATGGACCGACGGCCAGCTGCGTTCGCAGCCCATCGAAAAGCCATACGAATGGACCGCGATCAGTATCGTTTGTCCATTTTCCGTTACCGTCACTGGACCACCCTCATCCCCCACGCAAGCTGCACCATTCTCGGTCGAGGTGCACACATTGCGCGAGCTCAGATACAACGGGAAGCTAACCAGACAGCTAGTGTTGGTGATGACGCGCGCACGGAAGTACAGCAGACGTCGAACCGGGACCACCTCGCCCGTGCTTTGACCGGTTTGGCCCCAGCCGGCTATCGTCGTTTCGTAGTTATTAAACGAATGGCCAATGTACAGACGGCTAGGCAGTTGCACAACGCGTATCCGGTCACTCAGCGGCGCCGGACGGGACAGCGTCAGAATGGCCAGATCGTTCGAGAAGAAGAACGAGCTAAAGTCCGGGTGCACCAGTACGGAGGCGACGGTGATAAATTCCTGCACCGCGGTCATATCGTGTGCACCAAGCATTACCGTGATGGTGCGGTAGCTGTGGGAGAGATAAGGGAAACAATATGTGAAGAAGAGCTGGGTTTTGTATCTTGGAGGGCATCACACTTACCCATTGACACAGTTGGCCGAGGTAAGTATGTGGCGCTGCGAGATCAGGGTCCCACCGCAGAAGTACGTATTGGAGGGAAACGTCACGAGCACACCGGCCGCCCACGGTACATCGGTAGGGCCTGCCTCTATCCCGTTGTTGATGCGCCGATCTGGCCCATCCGGCACCGGACTGCCAGCAACCACTGCAATCACACACAAACCTACCAAAATGGTACGAACTACCGATGATAGCTCCATGGTGTCTCGTCTGGGTGATGTGGTCGTCGACGTCTTCCCTCGAACTAAAGCGCGCATTAGCAACAGAGCAACGCGTATTTATAACCCAATCGGGGTATTATTCTAGACGCACAACAACACAATTCGGACGTAAGCGAGAAGTAGCAGATAAGATGAGATCAGTGTGGTGCAGTTGGTCGTACGATAAGCCCACCTTTATTCCCTCTTTACGGTCGGATCAGCGCGTCGGTGTTCAGCTCAAGCCAGTTCATGTACTCGGTCAGCCGTACGTGGACGGCAGGACGGCCCCGCTCGCAGCGCGAAGCCGTAAACACGTGGATGCCGATCAGGAAGGTTTCCCCGTTCTCGGTGACGGTAACCGGTGCGCCCTGGTCACCAACGCACGGTGCCCCACCATCGGTCGCGGTGCAGATGTGCGTGCTGCGGATGTTGGTCAGCAGGAAGGACAGCTCGCAGCTCAGGTTCGTGATGACGGGGCTGCGGATGAAGCGCAGGTTCGGCATCGGCAGCGGTTCGCCCGTGTTGGTGCCGGTTTCACCCCAGCCCGAGATCGTCGTGACGTAGTTGTTGAATGAGTGGCCAATGTACATGCGGCGTGGCAGGTTGATGATTTGGATTTGATCTGCAATAACGAGCGGAAGAGTCAGTGACTGTTCCACGATTCCAAGGCCTGTCGCTTACCATTCCAGCGGGGCTGACGCGACAGGGTCAGGATCGCGATGTCATCTCGCTCCAGGAACGAGCTGTAATCCGGATGTACGCGTACGTGCGCCACCGGAACAAAATCGGACGTCGTCGCAATCGTGCTCGCACCCAGCATCGCCGTAATCGAGCTCTGACCGTTCACGCAGGAAGCAGCCGTTAGGACGTGGGTCGGCGAAATCAGCGCACCACCGCAGAAGCTCGTACCGGATGCAAGCGACACGAGCAGCCCAACTGCCCACGGAGCATCGGTCGGACTAGCGATCTGGCCATTGTTGATGCGACGATCGGGCACCGCGTCCGCCTTGGGGTCGTAAAACCGACTCACCTGGCTCCAGTCGACGTCCTGCGCCGAGCGGATCTCGCGACTCGAAGTCGCCACCAGCAGCAGGCTGCTAGTTGCGAGCAGCACCAGTGCACAATACTTTACCATCCTGTCTGTACTAGCAGTGAACGTATAATGAGGTGTGGTTCGAAGGAAACTGTACGTTTTTTAGTCCCTACACAAAGTACGCCCCGTTAGGGAAGGGTCAAGGCAATGGAGGCTCATTAATGTGGAGGAGAAGCCATGGGGGACGTTGCAAATCGGTGTTTTTTCTCCGCTTCCAAAAGCTGCTTATCAATCGTGATTGGTCAGAAAAGGGATTTGCTGCGTGTTTTGTCGACAATATCAATACGTATCGGAAAGTTATGGGGCGTACTGGCTGACGGAGGCCTGTGCTTGACAAAAAATGGGACAGGTGTGCCTTCCAATTTCCCCCCAACAAGGGAATGTGGATTTAGCGATAAGTTTTGCGCTGTTTGTTGTTGATGCGCTTCTTGGCAGGTCTTTCCTTTTGTTTTGAGATTTTACAGGGTACCTATTTATTATGTTGAAAATCATATCAGATTAGCGCATTGGAGTATCTGAAGTCATCTAAATGACGTCTCTTTGATTTGATTAAAGCAATTTTTCAGAAAAAATGAACCATTTGAATCAATATTGCTGAGAGAAACTGTACTTTGCTCAGTAATTTTTCAAGAATTTTGTAAAAACCTGTGTTTTTAATACTAATATTAATTCTTGTATCAGCACTGGAGTTGTTTCTCTTTTTCTAGAGAAATATTCAATATACAACAGTTGTTCAAATAAGAAAAAGACGATTGAAATATTCCAAAGTCAACTAAATCATTCATGGGGTAGGAAAGCTTAACGTCATCCTCATAAAAGTAGTCTACGGCATTCAGAGATAAAGTTAGTTATGTCGTTGATGATAACTTTAAATCTGAGTGGGCCAAGGATAATGTCTAGCAGGACCTCTGTTTGATTTGGAAAAGGTATTGAACATGGTGCTCCAATATGTACAGAAATATTGCTATTCAAAAAATAGCTGAAGCGTCATTCAATGCATACCATGATTCTAGTTTCTTGGACATAAACGTAATGATATTTCGAGTTCATATATTTATCTCATTAAGTACATATCAATAATCAGCTCAAGCTGAGCTTCAGGTTGGCCTGCTTTATTTAAATATCCTAACGTACCAGACTTAACTTTACGATGCAACTCAGATAAGCAGCCCTCCAGAGTGATTACAGCACTGCATAAACCCCAATTGACGTGCAAAACGAGAGTGCAATCGCACATAATCTTATCAGCAAAAATTAGAAAGAATAAAAACCAAAAAAACACTAAACCTGCAACAGCCGTCGTGTTTAAACCATACCGAACAATCTCATTCCACGCTAGTTGCATAGCAAAAGTCATCCAAACCCAATCAATACCCCTCCCGGAACAATGCGTGCGTTGTGGCGAGTGATTGCGCTTAGCGTGTGCCTCCTGCTGCCTGCCGTGATGCAGGGAGCAAGTATATCAAGCCCGGAAGATATCGATTGGTCCAGCGTACGTTCTATACGAGAGAGGCCGGGCTATCGTGGTGCCGTTTCAAGCCTTTCGGAGGAGCCCAACCGTTCGCAGCGCATCTTGAACGGTGTGACGGTAGCGCGCGGAGATATTCCTTATGCGGCCGCTATTCTAATTAGTGAGGAATTTGCCACCTACTTCTGTGGCGGTGTGCTGGTTTCTGAGTTGTTCGTGCTAACGGCTGCATCATGTGTTGAGGGGTAAGACAGATGGAATGTCGATCGTAGCAGTTGTTCCAATAAAACTGAATTGTTTTTTCCTTTTCTTTCAGTGATCGTGATCTTTCCATTACGGTGCTACTCGATGCTGCCCAAATCAACACCGCTGGGGAGTTCATCGCGGTCTCAGAGATCATTGTACACCCGGCCCCGTCCGACAACGACATTGCTCTACTTCGGCTAAACCGTGCCGTGAGACTTAATGGTGAGTACAAGGTCCTTAACAATCTTTCAATGTCTTGTATCATGTACACTTCTGCTAAACAAAACCGTCCTCTTCCCAGACAATATCCGCCCTGTGACACTGCCCAACCGCCGGCAGCGTACGATGACGTTCGTCAACCAGCTGGCATCGATCTCGGGCTGGGGTCGTACCGCTTCCAACACAAACGAGGCACTACCTCTCAACAATCTGCGCCTGGTGCGCAATCACGTCATGAGTAACTTCAACTGTGGCGTCTCGTTCCCATTCACCATTACCGATCAACATATCTGCATCACGGGCGACAGTGGCAGTGCCTGTGCGGGTGACGAAGGTGGTCCACTGACCACGGTTGACGTCGTAACGGGACGTACGTTCCTGATCGGACTGTACTCGTTCACCTCGTTCCTGGGGTGCGGCATGGGACGCCCAACCGTACACACGCGCATTACGGAGTATCTGGATTGGATTGAAGCGAACTCCGACGTGGTGATACTGGACAACTGGGACACGGTAGCATAAGCAAAGGCAAGGACGGTAGATCAAATAAAATTTATTCGCAAACGCAAACACATTTTGTATTTCTTGCTCCGTGTCTTTAGGTTACGCTCGAATGCTCGCTCCAGTGTAGATCTCAATCCAGTTGAGATAGTCGGTGACGCGCGTATGAACCGCCGGCCAGCTGCGTGTGCATCCCCGCGAGTACGTGTACGAATGAATGGCGATTACGGTCGACTGTCCATCCTCCTCCACGATTGTTACTGGACCACCTTCATCACCCTGCAAGAAAGATTGTATGTTAAATTTCTGAATCAAACTCGCTTGCGTAGTCATCTTACCACACAGGGCGCTCCACCATCCGATGAGGTGCAAACATTGGAAGATCTCAGATATAATGGGAAGCTGATCGTGCAGCTAAAGTTGGAGATCACCTGCGAGCGCACCGAACGAAGCTGCTGCATTGGTAGTGCCTCGCCAGTGTTGGAAGCCGTCTCACCCCAGCCACTGATGGTGGTCCAAGCGTTCGTGAACGATTCACCCACCTGTGACCGGCGGGGAAGACGTGCCAGTTGAATTTGATCTGCAAAGCGACAACAAGAACGAGGTCTTTAATTCTTCATTGAATTGTGTCTTACAGAAGACTCCAATTACCGTTAAACCGTGGCATGCGGGAAAGGGTCAGAATGGCGAGATCGTTCGCCTGGAAGAAGGAACTGAAGTCCGGATGCACTCGCACATGGCTCACGACGACAAAGTCCTGCGCGCGCGTAATATCACTCGCACCCAGCAGCACCGTAATGGACGTCTGGCCTTCGACACACGTCGCCGAGGTGAGGACGTGCGTGCGGGACACCAGCACACCTCCGCAGAAGTACGTGCCCTGCTCGACCGACACCAGCACACCGACAATGTACGGCACGTCGGTCGGACCGACGACGACACCGTTGTTGATGCGACCAGTGCGCTCCGGAGCAGGGGCCGCCCGTTCCAAATACCGTTCGACGAAGCTGGCTGCTCGCTTAGCCTTGAACAAGGGACTTTCCTGTACCGGACGCACCTCAGCCCAGTTGATATCTTCCAGACGTGTAATCGTTCCCTCGCCGGAGACGCAGGCAACGACGCTGACGATCGTCAGCCCCAGTAGGGCAACTGCTGATAGGAATCGCATCGTTCGCTGGCTGATTGACTGAAGCGGGATTAGCAGGTGGCGGGAGTATATATGCAGGTCCCACCGTTTGCTAATCTTATCAACAAAAACCCGGGTGGGAACTGTTGCAATTGAGCTGAAGCAGTAGACCACGAAAAGAGGCAACCGAAAAGAAGCGTAGCTTCCAGAAACAAATCGCCTTACGATGGGTGACGTATTTCTAACGAGTCTTCGGCAACAGAAACGCTTAACAACAGGTGTATCGTATGATTGATAAGAGGTGGGGACGCTTTATTTTAGTTGTAGCATTCATTACAAACGGTTCAACAAGAGAGTTTCTTACGGCTCTACAACGACGTCCGAGTTCTGCTGGATCCAGTCCAGATACTCCGTGATGCGCGTGTGCACCGATGGTCGGCCACGATCGCATCCAAACAGGCCTGAGAAGTGGAACGAATGGATTCCAATCAGGAAGGTACGCCCACTTTCGGTAACCGTCACTGGACCACCTTCGTCGCCCTGCGAATGGAAGCAAAAATACAATAGTACCTAGAAATCTTAGAAAACTACGCTCGATTACTTACATTGCACGCTCCTCCATTGTCCGTCGCGGTACAGATGTGCGTGCCACGGATGAACGTATGCGACAGCCCGCAGCGGAAGTTAGACGTCACCGCATCGGTGGCGAACTGCAGATTCATGATCGGGATGGGCTCATTGTCACGGCGTCCCGAGTTACCCCAGCCGGCCGTCGTCGCTGCCCAGCTGTTGAAGTCGTTGCCGATCTGGCTGCGGCGCGGCAGTGCAACCGGCTGGATCGTGTCTCGAATCGGAGCCTCATGCGCAAGCGTAAGAATCGCAATATCGTCCCGGTTGAAGAACGAGCTGTAGTTCGGATGGGACAGGATGTTCGACACACCAATGAACTCCTCCACGCTCTTCATATCCGACGCACCGAGCAGCACGGTCAGGGTGTTGGAGCTGTAAAGCAGGAGTTAAAGAGCGAGCATAATATGGTCTCTTTGCGCCTGTATTGACTTTTGCTTACCCCGAAATGCACACGGCGGCAGTGAGAACATGTCGACGCGAGATCAGCACACCACTGCAGAAGCTGTGTGCCGAGGAGCCCGAGATCAGGACGCCCGCTGCCCACGGGAACTGCGTTGGAGAAGCAATCTGTCCGTCGGCAATGCGTGCGGAGCGGACCTCATCGTCCGTTAGCGGAGGCAGGCCTTGCTTGGCACGAACGGCGTCAGTTTGGTGCAGAGTACGAACCAGCGTCCAATCGATCGTACGAGGATCTAAGCCGATCGCGTGCACTGTGCAGAACGCAGCGAGAAGTAGCGCTAGTAGCCTCATGATTGAAGCAATGCCGTTTGCTGAGAGATTGACACAGGAGACAACTGACCGACTGACATCCTGTCACGGCTCAATTTATGGCCATTTGACACGTAACGGATAGGGGGAGTGTTATCGATTTGATAGCGTCACCGTGATTGATAAGGTAGCTGCTGCGTAGCAGCTACTTGTTTTTGTCAGTAAAAAGCTTGACTTCTGATAAGGTTTGGGGGTTTATCAAAGTATTTCGTTTAAGCTCTTTTTCAAGTTGCATGCAAGATTTTGGCCATCTTCCCAAGATAACTAAAATTTCCAGGGCTCCTCAATCTAAGTTTACACAACGCTTTTTTGCAAAATCGATACCTGTCCCAGCTCGAGCTCAATAGTGCTTGTAGCCTATCGAGTTACGAGAGTACACTAACCTTTATTTCTCTATACAGTGACACTAACTTTTGTACATTGATACGCTCAGACCTTGATTGAGTCCAGCCAAAAAGCGGGGTAGTAAAATCGAGGCGAGCAGCTTCCTTACTGAATGGTCACATCGGTGTTGTCCTGGATCCAGCCCAGATACTCCGTGATGCGCGTGTGCACTGCCGACCGGCCACGATCACATCCAAACAGCCCGGAGAAGTGGAACGAGTGAATGCCCACAAGGAACGTGCGGCCACTCTCGGTAACGGTCACTGGACCACCTTCATCTCCCTGCAAACACCAAAATAATCCAAAGTTTTAGCTGCAATTCAACACGGCAATCCTTCTTCTTATAAAAAAAAAACTTACATTGCACGGTCCGCCATTGTCGGTCGAGGTGCAGATGTGCGTATCGCGGATGAACGTGTGCGACAGTCCGCAGACAAAGTTCGAGTTGACGGAATCGACCACAAAGTGCAGATTGGGGATGGGGATGGGTTCGTTCTCGCGACGCCCCGTATTGCCCCAGCCGGCCGTTGTCGCCGCCCAGTTGTTGAAGTTGTTGCCCGCATCGCTCCAGCGAGGCAGATCGATCGGCCGGATCGTGTTGCGGATCGGGGCCGGGCTCGACAGCGTCAGGATCGCGATGTCATCCCGGTTGAAGAACGAGCTGTAGTTCGGATGGGACAGGATGTTCGACACACCGATGAACTCCTCGACGCGGGTCATGTCCGAAGCACCGAGCAGGATCGTCAGCGTGTTCGAGCTGCAAACGAGAGAGTCGCACAAACACTTTTCAATAATCACTTCAGCTCACGGTGGGCTCAAAATGTCACTGCTCACCCGGAAATGCACACGGCAGCGGTTAGGACGAAGCGTGGCGAAATCAGCACACCGCTGCAGAAGCTGTGCGAGGACGAACCGGAGATGAGCACACCGACCGCCCACGGGAACTGGGTGGCGGTCGCGATCTGTCCCTCGGAGATGCGCGACGATCGTACCTGGTCGTCCGTTAGGGGCGCCAGGCCCTGCTTGGCACGGATGGCATCGGTTTGGTGGAGCGTACGCACCACCGACCAGTCGACCGATCGTGGATCGACCGGGGTGGAGGATACCTGCCCCAGCAGCAGGAGCAGCGCGGTGGCAGCTAGTACGGTGAACTTCTTCATGGTTACCTTCACGCAGGACGGGAGATAACTGGGCAAGGGATCGCTGCTGGGTGTTCGGTTTTATAGGGCGGCTGGGCTTATCGGGTGGCCGACCCCACGCAAGTGCGCAAGTCAGCGCAGGGAGTCTCGATAAGATAGAACATTGCAAATCTGTTTTGGGCTACTGTGGGGGTTTTATGGCAGGAGATTGGTAAGGATTGGCGTTAAGGTGTTGTGTTATATGTGCTTGGTGCATTTTGCGAGTCACTGGTACGCGTTTTGGTTGACTAAAAGACCTGAACGTTCAGAAGAGTTCTTTCTGAGATCCTTTTCCTCAAGAAATAACACTAGAAATGTTTTTAATGTTTCATAAAAAAGCATCTGTATACTTCAAACTCATGTATATTTAAGGTCTAATCACTACATCAGTGTTCGCTTGGATCCAGTCGAGGTACTCCGTCAGGCGCGTATGTACCGACGATCGTCCACGATCGCATCCGAACAGCCCGTCGTAGTGGAAGGAGTGCACACCGATCAGGAACCTGTCGCCTCCTTCCGTCACCCAAACTGGGCCACCTTCATCACCCTGGTAAGAGCAAAACAAACGGGCCAAAAGTAGCATTTAACCCTATCTCGTAAACCTCCAGCAGTTCGACTTACATTGCACGGGCCTCCGTTGTCGGTGGAGCTGCAGATATTCCCATCGCGGATGAAGCTGTGCGAAATGCCGCAGACAAAGTTGGACACGACCGAGCCGGTGGCGAACTGCAGCTGCTGCAGCGGGATCGGCTCGTTGTCCCGATTGCCCGTGTTGCCCCAACCGGCGACTGTGGCGGACCAATCGTTGAACGTGAAGGCGGTATGGTAGCGACGTGGCAGATTGACCACCTGCACGTTCGGCGTCAGATCGGCGTCGCGGGATAGCTGCAGCAGTGCAATGTCGTCCCGGTTGAGTAGCGCACTGTAGCCCGGGTGGATGATAATGTGCGACGGGATGTTGAGCACCGGGATGATCTGCTCGATGCGCGTCATGTCGGATGCGCCCAGCAGTACGGTGAATGTGTTGGTGCTGGCAGTGTAAGTTTGGAAATCAAGCATTAGTGCAAGGGGAACTGTATTGTTGTTTGTTTGTCCCTTACCCAACGATACAGGCCGCTGCAGTAAGCACAAAGCGGCGTGAAATTAGCGCTCCAGCACAGAAGCTACGCTCGTTCGTTCCGGAGATGAGAATTCCCGCCATGAAGGGGAACTGGGTCGGCCCAGCCGCCTGTCCATTGCTGATGCGCGACGAAGGACCACGCAGCTCGATGGCCAGCGCACAAGACGCAAGCACAATCAGCAAACCTACGGCGCCATACGAAAGGCAGTGCTTTGCCATGATGAATCGCGATCGTTCGTTCGTCCGGAATGCACAAACTCAACTGAAGCTCCGTGTGTGAACTTCACAGCCTAGTTGGGTGGGATTTTCCCAAACAAAATGGAAGTTGTCATCATGAACCTCATTCGTGATCGGTCGTAAATTAGGAGATTGTAAGCGATGTGCGCAAATTGTTTGCTATTTTCATTCGATTTATTACCACCCTCGCACCGGATAAGATAAAGGATTAAGCCCTGCCAATGACGTACGTAGGTCGTGCGCCCTTCCCACCCCCCACGTAGACAAGTCGAGGCCACAGTATCGTCGAGTTTTTGGGGGGTTCTTAAATCCACCCCAATCACGGCCTGATTACCGCGTCCGAGTTGGCTTCAATCCAGCTCAGATAGCTGCTGAGACGCACATGAACGGCGGACCGGCCACGATCGCACCCGAACAGTCCGCTGTAGTGGAACGAATGCATACCGATAACGATCGGTTGGCCTGCCTCCGTTATCGTAACCGGGCCTCCGTCATCACCCTGCAAGGACATGAGCGTTTAGGTTGCTTGCTACATCACAAAACTGTACTCCTACTTACATTGCAAGGACCTCCGATGTCGCCCGAGGTACAGATATGATCATCCCGGATAAAGTTGTGCGAAATGCCGCACACCGTGTTGCTGATGACGGGCGTCCGGATGGACTGCAGGTTTGGCGTCGGGATTGGCTCATTGTCCCGGTTGCCCGTATTGCCCCAGCAGCTGATCGTCGTGCCGAAGCCGTTGAACGTGTTGCCCATGTGGGACCAGCGGGGAAGGTTCGCTACCTGGATGTACTCGTTCAGCGGTGTGTCACGGTCCATCGTCAGAATGGCCAGATCGTCCCGGTTGAACAGGGAGCTGTAGTTGGGATGGATTAGTATGTTCGCGACACCGATGAACTGCTGGATGCGGGTCATATCCGATGCACCGAGTAGTACGGTCAGCGTCGGTCGGCTGAAATAGAGTCGAAGACGTAGCAAGGAATGAACTATGTGTTGGGCAAGGTATCAAACGACGCCAGACTCACTTGGACACACAGCTTGCGGTGGTGAGAACGTGACGGGGAGAAATCAAAATACCAGCACAGAACGAATGGGAAGACGAGCCGGATATGAGTATGCCGACGATGAACGGAACGGCCCGTGGATCGGTCAGCTCACCACCGCTGATACGGGCGTTGGGACGCGTCTCCGACACGGTGCCGATGGCCATCGCACCACCGGCAACGAACGCGCACAGCACTAACAACTTGAACATGGTCGGTAAAGTGTTGATCGAGCACTGAGGGGAAGCTTGCCCTCAACGGATCTCACATCGGTGGTAAGCTTATCCGCGCGTTTGGTGATAAGGCGATGTTAAGTTATCGAATGATAAGATGGTGTAGACGGCAATCGGGGGTGTATTTTAAGCAGGATTATTTGGACACACAATTTAGTGTGATTTGTGCATGACCTGAATGCAGTTCAATTTGTTGGATTTCAATACGCAGCGTGTCATTCAAGTTCTTCTATCTATTTCTTGCCTGATATACACAAGGGATTTTGACGGCTTTGAATTTATTAGCCAGCGATGAGGGATCTGAACATAGAAAATACTAAAATTTCAAAGTTGGTCTTTAACAACAGGTTGATTTCTTCAATCGCAAGATAATAAAAAGTCTGATCTTCGATGTTTATGTACGTAGATAGCCAAGTCCATGCCAGAGATGGCAGTTGGATCTAGTACGCCTGAGAAAAAAGGTCATCGAAGCTTGTTGTTTTATGCATTAGAGATAAAGATAAAACCTCAATGTATTTTAACCTGCCTGTTGTGAATTCGGAATACTCGAATTTTAATTTCGATATTTCATATGTCAAAACGGTACAATTTTCCTGGACAATTGTCGAATGCAAAAACATGAAAAAATGCTAAAAATATTAAATTGCTCAAAAGATGGAAATAACGGATTTTTTCACCATTGGTAATAAATAAGTAATTAAGTATACAAACAATCAAAAGGATTATTTATCGAATAACTTACGCGAAAATTCGAAATGCGCGAATGTCTCTGGAGCGCATTATTCGCGGTACTCGTGAAAAGAATGTAAAGGATAAACAGGTTTTGTGACAGGGAACCTACATTATTGTTACCGTTTTAGAATCCCGATACTCTAAATCCAAATTTGTTTAGACTTGCAGGTATTTACAGGAATAAGGTACTTTTGGCATTACATAAGCGTTTTTGATATAAGTCGAGCTAATTCCTTTCTCCTATTTAACACGCGTAGACGACTGTAGTACGGCACCGGGAAAATATGTATCATACAACTTTTGTTGAGGCGTAGGAGAAGTAGAGAAGGATTCGGCGATTCCGAATTGAGTAGGAAGCTGCTCAAGCCAAGCGATCGTTCATGGACAATACTATCACAGGAGATCAGGTGGTGAAATACATAGGATATTAATATACCACCACTTGATATACGGGTTCTCGAAATAGCAAAAGTCGCTATGGCAATTACCATTTTCAATTACCATGTTCAAACAATTGAACAGTGATTAATGTTTTTTTTTCAATGAATTATTCCATCATTTAACTTGCTTTTATAGAATTGTTTATTGATAGCAAGAGTATATCTATCATTTCTTTAGATAGGTCCAGTCAGTATTTGTTCTTGATTGAACATGATTTTTGGATTGGTCCCTTGGTGCTTTTCATGCAAGAAGAACCTACGTCGTTAGGAGTTGTTGTTAGGCAAAAGATAGCCGATTCTTATTTAATTGTTGAAACACATTTCTATTGGTAGGGGAGAGATTCGCAAACGAATCTAAAAACAGTCGAGTGTTTTGGGGTCTGTTTGAATCAGAATCCACCCTCCTCTGGGCAAGTTGGGCTGTCCTTTCAATCTTTTATCTTGTGAGCTACAGTCGGAACTCAATAATTGAACGCATTTGGCTTTCTTTTTGGTTGGCTGCTCGATAAATAATGGAAAGATCATCATAAAATCATTCCATTTGCATGGAAAACGAAAACTAATCAATATAGAACAATGTCATACTCTGTTTAGATAAATTCCTATGCTTTCGTACTCGAAGTTCAATCAATGAGTTCTGTCTGTATTTAAAATGTCTCTAAAATAACGTTACAAAGTATTGTGCAAATGTTTAGCCAGACTGTCATTAATTCCTGTAGCTAACGGTCAAATTGAAACTGCACGAAAAAATCACACAAACTGCTCGAACACAGGGAACTGTAAGGAAAGAGACAGCTCTATTTCGGTCTAAGGCTGACCCTTTTCCTCTGTCGTCGTTTCCATGGGAGTGAAAATAAAATACCACTGAGAGAATTGCTCTCTCTCACACACGCTCTCGCTCTCCCGCACCGTTCTCGCATTCTCGTGCACCGCAAAATGGTTATTTACTCTCGCGCAGTCACAGCGGACGGACGTGCGTGTGCGGTACGTAGTCCGTGTGTTCGCTCCGAATGTTTTGGCGTTAGAAAAGGCCACACCAAAAAGGCAACAGTGAGGGAGGTAATGCAAAGAAGCTGAAACGATCCAGCGCAGCAGAATAGAACAGCGTGCGGTGGCGCCGGGCCAAAGCGGTGTGCATTTCAATTAGGGAAAGAAAAAGGAATCGTGCTGCTTTTTCCCCCGTGCACTGCGACGAAGAGTAGTGTGCCCGGTGAGGGGGAGTCGCCGCCCCGGTTGTGTCTGTGATTGCTGTGTGAAGGATAGTGCAGTGTGCGTTATTTAACAGTTTGGGTGATTTGGGAGATTAGCGAAAATCATTGGTGCGATAACGCCCCGTGCGTGTGTGTGTGCGTCTGCAAAGTGTCCAGCGAAGTGTGTAAGGGTAGTGTGGCAGGGGTGGTATCGTGGGCGGTGTATGTGCGTTTGTTGAGTGGTTTAATTGGCGTTCTGTGTGCTGCATACTCACACACCAACACAGAAGGTGAGCAGAGTTGAATGAAAAGTGCATCGAATCAGTGCAGAAAAGTCCGCTCGGTGAATATGTGAAGTGCGTTTTGCTTCCGAGCCATTTCTTCGCTGGAAGAGGCCCGTATTCCGTTCTTGTGGGCTTCTTTGTTTAGGGTGTGCAGAGCAGAAGGAGCGCGAAAGAGAAGGAGCGTTGGTGTGCGAAACGAGAGCGAGCGAGCGAGAGCGAACGCGCAGACACACGCACACCGCAGGAGAGCAAGAGCACGAGCGAGAGAAGAAAGGAAGAAGAAGAAGAAGAAGAGTAGAAAAACAACATCAACAGCAGCCAACGACCGCGTGAGTTCTATTTATTTTTTCCTCCTTTTTTGAGTCCAATCTAGGAATAAAATGAATACTAGATCGCTTTTCGCGATCTGTTCGCACACAAAACGGGGGCTTTCCTTTCCCGTTGTGTGGTGTTGTTTTCTCAGTGCAGTTTGCATACACACTCAAACACACACGCACACATACGCACGCACAACATGCGCATTTGACGGGTGACACACACTGTGCGTGGTGCATGCGGGCATCGACGTTCTTGCTTTCCTTCGAGTTGCTGTCCGCCTCTACCCATACAAGCATACACGCTTTTGCGGCAGCATATACATACATACATCTATGCTTGGCAGGCAGACAGGGCAGCATAATAGATCTCGCGCATGAAACCGGTTTCCGTTCGGACTGGGAAAGCATATAGCAAACAAAAACAACCTCACCGCCGGAGTACATGTCGTCGACGGTGCGCCCTGTTCTTGAAGACAAGGCACCGTTGTGGGTTTTTTTTGATTCTCTGAAAGTGAAACATTATAGAAAAAGAGAAAAAGAGCAAAAGTTCATAAATTGATTCTTAGTTTTTTTTGTACTTCTTCCTGTGACCTCATTTTTTGGGGCATTGCCGAAGATAATGTTGTTCATAACTTTTTTTCGAAGCATTGGTGGATCATTGTTATTTATTGCTTAGTAAAAAAAAATACATTTAAGGTCAATATTATGTATAAGATTTTGCGAAGTTGTGAGAGATAGTTGCAAAATTTACGTGTAAAATGTAGGTTTACCAAAGTATATAAAAAATGTTACAAATTAAATAAAATAAATTTCTATATTGTTATATATTTATCTCTCTTTTTTATCTATCTAATGATAATATTATTTACATGTATATCTTTTATTGTTCAAATGTTATAATAGTTCATGTTTAAACATTTTGTTTCGAATATTTATGGTAGTATTTCATTTTTTATAATTATTACACAATTATTTTTTTTTGAATAAATTTGTTTCTGCCTGGTTGTGTCTTAAATTATCTGAATATTTATGATAGTATTTCATAATATTTTTACTATGAATTCACTTTTTTAATATATTTGTATCTGCCTGTTTGTGCCTTATTATCTTCAACAATGCCTAGGGAATGGGATTTCTTACATTTATAATGGTCAGTTGAGCTGCAATTATGTTGCAATGACTATTGTTAATTGATAATTGTTATTATGTATGTATTTAAATTAAATGTAAAACTAAATTTAAAATTGAATTTAAACAAACAAAAATTACAAACCATGATAAGATTAAACAAACGTTTGACAACACGAACTTCTCAGCTTTCAATATAAACTCTTGAGTTAAACGATTGAATGTCAGTATGTATTTTAGCAGCTAGTTTTGCATTGTAAGCCAGTAAAAGTTATAAAAAGGAAGGCTGGTGTAGCTTGAAGTGTTCCGACAGGTTTCCAAATATCCTTTTACTGGATACTGTTAGATGGTCAAATATTATGATCTTGTAAGGTGCACAATAATAAGATATTGGAAACTCAACAAAAAACCTTATGACAATTTTATGACTGAGTTTTTGGAACACTCAAGATATCCATAAAAAAACTCTTTCCGATCGCTACCCTCCCAATATCGATCGTGTAAATCGGTAGCGTTTGATGTCGCCCAGAGCGCTTGAAATTTACTGAACAGCAAATGGCACACTTTGAAGATTCGCGAGAAACCGCTGAAGAACTTTGCAGTGTCATAAACTGATCCAACAAATTCGGAACCCACCACGCACTGGCGATTGCGCATTGTCGATGACTGGGCAATCGTCACCTACCTTCCCTTCCCTACCTACCCCTGGTTCAAAGCAAATTTTGCCTTCCGCGTGTGTTTCCGTCGTACGGCAAATAGAATAACAAAAATCACGACGCACCAAAACCTTGAACCTTGAGGTAAAAAATAAAAAATACAGAACCCAAACCAGCCCCCTTTGCGTTCTTGATGCATCATCACACAGCTCATCGCGCATTAATTGGTTTCAAATTTACGATTTTATTACGCTGGCGAAGTGTGTGTGTGTGTTGCCGGTTGTAGTTCAATAAACTGACCCCAACCGCCCCAATGCAGGAAGTAGCGGCTGAAGGTCTTCCCCCGCTTCCCCATTTTCCAACAAAGTTTTTTGTTTTTTTTTTTTGGAGCTTCACCACCATGCGTTAGTGTCGGGCGGAAAATCAAAGTTCTTTTGTTTGATTGGTTTCGTTCTTCGGGGCTCACTTTTTCCTCACTGTCGTAAAGCGACGATGGCCTACATTGAACGATAGTGACGATGATGGTAACGGGTAGAGCCTTGGTTGCCTCCTTCGAGCCGGAAGTATAAATTACAGAATTAAATCTTGGCAGAAGCGCAGCACACAGTGATTGGTGGTTGGGATTTCCAACGTTTGCTGCCGGCTTGGATTATTATTGCGATTCGATTGGGATTAATTAGTGCTGGGGAGGGGTTTGAACATTGTTGTAACACAATCGTGTTCAGTTCATTTACTGCCAGCCGCAGTGGAGGAAAAGTATTGATTCGTGATTTTTAATGGAGCATTTCATTTTGCATGCATCATTTAGATAAAAGCGTTCCATCTCCATGCGTGCATAACGACCCAATGGTCCTGCCTGTGCCAGGCGTGAAATCTTGTTGCATTCTGACACAACACCTTCCCAGTGATATCGAAATGCTTCGGTGTGAAAACGTGTTCAACCCTTCAAAAATGCAAACGTAGACACCTTGTGTATGTGTTGACGGTTTTTTTTTCTTCTAAATTTTGAATTTACCTTCAGTGGTGAACGAAGAAATGTTAAGAGTAAAAACAAAACCCTTAAAAATGAAGGATGAAGCGTGCAGATAGTGGAATTGGATCGGTAACACGTTTGGTGTGAGGGTTCATATAATCAACAAGTTTTTTTTATGGGTAAAAAAGGAAGGCTTTTGAACGAAGGGAAAATGTGTTGAAAGGTTTCATTAGTGGTGATATTTTTTACAGCAAAAAGGCAAAAAGTGGTCAAAATACTACTAGTAGGATTTAAAAAAATGGCAAAACACGTAGGGAATGATTTTGAGTTTCAGCATAAATCATTGACACACAATCATTTTTATGTAGCCGAGAAACTGCCTACCTTATGTGCCATTAGTTCTTACTTTCATTGTCGAAGCGCTCTTCCAAAAACCCAACCGACCCTCGTCCCCGAAGAAGGTCACGCAATGTTAAAGTCCATGAAAATATTAAACCTGATAGTGGGCGAAAAAAGGGTTACACGTTTCAATTTCCAGATAAGTCCCGCCTGGAATGATTTGCCTTGTGTCGAACGAAATAGTGCACCCGGGGCAGCGCACAAACAAAGGACACTAGAATGGAGAATTTTATGACAGCACAAACCACCTACCCAACGACCCCCCCAATGTGGTGGTGACCTGGTTTTCGGAGCTCTGTCGATTCTGTTGTTACTGGCGGCGAGATGAAGGACATGGTGGGGAGAATGTCTCGAAGGTCGTCTGGGAGGTATTTTTCGGCTACACTTTGATGAAAGAAAGTGCACGTGAAATGTGCTGAAAATTGAGTTGGTAGAGCAGAAATGGAACGTCTAGGAGTAAGTAGATGTTTTGGATCCTGGTCATGGCACCACAGCACACTTTTGTTACATATTGGAATAGATTCGGACAAATGTGTACAATCCAACCCGTTGTGGCAAAATGATCTTCAAAACGTGTTGAGCACACATTAACATGTCAATCACACCAATGTGTCAGCTTTACAACATCAACAAGACGTATTATACACCACAAAACAGACGTGGGGAGACGTATTTCATTTCCCGTTTTTTTGGCGATTATTATCCATCGCTATCCGATGATCATTTCCATCGGATTAAATCAACACGCGCACGCCGGTGAATGCCCCTCCAACCTGTCGTACATTTTCGACGCTCACGTGAACCGGAAAAGCTCTTACTCCCACTTCCCCTCCCCTCCTTCTTCAATCGTCATCATCCCCGGTCAGTCAAACATTACACCCCGCATTCACGCCCGATACGATATGATCATCTCCAACGAAGCGGAAACTGCTCGGCTGGCCGTGTTGGAGGTTATGTTGCGCCATTGTTTGTCTAATGGTGGTGCCGTTTCAAATACACACTTACCCGAACTGTGTTGTCCCCTGCTTCTAGAATGGAGTGTAACAGTGGGGTAAGAGAAGAGTGGGGAGACATACTCATTTCGAAAGGTTGATTTAGAACTACTTCTGGGTCGGGGCCTGGTTTGGGAGGTGCCAGTGTTTGGAAAGCGGTGCAATTCGTGTCCGCTGCCCAGCATGTTGTTGTTTTGTGCGCGCGGCTGCCCGGTGACAGAAGGAAAGGGAATGAAGAGGGAAACACTTTCCGGGTTTGGTTCGGGTATGTTTTGAAAATTTCGTTCTTTTCCGGGCTTTGTGAACGTGGCCGCGAGATATAGACTGTGGGGCAGTTGTTGTCGTCATCGTGTGCGATAAGCGTGTGCCGACCGATGCGCACAAGTGAGTAGGGAAATTGTAAATAACATCGCACACATACGCACACACACACAACAAACCTTGTCTGTGAACACTTCCTGTGGCTTGGTAGGACGGAATGGGTTGGACAACGGAGATGCACCACGGTTCTCGGTGCGCAAAGTTGCACTATTTGCCATCACAAACAACAAAAAAACGACCAACCTTTTTTGCTTACAAGTGTAAAGGTATACCGCCTGTTTCGTGGCCAGTTGTTTGCTGGCATGCTGTGCATGGGGAAAGGTATTGTTTTGAGAAGTTTTTTTGTTTTGTTTTGCTTGATGTGCCCATGCAAAGTTTTTGCACCGCGAGGAAATGCGGGGGACAACAACACTTTTTAGTTGTTTGGCAAACATTTCGAGCACGGGTTTGCATTTTAATGCTGCTGCTTCAGGTTGGTGGTAGCGCGCAGTAGTGCCTGTTGTCACAGTGATAACATGGTTGCCGGAAGAAGGCACCGTTTGAATGTGTAACGAGCGCGGCAATGAGGCGTGCGTGGGATAAATAATTTAACGCAAACGTTGTCGAAATAATTGTTCATCGGTTTTTTTTGCATTGCCGCGAAATGGAGAAAACAAAATACTTTTGTGGAATAAATTAACTTTTATAATTAGCGAGAAAAGAACGCCTCACTTGATAGTGCTAATGATGTGTGATATATATATTGGAATTCGATGCTCACAGTTTCGATGCTGTATAATGGTGCCGTGGTAACGTCAGTGCCCTCTTGTACTAAACGTCGTGCGATCAAATCTCGTCTGGATCGAATTGGATTTTCCTTAGCAACAACGGACTACTACAAAATCTTGGCCCTTCATATTATATTCGCCTCATTTAGTTTGAAAACAGATATATATATTAAGCACGATGAATGAACATGTATTCAGTGTTTTTTTTTTGTTTTTTTCTTCAACGTTTTCCACTGCAGGCCATGAGCTGTTAGTTTTAAAGGATAATTGCCCCGACAGTGTGCGGGGTTTTTTTCCTTATCTAAAAGAGCCGTTTGCACACACAAAGAGAGAACGCACGCAACTAATAGGCCGTGCACGCATCAAGAATCGCACGGTACTCGGATTCAACTGGAGTCAATTTTTTGTTGTTGTTTTCGGTGCCAAACCATCCATCAATTAGTGCCATTAGCATAAAACCGTTGTTTCGGGTTGTGCTTATGCCTGGTGGGCTTGTCTGCTGTTTTTTTTTTTTTGTGTGGTGCTTGTACATTTTAGCTCATTTTTATGTTTCGATGAACTTGGAGGGCAGGCAGGCTTGTATGTGTGTTCGGCCATGTCCGCCAACATGAAGGTAGACTTGCCCCCGTGTACGCTTACGCTGCTATGCATTAATTTGTCCATCTGATGGACTGAAGCTGGCCAGTGCCTCGGTTTGACCATGGCATTGGCGGGAATGGTCATTTTCATGCCAAACATGCTTTTATGTGTGGGGCCGTCCATATTGTTACCGGTTTCGTGGTGGAAAAACTGGAACCGAAAACGGTGAAGGACACGCTGATTCCATCGTCTTCCGGAGGTTAAATTCCGGTTTTGTTTTGGAGTTTTGGGGTTTACCTACGAGCTGCTTATGAATCACGGGAGTGTGACAGGGTTTTTTTTCAATGTTTTCTTTATGCTTATACGAAACTCAACACCAATTAATACAGCTTTAAAATTAAAAAAAAAAACGAATTCCATTATACAGGGAATTGTTCACGAGATTTCCCAACTTCCAGCTTATAGCCAATCTAATCCCTCAGAACTGCTTCGTGCAGTCGCAGCCGTGTCATCATATGCGCTCATAACTCTTACGAGATGCGGTGACGCTTAGCACAGGAACAGGTTTTCTTCGCCATCTAACCTACAGCATCCATGGTCCCGGTTTTCTAGCGGGCGACACGTAGACAGATAAAACAGATACTTCCATGGGCCATCGTGGGGACCGTACCATAGGGTGAGAGAGCGAGATAGAGTCATCGTGAAGGCATGTTTCTAGTGTCTAGGAGGGAAAAAAGTGTGCCAACTAGCAGCTGAGAAGGTGTGTATACCTTTTTTGCTCGATGAGAAAGCCACACTCATTCTTCCGGAGAGCTATCTTTACTCGGGGAAAGATGCCGCCATCTTGTCCACACTCGACACTAATCGCTCGGGCCACTTGTAGAGGGGGGAAGGGGAATTGTGAGCTGAGCTGAACACTTCAAACTTCTTGCCACGCTGCTTTGCATTTTGGAAAGTGTGTCAGAAAAACGCTGCCCGAGAGGAGCAGGCGAAGAAGGTAGAAAGGGCTCAGTCGACGTTTCGGGGTAGCCCATCGGTTCTCGAGCACGAACTGCTGCATACAAAACAACACACACACGTACACCAGGGGCGCTTCTGCTCAATCCAACGACAACTCAAAGGGCTGTCATCGATGGCTTCCGCCACAAGACAAGACAATGCTTCTTCGATGGTTCTGGCGATGCTTTCGATCGAACGAAATGAAATGCATCGGAATTGGAATGGGCCATATAGTGCAGGAGAGGGCGTCTAGTCCTTCCCAGACTACAAAGGCAGACGAAACGTGTCAACTGCTCAGCAACAACAAAAAACTAGCAGCGCTCCCAGGGCATTGAACGTCCAGACGCTCGTCCTGGCGCACGATGATGTCGCCTGCGCTCATTTAACTTTCCGACCACGTGCCTGCTGGTTGCTTTCCTCTTTTCTGCGGTGTGTGTTCGGTTGCAGTTTTTGCGCCGTTTGTTTTTGCAACGAAAAAGGGCATCGATGACGACCTCCGGTACAGTGTGGGGAATAGAGGAGAGTAAAGTAACGTGTAGGATGTCAGAGCAGCAGCAAGACGGTGCCGTTAGCGATGATTAACGTAACTGTTCTTCAACCTGTTCTGCGCTCTGGCCGTTTGCTGTTGTGAGTCAACCTCCCCGGGAGACACCATCTTCTAGGCGAAAGACATGTCTTTTACCGTCCATCTCCCCCTGGTTCTTGCGATGGTGACTCATCGGCGTTGTTGTGGTGGCCAAAATAGACGCATTGACCGAATTTCACGCACCGATTTGAGCATTTTGATGATGATGCATGCGGTGTGCAACTGCGCCGTGCAAAACAAAAACCCATTTGATGCATCTCTGTGTGTATCAAACTCAAAGGGTCGATGGGCCCTGACTGTTTGACTGTGTTGACATGGTTTCGTTTTTGTGTGTGTATGTGTTTCGTATCTTCGTGCAGATTTTATTGCTCCCCATTTTGTTGGGCCTATTGTAGTTTAAAACCCTTCCTCGACTCTTCTTTTGCCCGCCCGCGTGTGTGTGTGGGTTCATAATTTCTGTTTCTTCTTCCACTTTGGGGAGAGCTCCCCCAAAGCCACCCTATTCTGAAATGGAGCAGCGTGCGGTGGATCGCGTGTTACAACCCGATATAAGATGGCTCCTCCATACCGAAAGTGCGCCCTGAAATAGCGCCTATATGAACCGAGGGGAGGGCGGTTGGGGATAATTTAAAAGTGCGCCCTCGGTAGAACGCGAAACCAAGCCGACAGGGCCGATGTGGGCCATCACACCAGTGAGGGTGGGGAGACGATGATGAGAGGCACTTGTTTGGCCAATATCAAAATGGGCGACAGGGCTTCACGTTTCACCGTGAGGGATGGATGGAGGGAAAAAACTGGCAGAACAGCGCGAGTTTGATGTGCTGTGGGAAGCGGAAGGAGCGAAGCGGGCAACTACAAAATGGGTCTAATTTTACTGTGCTGCTGCTGCTGTTACTCCCCTCTTCCGATGGCGCAGACATTACTTTGTGGAGTGAAGTTGATAGGTGGAAGAGCGCGAACGCGGGACGCTTCATAAATGATGATGATGGTGGTGACCGGTCATTTACCCTTTTTTGAAATTACATGTTCGCCCTGTTAGTGGCAAAGGGTGCTCCGGTTTTAGTGGTTCTGGAAGAGAACAGAATAAGGGTTACAAAATATATCGAAAAAAAGGTGTAAATTGATTTAGCGTGTTAATTAAATCTTTGCATAGAATGCCCTATCCTTTTTGTATTTAAAAGGTATAACAGTTACCTTAATAAGTGGGGCCAAACGTGCCAATGGTTGATGAAGAGCACTAAAATACTCTCTTTAAGCTAAATTTAACGACATTGAGTTATGAATCCGGAAAGGACAAATTCTCCAGCCGTTTCCAAGGTTTTTTGAACTAACTTGTTTCTAGTTTTAGAAGAACTAGTCCAAAATCCTTTGAGTTGTAAACATAGTATTTTCCATTTTTTCTCTAATTATTGCCCTTATGCATTACAGACATTTTCATTCATTCAATCGTTGCATTCAAAAAAACCAATAAAAATCGAAAAATTATTCTTTCTTGTTATATTTGGAATTTTCATTTGTAATCAATAAAAAACGTAAAAAATAAATCATAAATAAATCAACTATATTTAAAAAAATGCCGCTCTATTCCTTTTCGAACACTTATAAATAAAGTAGCTATATTCACACCAATACAAACTGCCCCACCATTAGTAAATGGTAATCTATTGCAAAAAGCATTCGCGCAACTTCATTCATTCTTGCTTTCCACAAAGCTTTGTCTTTTCGTGTTGTTGTCCCCATGCACGGACACCTTCAGCACACGCGGCCTAAGGTAGATAATGGACAAATCTAACTACGGCCTAACAGTTGGAACAAAAGTGCATGGTAACAACAATGCAAGCAGGCTGTGGCGGGGCACACACATGCTGCGAACGTGTCACCCCACCAAGCCCCCCTGTGAGTTGCCTGGAGGGGTACTGGTGGAAAGCTGGAAGCTTTAAAAGAGATTAAATGAAGCCTGGCACCGATTGTGCAAGTCCGTGTGTGTGTGTACGAGGTTGTGATTCAAACGGAACTGACTAACTGACTAACTGAGTAGTAGTTGTAATAGGAGGGAGGGGAATCATGTAAATTCTATTGTACCTTGGTTCATCGTACGCCAAAGAATCGTGCTTAGAAGGCTGACCAAACACTAAAAAGATGGTAACGGTAGGGTTGCGTGGTTAGAAGAAAGACAAGAGTCGTGTATGAGTGTGTTTGTAGTTAAAATCTTCGTTGAATGCGGATATTTAGCTTTACTTTGTCCGCAGCACACGTGGACCGGTGTAACGAAGAGAAAAACGCAATGTTCTGTACCGTTTAACATTGAACAGAAATAAAAGTAGAGTAAAAAAAGGGGATAATAGTAGCTACTTTTCAAGTAGCACGTCCTTGGACTTAATCCATCTAGTCGAGGGCTCACAGAATGTAATAACGTCAGAATCGCTTTATGCTGCAGGCTGGAAAGGTTTCTAGGATTAACACACAGTTTAGGAGTGAAGCAGCAAACGGTTCCCACAAAGAAACCTTTTGTATTGTTGTGTCTATAAAAAACTGTAACAATCGGGAAGTAGATGAGAGAAGCAGGCATATGTTACAGTATATAATGCGATCGAGACACTTGGATACCATTATCAGCTGCCAGAGAATGAACTGACCATGAACAGGGACATGACGTGTAGTGAAAATCATCCCGATAAAACGCTGCCTGCGCTACCCCAAAACACCCTTCAAAAAGGTTGACCATACATTTGTCAAGTTTTGGATAAGCTCTTTTTTGCGATCGAATCCATCGTGCAAGGTTCTCTGTGCGTAACTTCGTGCACAAAGTTCGCATATGCTTTGTTTCTGCCGCACAATATAAAACGTGTTTCGCATTGATAATACAGCATCCGAGCGACATTATCGGTTATTCTTATCTCACTCGTCAGCACTGCTGTTTTACCAAAACCCCCTTTTCCAAATTGCTTGCTTTTTTGGTGTGTTTTGGGTGGAAAGTTTGCGGGAGAAAGAAAATAAAAATCGATCGAAATTATTAGCTCGTCGCAGACAAAAGCAAAAACAAAAAAATAAAAAGAATAAAGCATCGAATACTGGTGCAAACGGTGAAGTGTTAGTTTTTTAACGCAGTACGCAGTATCTCTCACACATTTATTGACCCCGGTATGCTTCGGGCCAGAGTCAGTGTATTATCCTGCTCTCGGTCCCAACGGACAGCCCGTTGACAGAATTGTGTCAGTCGGAAAGCTTTGTTTTTTTTTCCACCGGAAAATCGCACACGGGAAAAATCGATTTTGCGTTGCAAGAGAGGTAGAAAGAGAGACAGCGAAAGCAATTTTTGGTTGAACCGTAACTCCTCATCTATAGTTTCGACGGGTCCTCTTCGTTAGATATGACGCCCCTGAGCGTGCGGATGATCATCTACTGCGGATGGGAAACGAGAACGCACCATTTTTAGAACGAGGGGAAGTGCCCCGATGGTCAGCAGCGGTTTTAGTGGTGGTAGTAAATTTATTGCTGCTTTTATTCATGAGTGCTGCTGCAGTGCTCTACTCTCCACTGGTCAGTTGGCGCCTTTTGGAGCCGAGTGTGGGAAAGAAGGTCTCGAGCAAACTTTGCCGCTCATCGAATGCATTGCTGCCAAAGTGCATCTTCCAATGTGTACAAGCTGGTACTCGGGTGGGTGTTGCAATCTTCCAACTGTGGTGTATCGGCATCTAGAGACTTTTTTGTTGATTGTTGATGGAACACAGTTTAAAAAGATCGTGTCGATGCAAAGAGTGGAGCAGTTGAGTCGTCCGAGTCGTGGCAATGGGTTGTGACGTGGCCCGTTAGAACCACCACGTCTTGTGCGGTTCGTGTTTGTCCAACCGTAGCATAACGGAATCGACATCAATTGACATTAAGTTGTTAGGTGTGATGGTGGTGTGGATACTAACCGGAGAAGCAAAGGGCAGAACCAGACGGACGACGCTCGGGCTAGCGGCAAGTTAGAGTGTGTGCGTTAGTGCTTTAATTAAATTCTCCCTCTCCCGCCGCGCTGTTTAACTGGTTTTGGAAGCCATGAACGTTACTTTATTTCCACCCCGATCGCTTGTTATATCACATACTTGGAAGAAATAGAAACCTACGATATATCTAGTTGCTGGTGTGTATCTGTGTGTTCTATGAGCAGTTTTATGTTGAAAGCTCCCCATGAAAATAAAAACAAGCTGTAAAAAAGTATATTCATGTGCTTATTACTGTTATGAATATTATTGCTAAACTTCCATTGAAACTTCTTCTCCAAAACGGCGATGAAAAGACCTTTCACACTACTTTCTTCTCCTGTCCTGCAGCTCAAACGCTAAGACCTTTGTTGGTTGTAATTTCATTCTTCTCCTCTCGGGTTTTATTTGGCCAAATTCTGCACTCTTGGAGTTAATTGCATGTGAAAATATTTACCCTGCCTTGAAGGCCGCCGGCATGGAAAGAATATGCAAATCCAGCGCCTTCAAACTTCATTTGTAGCGTCCTCTGCTGCCCAGCCCAACCGTCTACTACCCAGTGCCTCAACCCAGTTTTTCGGTTGAGCGAAATCAAGCGCCTGCACACCAAGAGTTTTACCTCCATCTTGACACGAAGGCATTGCGTTCCGTTTCGAAGCTAGCGCCAGAAAGCGCAAGTGAGAAAAACGCGGCAACGACGATCATCTCACAACGATGCATCCCATCCATTCACAACCTTCACTCCCAATAACACCCCCCCCCCCCCCCCCCCCTGCCGAACCGATGGCAAACGTTGCATTTAGCTTTAATTATAAATTCACCCGTTTCCGGTGCTCCAATTTTGCCCAGCACAAAACCGAAGTCTTTTGTGTGCCAAAGTGAGCATAACGAACGTAAATAATATTAGCGAAGCCGTCGACTCTCGGCAAGAAGGTCCGGTGGGCCGCAATGGTTGGAAAATTTACTTCTCACCTTCTTCTTCGCTTTTCTGGAAAACTCGCTCGTCATGCGCAACGATAAGGTTTTGCAACAAACGCAAACAAAGAGCGGGAAAGATAGGTCGTTTGCGCGATCGTGTGATATGGCTGGTGTGGATGTGGGTGGTCGTTGATGGTAGATCGAACCAGCTGCCCAGATTGTAATGCCACCTGAGAATGAGCGTTTGATTCACCGTCAAGGCGTATGCAAACTTGCCCTGTATGAAGGAGAAGGTGTTGGTGCCACGGTTCGTTGGCTGTAATTGAATGCAAAGCTCAATTACCGCCAGGCACACGGAAAGCGAGAAAAGGAAGCGCTTTTTAGGGAGGGATGAAAAAAAAAGAACTGCAATAAGGGTAGAGGAAACGTAAAGGTATCTTTACTTCGGTGTGTTTGTTAGGCAAATTATAAGATTCCAACAGTGGGCATTTCCGAGCGCGTGAGATATGTTGTATTTTTGGGGGGAGGGGTTGGACGCCCACCGTCGTCCAACGTGATGTAATGGAAAATTGGCAATAGTTGTGCATTGGAGCACGGCGGAAAGAGGATGATCGGTGGTGTTATGTGCGCTCAAACAAAAAACTCAACCTGTAGTTTACAAGCGTAGTGGGCAGAGGAAAGAAGATTGAATTGTTTATTGATTATGTTGTACCTATTGTAACACTTAATTTGACTGACATAAGAGTTAGATATGCTGCAGAAGTGGAGAAAACGTTGACGTTCCCTGTATAAATTGTGTTGATACTTACACAGACTCCAAAACTTCCTTTAATATCTTCGGAAAAAGCCTTTTGCCTGCGTATATTTCGGGTATTGAACTCATACCGCCTGTCTACTTGGACATTTAGACGCTGCGCTTTACCAATGCAGCTAAGAGACTCACGCGTGAGGCGGTGCGAATTCAGCAATATAAGCATGGACGTTAACGATACGATCTCCAAAAAAGACATCAACTACAATGGCATAAAGGCGACTCAAAGGGCTCTACATTGTTGCTTGAGTAAAAAATCTAGCTTTGTATAAGAATTAAAACCTATCCAAACTGTGCAACCGTGCTGTTGTCTTTTTGTCGGGGAATTCGCCTTACGAACCGCTTTCGGAGTACCATTTTTTAAGGTACTAGACCCACGAAACTTGTACCACCGGTGAGAACCAACCTTCTCCCGCCTACAGCTCCCTTCTCATTAGCGCATTTTGATAGCCGTTTGTTTCTTGATCGAGCATCGCGTTGAGTCATACTCTGTAATGGATCATATGGCGTAATTCTGCCGGCGCAAGCCGCATGGGTAAAGTCTGTTGCTCTCGTTGGTCGTTGGTATTTAGTCGACGATCTAAGACATAGGCCACCGAGAGGTGTATCTGTAGGTGGTGCTCTCGACAGTGTAACGCTGCGTTGCGAACGGCTCGGCAACAAGCTGGCAAGGTTGTGGTTTGTGGAGTTGTACAGCAAAAAAGAAACAGAAAGCAACTTTACGGCTCTCCACGACCACGCGGTGATGAGGAGAGGGGTTAAGTTCGCCAACGGAAATCGTCGGAGCCAAAAGCAACCCGTACTGGTTGACCTTGGGCGTAAAGCTCAGAAGTGTTCGTTGTGCCGACTTACTAGGGGTGGAGAGCATTACGGCCTTTTGCTGGTCCATCGGTAGCGGTGATCTTCTGTTGGTAATTTCCCGTCTTTTTTTTCTACCCCCAAAACGCTTCTGCCCTCCAATGGTGAAGGCTCATTCAGCTAATCGTTTATGTTGCAGAGCGAACCTTCCATGCGAACATTAGGAGCAACAAATTGACGGTGCGCGGTTGCATTAAATTGCTGGGTAAGTGTGTGCCGTGGCCGTGCGCTATATTTGCATGTCGTGCTGGGTGGCACATAAATTTGACGAAATTAATCCCAAATGAGCTGTTGATGTGTTGTGGTCGTCTTATGGATTAGTCGCTTAGCAAATTTGCGCGAATGAATAATTGATTCATAGCGCAACCTCAAACGTAAGCTCAAGAAAGTGACAGCTTGGGAAGGTAGGTTGGTGTGGTACTGTATTTAATTGTCCCTTTACCACACACTCACCTGAAGGTCAGCCTGTGGAGTGTTTTGGTTTCTTTAATGTATGTCCAGAGCACGATTTCCATTTCTAATTTGGAAACTTTCTCCAATAACGTCACTCTGGGCCTTGTCCCTTTCACTGTAAGATGTTCATTTGCATTTTGAGCGGGCGCCCTCTGTGTTGTTTGTTTGGTCTAACGCAGCATAAATAACCCAAATGCCGCAGCTACCTTGGTAAGAGGTAGGCGGGAATGAAGATAATCCAAAACACAAGGACCCACAGGGACGGGATTTTCGTCCCTTTGTTGTCGGTAATCCTTTTTGAAATCGGTTGGTACTTTGAGTTGCACTGAGGAGGTACATAAATTGATGTACAGCATGTGATGATCATAAGATGATTCATAAACCTCTGTTCGGGTGTACGAGATCGCTCACGTACACTTTCATACCGCTGCTTAGCATAAAAGAGGTTTCCTGTCCTTCTCTGCAGCAAGGAAGCATGTTCAATGTTGATCACATGTTTGGGCCCTGGCCGCAGCGGGTAAAACCCGCACGCACATGTTTACACACAGACCGACCCACCGACATGTTTGAGAGTGTGTTTACTTGAAGGAAGAAGCTTCGGGACCTAAAGTGTGTTGTGGTAGATAATGAACAACCCGATCTCTGCGTGGGTCCCGGCGTACTCTCGCTCACCCTGTTGCTGCATGCTTGCGGGGAAGATAATGAACTTTAAAATTTGATTGTTTAACCCCAGAAAAAGTAGCTCTGTGTAACTCGGGTTTTTTTTTATTGCTTCACCTTCGCCCAGACTCCGGCAGGCTGGTTAGCGTGGTCAGCCCGTTAATCTAAACAAATCGTTTAATTTTAATAGCTCCGGGATGGGTCCGAAATCTGAGCCCTTTTTCGGATGCGTATTTAACACAAACAAATGGTGCTTAATTTCAAGCTTACATTAACCGACCATTGCGTGTTTGGAGTGCTTGTATTATGCCTTCTGGGTCAATGTTGGCCTGCCCTGATGATTGAAGAAGATAACATTTTAATTTACAATAAAACAGATTAAATAGTGACAGGATTAAAACCGACGCTTGTGGAAAAGCAAATTTTCTCCAAACCTACAAAAGACGTAAGTAACGTAAGCCGTCCGATGGATCGATTTTCACATTTGCCGCAGTAATCTCCCAAATGTTTGCATGCCATTCCGTTTATATATGCCATCAATATTGCAAACCCCATACAAACCGCGTGACGTCAACGTGTAAGTTGATTGTGTTCCTGTGTTTGTGTGCACTTCTCGGTATCGATTTGTGTCACACAGTAGCTGTCTAAATTTGTTTCATCAAATATTTTCTACCACTTTTTTGTTGTTGTTATTGTTGTCGACGACCGTTCACCATGGTACACGTACGTACGAGGCGGCGTTCCAACACGATTAGCAAACACAACGACAAGAGTGATAAAAGCCCCTGTCAATCAGATCGATGAGGCTCCAGCAGGGGAAATCCTTGAGGCTTATCAAACACGGGCAGGATCATCCCATCGGTTTACGGTTGAGTGGGAGTTTCCGGTGCCAAGGGAATGCGATCTTTGTACATAAATGGCCCGGATTAATCGTGTTTTAAAAGTGTTGTGTTTTGTATGCCTCAATCCTGATGAGCTGAACTTGAAGAAATTGTTTTGTTGGGAGTATTGGGGAGTAATCTACCTATGTTATCCCGGATGTTAAAGTAGACAAGGTTAGCCTATATGGCCTACATATTTTTCAGACTCAGTCATAGAGAATGATTGATTTTTACAACACAATCCTTGTTGTTTCTCCGATAGGATACATCCGATCATTGAACGGTACTTATCGCTCTTATCAATGCTATTACGATTCATTTCAATGGGGAGAGTGCATTAAGATAGCTAGAACACACAATCCATTTAAGCCTCTATTCCAAGAAAAAAGTCCTATCTCGTCACTCAGAGTTGGAAAAGTAATAAGCATTAGAAGAATTATCGCTGCATTCCGTGTACCAATTTGTAAATAGAAGTACCTGTTTCTCTTTAGTGTGTTTGTAAGACCACACTGCACTGTGTGTGCGTTGTAAACCTTTCAAACATTTGCCAGTTAATTGCTTTGCGGTCGCCTAAGCACACATAGTGGAACAGTGTAAGAGCCTATACGGTCCAAATAATCATCTGCAGGGGAGTGTATTTCTTTCGACCTTCTTATCAGCACTTGTATTCGATTGTTTGCCATTCTGTTGTTCAGACGCTCAAGATTTGTTCCCTGGCGTAATGAGACGATCCATTCCAATGCCTAGAAAGTGTAGAAAACACTTTTCCATCTTTGGATCTTTCGGAAGTGTTAAGCGAAAACGCCAGGCAAATTGGCCGTCATCAGTCGCGCTACACCGTTTTTCTTGTTTTCTTCTATGTGTGGCCACTTTTGCTCGTAGAGTGGAACAGCTCCCCGTAGCTGATCGGAACAGTGGAGTCTGTGGATGCTAAGTAAACCTCTGCGCGGCACCTGTATGTGGAAGAAGTGCAGAGCGTGAACGCTCCAAGGTTTAATTTTCCCGTGTAATAAAGCTGAAAATCGGATCCTATTGGCGTGGTCCTAAGGCAGGAGGGAAAGACTATCTACAGGCAGGAGGGAGGAGTCGGTGTCGAATCTCCATGATTCCGTCCACGGTGCGTAAATTGCAATGATGATGCGTTTATCAGCAATTTCCTGTATCTGTGCCGTTTGGAGTGGAGAAGTAGGGGAGTACACTAACACACACACACACACACAAACTGTCAGATGGGTCTATCGGTGCCAGTCGTGACACATAGAGGGTCGTCACTTTTTTCGAGACGGTGTAATGCGAGGTCATTGCGGCCTGACGGCTTAGAGAGAGTGAGCAAACACACACACACCTTCGGGATGTTTTGGATTTGGAGCAGCTGGACGGCGGCCCTTTGGTAGTGCTTGCCATCTTTTGCAGCAGCTGTTTAATCAGATCAGTAGCTCCAGAGCGTCGCTCGTGTCGCTGCAGAAGAGCTAGAAACTAATAAAAATAGGAAAAGCAGAGAGTAGGGGGAGAGTAATCAATGAAGCAATCATTTCATTCCACCGTCTAGCGGAGCGTGTTAAAGATGCGTCGTTGCGCGTAGTTCAACAAATCGCTCTACTTCGTGTTACTGTTCACCTCCAATGGTAACGGCGGTACTTGAGTGGTTCCAGTGGGAGCGACTAGGAAACCGGAGGCGAAAGATTCTTCTTCGCTTGGACGGTTCCGAACTCCCACTCGACCGGCACTTTGCATTACCATGAGTTGGTAAGACCGGGGAAGTGTGAGGCTGATTAAATTTACACAAACCCTGAAGAATGCGCGGCATGTGGTAAATATGTGGATGCAAATATGTACACGGTGCGTCCTCTCACTCAACAATCCATAGGGAAATCATTGGACGAGATAGTGAAGAATGTGTAGATAAGATTTTGATGGTAATGGGTAAGAGATTTTGCTAGCTGGACAAGACCAACGGAAAACAGATTCCACTCTGCTGGGATGAAAGAGCAAATGGGCAAGAAATTGGGGTAGTACTCTCCTGTACACTACGCCTTCCGATCGTGGGAAGATATTCGAAACCGTCACAATCTGGAGCTGAGAAAGTGGAACTAACTTGAAGGTGAAGTTGAATTGTCTTCGCACTACCGAGTTTGGTCGGCTGACCTAAAATACACGGGGTCCCCCTTCTCATTATCGTCTCCGTTGTAGGGCGACTCTTTTTTCGATTGGTTAGGCACTAGCTGGTGGTGGTCGACATTAACGTCGTCGACGCTGAATTGCTGAGTGGAAAGTTGTCGCTGCTACCTACCACCGTGTGCTGTGTCGTTTGTTGCATTTGCAATTCGTGTGAACTTTACGGCTACCGTTCAAAACCCGATGTCGTCGTCGTCGTCGTGACAAATCAAGACCCTGGTGGTGGTGAAGTGTTGAAATGAGTAGATTGGTAGCAAACTGAATGGATTTTGTTGTTTTGACAACAAGTGCTTGTAGTTGTTACATGACTGTATAGTTCATTGAATTGGAATTTTGAACACCTTTATAGGCCCTCGGGTTTCTGATATGTTTGCATTTATTGAATTGAAAACAAATGTTGTCGTTGCAATATTCCTTTTGCATGATACTGCGTGAGAACGACAATTGAACAAAATCGATATAGCTTAGTTTGCAGTTCTATGTTTACATACAATTTCAATCAAACATCATCCGCCATTTCTAGCAATGAATTCATAATGTTTCTTTTCTTTTCTTTTTTTAGGCTTGCACCCATTGGACAAGGTGTGTATGATTGCGAAAACTGACAAACTATTCTCTATGAGATTCTGGGATGCATCATGGTAAAGTCCATAAACAAAATCCTCTTTCAAGCATCGTCACTCCCGCGAATTTCTCTTCGTCATCATTAGCAGCAGAGTAGATGCATTTCGCGCCTTCGTCATCAAGCGCCGCGTGATTTCGTCATCTAGCGGGGCACCATTTCCAAACTGGTCGTGGGTCGTCGTGGTGGGAATTTGCATTTTGGTGAAGCAGAAAAGCGCAAAACACCGGCCACGACTAACCAAACCGATGCTCGCGAGGTTGTAACGTGAGCTCTTCTCCCCGTTTGACTTCACCCAGCTCGGCACACAAGCTTAACCGCCAACTTCTGGTTCTGGTTTTCGTATTTTTCGTGTGTTCGTTGTTGGTGAAACCTTGCAAGCGATTACCTAAGCGGGCGAAATGCAGTGTGCGCCAAAGCTGCTGGTGTGCAGTGATATACTATCCGCACACGAGAGGTCACTAGGTCAGAGTGCTGAGGGCTTTGGAGTTCCCGACGGTGCTGAGGTTTCAGTTTAAACCCAATTTCCCAAGCTGATACCGGAGGAGCTTATAGTAAGAGCTTTGCTGGAAATCGTACTCTGCTGTGGAAATCAGTTGTTGAGATTGAAATAGGAATACTCCTAGCAGAGGAACCATTCCTAGTGATAAATTTTTTTTTGGACATTCGGACGATGTGCTCTCCTTGGGAATTGTGGGGAATGATAACTTCGTTAAAATGTGAGTAATGTCCAGTGATATTGCATTGATTCCTTCATATCACGCTATGTGGATTGCTTGTTGAATGTTGCCATCATTCATCACCACTCACCGCTTCTTTTTCTTCTTCTTCATGGGCAGCAGTACGATACCACATCCGGTTGCCTTTTCCCCTCATTACCGTGATTAGCATAGAAACGGGACGGCGGGAAAGAAGAATAATAATCAGCATTTGTGCGTGTCATTTGACGGACGTAGTGTCGTCGATGTCCAGCGACTGTCATCGGGCCGGGCACATGGGGGAACCCACGTTTCACCATATCTCTCAGCACGCAGAGAGAAGCCCAGAATCGCGATATCGGTTGGTGGCGGTGGCGCTGTCGGTAGCTTATCGTCCAGGAGACAACAGGGCGCGCTGATTGCCGCCGCATCTAGTTTCCTCCGCGTTGAGAGTAGCTAAAAAAGAAAGAAAAAGACCTGCTGCTTGTGTGTTGATTGTTGGCATATTTCAACCAGATAACCGAGAGCCGCTTGGGCCTGGTGTGATAGTTAACTTGGCGATGGTGTACCGCCTCGCATGTAAACAGGTGTCCGCGTGTGCCCACAGAATGGCACATACCAGCGACGATGGTTCGTACGAGAATAGATGCAAGATATACTCTGTCCCATGTTGTTTTGTTGCTGGTGGGTATCGTTAATGAAAGACAACAGCCCACGACAACTCAAGGGAATGATGGTACTTTGTTACAGCGCGATCTGTGTGCGTTGTTGTTGTGTCCAGTGCGCTGGAGAGATAGGGTCGTACGATGTTTTTTCCCAATTATTTTCTATCTATTGTGCACGGCTAGCGCTAGATGGGGCCGGAAATTCACTTTCTAAACAATCACGACGACACACACACATATAGGTCCATTAGAAAGTCACGATTTTTAGACCCAGGTGCAGAAGAAGATTGGACATTGAAGGGTTTTTTTTCCTTCTTCTTGTTTTTGCTCCAGAAACAGGGAGAGTGAGTCGTTCAGTGTGAGGTGGCCCTTTTCCGTACGGTGATGGTGCGCCAGAGAAGACTCCAGATCGCCAGTCAGCAGTCATCGCCATCAATATTGAATGAGAAGTAAACGGATAGCCGTGAGGAGTGGTGAAGTGGTGGGCGAAGTTTTGCGTGAAAGTGGCATGAGGGATGGTCGCGCTGGTAATGATGGTCCTGTGTGTCACGTTAGCGGTCCCGGCAGCGTGCTCTGAATGATTGATGAGAGACGGTGTGGTATTGGGGCCGGTGGCTTCTAGCCTTAGCTACACAGTGGTGATTTTGATGTTCGCCTACGACTAGTACAGAAACTGGCTGACAGTTAGCAGTTCCGAGATATTCATCTTTCTGATATTCGTTTGCATTCGGAGCTAACACGAATCGAACTAACAGACAGAGGATAGAAGCTTCTTCTACCGTGATGTGTACCACCTGATGGTTAGATAGCAATGTAGTGAGCATATTTTTAGGATTCATACACTCCCCGAGTTGCGTGCCTGGGCTCTGAAGCCGCAAGATAGGAAATTGAATCCCTCAACAAGGATCAATAAATAATGTGCTCTTTTGGAGAATCGATCGCGACTGGAGTCGGGTCCTCGCTGTGTTAGGCACATATTGAATGTCAAAGGGGAGGATGTGTTGTTGATGAATATTGATAATCTAAAACCAGTGCTCCCTGGGCCCGGTGGTTGTGTGCGTGTGTGTCAGTGCCCCGGCCCTAGTAATCAGTTTGATGTATGCTCCAATGAATAGGAAAAAAGGGGGCGAAAACATGCATTAATTAATATTTCAGCTTTCCCTTTCTACACGTCTAGTGCCTGGCGGTTCTGGACGGATCCGGTGCGACGGAAAGGATGTCTTTCACACTTGAGCTAATAGAAGGGTTGGAAAATGCGTTAAACAGCTTGTTGTAAATGGATTTTTATAGCACTTTTATTGACGAATGGCGACTACTGAAAAGCCTTGTGAAGCAATCCGACATTCTTGGCGAGGTTGCAAAATATTGTGAAATATTTTCAACCTCCTAATGCATGGCTCAACAAAGATGATCCTATGATGTATATGTCCTCAGAACTCAGATTATGCTCATAAAACAGTACCATTCCGTAATGCTTTGTTATGGTACGCGGGCTCGCAGCAAACTGCTGGCGCATAAATTAGTCGTTAAATGATCAACTTGGCACAGTGGACGAACGTTTGGAACAAATGGCGCGGAAACACTCGGCAGGAACTCTAACAACAATTCTCGAGGCGGCGAAAGGTGAGGTTTTAAGCTGATGCCAAAATGACCCACTTTAGGCAAAAGAGAACGTCACAGGCGGCAGCGTCGTTGTGGTTCCTGCCATCGTCATTTCGTGGTTTGGCACTTTCACCTCCCGTGCGTTGTTTGTTGTTGCAAGCGCGCACTTGAGGAAAAGAAAGAAATGAAATAAACAACTCCAATGGCATTTGAATGGGGCGGGATGGGACGAAAAGCTTTTTTTTTTGGCACGCAGAGGAAGCACGGCCGGAAGGTGGTTTGTTCGATGCTCTAAATACGGTGGCGCCTTAACCGCGTCTTTTACTGGCAAAGTTTTGCCAGGGTTGATTGGTTGGGATGGCCTTGGAAAAGAACTGCTGTGAAGGCGAACTGCAAAGAATTGTATTTTATTTGAAATGAAGATATTTAAACTGAAGATTTTATTGTTCTTATCAATAAGTGAGTTATTTAAGCGTGTGTTCTTTTTGTTCTTTACAATTTGCAAAAATACAACAAGTTCATATAATGTGCATTAAAATATAACTCTTATCTCTAACGCATCTTCTTGATCGATCTTGTGGAAAACTGTTGTGCGTTCAGTTATCATTGTAACCCCGTGTGTAACCTATTCACTCAATCAACGATTTTATTGAACCTCGAATGCCTCGTCTCACTGCGTTTTAATCATTAGCGTTATCAGCCTTCGTTGCTCACTATTTATGCCACTCACGGGCAGAGTACCCATCAAGTGCATAAAAGTCATAGCACGCCAACGGCGGAACCATTCCTACGCAGGAAGCATTCTATCAATCTTGAAAGCTGACTCCATATTCCATTGCCGGTGCACTTCAGATGTTGTCGGAAATGGGGGAGAGGGAAGCAAAAAACAAAACCCATCAAAAGCCGATCAAACACGCACTGTCTTGGAGCATAAAGTCACAGTGGAAGTGAAAAAAGTGCATCGGAGACAAACAATCTGAGGTTGTTGCGTTGGTTAGCTTTTGCTCAGTGGCTTTTACACCGTTTGCTGGTCGGTGAAAGGTAATAAAGTTATTGATTTAATTTCCCTTTCCGCCGCAGCGCCTCAAGGCCATCCGGGAGACTGTTGTTGATGTAGGGAAAAGTAAAACGGGGCTGAGGAAGTTGAAAAAACAAAGAAGGAGCCGTGGAATAACCTACATTTTGTGGCGTTAAATGATGGGAAGAGATGAAGTAAAGCTTCTCAATAACATTCAGTTTTAACTTCTGTTTGTTAACTCTTTGACAAGGACGTCAAACCCCAACCATGAACTTTTGAAGAAATTCATAGTTTTTAACCAAACAAATCGGTCAAGTGTGGTCAACTCCTTCGCCCAGCCTAATTGGATGGCGATTTATGTTCCGTTTTCTTTTTCTTTCTAATTATCTTTAAACGTTTTGCTGCCATCGATCAGTGCAGCACGCGAAACAGTGCTCGCCTATCGTGCATCCCTTACGGCACTACAACGGTGATTATCGCTTCACCTACTAATTAGAAGGAATTCGATATAATTAAACCACACACACACAAACAGCTCCGTGGGTGGGTGGAATATCTTGTCTTGCGGCGATTACTTCTGCTCAATTAAAACACCGTCCGTTCAAAACCCATTTTCGATTGCAAATGGGAATGGAACAGTGAAACCAAAACAGGGAAATCATTATTTATGCGACGATTGTGTAGCGTTACCGTTCCCTTTCGGTATTGAATGGATTTTTAAATTTTAAATACACATTTTTCCCTTCAAATCAGGGTTCGGCAAGGTTCACCTATTTGGTCAATTCAATACAAACCTTCTGACAGGTTTTTACTGTTGAAACAGATTGAAAAGTGAGTTTTGCTCCGATTTGGCCGCCTTTAATGAATAGTTAGGTCCACCCCTGTCTCAAGCAATACAATTGCAGTAATTGTAATCCGTGTGTCATATGGGTAAAATGACGAATTTATTTGCTCTGTAATTTTTAATATTATTTTTTGTTACATTTACACTGCACTTCAAAGATGTGTTGGAAAACAAACGGCTGAACAAATACGGTCTTATCATTTGTGAATGAAATCGTCACTGGCGCGCACAGTCAGTCAGTCGCACTTTGATAACGCGGTCGTTTGAAGAAGACACTCGTTGGCGAGAGTTGATAATAGCTACGGGATTGGTTCAATATGGTGTGTTTAGCTTCGCAACGTGACACACTCCATTAATTGGAAGGAGTGAAATGGCTATGAATCATCAGAAATACTTTCCGGGGACTTTTCCCTTTCGTAGTGTTAATTTTTAATGTAATTTGTCGGTCGTTTTCTTCGTTTTTTGTTGCCGCAACGAAATCAAGAGACAACTCCCGCATCCGAAATACTTGTTAATTGCTAAATATTTATGATTCACACGTCCCAGGCGCTGTGCAGTCGTTTATGCTTACAACATTGCCTCTTCCGCGTGCATTAGCATGTGCCGCTTATCCACCGTCTGGCGCGCGCTCAGCATCGAACTAATTGGCCAAGAACGATGCATGGCACTGCAGATGAAACTATTTTCTCATCAACCGTACACACACACATGGGAAAGAAAAGACACACACTCTCAAACGTATTGCAGCTGTCACAGCAGCGCGGCGGATGGGCGAACATGTTTGGGTTTTTGCTGCTGTTTTATTATTTTTGTTTCTCCTCATTGCTCTGGGAGTTGTTGGGTTATGTGTTAGCTTGCTACATTGCATCCGCGCCCATGATGAAACGACCATTTCAAGTTCCTTCCCATCGCTCTCACTCTCTCTGTGTGTGGATATGGTGAGTCCCATCGATGCAGGAGATGATCACTAGCCTGGCAGGGGAGCTAACCAATTGGGTTAAGGGGTAGGAAAAAAACATACACACCATGTTTATGTTTTGCTTTCAAGACGGACTCAACGGACGGGAAGAATACGGACAGCAGCATGCTGCTCATATATGTGATAAAATATCGCTTAAAACCCGCACCAGTAAACGGAAAGAAAGGCAAACGGATGAGACAGAGAAGTAATGGGCCCGGCGGCACAATACGCTCACTCTGCTCGGCGTAATGGGAAATGTGGACGGCTCTACATCACACAGTTTGGTGGACCCAAATCAATTTCCCAAAACCCCCTCCGGGGAGGGGTGGGGGGGGGGGGGGTTTGCAGTTTGTTTTGACTTTGGTGGTAGAGTTTATTTCCGATCAGTATCCGGGCGGATGGCGTTGGGCCCAACCTCAACTGCGGCTTGATCGTATGAAATTAGTCTACCATTGTGGTGTGAAAGAGGATGAAGGGTGATGAATTAATTTTGCTACATTTTCATACCACATCCCTGTGTGTGCCCTTTTCATACAAAGGAGTAGGTTATTTTGAGTCAGACATGGTGGAACTCAAAATTCAACCAGTCGCGTGTTTGCATCTCGCAGGCACGCGCTCCAATTGCGCAAAGCGAAGAAGTAGAAATGCATGACGGCAGGGGCATACTTAAAGAGAGTGCATCTCGGGTGTTAGATTTCTTGTTGGACAGGGAGCGGACGATGATTGTGACATATGACTTACTGATGCTGGTGCGGTGAGTGCGCAGCCAAAGCAAAGCAGGTTGCGTAGTCTTTGGGAGAGTTAGAAGAGCATTCAATGCAAAGGCGCGTGAGTCATACAAAAACGAGGAAATAGAGTTTGGGAAGAACATCCTTTCCGCTGTGATGAGGGAAGATATTGCCACCAGAAAGTCATCATTTCTCGCAGGGAATGAATCATTGCATTGATGATTTTTGTCTTTGATTTCTAAACGTTGCCTCCGGAGTCGCGGTGTTAGCAACAAAACAAGCAAAATGTAACACAAAACTACCAAGGGAGAAGAGCGTGATTTGCATCCATTTTCAACCACGGTTGGTAACGGTTCCCCTCATGTAGAACTGCTTGCCCATTATCACCTGAACGAATGGCGTTCGTGTCTGTGGTGCCCTCAACCTGAACCGCACAACCATTTGCCCATGACAGTCGGGGAAGTAACGGTGTCTCTCTTCCTTTCTTTCTTGCTGTTGTGGGCCCGTTGATAGAAGACAGCTCCCGTTTTGGAGGTGCAAAATCCAAGCAGCGAAGCAGAACCGTGTTTAGCTCTGTTTGGGGCGAGGGAAAAAACCCCGAAAGCGATTCATGTGAGCCACCACCGGCTCATAATCATACAAAAAAGCGTGACCAGAGAGATCGGAGCGAGACGTGAGTCATAGCGAGACACCGTAGAGGGAAGCCAACATTGCGTAGTGAAACCTCAAAACCACTGCCACCTTTACTCGGGGGAGAAATAAATTGAAAACGTGTGTAAAATTACCTTTTTTTTTGTTGAGGCGCTTCATCTTCAGTGATGGAGAAATTAGCCAAGGGAAATGAGCGTACTAAGCAGTTCTTTTTTCATTGGTGCTATAGGATTTTCGCTTTAGAGTAGATTGGAGAAAATAATTTGCTTTTAATTGTAACGAGCATGAGTTCGCGACTGGGTCCTACATTGACGGACGGGATATATCAGAGATCCGATGCGTATACATCAGCAGCAGGACGTTCTCCAGTAGAGTTGCTTCAGACGAGATATTTGTAGCAACTCCACATTAAACATGTGCATAAACTCAACCTCAGTAACACAATTCAATTGTACTAATTTACATTTTTCCTGCTTGCTTTCTCTCTTTTTTGTAAAAAGGTTCTAGAGTGTGAATAAGCCAACCCATTCCTCGCCACCATCATCGTTCCCACCGACAACCGACAGAGTGTGCTGTACTGTCGTGCTCTTCTTCCATCCAAGCCGTATTACTGTCACTGCCTCACAAACCAACGAAACCAAAGTGGCCAACCTACGACCGTCTGCCATCACATACACACTTTGCCAATCTTCCTGAAACGCTGGACATCATCACACGGCGTAAGGAGTAGTAGGATCGGTGCATCGAAAACACGTCACCGACTGACCGGTCGCCTGAATTCGCACCCCATTTGCCATTAGTGTCGTATCGTCAGGCTCAACATCGCAGCATCACAAAACTTCCCCCCATCGTCATTATGGCGACCACGATCGCTTCCAGAAGCGGGCGGTTGCTCGCCCTGCTGCTCATACTGCCCGGTGCGTTCGTAGCGGTAGCACAAGCGGAACCGATACTGAAGATCCGCACGACTGAGTTTACCCGGTTTAACGAAGCTGTCGAAATGCAAAGCTCAACGTCGTACAATGCGCGCGGCATGGCACCGCTGTACGAGATCACCAATCGCGTCATCGATCTGTTCGTCGACGAGAATCCCATCCCGGACGGTAAGTGGCGTGTGGACTGCACTGTGACGAATTGATGCTAACCATTTCTCGAATCATCATTTTGTAGGTTACATTACCGTGAAGGAAGGCGCGATCGCACCCGGACCGAACGTTTCGGACAACAATTGGGGCCCGCTGCTGAAGCAGTACTGGGCGATCCTGCTGGTGGCGGCCCTGTGCATCATCATGATCGCGCTAATGCCCATCATGGGACTGTGTCTGTGCTGCTGCCGGTGTTTCGGTGGCTGCGGCGGACGATCGCAACCGTTCGACAAGAAACACGACACCTGCCGGCGGGCCATTTTGGGCTTCCTGCTGATCTGCTCCACCTCGGCTTTGGTGTGAGTGTTCGCCCCCCCCCACACCGGCACCGGCACCGAATCCTTACAACTGGCGGCACTGATTGATTGTGGTTTTTTTACGCATCCCTCTTGCAGATTTGGCGTGGTGGTTGCGTTCGTCACGAACAGCTACATGCAACATGGGGTGGAAAACATTACCACTTCCGCCCGGCACGGTGTGCACGACACCCGCCTGTACCTGCAGACCACCTCGGCCCACATCGACCACGTGCTGAACAAAAACTACCAGGAGCTGAACAACGATCTGAAGCAGCTGCTGCACGACGCCTCGGACAACATTATCAAGCGGCTCGAGGAGGAATCGAAGGCGGAAAAGCTGACGACGCTGTACGAGTTCGTGGAGAAGCTGCCCGGCATCAAGGGCAGCCTGGAGAAGATGAAGCAGCTTATCAGCGAGCTACGGATCACCGCCTCGCAGCTGAACGATGGTAAGTTGTATTGAAGGGAGGGAGCTGCTTCCGGTGCAAAGAAAGAGACATTCGAAATGGTTTGTTTTGTTGATTTTTGTAGGACTGCGCGGTGTGAAACGAGAACTGCTGACTTCGCTCAACAAGTGCGGCACGCAGGAGTGTATTAAGGTGATGGACGATTACAAGATCGGACGGTTGAATGTGAACGGAATCGACTACAACTCGGTAAGTCATGGGGTTATGGCGGGACTTTTGAATCTCCGGTGACGCTTGTGTGTTGGTGTTGGTGGTGGCAGAACAGATCTATTAGAAGCTTTTAAATTAAACAAATATGCTTCATTCAGTATTGTAAGTGTAGGTTACATTTGTGACTATTAAAAGCATTCAAAGCAAAGGTTTCAAGAGGTTCGTTAGGAACAGTATAAATGAAAAATATTAAAATGATATTTAATACCTCAAAACCACTAATAACAAAAAGGGTAAAAAAGAATTAAATTTATTATATAAATAATTGGAAACGATTAGGTGTTAGTTTTAGGGTAATATTTGTTTTAATCATTGATCAATCATCCATTCATTCATCTTCATGATTGATCTCATCGTACGCAGTATATTATTGATCGTGCATAGTAGAGGATTCGTGAATTCGTAGTAGTGTAGGGTTAATTGCATCATTTTGCTTTGATTGCTTTCTGCGTATCAATCAAAAACTGATCCAACGTTTTCTTATAAACTCATCTTGGTAACAACTAATCGATAAGCTTTTGGTTTTGTTTTACCTAACAATTGCTTCTAAATCTCTCTACTCTTTACATAAAGTCATTCATTATCAATGATGGTATCCTGGTTTCGTGCATATCATTCATGTTTCTTTCAATCATGTGCCCATCATGAATCAAACGAAGTCATACTTGCCATGCATCATTATACACAATCTTTTTCCCAAATTGTACAATGCAAATGCATTGGACTCGCGGGCACAGCCGGATTGCTGGCCAACGAATCACCCCGGCACTCCGGGTTTCGCTCACCACCACCTTCACCACTTGATATTAAACACCGCAAAACACAATTGTTTCTTCTAACACCGTACCGAAACTAACGCAATTAATTAACCTTACTATTATTCATCCCGGACACATTTATCCACCGTCACATTACTTTCATCGTCGAACAGATACAAGACAGATACTTCCCGAGGGTAGGTGACTCTTTCGGCTTTACTGCTAGTGTTGGTTTGTGTTGTGTTCGCGTTGTGTTATGTCCTTCGTTTTCTGTTTAAAATTTTTTGATTTGTTTTTCCCCTTTTTTGTTGATAAAATGCGACTGCCCCAAGGAGTTGTATTATGATTTTCAATATTTCTTTTAAATAATTAATTCCATATGCTACGCTCTCGTATTCTACTAATTTCTTCTTTTGTTAAATTAAGTTACTTTTTTTTCCTACAACGATGCTAGTTTTGTTATACTTTTCTTTGAATTGTTATTCGGTTCTTTAATTAACCCCTTCCTTAATATGTTTATCTCCCTCAGTGTGTAAGTGTGTGTGTATGTGTATGGGTGTGTTTGTGTGTGATATTATCTGCAATGTTTTATGTGTTGAACCCAAAAAAAAAACACCAAAAAATCACCGTTAACTCAAGTGAAATTGGAACACAAAATTGGAGAAGGCAAAAGCAACAGACATAATATCATTCCATACAACATATCGGCATTTTAATTAAAGCGCATTTTTCTTTTACATTTTTTAGTTCTGTAAGATACTTATATGCACATTATAACGTTGTAGGTCAACTTTCTATATATATATACATTAATGTTGCTGCAAGCATTATCTTAAGTTACTTTTTCCAACATTAAGCAGCTTTTCAGCAGCAAACCATGCAACCGCGCGTCTTGATTGTGCCAGTTGAACTAATTTCGATCGTGTCGATGTATTGTTACGCTCATTTTATTCTTTAGCTGCCCGATCTCTCTCAAATAATAGAGAGTGTTAAGCAGCTAACGGACAGCAGCCTAGGCAGTGCCATCCACCAGGGTGTCGACCAGATGAACGAACTGAAGAGCACGCTGCGGCAGACCGTGCTGCAGAACATTCCGAAAGTGCAGGCCGCTTCGGACTCGACCGGAAAAGCCATCAAGGACGTGTCGAACATGCTGACCTCGCGGCTGAACAACGTGGCCGACACGCTCGGCAACAATTCCTACAAGCACCTGGACACGGCGGACGAGTACATCGAGCAGTACAGCATCTACCGCTACTACGCCGGGTTGGGCATTAGCTCCGTGCTGCTGCTGATACTGATGTGTCTGGTGTTTGGGCTGCTGTGCGGCATCTGTGGCAAGCGGCCGGACGGCTACGGTGACGATTGCTGCAACAAGGGTGCCGGTGGCCGCTTCTTGATCTTGTAAGTGATCTGATTTAACTGTGATAAAAAAAAATCATTTACAAGGTTTTCCAGGAGTTCCTCATAGCTGTGGGACACTTTTTTTTACTCTTTCGTACGTGAAATGAATTTAATGTAATGGTAATAGGACTTTATAGCACCCTTGTTGGACAAATCCAATAGGAATTATCAAGGAGCCTGTCCAATAAAGGAGTCATAGAATCCAAATTCAAACATATGAAGTTCACTTCCAATAAGAAAGAGTCAAGGAAGTATCCGACAGCTATGAGAACGCCTAGAAAACACTGTAACGACTTGAACGGTATTTTATTCGAATCCGCTTTCCCGTTTGACAGCTCGGTTGCCATCATCTTCCTTACCTTCTCCGTCATTTTGGCGGTTGCGTTGGCCTCCTTCCTGGTGGGCACGCTGACGCGCCGTGCCGCGTGCGACTCGCTGCGCGACCCGGCCAACGACCAGATCATCAACTATCTCGACCAGTTCGTCGATCTCAACCGGCTGTACGCGGATCTGCGGGCGCAGGCGGAACGGTCGCGCACGAAGCTGCAGGTCAGCGAGCAGGTGGAACCGGTCCACATTGGCGAGGTGATTGTGGCCTGCCAGCAGAACGAAACGATCTACAAGGTGCTGAAGCTGAACAACTTCATCGACATCCGCACGATACGCGACTTCCCGGAGCACTACGGCATTACGCGCGAGCTGGCGGCGCTGAAGGAAAAGATCAAGATCCAGTCGGTGCAAATCCTGACGCCGGAAGCGACGGAAGACATCCGTGCGCTGCAGGAGTCGAAGCTGAACGATTTCGATGTGGATAAGTTTACCGACAATGTACGTCAATGTCTTTGCATGGAAAGGGGTTTTTAAGGTTTTCTCTTTTGGTATAATTTTAACAGTTGACCTTCAACATCACCGAGTACAACTTGAACGAGATTGCCGACAAGCTGCGAGAGGTGGCGAACCGTGTGCCATCCGGCAAGGAAATGAACGACATCAAAGTGAACCTCAAAAACCAAGCGCTCCATCTGTCTTCCTACCAGGTAGGTAGCAGGTCCGGCTGTCTCGTGTTAAGAAAAGTTCCACCGAGTCTTTGGTTCACCTTTTCAGACCAACCTCGTCGATCCGATGATTGCGTCTACCAACGAGCTGATTAAGCTGTCCACCACGCTAGACACTAGCCTGAAGTTTGGCGAAAAGTCGTTCTCGGCGGCGATCGATAAGTTCCTGACCCAGATCAAGGACGCCGAGGAGTACATCAACAAGTACGGCAAAACGTTCGTGCAGAACGTGACCGAGGAGTTGGTGTCCGGGTTTAACAACCAGATCCATTCGTACATCACGCTCGTGATCGAGTCGACC